>NW_006921620.1:5960929-5963404 GCF_000298275.1 Orycteropus afer afer | reverse complement strand
TGATTGCTTTCCCTTTTCTTTGTTGAAGAGGGTCTGTGCAGTCTTTCTGCCTAGTCTACCATCTTGCCGGAACTCCAACAAATATTTCTTGAGTGAATAAATGAATGACTTTTATTCTATGTATTTTCTATTACATTCTAAATTCCATGAGAACAGAGACCCAAAGCAATCATTACATTCAATGCAATCCCAATCCAGATCCCATCAACATTCTTTAAGGATATGGAAAAACGAGTCACTAACTTTATATGGAAATGGGAGGGAAAACTGCCATATAGGTAAGAAATACGTATAGATTTGGGTGAAGGGAAAGGCAATATACCAAAAGAAAGTGACCATCACAATAACATTAAGGAAAAGGAAGACCTGAAGTGGTGCATAAGAGGTACAGACAACAAAGGTAAACACTTTCATGTACACAGTACTGCACTATCAGTAATAACAAATATTAATATACAAGTAAATACATATATAGACAGGGAAGGTGATCAGGTATAGGCAGGCAAAGGGGAATATACCCATGATCATATATAAGTTTGGAAGATGATATTTCTACGTGTGCATTTGTATACACTACAAGAAACTCCATATATATAATAGAGCTAATGGGGCAAAATTATGATAACTTCTTAGCTATAGCCAAACACTCTGTGGGAGTGAGTCACTGGGCCCATGTGCTCAGGACCATGGTCAAAGGGGACATCAAGCTTAACTGGCATAACGTACTACATAAAAAGGTTGTTCTACACCCACTTTGGTGAGTAGTGACTGGGGTCTTAAAAGCTTGTGAGCAGCCATCTAAATTGCAACAATTGATCTCTTTTTTCTGGAGCAAAGAAGAATGAAGAAAATCAAAGACATATGGAAACATTTAGTCCAAGGGACTAGTGGACCGTGTGAACCTCAGCCTATATAAACCCAAGACCAGTAGAACTAGATGGTTCCTGGCTACCATTGTCAACCACTAGGAAAAAGATCAAAATAGGAGATCCTGGATAGAATGGGGGAAAAAATGTGAAGCAAAAGTCAAAATCATAAAAAAGAATGGGCTTACTGGTCTGATAGAGACTGATGAAACCTTCAAGACTATGGCCCCTAATCAGCCTACAGGCATAGAATTGAACTCACTCCAGTGGCTTCCAGCCAGAAATGGAGAGGGACAGGGACAGGGGAACATCTGCTTCATTTCAGGTCTGTTTAAAAGGAAGTTTCATCATTTACCTCAAGTGGACACATGCCCTTGAGAGAACAATCATGGGAGAAGGAAGGGCACCTTATGCACAGGGAGACAGCTTAGGGGGCAGGAGAGTATGGAGGGATGGACACTGGGAAGTGGTACCTTGGGGAGGAAATTGGAGGGGAGCTGTTGCATTGTGGTAAATTGTGGTCAATGACATGAGACAAAGTATATGTGAACTGCTGTATTGAGAGTGATTTTGCTCTGTAAATCTTCACCCAAATCTAAATAAAATAAAATTTAAAAAAAAAAAAGGAAGTTTCATGTATCTATAATACAAAAGGTTTTAGGGAAACATGCCCAAGTCCTCCATGTTTAGATCTAACTAGATCCTATAACATTTTAGAATCTCTCAAGTATAAAGTATTCTTATCTCTGTTTCATTAAAAGTAATACATTTTTTAGTTCACAAGAATCTGCAGGTGACTAATATTTTTTTCTGTTCTTTTCTCTGATAGGGCAACTTTAATCAGATCAACATGAAGAGAACTATGCCCCAGGATTGAGCAATAGTACTCTTCTGACTTAATCAAACAGAGCCACCCAGTGATAGCCTCTGCACACAGTCTTAGAAAGCCTTTCACCTTTCCCTTACTTACTTCAATTTTTGTGTGTGTGTGAAATTTGTCTGATTTGTTACTAAAGGCAGGGGGAGGGATAAGGGGTTGCCAGAGAAGGATTGCTGCACACATATCCTGATAGCTGGTAAAGTCTGTATTTCTACCCAATTATGGCTGGGCAGAATGTGATCAGCAGTCAAGAACTTTCAATGAAGAGAGGGGAAGAAATTTCCCGGGACAAAGGGCAGGGACATAGGGGTAAATCAATTAATCCTTCCTGGTAATTATGTCCCTTCTCATTCTCATGTTATATAAAGTTATATAATTCTCATGTTATATAACTGTGCTGGTGGTCAAGAAATTGAAATTGGGAGTATATATGATGCTGTGCTGGGACAGGGCCTTCTTTTTGTGTGTGTGTGTGTGTGTGATTTGGGTGAAAATTTACAGAGCAAATTCACTTTCCATACAGCAGTTCACATACACTTTGTCTCACGACATTGACCACAATTTACCACATGCAACATCTCCCCTCCCACTTCCTCCCAATAGTTAACCTCTTCCCTGTGTCCATTCCTCCATGCACTCCTGCCCCTGAGCTGTCTCCCTGTGCATAAGCAGCCCTTCTTTCTCCCATGATTGTTCTCTCCAAGGAGTGTATCAACCTCAGGTAAATAT
>NW_006921620.1:5956895-5959569 GCF_000298275.1 Orycteropus afer afer | reverse complement strand
TCAAACCCACCAGCCACTCCTCGGAAGGAAGATGGGGCAATCTACTTCCATAGTGATACTGCCTCAGAAACCCAAGGAGGGGTCACTATGAGTCGGGTCCAATTCGATGGCACATAACAACAAACAACAAAAAATCCCTGAAAAAGGCTTGAGGAGCTACAACAGGAGAAATATAAAACTTGCAATTACCTCCAGCCAGATCTTAACAGCAAAGGGTCTTTTCTGAAAGATGGGCTGTGGCCCACACAACAAATGCCCTTTGAACAGATTGATCATATCAAGGTGTTTAAAACACAGAATATAAAATAAGGGCTTACACGTTACCTTTTGGCTATCTTCCTAGGTCTTAAAATAGGAAATGGAAATAGATATCAATGTTGCATCTACTCTCCTGGGCAAGCAATGGGCCCCACAAGGGGGCATGGGAAAGAGTGAAGGAGAGCATGTATAGACCAAGGAAGGGTGAACAGACAAGAAAAGCCTAAGCCTCAGGTGAGGTTGCCCTGAGAGGCAAAGTATAGTTAGTTAAGATGGTCCATGCTGAAATTAACAACATAGTAAAAAGTAATAGAGTAATGATTAAGTCTGTGGACTCTGAACCAGATCAAGTTTCAAATCCTAGCTTTGTCATTTAACTAACTGCTTGACTTGGGCAACATATTTAAGATCTCTGTATCAGATTTCCTTGTTTGCAAAATGAGAAAAATAATACTCCACCTGATATGTTTGTTGTAATCCTTAAATGAGTAAGTTTATTTAAGGTGCTTAGAAGAGTGCCAGGAACATAGTTCAATAAATGTTAACAGAAGTGCCAACTCAGACTGACTAAACAATTAGGAGATTTATTACTTCCCTTAACAGGAAGCCCAGAGGTAGGCTCGGCTTCAGGATTGACTGACTGAGCAACACAGCATTGCTATCATCTCTCTGTTCTGCCGTCTTGAATGGTGGCATCATTTTACAGGCTATTAGCAAGAGGGCTACATCAGCTCCAAATATCACATCTAGAGATAGGATGTGTTTCTTTCTGTGGCCTTATTTCAAGACAGAAGGTGATATTTTACGGAATGCCTTCTCAGACTTCTGCTCACATCTCATTGGCTTGAATTGATCTATTGGCACAGAATGAATGAGTTACCCTTAGACCAATCAATTCTACTTCTGAAGCTGCAGGTGGGGTCATCCTCCCCTGACTGCTTAGAAATAAGTGAATGCCAACTGTTTGAGTTTCATCAGAAATTCATTCTGAAGAGGATGGGGGAATAGTAGGGAATGGATGCTGGATAGCCAACCAAAAGTGCCCACTACAACTAGAGTTGGCAAAGAGCAAGAACAGGCTTCAGGGGTAAAATAGAATGGCACAAGAGAATATAAGATGCAGAACCTTGAGAGACCCATTGCCACTGAAGTAACTTCATTCTTCAGAAGAGAGGGAGGGAGGACCTGTTCAAGCCCACAGATAGGGAAAGAGAGCTGCAAAGGTCACCAAACATCACCCCAGTTCCTCATTAGTTCTTCTTTCATGGATGTAGAGGGACAGGATGGGATAGATTTTCCTGGTGGAAAACTTTAACCTGTTAAAGGTATTATAAATAAGATGGTTTGATGTTAAGAACTTTGAAGGGTTGGAGATTTTATCCTGCTTGCAAACTAACAAGTTAGCTTGCCACAATTCCATAGATGCAAGAAGGCTTGGGAGTCCTAGGTCAGAGGCAAAGGACTTCACTATACACAACAATAGCAGTAACCAGAGTGTGAGCATTTGTGCTGATTCCTCAAGATTCAGTTACTACCAAAACAAAAGCAAACTCACTGTCATCAAGTCAGATCTGACTCTTAGTGACCCTTCCTTGGGTTTCTGAGGCAATATCACTACAGAAGTAGATTGGCCAACCTTCCTCCTGAGGAGTGGCTGGTGGGTTTGAACTGCCAGCCTTCTGCTTAGCAGTCAAATGCCTTAGGTACTATGCCACCAGAGCTCCCTCATTTACCACAGGGTGAAGCAAAAATAGCCAGGTGATACCTGCATAATAAATGGAGAAGAACTCTGAGCTTAGAGAATGAAAATATTTTATAATGGTAATAATGTACCATATTTACAATATTTGCTCCAGAGGGAAATACTACCTTTTTTATATTGGACATTAAACAGGTCTGTCTACATTGCCCTAGATTCTGTCAAAATTTCCCATGAGTATGCCACTTCATTGACCACTCTGATTAATCTGACCAAAAAAGGTTGAGACCAAATCCATTCAGTTTGTCTCATGTGGCATTTAACTAAGCTATTATCAAGATTCCAAGCAGCAAGATGAGGCCAACTTGAAGAATTAACCTCAACCATGTCTCCCAGGAACCCAGACCTAACCAGTTGAACAGATGCCATAAGTCATCAGTTCCTGCCTTAGAAAGTCAGATGACTTTCTACTTAAGTTTCTGTATTGATATTTCCATTTGGCCAGAGACATTAATCCAGGGACAGCAAGAAGTATCCATGATTGTGCAGTTTTGGCTTTCGCCCTCAGAGAGGAAGTTTAGAACAATTCTATCATCAATAATGACCCTGGGCTGGCGAGGTTATGGAGAGATTGGGACTCTCATACACTGCTGGTGGGACTGTAAAATGGTACAACCATTGTGGAAAGCAGTATGGCGATTCCTTCAAAAGTTGGAA
>NW_006921620.1:5925404-5955490 GCF_000298275.1 Orycteropus afer afer | reverse complement strand
GACAAAGTATATGTGAACTGCTGTATGAAAAGTGAATTTACTCTGTAAATCTTCACCCAAATCCTAATAAAAAAAATAAAATAAAATAATGACCCTGGCCAGTGAGTTGAAGGAGCTCTGGTAGCGTAGTGGCTAAGGCACTTAACTGCTAACCAGAAGGCTGGCGGTTCAAACCCACCAGCCACTCCTTAGAAGGAAGGTTGGGCAATCTACTTCCGTAGTGATACCGCCTTGGAAACCCAAGGAGGGGTCGTTATGAATCGGGACCGACTTGATGGCACATAACAACAACAAGTGAGTTGAGGCTAATATGAATGCCTGTCAGAGATGAGGTAGTAGCACTGATCACCTCTACTAAAGTCAGGGACTAATTTTGTACTACCTTTTCTGGTTGGATGACTCTTCACATAATGAAACTGTCCACAGAGTGTGCATAAATAATGAGCCATTTATCTCTCTGGGAAGCCCTCACAGATAACCAAGTGTAGCTTCTTTTTTTGAAAGATCCCTTAAATTGTCCAAGGGGTACATGATCTACTGGTGGTGCTTCCTTAAACACTTGAATACTTCTTATGACCATGAATAAGATGCAAATCACTATATTTTCAGAAAAGAAGGAAGCTAATGCTTGGGTTCATAGGTATTCCATTGTGCCCCTGGAAAGAAAGTGTTGCTTATAATTATTTGGGACCCCTAAATTAGAATTATATCAGTCAAGGGACAGAATTGACAGTGCTTTTAATATGACCCCTGACCAGCTGGTAAACCTTAACCCAGTTCAGTTAAAATAATTTCATCTAGTCTTTGTTTTTAGAAGAACTGCCTGAGGACAGTCAGTCCAACCTGTCCTGTTTGTCCACCCTATCTCGGTGGCATTTGTCCAGAGGAAATGACTGAGTGATGTTTATGAGAGTGGGGGTGGGGAAGACTTCTGGAGGTGTTAACAAATGCTTTTAGTGGAAGATGCAGGGTCTGGAACCATCCGCTGCTGTTCCGGATAGACTTCTCAGTAAAGTTAGGAAAATGGTGATCAAATCATGGTCAGAGTCACCTAACAGGGGATGGAAGATTTGATTTGGCAACAGCTTGGGAAAGCCTCGCCAAGATGTTTTCCTGCATGAGGACGACTCCTGGGGGTGATTGTGACAAAGATCGTTACTGCCTTGGTCCCACCAGTGTCTCTCAGGGTCTGACGTACTGTGGTTGTTCTTTTCTAATAACTGTAAGTTCACCTTTCTTGTAATTCTTTCCTAATCACACCCTGACCTTTCATTCAGAATAGTCAAGTGCAAGAGTGACTAGGACATTTTTAGAACTTAAAGAGACCCATTATGCTCCTTACATTGGCCTGTGCGGGCCACTGTTGAATAGTGTTCTTTGGTGAACATTGAGCTCAAGCAAGTGGTGATTATGCTTATGATCTAGGACCATGTCAATCCAATAAGAGATGCCAGCTGGCTGACCCAGAATTAAGTATGACTCTCCCAGGCCATGTTTTGGCTGGGCTGCCACCTGGAGGATGTACTGACCAGGCTAGCCTAGGGTTGCTGTTAGGGGAAAGGAGGGTGCCTTATGGTCAGGAACAGTCAGAGTGAAGTCTCCATTTTTCAAAATAAGTCTGCATCATTTCCCATCCCTTTTGTCTAACCATTAACCAGAAAGTGGCTAAGAGACAATGATCCCTTTCTGGGGACAATTATGCTTGAACCCATCATTGTAGCCACTGTGTCAACACATCTCATTGAGGGTCTTCCCCTTTTTCACTGATCCTCAATTTTGCAAAACATGATTTCCTTCCCCAGGAATTTGCTCCTTCCAATAACATGACCAAAGTACTAGAGATGAAGTCTGGCCATTCTGCCCCTAAGGAACATTCTGGCTGCACTTCTGGCAAACATATTTGCTCGTTCCTCTGGCAGTCCATGGTACAGTCAATATTATTCACCACATTGAGATTCAAATGCATCAATTCTGCAGTCTTCCTTATTCCTTGTCCAGCTTTCACAGGCATGCTAGGCTATTGAAAACACTATGGCTTGGGTCAGGTGCACCTTAGTCTTCAAAAAGTGTTTAAAAACACTTTTAAAGTGTTGCTCCCCAACACTTTGAAAAGGTCTTTTGCAGCAGATTTGCCCAATGCAGCACATCGTTTGATTTCTTGACTTCTTCTTCCATGGGTGTTGATTGTGGATCCATGTAAAATAAAATCCCTGACTACTTCAGTCTTTTCTCCATTTATTATGATGTTGCTTATTGGTCCAGCTGTGAGGACTTTTGTTTTCTTTATATTGAGGTATAATCCATACTGAAGACTAGTCTTTGATCTTCATCAGTAAGAGCTTCAAGTCATCTTCATTTTCAGCAAGCAAAGTTGCATCATCTGCATATCCCAGGTTGTTAATGAGTCTTCCTCCAATCCTGATACTGTGTTCTTCATATAGTCTGGCTTCTTGGATTATTTGCCCAGCATACAGATTGAATGAGTATGGTGAAACGATACAACCTTTATGAACACTGTTCTGGTTACCTAGTGCCGCTCTGACAGAAATTTACCACAAATGGGATCGCCTTAACAAACAGGAGTTTATTCTTACAATTTGGAGGCTTTAAATCCAAGTTCAAAGTGCCAGGGTCTAGGGGCTGGGTGAAAGCCCCTCAACCTTGGGGTCGAGCTCTGCCTCTTGCTCCCAGCCCACTGGAGCTAGAGGCATTTCTTCACTCAGACAGCTGCTGGCTGCTGAGGCTGAGAAGCCCCAAGGTTGACAAGAAAAAGGCACAGTACTGATGTTACCAATCCACACGGCAGGCCATTAACTTAAGTCCACTGTAAGTCCCAAGGTCTGCAGAGCATAGCAGGCTGCTGAGCAATGACATAGCTACATGCAGGGTCCAAGCATGCCAAAGGCTAGAGACCATTCCCAAGGCTTCTGCTTATATACAGGAAGCAGACTATATCCCAAAGGCAGCTACTCAGCTGCTTGTGGTAGATCCCACCATGGAGTTGATTGCCAGTCTCATCATGGGGAATAACCACATCACAACAGCTTAAACCACACAGAATTGTGGTCCAGCCAAGTTGGCACACAGCTCCAACTATCACAAACACCTTTCCTGATTTTAAACCATGAAGTATCCCCCTTGTTCTGTTCAAATGACTGCTTCTTGGTCTGTGTAGTTTCCTTATGAGCACAATGAAGTATTCTGGAATTCTCATTCTTCACAGTGTTGTTCATAATATGTTATGATCCACACAGTTGAATGCCTTTGCATAGTCAATAAGACACAGATAAACATGTTTCTAGTACTTTCTGTTTTCAGCCAAGAGCCATCAACATCAGCAATGACACCCCTTGTTCCACATCCTTTTCTGAATCCAGCTTGAATTTCTGGCAGTTCACTGTCAATGTACTGCTGCAACCATTTTTGAATTATTTTCAGCAAAATTTTGTGTGTGATATTAATGATATTGTTCAGTAATTTCTGCATTCTGTTGGATCATCTTTCTTTGGAATGGGCACAAATATGGACCTCTTCCAGTCAGTTGGCCTGGCAGCTGTCTTCCAAATTTCCTGGCATAAACAAGTGAGGGTTTCCAGCATTGCATCCATTTGTTGAAACATTTCAGTGGTTAGTCTGTCGATTCCTAGAGTATTGTTTTTCAACAATTCCTTCAGTGCAGTTTGGACATTTTCCTTTAGTCCCATCAGTTCTTGATATGCTACCTCCTGAATGTCGACCAATTCTTCTTGGTACCATTACTCTGTGTATTCCTTTCATTTTTTCTTGATACTTCCTGCATCATTCAATATTTTGCCCATAGAATCTTTCAGTAATGCAACTCAAGGCTAGAATGTTTCTTCAGTTCCTTCAGCTTAACAAATGGCAAGCCTGTTCTTCCTTCTTGGTTTTCTAACTCCAGGTCTTTGCACTTTTCATTATAATATTTTACTTTGTCTTTTTGAGCTGCCCTTTTTGAGCTGCCTCTGTTCAGCTCTTTTATGTCATTCTTTCTTGTATCTGCTTTAGTTACTTTGTTCAAGAGCAAGTTGCAGAGTCTCTTCTGACATCCATTTTGGTCTTTTCTTTCTTTCCTGTCTTTTTTAAAATGATCTTTTGCTCTCTTTATGTATGATGTCCTTGAGATCATCCCACAACTTGTCTGGTCTATGGTCACTGATGTTCAGTGCATTAATCCTATTCTTGAGATGGTCTCTAAGTTCAGGTGGGATATACTCAAGGACCTATTTTGGCTTTCTTGGACATGTTTTCATTTTCTTCAGCTTCAACTTAAACTTGCATATAAGCAATTGATGGTCTGTTCCACAGTCTGTCCCTAGCTTTGTTCTAACTGATGATTTTGAGCTTCTCCATCATCTCTTTCCATAGATGTAGTTTGATTCAATTCATGTATATTCCATCTCATGAGGTCCAGGTGTATAGTTGCCATTTATGTTGTTGCAAATACATCCTTGTTCCTGAACAAGGTGAACAGAAACCAAAAAACCAAACTCACCACAATTGAGTCAATTTTGACTCTTAGTGACCCCCATTAGGTTTCCAAGGCTTTACTGAAGCAGACTGCTTCATCTTTCTTCCGTGGAGAAGCTGATGGATTCAAACCAAACCACCAACATTTTGTTTAGTAGCCAAATGCCTTTAAACACCACACCACCAGAGCTCCTTACTGGTGACCAGAGTGGTGGGAAATTTATTATTTATTATAACAGAAATTTTCAATTATTATAATAGAAATGCATTGTTCAAAGTGGTGCTACTGTGTGACTGTAGCATGAGTATAGTTTCTATTTTCTTTAGCTGACTATAATTCAATGTTTATAGTTACAAACTTAACTAATTTAAAAATTTTAGAAGAATTCCCTTTATTTCCATTTTTGAGATTAAAATGAAAGTGGCTATTTTTTACACTGCACTTCAAATTACATATGTAAAATTAATAATAGTGTGGCTACACTGTTTTTTTGGAAGATACTAATATGTAGTTATGACAGCAAGAGGAGCAAACCAAAAAAAGCTAAAACCCACTGCCATCGAATAATTCTGACTCATGGTGAACTGTGGTGGTGTAGGAGTTCTGGTGGTGCAGTGCCTAAGACATTCAACTACTAACCAGAAGGCTGGCGGTTCAAACCCACCAGCCAGTTCTTGGAAGGAAGGTTGGGCAATCTACTTCCATAGTGATACCGCTTCAGAGAGTTGGATCTGACTCCACAGTAGTGAGTTTAGTTTTTTAGTTTTATTGTTGGTTCACGGTGAACCTATCAGACAGCAGAACTATCTCATGGGATTTCCAAGGCTGTAAATTTTTACAGAAACAGACCACCTCATTTTTATCTTATGGAGCAACTGGTGGATTTCAACCACCAACTTTTTAGTTAGCAACCAAATGCCTCACCCACTGCACCACTAGAGCTCCTTAAGAACAGCAAATGTCTGTGCACTTCCTGAGACAAAAGCATTTTCCTGTGACAGTTGTTTTTTCCAGTTCTGGGAAGTGCCACTAGATGGTGCCAGAAGATTTCTTTCGAAACTTTAGTGAGCCACTCTGGCCTTGTTTAACTTGCACCAAAAATAGTCACAAGATGGAGCCAAAAGATTCCTTTAGAAAACCTAAGTGGCCAGTTCTTGCTTTGGCTATGCCCAAACCAACAATTGTTCCAACAACCATACTTCATTTATCATATTTAATTGGAACAATAAATGACATCAAGGGCAAACGTTTCAAATGAAACATAGACCAAATCTTTTTTCTCTCAGTTTGCTAGTTAACCAGTCGCCATCAAGTCAATTCTGACTCATGGTGACCCCATGCACGCAAAATAGAAATGTGCTCCATAGGGATCTCAAAATTCTGACCTTTAAGAAGCAGACCAGCAGGCATTTCTTCTCAGGGAACTCTGCGTGAGTTTGAACCCCCAAATTTTCAGTTAGGAAAGGCCCTGACAAGGAAATTTCTGTCCCTATTAAACTATTAGTTTTGAAGAAAGCTACTTAAAAATCACACTTCCCTGGTAGTGTGTTAGCAACCTCACTACATAGAAAGGATGGGTTCTTGGGATATATGTCATTTCTCTGCTTTGAAGGATCACTGTAAAGAAAGTGCTGTCTTGGCAACTCATGGTTTCTTTTCGTTTATAAGTTTGTGCCTACGTAAATGATAGACAGTGATAGAAGCTCAGCTCAGGACTCCTCTGGGATCATTGACTTTGGTCAAAAAAGCTCAAAACGTAGTTTTAGGCAACAAAATAAATAATATATGGGGCCTTGGGCTAGCAAAATCTCTTGTGCCTGTCCGCTTGTCTCCTTCCCTGAGGTTAATACTGTGGGACAGTGGACAGAATCTGAGTAGTTGTGCACATCTTCTATGCACATTCCTACAAACTGGTCGGGTTGAGTGGTATATAGTCAATGTAGAGTGTGTGCATAACTTTTGATAGTATAATGGTCATATAGAAAAGAAACTTGGAGTCTTTCAGAATCCTTGATGGAACTATTGCAACAGTGGATGTTCCTTGGAAACTACACCCTCTCTTTTGCATTTATGTAAAGAATTGGATGAAGAACAGTAATGAAGTAAGAAAGAGCCCTAAATTCTGAAAACAAGAAATCTCAATTTTATCATGTCAGAATTGCTGAGGGGTACAGAGTAGAAGAGGGAAGAGGAGGAGAAAAGAAGACAAGACATAGGAGGAGGAGATAATGATTGAATGAATGCTCTATCTTGGGCATGGTCCTCTCCAAAGTAGCTCACTTAATCTTCAAAATAATCCCACCAGACAGGTGTTTCTACATTCATGTGACAGATAGGTTAAATAAAAATTTGAGAAGTTAAATAACTCTTTCAGGGTGATACAACCAGTAAGGGGTGGAACCAGGAGTCAAACCAGGTAGCTAAGAAATGCCAAGTATGTGGATTTTAATACAAGCTGATAATTAACCATCCATAACCTTTAGTATTTACTCTGTGTTATCAGAGGAAGATACCAAAAACGAATTATTTGTTTTCCATTGCTTTAAATGAAAGAACAATGTCCATATAAGACACAGATGTGAGTAAAGGCTCTGTCCAGGGGAATGGGCTCCCACCCCTCTCTAAGAAGGTTCCAGAATACTGGACGATTTCCATTGTAAAGGAGAAGAATGTACTTCCATGCTCTGGGCCATGGTCCCTAGTAAAAACTGGCCTGCTTCCTCCAAGATGGTAGTTTTCTCCCTAATGTTTATTGATATGCTATAAAAAGGAAAGGGCTTGTAAACAACTTGAGCGCATGAACAATCTAATTAAAGTAATAGCTTGTGAAAAAAGTAGTAATTATTATAGAGTAGCTGTGTGGGAAGACAAAAATTGCTGACATTCTTGAGGGCTAAGCTGCTCTATTTGGCACAGAAAACACAGTTTAATAGATCTCTTCTGAGGACTTGGTTCCTCCCTCCCAGCCTAGAGTCAAACTCTCCTGCTTTTCTCATCTCAGTACTAAATGTCCTTCTTGGTAAAAGCCATACTCCAGTGACCCTCCAATAGTTCATACTACAAATCTTTCCTTCTAGTCAAACATCTGGGCTGTTTTTCTTTTCTTTTCTAACTCTAAGAATCATGAAAGCTTTGACTCTGAGAATTTCAGTGCTGAAGGGACCTGTGCCAGTGTCAGCAGGAGTCCCTGGGGGGCAGAAATGTGCTCAGCTGCTCACTGAGAAGTTGGAAGTTCGAGTCCTCCAGAGACACCTAGGAAGAAAGATCTGGCAACGTATTTCCGAAAACTCAGCCATTAAAAACCCCACAGAACACAGTTCTACTTGAACACACAAGGGTCCTCAAGAATTATAATAAAATGATCCGTTGAATGGATGAATCCCTTTACATAATATTTTCACTTGATGGTTGTCCAGCCTTAGCCTGAGCACCTTTCAGTGACAAAGAAATGAGTTGTGGCTGCTCTGACTGCTGGCAAGTCCTTTATGTTTTAAGCTACAATCTGTTCTTCTAATGCTTTCATCCACTATTCCTCATTCTATGTCTTTGGAAGGCTCATGCCTTCCCAGCATCCAGTTCCAGCATCAAAAGGTAGGGCAAGACTGTTAGATGTTCCACCCATGGGGAGTGGGGCTCAGTTTAAAGGTCCCATAATTTACCTGAGAAGAGTGTTTACCTGAGATGACTGAATGCAGACTTACAGATGGGAGAATTAGAGTCTTGGGAGAAGCCATTGTCATACCTGAGGGAAAATGGAGTGAACATCAAAACTAAAGGGAAAGCATAGAAGAGAAACAGGACAGCAAATACTGTTTTTAGCCCAGAGGGTCACAAGTAGACAAGAAATAGTGAAAAGAACAGGTCCAGAAAGGTAGTTCAGAAGTAAGACCATGAAGAGTACCTTTTGACAAGAGCTCCCTGTTTACACTGTGATTCACAAATACTCAGTGGCCACGTGGAGCCAGGTACCCTCAGTAAAGGTTGTGGTTGTCAAATATTCATCATATGACAGCCTTTTGCAACTGCCTTCATAACCATTTTAGAATCTTACTGACCATTTCATCTTTAGTGGTAGATGCTACCTGACATTTTTGGATAATAGGGTGTCTGAAAGGGTACTTATCCATACCAGGACTTGGAGCTGACTTTGTAGACTTAGGAAAAGCCACTTTAATGACCCCTTTTATTTATGTAAACATAGCTTGATATAACACACTTATATCAACTGCACTTAGCATAGCCAACCATGAATGTCAGCATTTACCACCCTCCTTACTTTAGTTTTTATTGCTTTTTAAAAAAATTTTATTGTTATTTGGGTGAAAATTTACAGAGCAAATTCATTTTCCATACAGCAGGTCAGACATTTTGTCTCATGACATTGACTGCAACTCCCCACAGTGTAACAGCTCTCTTCCCACTTCCTCCCCATAGATACCGCTTCCCTGTGTCCTTCCCTCCCATACACTTCCCTGTGCAAACACTGCTCTTCTGTTCTTCCATGATTGAGCTCCTCGAGGAGTGTGTCTACCTGATGTAAATGTTCATCCCACCCTCCTTACTTTAGACTAAGTGAGTCTCAGGGTTCTTGGACAATTGGAGGTAAATGGAGCAGAGCTTGCCTTAAGGGAGAGATACAGACAATATTGCACAATCAAGCAATTAAATTAAATGTGAACGTGATATACTGTGTTTATACTCTGATTTAATAAAGCAAATTATCCTGGTTTCAATTGGAATACCACACTGACATTTTGTAATGCCTTGTTCATAACCCTTCTCCTTCTTTCAAATCTCTTGATCACTAACTGTGATTTGGTGACATCATTCACAAGTTCACTGGGTATCATGTAATGGAATTCATCCAGATCAGAAGAGTTGAACTCACAGGTTTGAGAAGAAGGTTTCATTCATTCAAGGTATCTTACTGGCCTCCTGTGCTAAGTCCTGTGGTTGGTACTGCACACACAATGGTAAGCTCTATGAGAACTCTCTTACCACCCTTTTATTTCCCTAGGTCTGCAGTTCTCGCTTTGCAAAAAAAAAAAAAAAAATTATGAGTGTCTTGCTTTGCACATACTCACATACAACAAGAGTGAAAGTCTTCCAGCTGCTGGGATTACTTTATCCTTTAAGATTAAAATGAAATGGAAAACTGAGCATCTCTCTCCACATCTCTAAAAATCCCTGAAGGGTGATTCTTCTCCTAATCACCTCTCAGGCTCTAACTTCCTGCTTCTGCTGAATTCCCAGTCCACATGTAGCCTCTCAATTCCTGTGTGCTGTTCGCCTTTCCCACCATGCCACCCCATAGTGGAAAATGCTCCAATTCCTGTACTCCCCAAATTCTATTCCCAAGAAAACAACCCCACAGTGTCAATTCAGGTCATCTGAGAAAAACTAGATAGTGTCCAGCTACCACTACCAATGGTTCTGGCCAGGGACACAATAGAAGGTCCCAGACAAAATGGGAGAAAAATACAGAACAAAACAAGAATTCCTAAAATAGACCATATTTACTGGACTGATAGAGATTTAGAGGAACTCCCGAGACTATATTGCTCTGAGATACCCTTTTAACTTGGAACTGAAGCCACTCGCAGAATCTCCCTTTAGCCAAATAACAGATTGGCTTATAAAATAAATGATACCAATTGTGAGGAATGTGCTCCTTTAAATAATCAACCATATGAGACCAAATGGTCCATCATTTACCCAGAAGCAAAGATGAGAAGGCAAGAGGGGCAGGGAAGCTAGAAAAGTGGAAATAGAACAAACAGAATGGAAATAATGAGAATGCTGACACATTGAGAAAATTGTAACCAATGTCATGGAATAATTTGTACAAAAATGGTTAAATGGGAACCTAATTTACTGGGTAAATTTGCAACTAAAACACAAAAAAAATTGTATTAAAAAAAATTAATGTTTCTAAGCCCTCTAATTTTTCTGCACCATTTGTATAGAATTTTAGAATCTTAATTTTAAGTATTAATAACTGTATGTATTTATTTTTGTCAAAGAATTAATAGATAGGACTTCTAAGAGTCTTACCATGACCATCAATTACTTTGTGCATGATTTCAATTCAATATTCAACAATATAACTCAGTACTTATTGAGTTCCACTTAGTCCTAGACATTATACTAGTCACTTTGGGAGATTGTGAAGAGAACTAAGATGAGCTTTTGCCACTAAGAAGTAAACTAACTTCTTGAAAGAAATATATAAAAGGACCCAATGTATACTGTCAGACTGAACCTGCAGATGATTAAACATCTAGGTAAGGAAACAGAAGGTGACTTCATAGATTGAGATGATGGCATGATTAAGTGTCATTTATCCAAAGAAAGGACAGGACAAAATACAATGGAGATGAAGAGAGATCATTAATGGCTTTAGACATGTTTTATTGACTCAGTATGTTTTATTTACTCAGTAAATATTTGTTGAGTGAATGAAAAAATGAATGAAAAGGCAATCATATATATTTTCAAAAGGCAATTTGGAGATTCCAGCCACAATAGAGTAGTCAAAGAATGACTTGCAAAGACGTGATAAATCATGAGCTTGGGGGAGACTGCTCAGAGCAAGTACAGCAGGAGGAAAAAAAACAAGCTAACCCTAGAATCGTTAGAGACACTTACATGAACAGCCTGAGCAAAGGAAAAGAAGACTGAGAAGGAATACTCAGAAAAGAGAGAAAAACCTCTTACTAAAGGTAAAGTGGGAGCTCTGGTAGCATAGTGGCTAAGACACTTGCCTGCTAACCAGACGGCTGGTGCTTCAAACCCACCAGCCACTCCCCGGAAGGAAGGTTGGGCAATCCTACTTCCGTAGTGATACTGCCTCGGAAACCCAAGGAGGGGTCGCTATGAGTCGGGGCCGACTTGACGGCACATAACAACAACAACAACAACAAAGGTAAAGTGGGAATCACAAGAAGTTAGAATAGAGTAGTATTGAGAAAAGCTTATTAGATTCTTCTTGGGTAGTCATCAAGTCAGCCCTTTCAGCAGAGTTGCTGTTGTGTGCCTACAAGTCAATTCTGACTCATAGAGACCCCATTGTGACAGAGTAGAACTGCCCATTGGATTTCCTAGGCTGTACTCTTTACTAGCAAAGGAGTAAAAATCAGGTGGAGGTGAGCTTATCTTATGCAGAGAAGAGGGTTGATGTCAATGCTGCACACTGAGGAAGAGATTCACAAAGTCAGAGAAGACTTGAGCAGTGTTAGAGACTGAGGGGAAGGAGCAGATTGAGAAGGAGTTGCTGTGGTGGGAGAGAAAGTTGTTAGTGGCTTAAGTCAGCTTCCATTCATGATGACCTTATTGTGTATAACAGAATGAATGCCTGTGCCATCTTCTTGATCATTGGTATGTCTGAGACCATTGTTGTGACTATTGTGTCACTCTGTCTCATGGAGGGTTTCCCTCATTTCTGTTGACTTTCTACTTTACCAAAAATGATGTCCTTTTCTAGTGATTGGTCTTTCTGGATGATGTGTCCAAGTAAGTAGAAGTCTTGCCATCCTTCCTTCTAAGTAACATTCTGGTTATATTTCTTGTAAGATTGGTTTGTTATACTGAGGAGCTCTGGTGGCATAGTGGACAGCAGTTCAAACCTATTAGCTGTTCCGTGGAAGAAAGATGGGGCTATCTATCTACTTCTGTAAAGATTTTAAAAAAACAAAAACAAAAAAACCAAACTCACCTCCCTTGAGTCGGATCCGACTCATAGTGAACTCTCCTTGGGTTTCTGAGGCAGTATCACTATGCAAGTAGTTTGCCCAACCTTCCTTCCCAGGAGTGGCTGGTGGGTTTGAACTGCCAGCCTTCTGGTCAGCAGTCAAATGCCTTAGGCACTACCCCACCAGAGGCCTCAGAAACCCAGTGGGAGTTGCTGTGAGTCAGAACCAACTCAATGGCAGTGAGTTTGGTTTCTGAATTTGTTGTATTGAATATTCTTCAGCAATACCACATTTTAAATGGATCAGTTCTTCTTCTGCCTTCCTTCTTCATTATTCAACTTTCACATATATATGAAGCGATTGAAAAGACCAGGGCTTGAGTCAGACACACCCTAGAAGAGGCTCCTACCAATATCAGAAATATCCTTTCTTTTCCCTGTATGTCATGCTACTGTCCCATCTGCTTTCTTCAAGTATTTCTTCATGTATACCTTTTCTGTGATGCCTTTTTCTTTTTCGATGAATCTGAGATTGAGATTCTCCTGCTGATTCATACACTGTACAATGCATATGTGGACCAGATGCTAGCTTTCCTAGCTATGAGTGTCCAAATGCTCTATTTGGTTGTCAAGCCAGTGGGTGCTTCAGTGATTCATTGATGTCAGTTCCCTTAGTGTGTTAGAATCTTAAGGCTGGTGGCTCTTTCATTTGTTCTCAGTCCTTCCTTATCAATCCTTTTTCCATGAGGTCATTCAAACAAATATTATTTGCAGAATATGATGATGATAATTATAAATATACATATACCAGCCTTCTCTATAAATTTGATACAGTAGCCAAGATGTAAGTGTCCAAAAACCTTTATAAGGGTTTTAATCAAGAGGTGACTTTTCTTAAAATTAGATAGTTTTACTTTTTGAATTCATGTTTTCTAAGTGTTTGGTAATTTCATCTTGATGCATATCTGTACTTTAAATTTTTTTCAATTGCTTCTGAGTTAGGAGACAGAAAAAAAACTAGCAATTTTCTGTTTACTCCTTCGTCCATTTCTTGAAATGTGCTAGATTTACTTGGCTCTGATTCTGCCTAGTATCTCTTTCTTTCCAAGGAGCCATCCAAATTCTGCATTAAGACAGTATTAATCTCTGCAGCTTTTTCTTCCCCCTCGGGTAGTCTCTGCTTGAGTCATCTTAATTTATTGGAGGGGAATTCCTAATTGTTTTTAATTTATCACTCTTCTGACACTGCTTCCATTTCTGATACCTTTTATTGGCCTTACGAAGGCAAGACCAAAAAACCTAAAATAAGTTTAAATAAAACGTAGTTCAGATTTTCAAGCTCTTGAATGTCCCCCTCACCCATGGTCACTTTAAGGTATTTGAAGAATCTTGTATTGTGGCTTTTTCTAAGACCACCCTTCCATCACTTTCTACTTTATATTTTCTCAGTTCACTTTTATGCCCTCTTAAGTATTGTTTCAAATGCTTCCACTCTCTTTTTTATCTTCTTTTTATGTGTGCTGATTTTATAAATCAGGAGCCTTCTGTTTCTCCCTTGGTAACTTTCGGTCATTGTCTCTTGTTCTCTTGTGTGATCCTTCATTTATTAGTTTGTCTGAGCAGTTAATTCATTTCCTCGACACAGAGGATTTTTAAGGATCCTTAATTTACCTTATTATCCACTTTGCCCCTTCAATCAACCCTTTGTAATAGTATCTGGTTCTTCTAATCCTATTTAGCATCCTCATTCTACTTTATAATCAACTCTTCCCCTTCTTTTGAATGACTCTGTTCATCCTTCTACTTGATTTTCTCTCCATGATTGTAGATTCTTGGCTGGTTAATCAGCTTCTGCTTAGCTTTCTGCCAGTTGATTTTGAGGACTGAGTGTCAAAACAATTTTATTTTGGGCTCAGAGTAAATCTTTTTCTCTCATACCAATAATCATGTGTGATAAACACACAGATTTAATAAATAAGAAAATTCTTATTTTCATAAACCAATCACACTTTTTTCTATCATCTATATGTTATAGAATAGTTAATTCCCCAAGTAATCCTATATTCACCAAAATGATTTTTTAAAACTTTTTCATGTTTTTCTTAACAACAAAAGTTACTTCATTTTTTTCTTCTTGGTCTTAAATCATCTACACTTACTAATATGTGTGCTTTAAGTGTTTCAGTTTATATTTCTGATCAAAATATTTTGCTAACTTGTACACGCTTAAGCTTTTCTCTTCGTGGAGGGGGAAACACATTTTTCAAAAGCAATTGCATGGCATTCTTATCTGGGATTCATAATTTTCACCTGACGATCTCGAAGAGCTTCATGAATAAAGATGGTTGTCATAGTGTTTGGCACATTGAGGAATAAAGGGGTTAAATTATGAGCCGCAGCAACAAAACATAAGACTGACAAAGCTGGAGGGTGGGGCGGGCACATTCCTAAGTCATTTCTCCGGGACTCCTCTCGGGCCCCCACCCCGCCAGTCCTTCACTTCTGTTGCTGGCTCGTTTCCTCTGATTGTAATTCATTCTGTATTCCTTTCTGCTCCGCTGTCTTGACTAATTGTTCTTTTCCCACACCGAAAAACAAAAAAAAAGTAAACCCAACCCCAGACCAAACCAAACCCACTGCCACGCAGTCGATTCTGACTCATAGCGACCCCCGTTGGGTTTCCGAGGAGGTAAATCTTTACCCAACTAGGTTGCCCTGCCTTCCTTCCGTGGAGTGGCTGGTGGGTTTGAACTACTAACCTGGTTAGCAGTCAAATGCCTTAGGCACTGCACCACCAGAGCTCCTTATGGAACAGAGTAAACTGCCCCATAAATACCCACTGCCATTGAGTCATTCCTACTCATAGCGGCCCCTGTTGGCTTTCCAAGGCTGTAAATCTTTATGCAAGAAGATTGCCTCATCTTCCATCCTTAGAGCAGCTGGTGGTAGGTTTGAATCACCGACTTTCTGGTTAGCACCCAAAATGTCTTACCCACTGTGCCACCAGAGCTTCTTAAACTGCCCCATAAAAAACTCAAACACCAAACTTGCTGCCGTCCAGTCGGACCGACTCATAGCAACCCCTCCTTGGGTTTCCGAGGCAGTATCACTATGGAAGTAGATTGCCTAACCTTCCTTCCAAGGAGTGGCTGGTGGGTTTGAACCACCAGCCTTCTGGTTAGCAGTCAAGTGCCTTAGGCACTGTGCCACCAGAGCTCCTATAATGCACAGACTAATTAATTTTCTTTAACTAGTGCGGGCCGACTCGACGGCACATAACAACAACAACAACAACAACAGTGCTACCTAACCAGAAGGCTGGCGGTTCAAACCCACCAGCCACTCCTGGGCAGGTTGGGCAATCTACTTCCATAGAGATACCGCCTGGAAAACCCAAGGAGGGGTCACTATGAGTCTGGTAGGACTTGATGGCAAATAACACCAACAACAAGTGTTATGAAAATTCAAAAAGCTAAACTCACTGTCATTGCACTGATTCCAACTCATAGCGACCCCCATTGGGTTTCCAAGGTTGTAAATCTTTATGGAAGTGGATTGCCCAATCTTCCTTCCATGGAGCAGCTGGTAGGTTTGAACCGCCAACCTGCTGGTTAGCAGTCAGATGCCTTAGGCACTGCTATTACCACAGCTCTTTAGTGTTATAAGGAGAATCTTATTTTTTTAATAAAAGCACAAATCATGTTTTCTAAAGGTTTCTTGCCATTATTCTATTGTTGTTGTTGTTGTTATGTTAATATTCTATTAGGGGAGAAATATCCAGTATTAAATACAGACCATTTCCCATTAATAAACAGAGTGTACACAGAGTAAGATAGCATACAAGCTTGCTGAGGTTTTGTTTTGCTTCCTTTTGCCCCTGCAAAATGGATCTTTCTCCTACCCTTTGGTGCCTGGGGGGTGGGGAAACGAACTGTCCTGCTGCTGAGGAAGTGGAGCGGAGGTCTTTGTTTTAAGACCAGAGCTCTGATTACACCTGACAGGGTTGGAAACTTGATTCCCCACAGTGCTTACTCGCACCTCATCTTCCACTAGTGACAGTCACAGCAGGAATATAACTGTTGACACTTTGATTCAGTTTGTATACTTTTTAGTATGTTAACAACAACAACAAAAAAGGTGTCTCCCCCCCCCCCCGAAAATTACTTCTGGGGTGGGGGCGTAGGGAGTTTCTCTCTCTCTCTCTCTCTCTCTGTGGGTAATGGTCAACACGGAGAGCTTTCTTTTCAGGTCTAAAACTTAACACTCCTGCTGAGATTCTCATAGTTCAAGAATAATCAAATTTAATAAAAAGTCTGCCTGAGCAAAAGCCCCACATGAGCCATGGCAATGGTTTTGTGGTATTTGGATTCGTGTCTGTAAAAATATTTGTTCACCAGATGGTGGCTTGTTAGACGCATTCATCCCAAACCAAAAGTTGAAAAAAAAAAAAATAATAATCACACACACAAAACACTGCAGGGAGAAAAAAATCATCCCCCCCCCCCCCCCAGTTATGTTGCATGAGTAATAGTGAAAGCAACAGCTAAAACAATAAGATTATTGTATTGAATTCTTAATGTATTATCAGGTATAAAAACTTCAAGTAGTGCTGAAAATATTTTCTTCCTCTGAATAACGCATGCCTTAAATGTAAGTCACTTGGACAACTTAGCAAGTGTACATATTTTCTGAAAAACAAAATCATCCAGCTGATGGAGGGAGCGCTATGTGGTGATCTGTCTCCTACCGAGGGCTGCATTGGGAAGGAGCCAAATTAAACACTAAAATAACAGTGTAAGACCTCAGCCATTAATCCAAAATGACTTTTTCTCTGCAGATTGATTTTGTTTTTAACTGTCTGTTCTCAACTATCTACTCTAGTGGGTAGGGAGGCATAGGATGAATAAACCAAAACAAGATGATGTTGTTGTTGTTGTTTGCCATCGGACCTGACTCATAGTTACCCCTCCTTGGGTTTCCGAGGCAGTATCACTACGGAAGTAGGATTGCCCAACCTTCTTTCCGAGGAGTGGCTGGTGGGTTTGAACCGCCAGCCGTCTGGTTAGCAGGCGAGTGCCTTAGCCACTATGCTACCAGAGCATATAGAAAACTAAATTTGTGTCTAACTGTGGAATGTGTGATATGCGTTCAGGAGGGTTGTTATTTATGTCACAAAACTGTGGCTGTGCTCCACAGGGCCTAGACTGTCCACCTTTTTTGTGGTTGTGTTGAACTATTTTCTGAAGGAATTCTGGCACCTTGTTGTGTTGTTGTTTATGTTATGTGTTGTCAAGTCGGACCCAACTCATAGTGACCCCCTCCTTGGGTTGCCGAGGCAGTATCACTACGGAAGTAGATTGCCCAACCTTCCTTCCGAGGAGTGGCTGGTGGGTTGGAACTGTCAAGTTGGGTCCAATTTGTGATATACAATAGAATAAAATGTTGCCCGGTGCTGTGCCATCTTCATGACGGGCGGTATGTTTGAGTCCATTGTTCCTGCTCTGTGTACCTTCCAACTTAGAGGGGTCATCTTCCAGCACAATATCAGACAATATTCTGGTATGTTTTCCTTAGGGTTTTCAGAAGTAGATTGCCAGGCTTTTCTTCCTAGTCTTTCTTAGTTAGCTTAAGGATTTACTTTAGTCTACTTTTTTACAGAGGTAGATGATATCTGTATAGACACCTAGCTTGTTAGGAACCTTTGTTGTCACAGGTGGATGCCAAACTCATAGGTATTGACCTGAATCTAATCAGAAATACAGAGTTTCAACATGTGAGATCTCTGCCAGAGAACATATCCTTGACTTCTTTGCTGCTTGATTTGAGAAAATGACATAATGGACAGATGCAGCTCATTGTTTCTTTTAGATATTGAAACTTTATTTCTAGATCAAGTCTGATGATTAAATAACTTGATATTTAAAGTCCACCATTTTCTCCCCTCAGAGAACTGAATTTTAGACAACTTCACTTTGGCATTAGGCCTTAGTTAAGGCTCCTTAAGTGACACTGTAAGAAACAATTATTGTTTCTTGCTCACTTGCTTGAAATGTTATTCATGACATCAAGGTCCCTTTTGAGGCAGGGGAAGAATCTTCTTTTAGGTCTCAAGGCTCCTGAGATCCTGAAATCTATTTTGCAAAATATCATGAGTCTGTAACTAGTCTCCTCCTTTCATTGCTTAAAGCCAAACTTGTGATCCATCTTTGATATTTTCTCAAGTTTTTATGGTTGGAATTTCTGTGTAGTGGCTTTATTTCTTCATTTTACTGTCTTGCTCTTATTTTCCTCTTTGCTCTGATTTATCCTTTTTCCCATTATATTGCATGATTTTAACAAGTCACAAGATCCATTTTGAAATGAGGGATTAAGTGGATATATTTTATTAATAAAATCACATTTTGGGAGCCAACATTGGCAAGAAAATACACCTAGAGATATTTCCAAAAGTATGAATGATTATGGTTGAAAATTTTAAGATGTTTTAATTACCTTAGATAGTTGAGAGAATTTGACATACAATGACACCTTAATGAACAAGCCCTCAGGACAAGTTCTTCTTAATTAAGTTGATGGGGGCACAAAGGGAATCTAGGGACTTGCTGACCTCAGACTTGAGGAAGAAGAGGAAGCAAAAAACACTATCTTGAATAGCACACTCCTGCTGTGAGCAGCAGGAATCACACTGAGTCAGGAAGGTACTACTATCAGGTCCTTCACTGGGTGGGAAATTGTCCTGAAATGGGTCCACCTGCTCCAACGGGCCAAGAACCAAGCTCTATTACATCTAGAGGGAAGGATTACTCTGATGAAAAGTGAAGCAGAGAAGGAATTCATTGCCTATTAACACTTGATGCCTCAGATTCCTTTTTCCTTCTTGTTTATAGCATTATTCTGCTTAAATTTAAGCAAACCATGACTTGATTCTTATCTTACATCTTGAAAATGAAGCTTATTTATGAAAATGAAGTTTATCAAATATATTCAATAATATGCCAGGTACTAGAAATAAAGGAACAAGTGAGAATCCCTGCCCTCAAGGAAATCACCCCTTTTCAAACCCTTTTTGTTTATTCATTCATCCAAACAATATTTGATACTCAGTGAGTATCTGAAGAGAAGGCTATAACAGTTATAGCAGGAGGCATCTAAGGGACAATGGGTTGGGTGCAAAAAGGGCAGGGGGCAGCATCTTCTGACCTCCTCTAACTTCACAAGAGGGAAAGAGAGGGGTCAATGGCAGCAACCCAAGGCTGATTCCTATCAGGTGAAAAGTCAGACATGCTACCACCCTCCTAACTTTCTACCAGGTCTGACACCAACCGTACCTCCCACGGCACTCACTACTTCTCTGCTGGATTTGATAGTTTGTTGCAATGGCCACGCAGAACTCACAGACAATACTAATGATTATGGGGTACAATTATTCAGTCAGTACTGTCTCCTCTTGGCCATGCCTGCAGGCATGCCTCTCCTTGGCCCTTGGCCTCTCAGCCTGGCCTCTGCCCCACTTGGGTGAGCATTACAAAGCTCTTTTAGCTCTGCTGATTGGCGCACACCGCTAGCAAGCTCCTGTCCAAATGCACTCTGCTTTCTCACTCCATGGGCTGGCAAACCCACTGCTTTGTTTCGTGCTGGTTTCTCGATCTGCTGTCACTGCCATCTCTCTGCCATCTCAGGTCAGGAATCTCAGGTCCAAGGATAAGCTGTACTCCTGGCTACTCTCTGTCTTGATGGTAGTGAGATCCCTCTATTCTACCTCTGGGAGGGCTTATTTTAAGACTAGTGAAATGACAAAACTGGCCAATCCCCACATTAGGGTTCCATACACCTTATTTACATGGTCCCATCTCTACAAGGGTGCTGTGCACCCTATTTACATTATTAACAACTATCCAATCCCCTTGGTGGGCCATAGGCAACTTACTTTTCCATAGTTCTACTGAGTAATATGGTGGGAGTCACAAAGACCATGGTTAGAAGAGCTATACCAAGTAATTCACTGCACTACAGTTGGGGCCAAAGTAAGCCCATCTAAGAAGTTGGCATTTAGATTGAGGCTGGAGGGATGAGGAGTTGGTCAAGGGATTGGCAGGGAAGGAGAATGCTGAGTTGCTGGAACAGTATACGCAAAGCCCTGAAGTTGAAGAGAAAGCCAGATGACTGGAGAGCAGTGAGGCAGGGGCAGCGTGCATGGGATGAGGTGAGGACACGTTATAGGAAAGCATTTTTTCTTCTCCCAGTTGGCCTCATGGCTCATGCCCTTTACCTCTTCCCTGTCTTTGTTTTATGCCATTGAGGCCTACCCTGACCATTCCATCTAAGTTGCAACACCCTCCTTGCTCCAGTTATTTTCACCTCATAACATAGTACAGTAGTAAACCCTGTGAAAGGTGTAACCTGTGTAAATTGGAAACATGTCAGAGGAAGAAAAATAAAATATTTTCCATTAAATAGAGAGTAATAGAAAAGAGGTGACTGTACCTTGTCAAAGGCAGAAAACTTGCAAGACCTGGAAAAAACAAGGCAGTATTATTGAGTTCCTGCTCTCATGGGTTTCATTGTACAATATATTATTATTTTTTATTATTATTATCTGTCTAACCCCATTAGAATATAAACTTCATGAGAATAAGACTTCTTGTCTGTTTTGTTCACTAATATATCCCCAAAATCTAGAATAGAGCCTGGCACAAGGTAGACCTTCAATTAATAGCTGTTAAATGGAATTTGAATTGAAAGGCGATGAACATTTTAAGCAGGGATGTGACCTGACATCATTTATATTTTCGAAAGACAACTCTGGATGCTGAGTAAAAAGATTGCCTTAGATCCAAAGGACACTTTTCTACATTGCTCTACTTCAGCCTCAAAATCTAAAATGAAGACTTGTCCAGAAAGAGATTAAGCTGCTTTTCCTTCCTTTCCTTTTCTTTTGAGGTCACCCAGGTAGAGGGAAAGGGACAACATGCATGGACAAGAGCCACAGAAGGAAAGCCAATTGACCTAATAAGTCACATCAAGCCAGAAGCACATCCTGCGTGCATGCCTACAAACAAAACCCGAAATAGCTTGGATCAATTCAAAGACTGGCCACAAAAGGTGTGTTTGTGTCTCGATACTCTTTGCCAGGGCTTGCTACTGCCTTGGGGAAGAAACTGTTTACTTTTCATGTTAGATTTTTAAAAATTTTCTTTATTTTTAGGTTTCTCTCAAAAGCAGAGCAATTTGTACTGGTTAAGTCTTTTCTAAGAAATCTGTTGAAAGAAATTGCCTCGGGATGGGGCGCGCATACCCCATTAAGAGGAGATTTATTGCTTACACAGGCTTGGAAAGCCTACTTTAGGCTGATTCATTCATTTGACAAAAATATTTATTGAACATTTTCTATGTGCATGGCCTTCCTGGAGAATTAAAGGTGCAGTCCTTAGATTGGTTCCTTATAAAACTTACTTCTAGTTGAGGGCATGGCAAGTATGCACAAGAAGTTAAATAAAGAGTCAACAATGCAAACTGTGTCCCAAGGCAGTTTGTGATTAAGTGCTAAACAGGTGGTGTTGACCAGAAGGGCTAAATAGAATGACTCTCAAATATCAGTCTGAATAGTTTCACCAGTTCAGACAACCACATAATGAAGAAAAATGTAGTAAATTTTTCTAAAGCTAAGGTAATTACATTAAAAAACTGACTTATTCTTAGATTATGCCCTTTTGAATAGCAAAGTGCCCTTCCTTTTACAAGATAATGGTGATATATATATATATATATATATATATATATATAGCCTTATTAATATTTTATAAAATTTTACTGATTCATTGTTGCTATTGTTTGGTGTCATTGAGTAGGTTGTGAATCATAGCAACCCTATATACAACAGAACAAAACACTCCAGTCCTGCACCATCCTCACAATTGTTTCTGTGTGTGGTGGTGAAGTCTGTGTGTCAGCTTGGCTGGGCCTGGTTGAGTGACTGGGCAGCTGGATGTAGTATTCCCCATGATGAGACTGGTAATCAACCCATGGTGGAATCTACTGTAAGCAGCTGTATAGCTGCCTTAAGGATGTGGTCTGCTTCCTGTATATAGGGAAAAGCCTTGGGGAACGGTCTTTAGCATATGGCACACTTGGACCCTGCATATAGCCATGTCGTTGTTCAGCAGCCTGCCATGCTCTGTTGACCTTGGGACTTACAATGGACTTGAATTAGTGGCCTGCCATGTTGTTTGGTAACATTGGGACTATGCCATTTTATTTGTTGATGTTGGGCTTGTTAGCCTCAGCAGCCAGTAGCTGTCTGAGTGAAGAGTTGCCTCTAGCTTCAGTGGGCCAGGAACAAGAGGCAGAGCTGAAGCCCAAGGTCGAGGGGCTTTCACACAGCCCCTAGAGTTTGGCACTTTGAACTTGGACTTCTAGCCTCCCCAACTATAAGAGAATAAACTCCTTTTTGTTAAGGCCATCCCATTTGTGGGATATTCTTGTGAGAGAGGCACTAGGTAACCAGAACACTGTGCTTGAGCCCATTGTTGCAGCCATTGTATCACTCCATCTTATTAAGGGCCTTGCTCTTTTTTGATGACCCTCTACTTTACCAAGCAGGATCTCCTTCTCCAAGGACTGTTTCCTCCTGATAACATGCCCAAAGTACAGAGATGAAGTCTAACCATCCTCACTTCTAAGGAACATTTTGGCTGTACTTCATCTAAGTCATATTTGTTCCTTTTTCTGACAGTCCATGGTATATTCAATATTCTCCGCCAACACCATTAATTCAAAGGCATCAGTTATTTTCGGTCTTCCATACTCATTGTTCACCTTTCTCATGCATATGAGGTGATTGAAAATGCCATGGCTCGGGTCATACACACCTTAGCCTTCAAAGTGACATCTTTACTCTTTAACATTTCAAAGAAGTCTTTTGGAGCACATTTGCCCAGTCTAATATGTCATGGTTTTCTTGACTGCTGCATCCGTGGGTGTTGATTGTGGATCCAAGTAAAATGAAATTCTTGACAACTTCATTTTTCTTCATTTATCATGATGTTGCTTATTGGTTCAGTTGTGAGGGTTTTTGTTTTCTTTATGTTGAGGTATAATGCATACTGCAGACTGTAGTCTTTGATCTTCATCAGTAAGTGCTTCAAGTCTTCTTCACTTTCAGCAAGCAATGTTATGTCACCTGCATATCTCAGGATGTTAATAAGTCTTCCTCCAATCCTGATGCCCCATTATTCTTCATTTAGTCCATCTTCTCAGATTATTTGCTCAGCATACAAATTGAATATGTTTAGTGAAAGGATACAACCCTGATACACAACTTTACTGAATTTAAACCATGCGGTATCCCCTTGTTCTGTTTCAATGAGTACATCTTGGTCCATGTACAAGTTCCTCATGCACAATTAAATGTTCTGGAATTCCCATCCTTTGCAATGTTACTCATAATCTGTACGATCCACACAGTCGAATGTCTTTGCATAGACAATTAAAGACAAGTAAACATTTTTCTGGCACTTTTTGCTTTCAGCCAAGATCTACCTGAATTAGTCCATTAAAGTCACCACAGTAGGACAAACTGACAGACAAGTGGAGGACTGATTCATTAAATCCCTCAAACTAGAAACTGCTAGTAATAGGACAAGCTGGATCATAGCAAGTGGGCTGGTCAGGAGGGGCACACTGATCAAATGAAATAAATGGGGTAGGATTTTTGATGGTCTAACTGGAGGCAGTTGGATATCCTATACTAAGTTTCAGCGGATCTTTGTTGAGTTGAATTTAACCATACTGTGTGGAGATGGTGTGAACAAAGCCTTAGAGGTAACAATGGGGATGGCTTATTTGGGAGTCAATGAATAGCACTTTCTCTGGAGAGTATGTCTAGGTCACTACTGGAAAAAAGTTTAAAGTTAAAATTGGGACAGACAAGGGAAAGTCTCATGGTGACTCCATGTGTGCAGAGTAGAACTGCTCCATAGGGTTTTCAAACTGTGACTTTTCAGAAGTAGATAGCTAGGCCTATCTTCTAAAGTGCTTCTGGGTGGATTTGAACCACCAACCTTTCAGTTAGCACTCAAGCACTTAACCCTTTGCACCACCCAGAGGGTCACCATGAGTCAGAATTGACGCAACAGAATTGATTCAACAGGAACTAATAACAATGTTGACTGACAACTAAACAGATAGACTTAAGAGCAATGGGTAGCCGTTAGGAGATGTAAAATGAAAAGTAATTTGAAGGAAGCTTATTTTAGAAAGATTAATCTGGCAGCTGAGTATAAAATGGGTAGGAGATGGGATCAATTCAGTTTTGAGAGTTCTGAAGTATACATAGTTTGGGGAACTTTCCTTAACAAAAAGAATAAAGAGTTGCAAATATAAAATTAGGTACAAAACTAACTCTCACTGCTGTCAAGTCGAATCCGACTTATAGCTACCCCTTATTGGATTTTCAAGGCAGTAAGAACCTCTATGGAAGTAGATTGCCCAGTCTTTCTTCTGAGGGGTGGCTGGCGGGTTTGAACCACCAGCTTCCTGATTAGCAGTCAAATGTCTTGGGCACCAGACCACCAGAACTCCCTAAAGGTCAATGCAAGCAAAGTATCCTGAAGGCTAAGATTCATTAGCTTCATGATAAATCCACCTCCAGAAGGGAGAGACTCTGAAGGCAGAGAACCCAGCCATATATCAATGGTAGTATCCAGGTCCCAGATGAAAAGGGCCTAGAACAAAGGATCAGCAGAGAAAATGGAAAATAAGGAGTGACTTTGGACATTACCAAAAACTAAAACTCACTGCCATCAAGTCAGTCCCTACTCATTGTGACCCCACTTTGGGTTTCCGAGACAGTATCACTATGGAAGTAGATTGCCCAATCTTCCTTCTGAGGAGTGGCTGGTGGGTTTGAACTGCCAGCCTTCTAGTGAGCAGTCACATGCCTTAGGAAAAACTCATGATATTTGATAATTAATGGGCTTTGAGGAGAGGAAGAAAGAGCTCTGAAGGTGCAGTAGTTAAGTGCTCAGCTGCTAACCATAAGGTCAATGGTTTGAACCCACCAACCACTCTGCAGGAGAAAGATGTGGGAGTCTGCTCCAGTAAAGATTACAGCCTTGGAAACCTTATGGGGCAGTTCTAACTCTGTCCTAGATGGTTGCTATGAGTCAGAATCAACTTGATGGAAATGGGTTTGTTTATTTGCTTGTTTTTAAGAAGATGGGGTCACAGAGGTTTAGGCAGTTAGGTGATGCTGCAGTCAAAAATTGAGAAATTGTGACAGAAAAGTTTGAAGTGCGGCAGAAAACTGAAGGGTGTGTTTCCTTTGGTCACCTCTTTGAGGAGTAGGAGTCGTTGGGCAACATTTTCTAAGTGCCGGGCACAGTGGTAAGAGCCAACATCTTGATGGAAGCCAGGTATGTGACTGAGTTTTCTAAGCTACAGAATTTGGATCTGCAGAGAGCAGTATCCACAACTGAAGGCAACTTTTAATCTTGTGACATTTCCAGTCCCTTTCTGGAATAGAAAATGGCATTATTTGCTCAAGAGTCAGGATAAAGATAGGAAGCACTGGTTGCTGGTTACCTTTTCCGGGAGTGGCCCAGAGATTGTTTACAGGAGAGATTCCTTTCTACCCTTTGACTTGTGGAGCTTTTAAACTAGAAATAGGGACTTCTAAGTAGAAAAAGTCCTTGAGGAACAGAGCAGATCTAAACAATAGTAAAATCTTAATAGAACTTTCCAAGAGACAAAGCACCCTTCCCATGATGCACATTCCTTAAAAAGAAAGATAAAAGACTGGAGAAGAATGTGGGGAGAATCTTGTCAATAACAGAATTACCTTTCTGTTTCTTTCCCTCCCTTTCAAGCTCATTATTTTCACTTCTGTTTCCTAAATTTCCTTCTAGCTACTAAATAAGAGGAGGTCTGGTAGTGCAACAGTTAAGTGATTGGCTGCTAACAGAACATTGGTGGTTTGAATCCACGCAGTAGCTCTGTGGGAGAGACCAAGAAAATCCTATGGGCCAGTTCTATTCAGTCACATAGCATCATTATGAGTCAGAATCGACTCAGTAGCACCCAACAACAACACTAAACAAGAGTGGGGCATTGGTGGTTCAGTAGTACAATTCTCACCTTCCATCTGAGGGATCTGGGTTTGATTTTCAGCCAGTGCACCTCAGGTGCAGCCATCACTCATCTTGTGTGTTGCTATGATGCTGAACAAGTTCCAGTGGAGCTTCCAGACTAAGTCAAATTAGGAAGGAAGTCCTGGCAATCTACTTCCAAAATATCAGTCAATGAAAACCATATGGACCACTATAGTCTGATGTGCCACAGATCATGGGGGTGGGACAGAACCAGGCAGTATTTTGTTCCATTGTGCATAGGGTCACAATGAGTCAGGGGGCTGACGCCACAACAGTTAACAATAATGCAACAAGAATATTAAATGGGACTAAGAGTAGGAAAAGCCTGTATAATAAATGTTTTCCTCAAATCATAGGTTATTTTTAAAAGACTACCCATCATCATTGTTGTTATTGCCGTTACCAAAGTAAAATTGTTGTTGTTGTTGTTGTTATGTGCCATGGAGTCGGACCTGACTCATAGCAGCCCCTCATGGGGTTTCTGAGGTGGTATCACTACGGAAGTAGATTGCCCAACCTTCCTTCTGAGGAGTGGCTGGTGGGTTTGAACTGCCAGCCTTCTGGTTAGCAGTCAAGTGCCTTAGGCAGTACACTATCAGAGCTCCTAGGTAAAATTACAGTGTTTACCAAAAATACACTTGATTGAATACAAACTAGAATTAGACTAGGCCACCTTTGGTGCTTGTTAGAGTTGTAGAATTGGCCTCAAACTCCAGGCCACAAATCCTTGCATATCACTCCCTAATTGTAATCCTGGTCAAATTATCCAATTTTCTCATTGAAGAAGTGTAGAAAACAATAACTAGCACCTACTTCATAGGTTGTTGTGAAAATTCCATGAGCTAGCCATGGTAAGAGTACTCAGAATGACAGGAAGTACAGGGACAGATTTGAGTTTTGTGGGACATGAAGATTACACAGCTTTGGGGACCCTCTTTAATAAAGAGAATATAACTCTTGTGTAAACCGAATATGAACATATGACTATATGAACACATTGCTTAGTTCCCTCTCAGAGTCTGAGAGCCCCAAGACCAAACCCACTGCCATCAAGTTGATTCTGACTCCAAGTTCTGGCAAGATAGTGGAATAGGCAAACAAGTGACATAGCAACAAAGCAATAAGAAACCAATTGAAACCGATACTGAAGGCAATCCTGGAACCTTGAGCTTTGAAGGGAAGGATAAAGAAATGGATTAAATACCAACTAGTAGAAGAACCTGAATGAAACAATGAGTAAGGAGACAAACAGAGCTGCAGACTGCTACCTGTCCTGAGGGCATAGCCATTTCAAATTTTTCCTGAAAGCAACGTAAGAATCAGCTCTGCGCAACCAGGCTGCATGGGCAAGGACTACATTGGCACCCGACAACCAGAAGGCAGAACAATGAGGAAGGGGACAGGTGGATCTGTGGCACAGCCATTTCAGATGTTTCCAAGTGGCCAGCGCAGCCGTTTTGAGTATGTGCAGGTGGTATTCTTATTTGAACTGTAACCTGGGAGTGTGCTCTGCTTGCCAAGAACAACATGGGCAACCACACTGGAGACTGATGGCTGGGGAGGAGCAATATTCCCCTTGTTACTCTTGTGCCCCATGCCCACTTGGTGAACAGGGGTGTGGCCATCTCCTCTCCTCCACCACCTTCTTGACCTGTGGGAGTTCCATCCTGGTCTGTGCCCTGGCAGAGCCTGGGTACTATGCCCCACCACTCACAGTTTTGTTTTTGTTTCTTTTAAATTATTCTTTTTATCTTCCTCCTTTCTTCCTTTCTTTTTTTCTCTTTCCCATCCCTAGTTCTCCCTCCCCCCTTTTTTTCTCATCCCTTTTCCTGGCTCCCTTCTTTTTTCTTTCTTTTGGTTCTTCCCATCCTTGTTTTCCCTTTTGCAGTTTTCACTAATCTTTTACTCTTACTTTTTCCCCTCATTCCTCTCTCACCAGATATTGTGGCTCCCCACCCCCTTTGCTATCTTTCTTGTATCCTTTTAAAATACATTTTGAAAATTTTTCTTCTTATTTATTGTATTTCTCCTTTTTCTTTTGCGATTATTCCTGTTTGTCTGTGGGGTTTGAGTCTTTCGTTCTCTCTCTTTTTTTTTTTTTTAACTTTTTTTTGTCTGAGTGGAAGAAGCAACCATTCCCACACAATCCAACTATATCTGCACCTCCTGCAGCCCCACCCACTGAGTGAGCGCCACCACTTGCTTTTCCACCAACTGACCAACAATAGATGGTGGCCAATACCAGCTCAACTCACCCTCAACTGCTCTTTATGAACAGCTAACAGAGATCTGTACACACACTCCTTCTCTATCACACCCATCAGGAAACAGGTAGGGGGTGCCTAAGTGCTAACAAGTAGGGAATAGAAGAGCACAGTATCCTGCTCACACAGATATATCAAAACAAAATAAAGGGGAAAAAATCCTGCACAAATTACAGCAACATACAACCACAAATTAAACATAAATACAACACCACCACAATGTCTCAGAGACAACAGACCACAGCCCACACACACACACAAAAAAAAAACAGGATAAAATAGTAGAAACAAGGGACCAGGATACAAAAAGAGAAAACATCCCTGAGGAAGAAGCAGCATTGGAACTCCCTGATAAGGAATTTAAAAAGAATTATATATGGGTACCTTCAATGTATGGAAAGATCGAGGAAAACACTGACAAGATCAAGGAAAATGCTGACAAATTAAGGAAAACACAGAAAAAACTCTAGAACAGTATAGGGAAACAATACAAGAACAAATTGACAAAATAAACAAAAAAATTACAAATGATACAAAAACAACAAACAGAAATCCAGAAAATTAATACTAAGATTACAGAAATAGGTAACACATTGAATGCATAAGGGGGTAGAATTGAGTCACTGTTGTTGTTGTTACGTGCCATGAAGTCATCTCCGACTCATGCAGAACGAACCACAGCAGAACTATGCACAGCAGAATGAAACACCGCCTGGTCCCACATCAACTCCGCAATCCTTGCTATACTTGAGCTCATCACTATAGCCATTGTGTCAGTCCATCTTGTTGAGGGCCTTCCCCTCTTTTGTCGACCCTCCACCTTACCAAGCATGACATCCTTCTCCAGGAAATGGTCCCTTCTGATAACATGACCAAAGTAAGTGACAGAAGTCTGGCCATTCTTGCTTCCAAGGAGCATTCCAGCTACACTTCCTCCAGGACAGATTTGTTAGTCCTTGGTACTTTCCATAGTACTTTCAGCATTCCTCACCAGGACCACAACTCAAAAGCATCAATTCTTCTTTGATCTTCCTTATTCATTGTTCAGCTCTCACATGCATATGAGGTGATTGAAAATACCAAGGCTTATGTCAGGCACAACTTAGTCCTCAAGGAGACATCTTTGCTCCTCAGCACTTGAAAGAGGTCCTTTGCAGCCAACTTGCCCAGTGCTATACGTCGAGTGATGTCCTGACTGCTGCTTCCATTGGCGTTGATTGTAGAACCAAGCAATGCGAAGTCTTTGACAACTTCAGTCTTTTCTCCGTTTATCGGGATGCTGGTTAAAGGTCCAGTTGTGAGGATTTTTGTTTTCTTTATATTGAGATGTAATCCATACAGAAGACTGTATTCTTTTTAAATTTTTTTTTTTAAATTGTGATTTGGGTGAAGATTAACAGTGCAAATTCACTTTCCATACAGCAGTTCACATATACTTTGTCTCATGTCATTGACCACAGTTTACCACAGTGCAACAGCTCCCCTCCCACTTCCTC
>NW_006921620.1:5915335-5921389 GCF_000298275.1 Orycteropus afer afer | reverse complement strand
AGGATTATCTTCTGTGTCTGTGTTAATTGGTTTCCCTTTTCTTTGTTGAAGAGGGTCTGTGCAATCTTTCTGCCTAGTCTGCCATCTTGCCAGCCACCCAGACTGTATTCTTAAATCTTCATTAGTAAGTGCTTCAAGTCATCCTCACTTTCAGCAAGCAAAGTTGTGTCATCAGGGTATCGCAGGTTTTTAATGATTCTTCTTCATCTAATCTTGATGCCACGTTCTTCTTCATATAGTACAGCTTCTTGGCCTGGTTTTGGCTGAAGATATTGAGCTTTTCCTGTGTATTCCATCTGGCGAAGTCCATGTGTATAGCTGCCATTTGTGCTGTTGAAAAAGGTATTTGCAATAAATAAGTTATTGGTCTTGCAAAATTCTCCAATTTCCTCATCTTTGTCTTTGGTGGATGGTGTGTAATTTTGAATAATAGTAGTATTAAGTGGTCTTACTTGTAGGTGTATGAATATTATCCTTTCACTGACAGCATTGTACTTCAGGACAGATCTTGAAACATCCTTTGTGATGATGAATGCCACACCATTCCTCTTCAATTGGTCATTCCTGGCATAGTAGATCATATGGTCGTCTGATTCAAAATGGCCAAAACCAGTCCATTTCAGCTCACTAATGCCTCAAATATCAGTCTTTATGTGTTCCATTTCATTTTAGACAACTTCCAATTTTCCTAGATTCATACTTCATACATTCAATGTTCTGATTATTAATGGATGTCTGCAGCTGTTTCTCCTCAATTTAAGTTGTGCTACATCAACAAATGGAGATCTCAAAAGCTTTACTTTATCCATGTTAGTAAGGTTGGTTCTACTCTGATAATGCAGTCATCCCAGTGGTATTTTGAGAGCCTTCCAACCTAAGTGTCTTGTCCTCCTGCACTGCATCAGACAGTATTTCCAGGCTGTTCATAAAGTTGTGCAGTAATGTAACAGATAGTGTTTTCATGCTATTCATAAGGTTTTCCTTGGCCAATTCTTTGAGAGGTGGATGGCCTCTTGCTTCTTACTAGTCTGTCTCAGTATGCAAGCCATGCTGAAACCTGTATACCATGTGCAAACTCGCTGGTGTTTGAAACACTAGTGGCACAGCTACCGGTGGCACAGCCTCAAGCCTCACAGCAACATGCCACCACAGTTCAACAAACTGACAGGCAAATTTGTCTTGTTAGCTGTTTGAAACTCTCCACCCTCCCCTTACCTGGATCCATGCCCTGCTCACTCTGTCATCGTCCCCGTGGCTTTTCCTTCCTTTCCCCCACTTTCCCAGACTTGGGGCTGGGGCCTGGGTCCCTCTCCTTACCTGAATCCCTGCCAGTGCTTGCTCTGTCCTAGTCCCCTTGATTTTTCTGGAAGACAGAATTAATGAAATTGAAGACAAATATATCAATACTACTTTGTTAAGAGACCAATCAAACAAAAGATCAAAACACAATGAAGAAAGCCTAAGATTCGTGTGGGATACCATCAAGAGGAATAACCTACATGCATTAGGAATTCCAGAACAGGAAGAGACACATGAACTACAGAGCAAATTGTTGAAGACTTGTTGGAAGAGAATTTCCCTAATATGATGAAAGACAAGAACATATCCATTGAAGAAGTTTAACTAACCTGAAACATGATAGACCCCAAAAGAAAAGCACCAAGACTAATCATCATCACACTCACCAAAACCAAAGACAAAGAAAGAATCCTGAAAGCAGCATGGGAAAAACAAAAAGTTACCTACTAAGTGCAACCAATAAGACCAAACTCAGATTTCTTGGCAGAAACCACGCTAGTGAGAAGGCAATGGGAAGATGTATATAAAGCCCTGAAAGAAAATAATTTCCAACCAAAAATTATATACCCAGTAAGACTATCTAAGATATGAGGGTGAAATTAGGAGATTTCTAGATAAGCAGAAATTAAGGGAATTTATTACAAACAGACCAGCTTTACAGAAGATGCTAAAGGGAGTCCTTTGGACAGAGAACCAACAACAGCAAACAACAAAGGCAGAAAACCAACAACAGCAAACAACAACCAATGATTAACACATATGATGATATAACTCAGAAAACAACCCAGTTATAGAAGTATCCAAAGTAAAATAAACTTAAAAGACTGTGAAAAGGGAACCAGAGATATCAATTGGTAAATGAGGACAGCTACAAACCATAAAAGAGGGAATTAATACTGTAGTTACAGAACTTCTAAATGGTGAGGAAGTCAAGACAATTGCAAGATAGAACAGAATGTTTAAAAGTTGGGAAGATAATTATAAATTACAGGGTACCTTCAAAGAAAAATACTAAACCTTCATATCAAAATGAAAAAGAGAACAAGTAAAAATAATTAGCAAATGCTAAAACAATAGCAATCAAGATGTTAACATGATTCATAAGCAAAATGAGCTCACTGCAGGAAATTATATGGAATAAATAAATCAGCAACACTAAAAAAAAACCACACATAACAAAATGGCATCAATAAATCATACTTGTCAATAATTACATTGAATGTAAATGGGTTAAATGCACCAACCAAGAGATGGAGAGTTGCAGACTGGATAAGAAAACATGACCCATCAATATGCTGTCTACAAGAGACTCACCATAGACACAAAGACAAAAATAGACTAAAAACCAAAGCTTGGGGAAAGATATATCAAGCAAATGGCAACCAAAAGAGAGCAGGAGTGGCAATATTAATTTCTGATAAAACAGTCTTTAAGACAAAGATAACCATAAGAGACATGGAAGGACATTATATAATGATTGATTAAAAGATCAGTTGAACAAGAGGACATAACCATAATAAATATCTACACACCCAATGAAAGAGCCCCAAAATGCATAAATCAGACTTTAATAGAATTAAAAAGACAAATAGATGACTCCACAGTAATAGTAGGAGACTTTAATATACCACTTTCAATAAAAGATAGGACAGCTGGAAGGAAACTCAACAAAGATGCAGAAGAACTAAACAACATAATCAAGCAACTTTACCTTGTAGATATCTACAGAGCACTTCACCCAACAACAGCAAAATATTATACATTCTTTCCCAGCACACATGGAACATTCTCCAGGATTGACCTTATGTTAGGCCACAAAGCAAGCCTCAATAAATTTAACAACATTTGAAATACTGCAAAGCATCTTTTTAGATTTGTAATTTTTTGGTTTGTAATTTCTACAAAATTAGAAATCAACCCTAGGAAGACCAACAGAAAAATAGCAAACACGTGGAAACTGAGTAACACCCTCCTCAAAAACAATTGGGTAATAGAAGAAATAAAAAGTGAAATTAAAAAAATTATTGAATTGAGAATGAAAACACAACATACCAAAATCTTTGGGACACAGCAAAAGCAGTGATCAGAGGCTAATTTATAGCAATAAGGGCACACATCAAAAAAGGAAAAAGAGCCAAAATCAACACCTTAAGCCAATACCTCCAACAATGGCAGGAAAAAAAAAAAAATCCTACAGTCACCAGAAGAAAAGAAATAATAATGATTTGTGCAGAAATAAATAAAACAGAACATAGAAAGAAAATAGAAAAAAATCAACAAGACTAGAAGTTGGTTTTATGGAAAGATTAATAAAATCTACAAACTTAACAAAGGAAAAGAAGGAGAAGATGCAAATAACACAAATAAGAAGTGAAAGGGGTGACGTAGCAACAAAACCAACAGAAAAGGAAGAATAATATCAGAATGCTGTGAAGAACTGTATTCCAACAAATTTGAAAATGTAGAAGAAATGGACATATTTCTAGAAACACATGACTTACCTATACTAACACAGACTTAGGTAGAAAAATTGAACAGAATCATAACAAAAGAGGAAATTGAACAGGTCATAAAACAATTACCAACAATATAAAAAGTCCTGGCCCAGATGGTTTAATTAGAGAATTCTACCAATCATTCAGAGAAGAACTGACACCAATCCTACTCAAACATTCCAGAACACAGAAAGGGATAGAATCCTATATTGATATTATGAAACAAGCATAATCCTGATACCAAAACCAGGTAAAGACACAATTAGAAAGGAAAATGACAGACCAATATCCCTCATGAATACAGAAGCAAAAATCTTCATCAAAATCCTAGCCAATAGACTCCAACAATATATCCAAAATAATAATAATAATAATAATACATCATGACTAAATGGGATTCATACCAGATATGCAAGGATGGTTCAACATTAGAAAAATAATCAATGTAATCCATCACATAAGTAAAATAAAGGAAAAGAATCACATGATTATATCAATAGATGCAGAAAGTGCATTTGATAAAATCCAACATCAGCTCCTGATTAAAAACTCTCAGAAAAATTGGAATAGAAGGGAAATTCCTCAACATAATAAAGAGCACATATGCAAAAACCAACAGCCAACATTATTCCCGATGAAGAGAGACTTAAACCACTCCCCTTCTGAACAGGAATGAGACAAGTATTCCCTCTATCTCCACTTCTATTCGACATTGTATAGGAAGTCCTAGCCAGGGCAATAAGGCAAGAAAAGGAAACTAAAGGCATCCAAACTGGTAAGGAAGAAGTAAAACTATCCCTATTTGCAAATGATGTGATCTCATATATAGAAAACCCAAGAAACTCAACAAGAAAACTACTGAAACTTATTGAAAGATTTAGCATAGTGGCAAGATACAAGATTAACATATAAAAATCAGTTGTATTCCTCTACACCAGCAAAGAGGTCTCTGAAAAGGAAATAAAATCAGTACCATTTACAATAGCTACCAAAAAGATAAGATACTTGGGAATAAATCTTACCAGGAACACAAAAGACCTATACAAAGAAAACTACAAAACACTACTTCAAGAAATTTTAAGAGATCTACATAAATGGAAGAACATTCCATGCTTATGGATAGGAAAAGTGAACATTGTGAAAATGTCAGTACTACCCAAAGCCATTTATACATTCAATGCAATCCCAATCCAGATCCCATCAACATTCTTTAAAGACATGGAAAAATCAATCACTGATTTTATATAGAAAGGAAAGAAACCTCAGATAAGCAAACCACTACTAAAGAAGAAGAAGAACAAAGTAGGAAGTCTCACACTCCCAGATCTCAAAACCTACTACACAGCCACAGTTCTCAAAACAGCCCGGTATTGGTACAATGGCAGACACATAGATCAATGGAACAGAACTCAGAACTCAGAAATCAATCCATTGAGCTATGGTAAGCTAGTCTTTGACAAATGACCAAAATCCATTAAATGGGGAAGAGATAGTCTTTTTCACAAATGTTGCTGGCAAAACTGGATATCCATTTGCAGAAAAATGAAACAAGACGCATACCTCACACCATACACAAAAATTAACTCCAGATGGATGGAAGACTTAAATGTGAAACTTAAAACTATAAAGTTAATCAAAGAAAAAATAGGGCCAAACTTAGGGGTCCTATTTTATGGCATAAAGAGACTATCAAGCATAACCCAAGAAGCACAAATAGCAGAAGATAAATTAGATAATTGTTGTTGTTGTTAGGTGCCATTAAATTGGCTCCGATTCATAGCGACCCTATGTACAACAGAACGAAACACTGCCAGTCCTGTGCCAGCCTCAAAATCCTTGCTACACCTGAGCCCATTGTTGCAGCCACTGTGTCAGTCCATCTTTTTGAGGGCCTTTCCCTTTTTCGCTGACCCTCCACTATAGCAAGCATGATATCCTTCTACAGGAAATGGTCTCTTCTGACAAAATAAGTGAGATAAAGTCTGGCCATTTTCACTTCCAAGGAGCATTCCAGTTGCACTTCGTCCAGCACAGATTTGTTCGTTCTTTTGGCAGTCCATAGTACTTTCAGGAGCTTTGGTAGCTTAGTGCCTAAGGCATTTGACTGCTAACCAGAAGGCTGGCGGTTCAAACCCACCAGCCACTCCTTGGAAGGAAGGTTGGGCAATGTACTTCCGTAGTGATACTGCCTTGGAAACCCAAGGAGGGGTCGCTGTGAGTCGGGTCCAACTTGACAGCACATAACAACAATAACAACATA
>NW_006921620.1:5877176-5914550 GCF_000298275.1 Orycteropus afer afer | reverse complement strand
GATTGCCCAACCTTCCTTCCAAGGAGTGGCTGGTGGGTTTGAACCACAAGCCTTCTGGTTAGCAGTCAAGTGCCTTAGGCACTATGCTACCAGAGAGCTCCATTAGAGAGATGTAAATCAAAACAACAATGAGATGCCATCTCACCCCGGCATTAATAGCAAAGTTCAACAAGACAGAAAATAACAAATGCTGGCGAGGATGTGGAGAGATTGGGAGTCTCATACACTGATGGTAGAACTGTAAAATGATATAACAACTATGGAAATTGATATGGTGATTCCTTAAAAAGTTGGAAATAGAAAAATATTATTTGATCCAGCAATCCCATTACTAGGTATATGTCCTAAAGAAGTGAGAAGCAGGATGCGAACAGATATATGCACAGCCATGTTCATCACAGTGCTATTCACAATAGCAAAGAGATGTGCCCATCAACCAAGGAATGGATAAACAAACTGTAGTACATACACACAATGGAATACTATGCAACCCTAAAGAATAGTGTAGAGTCTGCGAAACACTACATGGATGAATTTAGAGGACATTATGCTGAGTGAAGGACAAATATTGTATTAGTCCACTATTGTAAAACATCAGGGAAAGGTTTATACCTAGAAGGAAATTTTCTTTGTTGGTTACTAGTGATGGGAGGGGAGGCTAAATTCCTAAAAAGGTTGAAAAAGTATATGTATGCATATATAGAAACCAAAGATTCTTAGTGGTTACCAGGGGTAGGAGGGAGGGGAAAAGGGGAATATTTTGTTTGCGGGGCATTGAGTTTATGCTAATGGTGGTGGAATATTTTGGAAAAGGATATTAATAATGGTGGCACGACATGAAAAATGTCATCAATGTCCCTGAGCTGTAACTGGGGAAGTTGTTATGTTAGTGAATGTCTTGTTGTGCATCTTTTCACCACAATAAAAGTTAAAAAAAAAAAAAAAAGTTGATTCTGACTCATAGAGACTCTAAAGGATAGAGTGGAACTACCTTATAAAGTTTCCAAGGCTGTAATCTTTAAGAAAAAGACTGCCACGTCTTTCTCTTGCAGAAAAATTAGTGGGTTCGAACTACCGGGTCTTTGATTAGCAGCTGAGCACATTAACCTCTGTACCACTAAGACTCCTTTAGAGTCTGTGAAGGGCCTATTAAAGTGAGAGACCCTGAAACTTATGCTTCACCAGCTTCAGGGTAAACCCACTTCCAAATAAATGTTAAAAGTAGATGTTAGCTCTTGATTTATTTATTGATAACTGTTATTTATTGATTTGGAAAATGTTTATGAAGCACTTACTATGTGCCAGGCAGTAAGCTCACAGCTTGGTGCTGGGAGTATTAAACATCTGCAAAATCTATGCCCTAGCTAAGGTCAGGGCATTAAATATCAAAGCAAACCAAACTCCTTATCTAAAGAATGTAGTTTGATTTGACAAAACATCCCAAAGCTAATAAATGGCTGCAAAGCACTTTGCAGACCCCTTCAACAGAAGCACACTGAGCCAATGGAATACATGGGTTATTTGTGGTCATTATTTTTATGTTGCTTAACCATTTGCATCACCATGATCACTGCTTAGAATGTACTTGGGGTATCTCTGTTTCCTTTGTTCACGTGTGAATTAAATGAACCAGTCAAATACCCAAGAGCCAATTATCAAGTTTAAGTTCTTCCTCATGGCTGATCCTATATCTCACAGCCACGGACAAGAAAAGTGGAACAGATTGATCTGATGGTTGGCGTCTAGGTCCTGGTCCCAGCAATGCTGTTGGTGTTAGCTAACTGCAATATCTCAGCACATCTTTTAATCTCTCTGAGTCTCAGTTTCCTCACCTTTTGGTGAGTGATTTGAGCTAGGGCTTCCTTCCTGGGGTAATCAATTTACCCTGGTTTTCTAGAAGCAGAGAAAGTCCCCTGTGCTGAGTAAGTCCTCAGTTTCAGGAAAACTGAGATGGTTGGTCAGCCAACCTTTAGTAAACACTCAAATCTGACACCAGATTTTTTTTTTTTCAAATGTAGGTTAAAAAGGTGCATAGGAGGTACAGACAGCAAAGATGAACCCTTTTACACATACAGCAGCATGTTGTCAGTGAAGGCAAACATGGATATATGGGTGGATATATGGGTGGACAGGCTTAACTATTAAATATGTCTATGCAGGGGGTAGTGTGCCCAAGACTATGTATAGGGTTGGCAGTTTCTACAAGTATAGGGTTGACAATGTTTCTACAATATACACTTATATACTTACAAGTACATATACATATTATTACATGTACAGTATATACATATTGGTATGTTCTGTAAGAATTCCCAGGTATATAGTAGAGCTGACAAGGGACAAAGTTGTAGTCACTTCTTGGCTACAGCCAGCTACCCAGAGGGAGTGAGTAGTTAGACCTGTGAGCTCGGGACCATAGTCACAGGGAACATCAAGCTCAATTGGCATAATATACTACACAAACCATTGTTCCACATCCTACTTTGATGAGTAGCGACTGGGATCTTAAAAGCTTGTAAGTGGCCCTCTAGGTGCAACAGTGGGTCTCTCCTCAGCCTATATGACTGTGAGACCAGAAGAACAAGATAGTGCCCGGCTACCACCGTCAACCACTTGGAGAGGGATCTATGTAGGAGATCCTGAATAGAGTGTGAGAACAATGTGGAAGAAAATTTAAAATCATTTAAAAAAAAAAAAGAGAGACCAGGTTTGCTGGTCTAATAGAGCCTGATGGAACCACAGAGACTATGGCCCCTAGCTGCCCTTCAGGTCTGGAATTGAACCCACTCTTGTGGCTTCCAGCCAAACAAAAGACAGGCATACGAGCTGAACATTTATATTAGGTAGATATACTCCTTGGAGAGAACAATCATGGGAGAATAGAAGGGCTGGGTATGCACAAGGAGACAGCTCAGGGGGCAGGAGTGCATGGCAGGGAAGGACAGAGGAAGAGGTGGCTATCAGGAGGAAGTGGGAGGGGAGCTGTTGCATTGGGGTAAATTGTATCAATGTCATGAGACAAAGTGTATGTGAACTGCTGTATGGAAAGTGAATCTGCTCTGTAAACTTTCACCCAAATAACAATTTAAAAAAAAAAAATTAAAAAGTAGATTAAATGGAATAATCCTATTTATTGCTCCCTCACCCCCAGGAAATAGCAAAAGGGAATTCAGCAGCCAAATCACACTAAGACAAAATTCCAAATGTGTAATTTTTAACAGGACCTTTGGGAAAGGGTTGATTTTAGATCCTGTTAAGAAGTCATCCTTCACAAACGTGCTGGTAAGGGAGGCTTGTGTGTTAAATATTAGACAGGAGCTGTTAGCGTTTCAGCTGAGCAACTTAAAATATTTCCTACTTTTAATAACAGCTTGGCTGCTCATGGAATCAACTGTAAAACAGGTTTGTTGTTGTTATTAGGTGCCATCCAATTGGCTCTGACTTCAGTGACCCTATGTATAACAGAATGAAACACTGCCCAGTCCTGCACCATCCTTACAGTTATTGCTATGCGTGAGCCCATCACAGCAGCCACTGTGTCAGTCCATCTTGTTGAGAGTCTTCTCCTTTTTTGCTGACCTTCTACTTTCCCAAGCCTGATATCCTTCTCTAGGGACCAGTTCCTTCCGACAACATACCCAAACTAAGTGAGATGAAGTCTAGCCATCTTCACTTCTTAGGAGCATTCCAGCTGTACCTCTTCCAAGACAGATTTGTTCATTCTTCTGGCAGTCCATAATATTTTCAGTATTCTTTGCCAATACCACAATTCAAATGCATCAATTCTTCTTCAGTCTTTCTTATTCATTGTCCAGCTTTCACATGCATATGAGGCTATTGAAAATCCATGGCTTGGATCAGTGCACTTTTGTCTTCAAAGTGACATCTTTGCTTTTTAACATTTAAAGAGGTCTCTTACACAGATTTTCCCAGTTCTCGACTGCTGCTTCCATAGATGTTGATTGAAATCCCTGACAACTTCAATCTTTTCTTCATTTATCATGCTGTTGTTTATTTGTCCAGTTGTGAGGATTTTTGTTTTCATTATGTTGAGTTGTAATCACTTCTGAAGACTGCAGTCTTTGACTTTCATCAGTAAGTGCTTCAAGTCTTCTTCAAGTCTGTTCAAGTAAAAGAGGTAGGATTGCTTTTCCCCCAAAAAATGCACACTTCTATGTCATGGGGGAAAGGAAAACAAACACAAATAAACAAACAAAATTAAAGTCGGCTACTTGTGAGCTCCTGCAACTAAAGGAAAGCTCAGCCTGACCTGTTGAAATTTCCTCTTTTCTGCAGGAATGTGCTGATGTACTTGCCTGAAGCCCTAAATGAGCTCTCTTTACTGAGAAGGATGATTCCACCAGATTCCAACTACCATCAGCCAACAGGCTGGGCTGGTGTAAAGGAAGTTATTGTCTGTTTGAGGGCTGTTTGCTAACTTCTAGAAGGTATAGGAGCTCTGGTGGTACAGTGGTTAAGGCATTCGGCTGCCAACCAAAAGTATAGCAATTTCGAACCCATCAGCTCCTCCATGGGAGAAAGATGAGGCAGTCTAATTCTGTCAAGATTTACAGCCTTGGAAATTCTAGGGTCAGTTTTACTCTGTCCTGTAGGGTCAGGATGAGTTGGAATCGACTCGATTAGCAAGTGGGTGGTAGAAGAGAAATTGGGTCCAGGTTTATTTAGGGAAACATTTCAGCTCAATTCTGTCAGTTGCATATTTTTAGAGTATTTGAGAATATAGCCCTATACAGGCAGTCACAGTGCATTACTGATTTGATTAGATATTGATATAGGGCCTAAGAGTTTAATTTAAGCCTAAGAGTTTAACTTGAACCTACAAATACAATTGTCTCCCTATAAATTCATAGAAATTAAAAGAAAAGAAAATTATGCATATCAATTTTTATTCCCTCTAGTCAAGGGCCGGAGCTCTGGTGGCATAGGGCCTAAGGCATTTGACTGCTAACCAGAAGGTTGACAGTTCAAAACCACCAGCTGTTCCATGGAAGGAAGACTGGGCAATCTACTTCCGTAAAGATTTACTACCTCAGAAACCCAAAGGGGTCACTATGAGTCAGAATCAGCTTAATGGCAGTGAGTTTTTTTCTTTTTTTTTTTTAATGGACAATGGCTTACTATCCCCTTTATGGTCTATCATAATAGAATTGATATTTCTAGATCGGATTATGTTATACAAAACTTTGCCACACATTTACCATTTGACCCTTATACATTAAGATTCTGTATGTACAATAAAACATTATTACCCCAATTTTATAAACGTGGAAACTGAAGCCCAGAGAAGTTAAGTGTCTTGCCCACAGAAACAAAATTGTTAGTGACAGAGCTGGCTCAAACTGAGTTCTTCTGAATCAAAATCATGACTCTTGACTAAAACACAAAGCAAAAATGTGGTTTGCTTTTTACTATTTCTTCTAACATTTTTGCTAATCCTTCTCATACTGTCGATATCATAATGATTAACAGGCACTTAGAGTATTAAGAGAAGAAGGTCAAAAACAATGTTAGGTAACACCTACATTTCAAGAACCAGCAGAGGGAGAGAAGCCAGCAAAAAAAGTTCAAGTGGTGGTCAGAGAAGGGGCAGAGGGTTCTGACAGTTCAGTGTGACCTCTTAGGGGAGGAGAGAGAGAAAACTTTGTCTCTAAGGATAAGAATTGAGAAAGACTCCATTTATTATTTGACTTGATTTAACAAATATTCATGTAGCACCTAACCAATTGCCAGGTGCACACTTGAGGGCATGTTCTACCCAGGGACAAGCGGACTGGTGGGGAGGTTGTAGCTTAAGAAAAAGAGAGAAAAGGAAAGATTGACACCATTGAGCCTTCTGTGCTAGCTCTTGTGAATGTTCTTTGAAGGCAGCAAGCACCCAGGAGGGAGGGGAAAATGTGGCTTAGATTTGAGAACCAAATCAATTTCCAGATACTGAATCCCAGAATCAATTAGACCTAAGCTTCAACAGAATGCTGGAGACCTCCCCAAGAGGGCCATGCCCAAAATTTACAGCATGAAGGAGAAAGGGTAGAAAGGACATAACTTTCTGTAGGCAGCTTACCTACAGGAGAAAGACAAGGAAGGTGTGGGGTTCTCCAGTCATTCCATCTGTTGGGAGTAGGGTAGAGGGAGGGTGAGTGGGAGAGTAGGAGGCCAGGAGTACAACACTAGGTCATGTCCCAGACACAGAAGAAAATATCAGACACAGGAAAAGAAAGGTTTCCCTCCTAAAAGTCCCAAACTAAAAGTGAGGCCTTAGACCCTGGTGACTGCTCTGGCCCAATTTGTGCCTTAAACTTTCCCTCAGCCCTAAGGAGAACACCAAATAGACGAGAGGGAGTGAGAAATTTGAGAGTACCGGCAAGCAGTTGATTAGTACGTTGGCCTATGAAATCTGAGCTAGCCAAGGAGAAAGTGAGATAATGGAAAGGAGGTAAACCAAACCAAACCAGTTGCTGTCAAGTGGATTCCAACACGTGGTGAACAGAGCTGTGCTTCATATTGTTTTCAGTGCCTGATTTTTCAGAAGTAGATCTCCAGGCCTTTCTTCCAAAGGGCCTCTGGCTGGACTCAACCCAACAATCTTTCACTTAGTAGCCAAATGCTTAATCATTTGCACCATCCAGGGACTCTGAAAAAGAGATAGGAACAATCAAATGGAGGCCCAAAAGAGGTCAAATAATAATTGGCTTTGGGGGCTTAGAGAAAATGCACTGGAAAGATTAGTCTTTCACATACTGGAAAATCACTATCATGGTTCCCCTGAGTCAACTCTTGTCAAGAATAAACATACTCAGTTTTCACTGGTCCTCATATGAAGATGTTTCAAGAACATTTATAAATAGCCTAGTTTCTTTCTAGGAGCTCTGGTAGCATAGTGCCAAGGCACTTGACTGCTAACCAGGAGGCTAGCGGTTCAAACCCACCAGCCACTCCTCGGAAGGAAGGTTGGGCAATCCTACTTCTGTAGTGATAACTGCCTTGGAAACCCAAGGAGGGGTCGCTAGGAGTCGGGGCCGACTCGATGGCAAACAACAACAACAACAAGTTTCTTTCTATTAAACATGCCCCCCTGGGTCCCTTTGAAAGGGTAGCAGCTAGAGACCTGTACGGTAGGAGCAGGCAGGTAGAGTCCATCTTCTCTGGTCAGACTCCTTCCCTCACCTGATACAGGAAGCCTCAGATCTCCTTCCTCTTTCAATTTTCCCCTCTTTCTGCTAACTGACATTGAACTCTCTATATACAACAACTCTCATGTTTTGTTCAAATACTACTGCCAGGCAAGACAATCCCATATCTGAGCAGCTGATTTTTATTTATTTATTTATTTTACCTCATGTATATAAACCATTCAACCCCCTGACATCCAGTTGATTCAGAATCATAGTGACAGAGTAGAACAGCCCCACAGGGTTTCCTGGGCTGTAAATCTCTACGGAAGCAGACTGCCTCATCTTTCTCCCATGGACTGGCTCGTGGGTTCGAACCCCCAACCTTTTGGTTAGCAGCCAAATGCTTTAACCACTGTACCACCAGAGCTCTTTCATGTATCTATTCACCTATATTAAATAGCAACAGTTTAAGGAGTGATTTATTTGTGGGTCATTTCAATTCTTACTAAAATTCTTAACTTTTTATCTACTCAGTGATCATTTAGTATTAGTTTCAGAAGTTTTGGGTGGTGAAGGGAAGTGTATAATTTATTTGTATTTATTTATTCAGATGACAAATGTTTATTGAGGACCTTCTTAAAGGCTAGTGCTAGGATATAATAGTAGAATCACCAGATGTGATCCCTGACATTATAAAGTGGACAGTGTAGAATTAGAAGGCCCTTTGCACTAGTTTTACGGATGAGGGAGATCTCAGCTTACTTAGAGACCTGAACTGATCTATAGTGATTTCTTCTTCCCTCTTGTAAAAAAGGAATTGACCAATCCCATCAAAGTCCAGTCTCTTCACTTGTACTTTGGGGCCCATCCCCTCTCACCTACTTTTTCTCTTGCACTGTCCATCTGTCCTTCTCTATGAGGTGATTCCCTTCAGTACCCACGTCTCAAGTATTTCTCATCCTTTAAAACCCATCCCTTGACCCACATTTCCCTCTCCAGCTACTGCTCCATTTCTCTGTACCCCTTCACAATGAAACTTCTTGGAAAAAAAAAATCATTTATGCTGGTGTATCTGAGGCTGGAAAATGTGTGGACGTGTTTGGAACAGCTGTGAGTGTTATGGCAGAGAGCTGATAAGTGAGCAAGAGCACTTTCCAGAGTGCTAGGCACTGAGATCAAAGGCATCTGAAAATATTTTGATAGAAGGCAGCTGTGTTATAGCAAAGCCTGCATGGACCCTCTGTCAGAAGACCTTGGCTTGAGTCCTGGCTCTACCATTCTCTAGCTGTTCTGACCTTGGTTGAGTTACTTACCTTCTTTGAGCCTCAGTTTCCTTGTCTGTCAATTGATAGTAGTGATATTTCTCTCGTAAGTTTATTGTGATAATAAAATAAGTTACAGGAAACTGTGAAACAAATATCAAGAAGAAATAATTATTATGCCCGCCCCCATAAAAGGAATATTCTTCTATTTAAAAGAGAGGGTTTAACCCTAGTCTGAGTCTGGCTCCCCCTAAATCTGAGCCTGAGCCATAGGCTTGCATGCAGACCCTCCCCCACAAATTGTGCAATTGGGAATATGGTCCCAGGGAGTAGAATGGGGAATAGAAGGGAAGAAATAGGGAGGGAGGCAAAGCCAATAGAAGGACATGTTAAATTGCTTAGGGCTGTGGTTGACTGGTACATCATTATCCCATGGAACCTTCTGAGCAGCCTATGATATGCATCTCGTTTACTGTCCATGTAGGGCACTAAAAGAGAGGGGGAGCATTTACTCATAGGTTTCCATCCCCATCAATCAAGGTGTCCCCATGGGCAGTGATTCCCCCTCCCTTCAGGGTTGCACACACATGAGTGCCAAGTGGACACCACAGAAGTCCTGGGAAGGAAGTGAAAGGTCAAAGGTACAGGATGAGGCATGGCCATGTCAGGTTTCCCTTTGAAACTTACTCATGATGGGTTGCAGCAGCAATGGCTGGAGGAAGAGGTGGATCAAAAGAATTAAAACAGTGCACAAGATACAACCCCATACGACAGAAATGAGACAAAGAAAAATGATGATGTGACTTGGTGTGAGTATTTATAGCAGGCATTATATACCATGTCAATGCAGAAAAAGAAAATAGACCTTAGACATTAGTTTTCCATCCTTTTTTTTCCCTAGACACAATGTATTTTTTTGGAATTAAGAATCGTAACCCCCAAATGCTTTACCTGGATCTTTATATCAAATTATAATTAGAGAAATCATGACCTAATTGCTACCATCCCAGAGTTTGGATCTACTGCTTCATTTCTCTGCTACAGAAGAAAGGGGAGGGTAAGAAGATCACCACCATCACCACCACTACTACTATCTTCCCTGCCTACGTGTGGTGTTTCAGAGCAAAACCCATAAATAACCTATTTGAAAATATTTTATGATCTAGAAAGAAGTTAATCATTTGGGTCTTACTCACTTGTTGTTAGGTGCCCTTGAGATGGTTCTGACAGCAACCCTGTGTACAAGAGAATGAAACACTGTCACATCCTGCGTCATCCTCACAATCCTTGCTATGCTTTATCCCGTTGTTGAAGCCACTGTGTCAATCCATCTCATTGAGGCTCTTCCCCTTTTTCATTGACCCACTGTTTTACCAAGCATGATATCCTGGTCCCTTCTGACAACATGACCAAAGTACGTGAGACAAAGTTTGGCCATTCTATTTCTAAGGAGTGTTCCAGCTATACTTCTTCCAAGAAAGATTTGTTTGTTCTTCCAGTAGTTCATAGTATTTTCAATATTCTTTGTCAATGCCACAACTCAAATGCATCAGTTCTTCTTCAGTCTTCCTCATTCATTGTCCATCATATGAAGTTTTTGAAAATACCATGGCTTGGGTCAGATGCACATTAGTCTTCAAAGTGACATCTTTGCTCTTTAAAAAAGAGGTCTTTTGCAGCAGATTTGCCCAGTGCAGTATATCTTCTGATCTCCTGACTACTGCTTTCATGGGAGTTGATTATAAATCCAAGCAAAAAGAAATCCTGACAACTTCAATGTTTTCTCCATCCATCATAATGTTGCTTATTGGTTCAATTGTGAAGATTTTGTTTTCTTTATGTTGAGGTGCCATCCATACTGAAGGCTGTAGTCTTTGATCTTCATCAGTAAGAGCTTCGAATTATCTTTACTTTCAGCAAGCAATGTTGTGACATCCGCATAACTCAGGTTATTAATGAGTCTTTCTCTAATCATGATGCCACATTCTTCTTCATATAGTCCAACCTCTCGGATTTGTGCTCAGGATACAGACTGAATAAGTGTGGTGAAAGGATACAACCTTGACACACAGCTTTCCTGATTTTAAACCACAGAGTATCTCTTTGTTCTGTTTGAACTACTACCTCTTGGTCTATGTACAGATTCCTCCTGAGCACAGTTGTTATTCATAATTTGTTATAATCCACACAATCAAATGCCTTTGCATAGTCAAAAAACATAGGTAAGCATCTTTCTGGTATTCTCTACTTTCAACCAAGATGCATCTGACATTAGCAATGATATCCATCCCTCATTCCATGTCCTCTTCTGACTCTGGCTTTAATTTTTGGAAGTTCCCTGTTGATGTACTGCTGCAATCATTTTTGAATTATCTTCAGTAAAATTTTGCTTGTGTGTAATATTAATGAATGATACTGTTCAATAATTTTAAATTCTGTTGGGTTACCTTTCTTTGGAATGGGCACAACTATGGATCTCTTCCAGTTGATTGGCCAGGCAACTGTTTTCCTGATTTCTTGGTATTGATGAGGGAGCGTCTCCAGTGTTGTATCCATTTGTTGAAACATCTCAATGGGTATTTGGTCAATTCCTAGAACCTTGTTTTTTGCCAATTCCTTCAGTGTAACTTGAACTTCTTCCTTCAACATTTTAGGTTCTTGATCATTTGCTACCTCCTGAAATAGTTGAACATCAACCAATTCTTTTTGGTACAATGACTCTGTATTCCTTCTATCTTCTTTTGATGCTTCCTGCATCATTCAATATTTTGCCCATAGAATCTTTCAATATTGCAACTCAAGGCTTGAAATTTTTCTTTTATTCTTTCAGCTTGAGAATGTTGAGTGTGTTCTTCCCCTTTTGTTTTTCTAATTCCAGGTCTTTGCATGTTTCATTATAATACTTTACTTTGTTTTCTCAAGCTGCCTTTTGAAATCTTCTGGTTAGCTCTTTTATTTTATCATTTCTTCCATTCATTTTAGCTACTCTTCATTCAAGAGCAAGTTCCACAGTCTGTTCTGACTTCCATTTTTGTCTTTTCTTCCTTTCTGTCTTTCTAATGACCTTTTGCTTTCTTCATGTATAATGTTTTTGATGTCATCCCACAACTCTTCTGGTCTTTGGTCACTGGTGTTCAGTGCATCAAATCTGTTCTTCAGATGGTCTCTAAATTCAGGTGTGATATATTCAAGGTCATATTTTGGCTTTCATGAGCTTGTTTTAATTTTCTTTGGCTTCGACTTGAATTGCATATGAGCAATTGATGGTCTGTTCCACAGTCACCTCCTGGCCTTGTTTTGACTGATGATACTGAGCTTCTCCATTGCCTCTTGATGACACAGATGTAGTCAATGTGATCCTGTGCATTCCATCTGGTAAGGTCCGCATGTATAGTCACTGTTTATGTTGTTGAAAAAAATGTATTTGTAGTGCATAACTCAGTAGTCTGGCACAATTCTATCATGTGATCTCCACATCATTTCTTTCACCAAAGCCATATTTTCCGAATATCAATGCTTCTCCATTGTTTCCAACTTTTGCATCCCAGTAATTATCAATACATCTTGATTGCATGTTTGGTCAATTTCAGACTGCGGAAGTTGATAAATTCTTCCATTTCTTCATCTTTGGTTTTAGTGGTTGGTAAATTTGAATAATAGTATTAATTAACTGGTCTTCCTTGTAGACATAGGATATTTTTATACTTTCACTAACAGCATCGTACTTCAGCATAGATCTTGAAATGTTCTTTTTGATGACGAATGTGACACCATTCCTCTTCAATTTGTTATTCCTGACATAGCAGACCATATGATTGTCTGTTTGAAAATGGCTAATACCAGTCCATTCCAGCTCACTAACGCCTAGGATATCAATCTTTATGCATTCCATTTCATTTTTGACAACTTCCAGTTTTTCAAGATTCATATTTTGTGCATTACACAATTCGATTATTAATGAATGTTTGCAGTTCTTTCTTCCCATTTTGAGTCATGCCCCATGAGCAAATGGAGGTCCTGAAAGCTTTACTCCAGTCACATCATTAAGGTTGACTCCAGTTTGAGGAGGCAGCTCTTCCCTAGCTGTATTTTGAGTTCCTTCCAATCTGAAGGGCTCTTCTTCTGGCCCTAGATCAAACAATGTTTCACTAGTATTCAGCAGCCAATGTTTTCAGAAGTACACCACGAAGTCCTTCTTCCCAGTCTGTCTTAGTTTGGAAGCTTCTCTGAAATCTGTCCACCATGATTGACTCTGCTGGTATTTGAAATATCAGTGGCCTTGCTTCCAGCATCACAGCCACACACAAGCCACCACAGTATGACAAACTGACAGATGAGTATTAAATACAAAAATCTGTTCCCCTCTCTGGGATTTTACCATAACAAAGTAATTCAAGTTTAGTCAAGTCAAATCAATAACTCTATGGCACATACTTTGTGCCAGGCTCTGTGTATTCCAGTAGTGATACAAAGATGCACAAAGAGTAATAGAATGAAGAGTAACATTTGCTTCCTCATGAGTACTACTGTTGCAGGAAGAAAAAGTAGCAGTATCAATGCTTTGCTAGATGGAGTTGTTCAGAAATAAATGTCTTACAAATGTTGAAATGTATAATGTTGTCTAGCAGTCAAAACAATTGAAAAATTAAATAACTTACTATGTCTTTCTCTAGTTTCCAAAATGTAGCCCTTGTTTAATAGGGAAAAAAGGCTGGCAATTCTATATTGCTCTTTTGCCTAGGGGAATTATTTAAAATTACATTACTAAATTCAAGACCATTTTTTCCTTCAAAATAATTTTTAAGATAATTAAATACAGAAGTATAAAGTTCCATGGCAGCAAGAATTAATGAGTATGATGAGGAGTCAAGAGACTCCTTGGTAGTTTATTTGTTCACTCAATTATTATTTGTCAACCACCAATTATATGACTGGAAATACCCTGTATTGATGCAAATGATTAATATGCAAGTTTGCTAACTAAAAGGTTGTATGTTTGAGTCCAGAGGTGCTTCAGAAGAAAAGTGGGATGAGCTACTTCCAAAACATCAGCCACTGGAAATGCCATGGAGAAGTTATACTCTGACACACATGGGGTCATCATGAGTTGGTGTCGGCTCCATGGCAACAGATATATGCCAGGCACTGTATTAAGTGCCGGATGGGCATAGAATGAGGAATGATACAGACAGTTGATGTCTTCCTGAGAATGGTTTGGATTGTGTATGGAGGGAATAGAGTATGGGAAGAGAAGAGAGAAGAGAAAGGGAGGAGGGGAGGGGAGAAGGGGGAAAGAGAAGGGGAAAGGAAGGAAAGGGAAGGGAAAGGTTAGTGGGGAGAGAGGACGGGAAGAGGCCCAGGACCAGCCCCAAAGGACTGTAACATTTAGGAATCTAGTGGAGTGCAAAGGAGAAGCTACCAAGGGAAACTGAGAAGGCATAATCAGAAAACTAGCAGAGCAGATATTCTCATAGAAGCCAAGAGAAGAGAGTCTATGAGGAAGGAGAGAGTAACCCACCCATAGTGTAGAATATTGCTGAGACTTCAAATAAGGTGAAGTGTTGTAAAAGATCTCTCCATATGGAGGTTATTGGTGACCATAACAAAAGCTGTGGTAGAATGGTTGGAGCGGAAGCCAGAGTGGAGGTTAAAAAGTGGCTGAGAAGTAAGTGCATAGAGTCTCCAAATGTAGACCACATTTTCACAAACCTGAGTTGAGAAGGCAATAGCTGGTTGGAGGTATGGAACTGAAGGAGATTTTCAGAAGTAAAAGATGTTAGAGCATGTTTGGAAGCTGATAAAAATAATTTGTAAGAGCAATGCATCTTAAGCTCTTTTTTGAAAAATGCAATTCTTAAACATATTTTACATTATGACTAAGTATGTGTACTACCCATAAACAATTGAAACATATTTCAGGGGAAAAAAAAGTTTAATGAAACAATGTTTATCTTCATTATGTGCTATGGACTCCAATAATTTTTATTTTCTTCTATATCATCTTTAATTAAATTATAAAAGTACACTAGGTTATATGCCCAGTGTAATAAATTCAAACAAGGCAGAGGTATGCACAGTAAAAACTAAGCTTTTTCCTTCATGCCTGCCATCTTTTCTATCCAATTTCCCAGCTCAGAACAGTATTGAGAATTAACAGCTTTATATGTATCCTTTGAAAGCATTTCCTATACAGCTACAACACAACGCACTGCACTGCACTGCCATGGAGTTGGTTCCAACTCATAGCGACCCCTCCTTGGGTTTCCGAGGCAGTATCACTATGGAAGTAGATTGCTCATGTATGCACACACCCACTCAGATACATATATATTTACACACACAGTTATTTTTCTTTTGTAAATGTGATCATACAATATTTTATTGTTCTGAGATTTTATTATTTTTTTACCTCTATCTTGGAGATCTTTTTATACACCTTTATCTTTAGAAAGGTTTGTAACTTTCTATTGTATGATTGTGCCATAACTTATTTAAAGCATTCCTCTGTTAAAGGATAGTTCGATTGTTTCTAATTTTTAACTATTTCAAACAGTGCTTCAATGAACATCTATGTATACTGTGAGTAATTTTGTAGAAGAGAATCTTGGAAATTAATATATTGGAATATTTTGATAGATATTACCAGACTGACTTCCTTAAAGGCTATGCCAATGTGTACACTTACAGCTAGCCCATATGTTTATCTATTTGGTGTTTGTTAGTTTCATGTCTTGCTTTATAAGTCCTTTCCTATTGAAATGGACCCGATGGCACGCAAAACAACAACACATTTCCTTTTATTTAGTACATTTATACTTTGGTTTTATATTTAATGTATTGCTGTTGTTAGATGTTGTTGAGTTGGTTCTGACTCCTAGTGACCCTATGTACGAAAGAACAAAACACTGCTGCTCTTTGAATACATCAGGATTGGAGAACTTGAAGCCCTTACGATGAAAATCAAAGACTATAGCCTTTAGTGTGGATTACACCTGAAAACAAAAATCTTCACAACTGGAACAAGAAACAGCATCATATTCAATGGAGAAAAGATTGATTTCAAGGATTTCATTTTACTTGGATCCATAATCAACACCTATGGAAGCAGCAGTGAAAATCAAATGACATATTATATTGGGCAAATATGCTGCTAAAGACCTCTTTAAAGTATGAAAAAGCAAAGATGTCACTTTAAGGACCAACGTATGCCTGACCCAAGCCATGATATTTTCAATCACCTCATATTTATGCAAAAGCTAGACAATGAATAAGGAAGACTGAAGAAGAGTAGATGCACTTGGATAATGGGGATGGTGAAGAATATTGAATATACCATGGAATGCCAGAAGAATAAACAAACCTGGTTGGAAGAGGCAGTCAGAATGCTTCTTAGAAGCAAGGATAGTAAGATGTCATCTCACGTACTTGGGACACGTTACCAGGAGGAACTAGTCCCTGGAGAAAGACATCATGTTTGGTAAAGTAGAAGGTCAGCAAAAAAGAGAATGACCCTCCATGAGATGAACTGACACAGTGGCTCTAAGGATGGGCTGAAACATAGCAATGATTGTGAGGATGGCATAGGACTAGGCACTGTTTTGTTCTTTTATACATAGGGTCACTATGAGTTGGAATCAACCGAACATTACATAACAACAACAACAACAAGATCAGATGTCTGAGGAGAGGGAGGTATGAAATAATTGCTATGGAGAGCAGAAGAGCTAGCTTATCAGATTGTCCTACAGATGGGGTGGCAACCATGAATTTATAATGACATCCATTTGCAATGTGGATGATTTTTTTCATCAATACTCAGTTGCTTAGGACAAGGCATGAAAGGATTGAGTTTTGCTAAACCAGGATAACAGATGGAGAGAGAGAAAAGAAGTGAAGATACTTTTATTTCTTTGTCTTCCTTTCATTAAAGATGTTATCATTGTTTTCTGATACTGAGTCGACCCCCAACTCATAGTGACTCCTTGTACAACCAAAGAAACACTGCCTACTTCTGAGTCATCCCAATAGAAATAATTGTGCTCTGGTAGCATAGTGGCTAAGGCATTTGACTGCTAACCAGAAGGCTGGCGGTTCAAATCCACCAGCCACTCCTTGGAAGGAAGGTTGGGCAATCTACTTCCGTAGTGATACTGCCTCGGAAACCCAAGGAGGGGTCGCTATGAGTTGGGTCTGACTCAACGGCACATAACAACAACAACAACAACCATTTACCAAATAAGAATACATGTGAATAAATGAAGAGATGTGTAATTTTATGTTTTGTTGTTGTTTTAAACTTTCTTAAAAAATAAAAGTTTTAAGTTGTAGGCAAGAAAGCTAAATTACAACTGAGCTTTGTATTGTATAAATAATTTATCTTGTGTGTACATATTTTTATCATATTATACTTGAGTGACAGGAGTGCATTTTTAGTGTAAACCTCTATTTTATCATGTGCATATTTTTCCTTAACATTTGGTCTCTTTTGGACTAAGCATTGTCAACAGTGTTCCCAGGGGAATCTGGAAATGTTGGTACATATCCATTTTTTGGCAGCTCAGGGATTTGTTAGAGTGTGGGAAAATTCTGAGGTTATTTTCAGGTTATGACATCTGACTATCTCTTTGCAGGTCCAAAGCACAGATTATTTTTAAAACTACAAAGATACCATAGTCTAAAATCCAGGTGAAATAATGTTTCAACTTACCTATTGGTTTATTAGCAGGAGCTTTGGTGGTGCAATGATTAAGTGCTCAGTTGCTAGCTGAAAAGGTTGACAGTTTGAACCCACCCATTGGATCCACTAGAGAAAGACCTGGAGATCTGGTGTCATAAAGAGTACACCCTACGGTCTGTTTCTGCTCCGTCACGTGGGATCACTATGGGTCAGAATCAACCTGACAGCACCTAACAACAATGTTGGTTTATTATATTTTCTTTTTTTGGCAAGCAAAGTTAAAGAACTATTAAAGAAGGCAGTCAGAAGGACCAATTCATGAACATCATAAACCAGTCTTTTTTTATATTTCTGTCCCTGTGCACTGAGGCTTCTATAGGAGTGATTCTTTGCTCTTCCTGAGGCAAGAATAGCTCCAAGTTCCTTGTCTGGTTCTTTGTGAGGTAGTCCACCTTCCTTTCACAGCTTCATAAATCTAAATACCTGAGGGGTGGGGAAAGTCCTGGCAAAGTTGGAGTAATCCTAATGATACCCAGGTCTGACCTGCTACAAGGAAGAGGAAATTAAACCCTATAAATTGATTAAGAAATGGCCTCTTCCAAAGGCGTTTGGCTGCTGGTTTCATAGGTCTCATCAGCTTTTAGAACCTTCTTATTTCTTTCATCCATGAGAAGTTGGGCTCATGCAATTTTAAATGAGCAGTTGTTCCAGTCTAGGTTCTCACTGAACTAGAATGTGGCCAGGCAGGATGACCACATTCTTCAAGAGATGCCAGCAACCTCATTCAACTACTCCGCTCATATATCTTATGTGTGATCAACCACAACTTATCATCTTAAATTTGAGGTAAGGCAATGAAATAAACATGAAACATCAATGTATTCTTGGAACTGACTAGAATATTCAAATTTCAGATTCTGACTCCTCTTGACACTTTTCTTCATCCATGACTTCTATCCGTTTTTGTTATTTTTTTGTTTTGTTTTGTTATTTTTTTTCCCAGATGCCATCGAGTCCATTCTGACTCAGGTGACCTCATGTGTGTCAGGGTGTAACTGTGCTCCATAGGTTTTCAATGGCTAATCTGTCAGACACAGATCACCAGGACTTTCTTTTTAGGTGTTCAGGGTAGACTCATTCTTCCAAACTTTCAGCTAGCAGTTGAGCATGTTAACTGTACTACCCAGAGATGCTTCCATGCAATCTTCAAGCCAGTCAATTTTACCCAAAAATATACCTCTCACATTCTTCTCCTCCTGTACATTGGCATTGCCAAGTTCTTGGTTAGAGTCTCCATCATATCTCATCTAGTTCCTTCTAAAAGAAGAAAGCAAACAAAACAAAACCTATTGCTGTCCAGTCAAATCCAACTCACAGCAACCTCATGTGATTCAGAGTAGAGCTGCTCCATTCTCTTCCCATAATCTTTATGGAAGCAGATCACCAGGCTTTTCTTCTCCCACAGTGCTGCTAAGTGTGTTTGAACTGCCCAACCCTTTGGTTAGTAGCCAAGGGGAAGCCATTCGTGGCACTCAGGGTCTTTTATAAAAGCCTGCTAATTAGTCTCTCTTATCTTTTGAAAATGTGTGTCTACCCATAGCACTTTTTATGTTAGACAACCTGTAATGATTTTTCTATGGCTCACCTGCCCAAATTTCTGAATTTCTTAACATGGCATCAAAGCCCTTCAACGCCTGGTCTTTACCAATGTTTCTTGCTTTGTCTTCTTTCATTCTGTCATCAGTGGTTTGTGCTTCCACCTCCTAGAACTGCCAGACATTTTCCATCATTGTCCTCCTGTTTTCTCTACCCAGGGGTAATATTCAAATATTTAAGGAACAGAGATTAGTCAGACTGAATGAATGCCATTATCAGTCAGAACCACCACGCTTCGTGCATCAGCTCTGCTTGCCTCTTTCCAGCACCCTGACCTTTATTTTCTTCCTGGGGAACTTCTGCAGATACTTTACATGGTCCACAGAGGACTGTCCTTTTATCAGGGATTGAATATAGGGAACAGTCATAGAAAGGTTCATAGACTAGACTGGAATCCCTGGATGATGCAAATGGTTAAGCACTTGACTACTAACTGAAAGATTGGGAGTTCGAACCTACCCAGAGGCACCTGAGAAAAAATTCCTAACAATCTGATTCTGAAATGTCACAGCCTTAAAAATCCTACAGAGCACAGATCTACTCATCACATATCAGATTGCCATGCACTGGAATTGGCTCAACATTCCTGGGCAGCTCAAATGTTTTGCACTTGACTACTAACCTAAAGGTTGGAGATTCAAATTGACCCAGTGACACTGCAGAAGAAAGGCCTGGCAATCTGTTTCCATAAAGACTATCACCAAGAAAAACCTATGGAGCAATTCTACTGTGCAACACATAATTACCATAAATCAGGTTTATTTTGGTTTGGTAGTTTTACAGACTTGAAGGCATTATGATTAACATCTCCAGTACCTATACAAAGACTGAATTATTTTGCACAGTGGGCACTATTTGGAGAACCTGAATTGACCTTTTATATTTTTTGAGATGTGATCAAAAAAACCTACTGCTTCATCTCTGGTTGCTCCCTAAACAGTTTTGCCACTCCTGTTTCTCAGAATTTAATCAGCAAGAGACATCTACCTCTCACATAGGCCCACCAGCAGATCAGTTTTTCAGCCAGGCCCAATCTTTTCATTTCCGTGCTGACTAGGAAACATTATGTCCTGGACTGACCTAAAAGTACAAGGAAACATTCTAGTAACTTCTCTACCAAGGAAGAAAATAATACATGCTTTTCCTCAATCAAAATCATGATTGTGTGAACTGGTCATCATTAATTACGTTTCCTGCATCTGCATCATTGAGAAATTGTTATCGAGTTGCTGCTTAATGAAAACACTAAACTGACATTGAGGGAAATTTAAAGAAATAACAGATATAATCCTTGCTCTCTGTGAGCTGATAGTCTGTTGAGAAGATAAGATATGAACAACTGAAGTAATAACTTTTTATTAAAGCTGTACATTATGTGATGCTATCAAGTCATAAAGGTCTCTGGGTGGCACAAGTGGTTTGTGCTCAACTGACTGCTAACCAGGAGGCTGGCAGGTCAAACCCACCAGCCACTCCTCTGAAGGAAGGTTGGGCAATCTATTTCTGTAGTGATACCGCCTCGGAAACCCAAGGAGGGGTTGCTATGAGTCAGGTCTGACTCGACAGCAGTGAGTTTGGTTTTCTGTTTGTTTTTATTTTTTGGTACTACCCAAAAGTTTGGTGGTTCAAACCCACTCAGTAGCACCACAGAAAACAAGCCTGGCAATCTACTTCTGTAAAATTCCAGCCAAGCCTGTAGAGTACAGTTCTACTCTGAAATATGTGGGGTTCTATGAGCTGAAATTGACTTGACAACAACTGGTTATTTTATCAAGTAATAAACACTGTAGTAGTTAGGGGAAGATATGACCATGTCTCTTTCTTGGGTAGGTGAGGATCTCTGGAGGAGTCAAACTGATCATTGAAAGGTGAGTCAAGTTTGAAAAGGTGTAGAGAGAGAGGAAACATCGTCCCAGCACGAGGACCAGCTTATGCTACGGACATAGACAGCACAGGACATGCAAAGGAGGCCCTTGACATCAAGATGAAGCTAGAAAACTAACTGAGGAAAGACGGGAGAGAGACAGCTCAAAACAAAAACCAAACTCACTGCCTCACAGTCTAGTCTGACTCATAGCGACCCCTCCTTGGGTTTCCAAGATGGTATTACTACAGAAGTAGATTGCTCAACCTTCCTTCCAAGTAGTGGCTGGTGGGTTTGAACTGCCAGCCTTCTGCTTAGCAGTCAAATGCCTTAGGTACTACGCCACCAGAGCTCCCAGAGAGGCAGCTAGGAGGAGGCATGTGGCCTTTAGACCAGGCATTGATCCTTTAGTCTTGTTAAGCAGGAGCTTGCCACAATCAAAGTAGCATTTGAAAATATTAGTCACATGGTAGTCATTAGCAAGTAGTGTGCTGGAAAGTAAGGTGGTACAAAGGAAATTAGCAGGTTCAGGAATCAAGAGTCTTGCTCTGCATCTTTCTAGCTGGGTGGCCTTGGATCAGTTTCTTAACCTCTAAGTCTCCATCTAATTAGCTGTAAAAATAGAGATAACAATACCTTGCTCTTAGGAAGGTTGGGAGCTCTGTTGGTGTCGTGCCCAAGGCATTTGACTGCTAACCAGAAGGCTGGTGGTTCAAACCCATCAGCTACTCCTCAGAAGGAAGGTTGGGCAATCTACTTCGGTAGTGACATTGCCTTGGAAACCCAAGGAGAGGTTGCTATGAGTCGAATTGACTCAATGGCAGTGAGTTTGGTTTTGTTTGAGTTTCCTTAGCGTGGTTATAAGAATGATATTTCCCACTTATGAGTACTTGCTATGTGCCCATAATGAACTAAGTACTTTATGCCTATTGTCTCATTTAATCCTTGGTATTGCTGGGTGCTATTGAGTCAGTTTTGACTCATAGTGATCCCATGTAACAGTTGAACTGCTCCATAGGTTTTCTAGGCTGTGATCTTTATGAGAATAGACGTCCAGGTCTTTCTCCTGTAAAGTCACTGAGTAGGTTGCAATGATCAACTTTTTCATTTAGCAACCAAATGCTTAACTGTTGTGCCAGCAAAGCTTTTTATTTAATCCTATGTCCTTATTTTATCATGAAAAACATTGGACTTAGAGAGGTTAACTTGCCCAAAATAAAATAGCTCTAAGAGAAAAGCTAAGATTTGGTCTGAGGCAATCTGATTCCATACAAACTAAACTCATTGCTGTGGAGTCAGATTTGACTCATAGCAACCCCTCCTTGGGTTAGAAGTCAAATGCCTTAGGTACTATGCCACTAGCACCACTTCCTCACCGCATCCTGGTTCCTGGTTTCTCTTTCCCTTGAGAAACTCTTTCTGTGATTGTAACACCCCTCAGACAAGGGCCACAAAGGGTGAGCATGTGCTCTAAATCTGGCCAATCGAAGTCCTACCTCCTCTGCTTACATGGCTGAAGCTAGGCCAATCAGAGTCCTCTCTAGTGCTCTGGGAAGGTCGTGAATTGGGGTTGTAGATGTCCATTTTGAGCTTAGCAAGGAGATGGCCACTGAGAAATCATTTGAAGCCCTGGATCTAGACATGTCTGAGGCCAACTGCCAACATCAATTATCCAGATCCACGATCCAATACAGTCCTGGTTTTTGCATTTAAATTAATTCAAGTTGAGTTTCAGTAACTTGCAACAGAGCTTGCGAAAAGAAAACTTGACTGATACATTGGACTAAAAGGCCTCCTGGGAATAGAAGGAAGAAACCAAAAAGAAGTTCTGTAAAGCTGTGAGCTGTGAGAACAGGGAAAAGTCAAGTGTGCTTCTTAGGTTTAGATACTTGATGACTGTGGTAGCAAGGTTGTATGTCAACTTGGCTGGGCTGTGGTTTTGAGTGGTTTGGCAGCTGGGTGTAGTTATTCCCCATGAGGAGATTATAATCACCTCCATGGCAGAATCTGCTGTGAGCAGCTAAGTAGCTGCCTTTGGGGTGTGGCCTACTTCTAGTATGTAAGGAGAGGCTTTGAGAAAGGTCTTTTGGCATATCTGGATCCTGCATTCAGCCAAGTCTTCATCTCGGTAGCCTGCCATGTTGCTTGTGGCTCTTGGCATCATTCCTGGACTTAAACTAGTGGCCTGCCATGTTATCTGCTAATCTTGGGACCGTGCCATTTTATTTGTTGATCTTGTGTTTGCCAGCCTCAGCAGCCAGCAACTGCATGAGTTAGAAAAAACCTCCAGCTCTAGTGGGCCTGGAACAGGAGGCAGAGCTGAAGCCCAAGGTCTAGGGGCCTTCACCTAACCCCTAAAGTTGGCACTTTGAACTCAGATTTCTAGCCTCCTAAACTGTAAGGGAGTGAGTCCCTGCTTGCTAAAGCCATCCAGCTGTAGCATTTTTATTACAGGAGCACTACAGAACCAAGACAATGACCAAGAATAATGCTCTCACTGTTAAGGTATAAGAAGTTGCTGTTTTGGGTAGCGTCAGAGGAGAAAGTTGCTGGTGACCCCAGGAGCCCCAACTGCTTCCAAAGAGAAAAGCACACTGTCATCTCTATCTGCTCTCCACTTTGTCCTCTTCCAGAAACTCAAGCAAATCAATGTGCCCACGATCTGTCCGGAATACGGCTTTTGGACTCTGACCTTTAACCTTCCCCTTACCTCCAGTAATCTAGTGTGAATTCTCCTTCCAAACATAATTCATTCAGTAATCTGCTCATTCATTCATTTAATGCACAGTTGCTGAGTTCTTATTTTATGTCAACTGCTGTGCTAGGTGCTAAGGACACAGTCATGGAAAAAATAGGCATGGTCTCCTTATTCAAAAGGAACCCTGCTAAAACAACAGTTAAGCACTCAGCCACTAACTGAAAGGTTGGTGGTTCAAATTTACCAAGCTACTTCACAGAGAAATACCTGGTAATCTGCTCCCATAAAGCTTACAACCTAGAAACCCTATGGGAGGAAAGACCAGAAGTTAGTATAGGCAAAAGCCGCTCTCTATCTCTCCCTCATGAACCCATCTCCCTTGCAAGCCCCTCGCCTCTCCTTTCTCTTTAATAAACTTTGATTCATGTGTGTGTGTGTGGGTGGACCCTATGGGATAGTTCTACTCTGTTACATGGGTTGTTAGGAGTCAAAAATCGACTCAATGGCACCTAACAACAATCACTCTTTTTCAAGGAGTTTGTAACCAGTGGAGAAAACAGACATAGGCTGGATAATCACATGGGTGACTATAATTAGAATTATGTTAAGTGCTTTGAGGAAAATGGAAAGAGTTTAATAAGAAAGAGAATGTTGTTGTTAGGTGCTGGCGAGTTGATATTGGGGGATGCTATTTAGATGGAAAAAGACAGAGGGGGATTAAGAGGTTGCTTCTCTAGGGAAATAATACTTAAGCTAAAATGAGGCCAGAGTGAGAAAGCACTGAAATGAAAACAGAAGGTGCAAACCAGAGGTGTTGGTCTCACCTACCCATAACAAGAGATTTACCCATCAAGAATGTGAGGTGGGAAGGCTGGAAATTGGTGTCTTTGAAGTGGAGCTGCACAGAACAGGGATTGACAAAGAAATTAGGTACTGTAGGACCCCACAGATTGTTGCCAAGTCACCTCTCAATGATCCATTCATTCATATATTCATTCATTCACTGATTTAAGAAGTACTTCTGGAATACCCAGGTGCAAGTGCAGGGCATTATCCTAAATGATGAGGATTCAGAAGGAAAATAGTCCCATTCCAGCTCTTAACATGAGGGTGGTGGCACAGGTGGGCCCTCCTGAAATATCTCCAAGAGACACCTAGATCTTTCCCTTAAGGAATTCCTTAGACGCACACACATGGTATGTGTTTGCTCAGCCTTCTTTCTTTAGGCCATCACTCCTAGCAGATTTGTACACCTCTCTTCTCCCAGAGATTTCAATTCAGTCCTTCCAGAAAAGACAAAGGTCTTTTACCCACAGAAAGCCAAGAACAAGATCACATGGGGAGCAACATGGCCGACTGATACCAAACACAGCATGGCTGCCCAGTCCCTTCAGATAAACATAAGGAAAGGTCATCCAAACACAGGAAGACAGCTGTCCCCTTCCCTTTTCCTTTATCCCCTCCCCTTCCTCCTTCTAGCTCCCTTATCCCCAGAGGGTGGATCCAGCCTTTCCCAAAAGTTTATTCTGAGATCTTCAAGCTCCCACAGTGGAACGTGCTGCAGACATGGGAATACAACAGCCTAGCCAACAGGGAGAACCAAAAATATAAACTGAGAACTTTAATAGATTCTCCCCCTCCCTCCCTCCCTCCCTCACTCTCTCACTCTGCCAAAGTTGTGGCAGAAATGTCAGCTATTACTGCTTTTACTGTTCTTGATATGCCAGCCCTTCCTGGGAGGAGGCCTTCTGAAGTTTATTACATTTGTCAGCAAACACTGTGCAAAGAAAAAAGTTAAGCCCTTTCTTAGGATCTCAGTGCCACTGACTTGATCCACTGAACAAATGCAATTAATGTTAGAAAACAAAGTTCAGAAATCCTTGCTTCTCAAATACTGGCATCGAGTTTAGTACAAATAACACTGTAGAACTGCAGGAAAAAAGAAACGAGAAGACTAGATTTCCTTTAAATGCACTGTTGGAATTTTATAAATAACCATGAAACTCAGAGTCCACAAATAGGAAATAATTTTATCTTTTACTGATATATTCTGATCAAAACAGTGATAAGAACACAAGCTTAGTTATTACTCATCATTTAGGAGAAAAAAGATGAATACTAGAGGCTTGTGTACCTCGATGATTATAAACCGGCATTTGTGATGAAATGTTCAGTACTAATTTCAAAACAGACTCAGTGTTTGAAAGCAAAGCATAATGGTGACCTTTCTCATTAGCTGTTGCTCAAACAAAGATATGTTCCAGCAATATCCGATGCTTCCTTCCTGCCAGGGCCTCCACCCAATGCAATTTAAAACATTTGTGTTATATCCAAACCAGAGTGGAGGACAGCTGAGCTGCAGGAGTATTGTGGGTAAGGTTTATTATTACTAAGTTTTTATATTTTGTTTTGTTTTAACAAACTTGTCCTGTATTGGATTTGCGAGATTAAATATGTGAAATCATAAAATGAACTCATTAAATAATTACCTACCCCTCCCTTTCTCTATTTTTGTGGCAAAGAACATCATAAATTATTGACCATAAGGACACACATATTATCTCATTGCTCTTGGTAAATGTTTTTAAAGGTATGTTGTAGGAGAAAAAAAAATTTTTTTTGAAGATCATGCCTAACTAGTTCTGTATAAAATGTTATAAATATAAATAAACATAAATCTAAGGAAATGATTAAAGAGACCTGGTGGTATGATAAGGATCTCTGGTGGCACAGTTTTAAAGCAGTCAGCTGCTAACCAAAAGGTCGACAGTTCAAACCCACTAGCCCCTCCATGAGAGAAAGATGAAACAGTCTGCTTCCGTAAAGATTTACAGTCTTGGAAACACTGTGGGACAGTTCTACTCCATCCTAAGGGTCTCTACGAGGTGAAATCAACTCAAAGGCCATGGTAAGGAAATAATATAAGCAAGAAGTAGAATGAGCGTGAGATTGAGAGACTGACTTAATGTAAGTAATCCTCTTGTTTACCTTGGCCAATACCCATGAGTAAGGTAATATAAGTTGAACTGGTTGAAGTGAAAGTTGCTTTTTCCATGGAATAATAAATAATAAAGAATTTTACTACTGACCAAAGACTTGATATTTAATCTTTATAGAAATGACCATGAACACTTAATCCAACTATAAATAATATAGACCAATATTTTCTATAAGTCTATTTCTGTAGTGGAAAAAAAATCAAATACATATTATTAATTTATTTTACTTATCTACTCTGAAGCAGTATAAAGCTTTCTAAAGTGTAAGTAAAGGAGTTTTTAAAGTTACACACCAACCAATCCCATCAAGCTGTATTTAGGATGCTACTGAGTCACATTCTATTATCACAGGTCATACATTATTTAATTCAGCCCTTACAATAAGCCAGTGGAATTTTTTATTATTACCATTTGACAGATGGAGAAATGGGGTCTCAGAGAAAACAGATAATGGATAATGACTCTATCGGTTCACATAATTGAAAAGTTTGGAGGTGGAATTAGCCCAGCGTGACTTGATCCAGAGTTCACAGTGCCATTTAGACTCCAAGTTCAATGTCTCTAACATTCTCTCAACTCTGCTCTTTCCTCTGTGTATACTGTGTGTTCAGACCATCTCTTCTCTTGGCTGCAGCAATTCCAGGTCTCACATCTCATACGATGCAGTCCAGAGGAAGAGAGAGTATGTGCCCCAGCATTTCCAACAAAAGCCCTCAAAGTCCCTAATTGGTTATGCCCTCAAAGCCCCTAAAAAGCTCTCAAATCCCTGATTGTCATGTGTGCAGCCTTAGACCAATTTTTGAGACCGAGGAGATAAGTGATTCTGATTAGCTTAAACCAATCAGTGTCTCTCCCTGGATTTGATAGTCAAAAATGCTGTAGTTTTACAAAGTTGCTGAGAATGGGGGAGCCACTATCTCCTCAAAGAAAATCTGGGCACTACCAGGAAAGAAGAATGGGGCCTGGATAGTGGAGAGGCTACCAATGATTATCCAGTTCAGTGCTTCATAGGGGGTTATCATAAACATTAAATAATATTGTAGATATAAAACAGCTTGCACAATGCCCAGCACATTATACATGCTCAAAAATGACAGCTATTGTTGGAAGCATCACTAGGACACTGTTTTCTTACTCTTATTACTCATTACATAGAATATGAAGAATCAAATAATACACATGATTAAAAAGTACTGAAACTTGTCAGAATATGTACTTATAATGAATGCTGTCATGCAAAGGAGTCTTTTTGAGTATCTAAATGAGTTTCCAAATGCTGGTCTCTTGCTCAATGTATTGTTCCACCTGAGCAGTTATATCTGCTGTTGCTGTCCTCCCAATACCTGTACTTTGTTTGGAGAAATTTCCTCTTACCTGTCAATTAATTACAATGCTTCCCTCCCCACACACCTTCTCTCTCCCAGGGATGGTCATGCAACCCAGGTCTGGCCAAGCAAGATAGACCATCCACCTATTCATGGTGATTGGATCAAGTGGTGGGTGAAGACCCAAGCAAGGCCAGTCTGCCATGTGATTTGACCTATGGACACTGGGAGAGTCTCTACCCAAAGGAACATGAGTTGTCATGATGTAAGCTTGGAGCTGCTAGCGACCATTTTTCCTGTCATGTGGATGAAACCTGTCTACAGAAAGAGAGAATTAAAAAAATAGAAACTTCTAAGAAACATTAAAGATGAAAAAAGAGAGCCCTGATAGTATCCTTCAAGTCCATGGGTACAGCTATGTCTGAAGCCACTTCTGCTCTTGGACCTCCCAGTTACGTGAGCCAATGAATTCCTTTCTTCAGGTTAAGCAAGTGTGAGTTTTGTTTCTTTTACTTGCATCTGAAAAGATGCAGACTAATGCACCTCCAAAATCACTAAATCAAGCACTTTCTCTTTTCCACATTTGTCTGCCATCTTTCTATCTTTGTTCAACTAAGCCTTATCCGGATGTCCAATACTCTACCAACTACTTCACTTTCTCCATATCCATTATTCCCCTCCTGCCTTCACTTTCATCCCTTTGCAACTTAGATTCATAATTCATCATTTCAAAATCTCCTTTGCCTCCTGTGTTAGATTGGGTTCTCTAGAGAAACACAAAAACCAGCAAAGTGTATATATATATTTAGAGAGAGAGAGAGAAATTTATCTTAGGAAAATGGCTCACAAGCATATAGAAGCCGACAAGTCCAGGCCGACAAGTCCAAGTCTCTGGAGGAGATGGGGCTTGCGGCCGCCTTGGCTTCTGCAAGCACAGGGGAGCAGAGAGATTCAAGCTGGCATGCAGTGCACTGGTTGTTGACTCCAACAAAAGACGAATCCGAGATCTCCAGGCTGAGCAGTGGGCTGCTCACTCACGGAAGTCTGTAGTTCGCACACCAGGGTTCCAACCCCTCAAGGAATGCGGCTCTTCCCAGGATGTCCTTGGATATCTTGGAAGCAGGCCACACCCCTAGGGAAACTCCCCTTGGGCAGACTGGCCACTCAGAACACAGTCATCTGATCCCATCATGGGAACAACCACACAGAACTGGGGTCCAGCCAAGTTGACACACAGCTCCAACTATCACACCTCCATTAGTCAAAATTCAATCCATGGAACACAATTATCTGTTTTCCTTATGCCTGAATATAAGCAGTTAAAAAATACTAGAGAAAAATTATATAATGAGCAAATTGATTCCAGCATAAGTTCATTCTCATACTTCACGTGGACCCTCAGTATGGTATGGCAATCCTACTACATTTCTTTGGTTGGCTTTTTCTCATGTTACCCAAAGACAGCATCAAAATTTTCCCCTGGTTCTCAAATATTTGACCACTCAGTAGATGACCGAACTTCACAAAATAGAAACCATAAGGCTATCTGTAAATATAACCTATGTTCTATTACTTTTGTCTTCTCATAGAAAAGAAGTGTCTCTCCTATTTAATTCCCATCTATTCATCTGAGACTTGGATCTCATTCTTTCCCATTTTGTCAGAAATCTGCACTATTAATTTACTCTGAGTGGTGCAAACATCTAAGCACTTAACTACTCACTGAAATGTTGGTAGTTCAAACCTACCCAGGGGCACCTTGGAAAGCAGGCCTGGTGATCTGAAAACTTGAAAACCCTGTGGAGCACAGTTCTACTCTGACCCACATGGGATTGCCATTAGTCAAAATCAACTCAACTGTAAACAACCACAGCCTCTGTCTCTAACTGCAGTGTTGGCTATCTGTTTGCTCCCACAGAGCCACTTTTCATCCTTCTCTACTCTGCTGTTCTATGGCTAAAGTCTGGATGAACTATACCAACAGGCTTCCAGTTTCTGGTGGGGTTTGGCTAATACAAAGCCTCAGCAGGCCATCTGAGAGAGGAAGGACCATAAGTTAACTGAAAAAAAAGAAAAGAAACAAACAAACAACAAAAAAAAATTCACTGCCATCGAGTTGGATCCGACTCACAGCGACCCCTCCTTGGGTTTCCAAGGCAGTATCATATGGAAGTATATTGCCCAATCTTCCTTCCGAGGAGTGGCTGGTGGTAGCCAAATGCCCTAGGCACTATGCCACTAGAGCTTCTAGTTAGGAGTACAATATTTATTTCTCTTACTTCTTTCTTGCAAGTTCTTCTTGCGTTGGCTGTATCTTTTTATGAAAGTAACTGTTTCTCTCCATGGAAACTCTGGTGGTGTAGTGCCTGAGGCATTTAACTGCTAACCAGAAGGCTGGCAGTTCAAACCAACCAGCCACTCCTTGGAAGGAAGGTTGGGCAATCTACTTACGCAATGATACTTTCTGGGAAACCCAAGAAGGGGTCGCTATGAGTAGGATCCGACTCCACTCCACGGCAGTGAGTTTGGTTTGGTTTGTTTCTCTCAATACAGCCCTCTCCTTCAGGATTCTGGCATTTGCTCCCTCTCTTTATCCTTTTAAAATCTAAGAAGATTGTTCCACTGTTTCTTGCCCCTAGGGTGCTACAAAATCCCTTGTCAGTCCCCTAACTTCTAATTAGATCAATGTAAATAGTCCCTTTCTTGAATTATCCTAATGTATTTCATCTGTTTCCTGCTGACTGATACATTCTTCCTCTCTAAAAAATTCTTCCCATCATCATACAAATATCCTAGACTTGCAGATCCTTGATCTTTACTTGTTATCTGCTTTTCTATCCTACACTCTGGATCACATCCTCAATCTTGTCATTAGTTAGAATTGTTTCATCTCTGAAATCTTAAACTCCAATACCTCAGTTCAATCTCCTAACCTTATCAATGAATCTAACTTTTAATTGCATCATAAGCTCTAACTTCCTTGAATCCTCCACTTCCACCTCCACCACCAGTTCTCAGTATCTTCTGTCCTGATGTCCTTCTCTAGGTAGTTTGAAAGTAAAGATCTGTCCATTCAAACTCTCTTGCTTAATACTCTTAACTCCCTTTCTCTCCAGTCTTCTACATATCTACCTGCAAAATCTTAATCCTGGATCAACTCAACTATCCACCTTCTCTACCCAAATTAAAGCTAATGAAAGAGAACACATATTTGTACATATTGGTGTCACTATTGTTTTAAGGTCTCCAACTTCACCTCTAATTCATGTACATGTCTCCAGCCAACATTTTCTCCCATGCCCCTCAGCAATACAATTTAAAATCTTTTTAAACTGAAAGGAGGGGTCTACACTTCAATTCACTCCAATCTGTTTCACTCTTTCACTGCCATGGTCAATAATTAATGTGTAATTTCTCTATACAATTGAATTTTCAAACTTTGTCTTATTTGGCCTTTCAAAGGCATTTGACACTGTTGTCCATTCCTTGTTGAAACTCTCTGTTGCCTTGTCTTCTAGGATAAAATTATCCCCTATACTTCATTAATCTTTTAAATATCAGTATTTCCTTAGTATCCCATCCTTTGCCCTCTTCTCACCTATATCTCTAGGTGATCTTATGCACTGCTAAAGAATTACTTATCAGAATTATTATCAGAAGGGACCATTCCCTGGAGAAGGATGTCATAGTTGGTAAGGTGGAGGGTTGATGAAAGAGGGGAAGGCCCTCAATGAGATGGATTGACACAGTGGCTGCAGCTATGGGCTCAAGTTTAGCAGGGATCGTGGAGGTGGCACGGGACCAAGCAGTGTTTCGTTCTGCTGTGCATGGGGTCACTATGAGTCGAATATGACTCGACAGCACCTAACAACAACAACAAAGCAATTACTAGCATGGACAACCTATATACTGATAGTCTCTAAGTCCAGAGGTCAAATTTTGCTCCTAAGTTCTAAACCAGTTGGTTAATTGCTGAGCTTTTTGACCATATGTTTGACTATTACACTCATCTCAACATGTTCCAAATTAAATGATTAATATCCTTTGCGTCCTACATTCTTCCAAAATCCTCCTGCTTTATTGAATGACATTACTCTCCATTTTCCCAGTCACTGAAACCCAAAATTCCAAGGTCATCTTTGACATCTATCATACCAATTCCTATCCATTCAACGATCAACCAAGCCCTGTCGATTCTTTCTCAACAGTTTTATAATACATTAATCCTCTTCATTCCTTCCACTATCATTACTTCTTGCTTAGAATGCTACAACAGCCTTTAAACCTATCTCTATGTCTCTAATCTAACCATCTTCCATACCACTGACATAATGATCATTTCAAAACAAAAGTCTTAATACATTCTTCCCTTGTCAGAGACCTTCAATGACTCTCCATTGTCTTCAGAGTGAAATCTAGACATATTAGTGTGACATAATAAACCCTATTAGTGCGAGTTCTTTGTTTCAAGGAACAAAAAAATAGCCTTTGGCTAACCTAATTAACTCAAGAAACTATTTAAAGTGTCTTATTGGAAAGATTATTGGAGAAGCTCATGGATTTGAAGGAGGAATTGAACAATTAAGTACTAAGATGAACCAAAACTAAGGCAGCTCTAGGACATCAGCAGGAGTTCAGGGCTGCCATCTATAGTTGTGTTGATTGTGCACTGCTTGTTGTGGCCCTTCTCTCTGTGGATCTATCATTAATGTAACTCAAAGGTTCTTTGTACCTTATTTCCAGTTTCAAAATTCCCAGGAATAATATTCCAATTGGCCCAGCATGGATAAATTAACTTATCTTTAAACTCATAGGGGAAGCATATAGCATAAATATGACCACTGGGGGCTCCCTCATGTGTCTAGGGTGTTCTCAGAGAATGGGCAATCCCTGTGAGCTGAGAGTGTACCTAATGGATATCCTCTGCATTCTGTTCTTCCTACCTTTTAGTTTTCCTTCTCCACCATTCCCCAAATTATACCTATTTTCCAGCCATGTTGTACTACTTGCTGTTCCCTAGAGCAAGTCATGCTCTTTCAGGCTATGTTGTCTTTGTGGCCTTGCCTTTCCATCTACTGCTCACTGGGGCTTGAATGAACTCCTTTTCCCCACCATTATATCCCTCCCCTTTGTTTTCATCTTGTAGACACTCATTCATCCGTTAGGAATCAATTTAAGGATCACTTCTTCCAGAAAACCATCCTTGACTCTTCCAGGTTGTTGCCAAATTCTTCTTTAGTATATTAATAGCTTCCTGAGCTTAACTTTATCACAGCACTTACAACACTCTAGTGTAATTCTCTATTAACTAATCTGTCTTTCTCACTAGTTTATGAGCTCTTTGAGAGCAGGGGCTGTGTGTTTTCTATCTGTTTTTGCCAAATGAACATAACACCCAACTCATTGTTGATGCTCAGCATATGTTTGTTGGAATGAATGATAGGAACTTAAGGTTGGTTAGTTCCACATTCAGTCCACATTCAACAAAACACTCTCTCCACTGTCTTGTGATTCAACTGGTTGTGAATTTCAGTCAGGAAATTGTAAAAAAGACTGAAAGACAATTATATTTACATTTATTTTTGTACCACACATGATATCTCACTCTATGCTTTGTGTATGTTACAAAACTACCAAACCCACTGCCATTGCGTTAATTCTGACTCATAGCGACCCACATTGGGTTTCTGAGGTGGTAAATCTTTGCAGAAGTAGATTGCCCAGTCTTGCTTCTGTGGAGTGCCTGTTGGGTTTGAACCACCAACCTTCTGGTTAGCAGTCAGATGCTTTAGTCACTGTGCTACCAGAGCTTCTTTTGTGTATGTTAGGTAGACAATAAATTTATATCAAAAAATAAATACAGTTGATAAAAAACCTAATGCACTCTAAGCCTTCAGTAACAGATGTTCAGTATAAAAAGAATTTTGTACTCTTAATGACTCTTATGTGGATCAGATCACATCTAAAGTATTATGTTCAGTGCTGGACAAGATCCATGCATTCTTTCCTTCAACAAATGTTTGTGGAGTGCCTATTCTATGCCAAGCACCATTCTTCTGTGCCCAGGGCTTTGAAATTAAACAGATTTAGGTTTGAATCCTAATTTTGCCACTTACTGTGTGTATCAGTCAAGGAGCTCTGATGGCATAATGCCTAAGGCTTTTGACTGCTAACCAGAAGGTTGGCAGTTCAAACCCACCAGCTACTCCGCAAAAGAAAACTGGGAGATCTACTTCCATAAAGATTTATTGCCTTGGAAACCCAAAGCGTGTCTCTATGAGTTGGAATCAACTTGATGGCAGTGAATTTGGTGAAACTCAATAATGAAACTGAACAATATTACATTGTATGGTTACACTAAGGAACCTGGTGTGTATCAGTCAGGATAGGATAGGTTTTGCTGCAGAAACAATCTTGTAACATCCCAGTTTTGTTTCTCATTCATACTATGCATCGATTATATCCTGACTATGGTTCAACTCCACACAGTTTACACTCCAGGACCCAGGTGGCTTCTATGTGGAACACTGCTGATTTCATGGCAGAGAAAAAAAGTATGGTGAACCATGCGCTGGATTTCTGTATGTATGGTAAAATACATGTAACAAAATATTTACCATTTTAGCATTTTTATGTATATAATTCAGTGACATTAAATTCACCATATTGTATAGGCATCACCTATCCACTTTCAAATATTTTTCATTTCCCTAAACAGAAATGCAGAATCTCTTAAGTAATGACTCCACATTTCCCCTCTCCCCTCAGACCCTAGTAAACACTGAAAAACTTTTGTCTCTATGCCTTTGCCTATTCTAAGTATCTATATAAATGGGTTTATACAGTATTTGCCCTTTGTGTCTGATTTATTTTGCTCAAAATAATGTTTTTAAGGTTCATCCATGTCATAGGATATATAAGAACTTCATTTCTCTCTATGGCTGAATAATATTACATTGTATGGTTACAGTAAGGAACCTGGTGGTGCAATGGTTAAACATTCAGCTGAAAACTGAAAGGTTTATGATTTGAACCCCCAGCTGCTCTGCAGGAAAAAAGACCTGCTGATCTATTCCCATAAAGATTACAGCCTAGGAAACGCTGTGAAACAATTCTACTCTGTCCTATCAGGTTACTATGAGTTGGCATTGACTCAGTGGCACACAACAAAAACAGATTTATATCACATTTAAAAAAAAAAAAAAGTTTTATGTGGTAAAAAATATATCTATAATGAAACATTTGCCAATTCAACATTTTTCATATGTACAACTCAGTGACACCAATCATATTCATCATGCTATGCAGTCATCACTAACTACTTCCAAACCATTTCACCATTATTGACAGAAACTTGTACCCCTCAAGCAAAGACTTCCCCTACCCATTTCTGGCAACCACTAATAAACTTTGGTTTCTACATGTCTGCCTATTCACATAAGTGGGATCATACAATATTTGTTCTTTTGTGTCTGACTTATGTCATCTAGCATAATGTTTTCAAGGTTCATCTATATCATAACATGTATCAGAATTTCATTTCTCTTTATCACTTTATAACATTCCATTGTGTATATATATATATATACACATCACATCTTGTTTATCTGTTCATCTGTTGATGGATCCTGTTTAAGGATGTTGTCACCTTTTGGCTATTGTGAATAGTGCTGCAATGTACATTTATGTACAAGTATCTATTTGAGTCCCTGCTTTCAGTTCTTTTGGGTGTATTCCTAGGAGTGGAATTGCTGGGTCATGTAATGATTTTATGCTCAACCTTTTGAGAAGCTAGCAAAATGTTTTCCACAGCAATTGTGCTATTTTACATTCGGAACAGCAATGTATGGGGGCTTCATTGTGTCAAGCCTTCATCAGCACTTATAATTTTCTGGTTTTTTACATTTGTCATCCTAGTGGGTGTGAAGTGGTATTTTATTGTGTTTTTTATTTCCATTTCCCTGATGATTAATGATGTTGAACATCTTTTTGTGTGCTTATTGGTGATTTGTATATTTTCTTTGGAGAAATATCTGTTTAAGTCCTTTGCCCATTTTTCTAAATTGGGTTGTTGGTCTTTTTCTTGCTGAATTGTAGGAGTTCTTTATACTTTCTGGATATTACACCTTTATCAGATATATGGTTACCAACATTTTTCTCCTATTCTATGAGTTGTTTCTTCACTTTCCTTTTTTTTTTTTTTAAATTGAGATCTGGGTGAAACTTTACAGAGCAAACTCATTTTCCATATAGCAATTCATACACATTTTGTCTCATGACATTGACTGCGATTTCCCACAATGTAACAGCTCTCTTGCCACTTCCTCCCCATAATTACTTCTTTCTTGTGTCCTTCCCTCCCATGTACTCCTGGCCCCTGAGTGGTTTTCCCTGTGCACACACTGCCCTTCTGTTCTCCTATGATTGATCTCTCCAAGGAGTATATCTCCCTGGTATAAAAGTTCAGCCCATATGCCTATCTATTATTGGACTGGATGCCACAGAGTGAGTTCAATTCCAGACCTGAAGGGCAGCTAGGGACCATAGTCTCAGGACTTTCACTAGGCTCTGTCAGACCAGCAAACCTGGTCTTTTTTTTTTTCCCCCTCCAATGATTTTGAGTCTTCCATGTTGTTCTCCCACTCTATCCAGGGTCTCCTACACAGATCCCCTTCTGAGTGGTTGACAGTGGTAGCTGGGCACCATCTAGTTCTTCTGGTCTCATAGTCATATAGGCTGAGGATCTCATGGGGTACGAATCACGTGGACTAATTGTTTTCATTTGTCTTTGGTTTTCTTCATTCTTCTTTGTTCTGCATGAAGAGAGAACCATTATTGCATCTAGTTGGTCGCTTGTAGGCTCTTAAGATCCCAGTCGCTACTCACTAAAGTAAGATGTAGAACAATGTTTTTGTGTAGTATGTTGTGCCAATTGAGCTTCATGTCCCCTGGAACCATGATCCTGAGTCCACAAGTTCAACTACTTGCTCCCCTCAGGTAGCTGGGTGTAAATAAGAAGTCACCACAACCTTGTCTCTTGTCAGCTCTACTATATACCTGGACATTCTTACAGAACAAACAAATAAGCTTATAGAAACATCGTCTCCCAACCCTATATGTAGTCATGGGCACACTCCTCTCTGCCTGGACATACCTGATGGTTCAGCCTGTCCACCCATCTATCCACCCATAGATCAATGTTTGCCATCACTGGCAATGCAGTACTGTATGTGCAAAAGGGTTCATCTTTGTTGTCTGTACCTCCCATGTACTCTCTATATCTTCTTCTTCCTCAAGCCACTGTGTTGATCACTCACATTTGGTGCATTGCCCTTCCTTTCACCCAAATCAATACTTATCTCTACCTATCTAACAGTGTTCCCTCCCCTCCCATCCCACCCCTGCTAACCAACAAAGAAAATTTCCTTCCATAGATAAACCATTCATTGACTTTTAGAATAATGGACTAAGACAATATTTGTCCTTCTGTGATTGACTTATTCCACTCAGCATAATGTCCTCCAAGTTGATCCACATTATGTGGTATTTTGCAGATTCTATGTTATTCTTTAGGGTTGCATAGTATTCCAATGTGTGTATGTACCATAGTTTGGTTATCCATTCCTCATTTGATGTTGTTGTTGTTGTTAGGTGCCATCGAGTCATTTCTGACTCATAGCAACCCCATGCACAGCAGAACGAAACATTGCCCGATCCCGTGCCAGCTCCAAGATCCCTGCTATACTTGAGCTCATCATCA
>NW_006921620.1:5835009-5859967 GCF_000298275.1 Orycteropus afer afer | reverse complement strand
CAGGCATATGAGTTGAACATTTACCTGAGGTAGATACACTCCTTGGAGAGAACAGTCATGGGAGAAAGATGGGCTACTTATGCACAGGGAGACAGCTCAGGGGACAGGAGTGTATGGAGGGATGGACACTGGGAAGAGGTAACTATGGGGAGGAAATGGTAGGAGAGCTGTTGCATTGTGGTAAACTGGTCAATGTCCTGAGACAAAGTATGTATGAACTGCTGTATGGAAAGTGAATTTGCTCTGTAAATCTTCACTCAAACCACAATTAAAAAAAAAAAAGTAATGTTAATCATTTCAGCTTAAATACTTTTAAAAGTTTACAAATCCTGATTAAGAATTTACTGCAGCAAAGTTCTCTAAGCTCTAAGTTCTCTCTTTCTTTGAATCTTTTTCTTTGAAGACCTTACTTTAACTGCCTGAACTGTATTTCCAGCACTAGTTTGATGTTTTTTCATCCTTGCCTTTTAACTTTTTGCCAGAATCAAGATGAACTGTGAACAAATACATCGAATAAAAACTCCATGATTTATTATTCATTTTTTCATGTTCAAAATCTGTTTTCCAAACAAGAGTGTAAGTAGTTAGGTATGGGACCATATCTCATACTTTTTTTATCTCCAGAAATTAGAACAGTACCCTACCCAAAGAATTCCTTGATACTGATAACGATGTTTGAAAATGGAATTGAGATTTTACTTTGTTATACTATAATATCCACTCATCTCATAGGTTTATAGCTATACTTTAGAGATAGTCATTCTTAAATGCATGTTAATTACTTGTTAAATTTCCATACTATTTTTTTCACCAAATAGTGTCAGAGCAAAAAGGATATATATATATTTTTTTGTCTTGGCATATCAGTCCAGAGTTACACAAAGCCTGGTAATACTGCTTCTGGATCCCTCCATTGAATACTAAAAATAAAACAAAACAAAACTCACTGCCATCGAGTGGGATCCGACTCATAGCAACCCTTCATTGGATTTCTGAGGTGGTATCGCTACAGAAGTAGATTGCCCAATCTTCTTTCTGAGGAGTAGCTGGTAGGTTTGAACCACCAGACTTCTGGTTAGCAGTCAAATACCCTAGGCACTATGATGTTACCAGAGCCCTATTGAATACTAAGTAGAATAATAATTTAATACATTTTTATTACTATTCCTAGAGTGACTTAAAAACATTCTATATACGCAGAGTATTGAAAATTCTTTCCACATGGTAATTGATTCTAGTTTTCTTAAATATTTGGTAACCATATGAGTTATCAAATGGGATTTGGAATTATGCAACAGGGGCATTCCAAAACAAGAATTTGAAATATATATCTTCCAATGTTAAGCTCTTATGAAATCTACTTTTAAGTGAGGGACAGGAATGATGATGCTTGAAGTCACATGGGCCAACTTCTCAGACTTCTCTGGACGACTCAACCCCATGAATCAGAGCTGCACAGCAACCATGTTATTCCTCAGCAATGCCATCTTGTGCAGAAGATCCTTGGTGACTACGTAATGCTTTAAAGATGGAAAGCAGTGATACCCAGTCTGTTGTTCAAACTAATGGCCACCTATTTGATACAGTAACAGAGAGGCTGCCATGTTTGTAATGTTATTAAAATATGCTCAGTACAACAAGAAGTCTTCCAGAGTTGCATTGGGAATTAGGATTTTTTTTTTTAATGCATTTTCCCTCAAGCTTAAAACAAAGGTTATTAACAACTGCTGCTCTATGTCTTTGATAAACTTTTGATGTCTGCTAAGCCTGCTTTAATTTGGTATTTACAGAGTTCCAAATACTAGGGCCTAGACTGTTTAGGTTGGGCATTCCTACTTCTGTAGTGATACTGCCTCGGAAACCCAAGGAGGGGTCGCTATGAGTCAGGGCCGACTCGATGGCAAACAACAACAGACTGTTTAGTTGAGAGGTCATTGTTCCGGTAGAATTCTTGCCTTCCACACAGAAGACCCAAGTTTGATTTCAGCCACTATATCTCACAAATGCACCCACCACCTGACTCTGAGTGGTAGCTTGCACATTTCAGGGGAGCTTCCAGACAAAGACTTGGTGATACACATCTGAAATCAACTACTGAAAATCTTATGAATCATAATTGACCAATATATAACTAATCATGGGGATGGCACAGGACCGGGCAGCATTTTGTTTCTTTGTGTATGGACCTGTGAGTCAGGGCAACTGGACAGCAGCTGACAACAACAGGCTGCTGAGGGAGAGAAAAAGTGAGCGAAAGACCATTTCTACAAAAGAAGAGAGAATCCTCCCTTATTCATGGAGGGAGAAAATCTTATTTGAACTAGGCTTGAATGATTTAGATTCACTACGATGTTCAGTCCAAATTATTGCCTGGGGACAAGCCACATAGAGAGGGAAATCATGTTAATCAGCTTACACAGGGCCTGTTCTTGGTTCTTCTTCAGCATGGAGCAGTTCATAACTTTCTAGATTGCCTGTCTTTTCCTCTCATAATCCATTAAGCTAAGAGCCATGGGCATCCTGGCAGCAGAGAAAAGTATTAAAGACCAGCTCCCTGACTGATCGTAGGGGACTCACAAATTTCAAATCCATCTTTCTCCTCTGTCTTCTTTCTTTCATTTTTCCAACTGTTAACAAAATTGAACCATCACCTAGATCAGTGGTTCTCAAATCTATTAGATTTCAGACTAGAACTGTGCTACATAGGATTTTCAAAGGTGATCTTTTGAAAGTAGATCACTGGGCCTTTCTTTTGAGGTGCTTCTGGGTAGACTTGAACCTTCAACTTTTTGGTTAGTAGCTGAGAGCTCAACCATTTGCACCACTCAGGGACGTCACATCCCCAGAGGGATGAGAATAACCACCAATGCTGCCTAAGCTGCACTTATCACTCAGAATTGACATTCGCCCACCCTGGCTATACCTCATCTTACTGTTTACAGTGTATAACCTTTGTCCAACTGTATGTAGCTGGTCCCCGGTTGATTTTATCCAGAATCCCTTTCCTTTGAGTGTTTGTAAGCAGTACCTGCTGCAGCAACCCATTTCAAAGGAGAAGTCTGTGTGCACATAATTCAAATTCTACAGTTCCCAATGATAACACTATTATGTGTGATTGTAATTCTCTAAATTCTTTCAGCTTATTTCCTGCCATCAGAGTGACTAATGCTTTGCTATGTTCCTGAATTTCTGTGATGCGCTGCCATGAAGCCCTGTAACTTGTCTCACTGACGGCATTGATCTCAGGGTTAGCTTTAAGTGCTGGGCTGTTTCCAGTGAGAACAGCCTCTAGCACACCTCCTGCCTTGTGCTTGCCTAGCAAGATATGATAACACAAGGGCCCAATTCCTTCCCTATCATGCTGTCACGTTTGGCAAACATAGTGATTTAGTGTATTTCAGAAAACTACAGATTCCCGTTTTAGAAAGTCCACTTAAATGTGTGTATGCATATATCTACGTGAATATTCGACTCAACAGCACATAACAACAACAACATAAGTGTGGATACTACATGTGTATATGAGTGTGTGTATGTGTGATATTAAGGTGAATGTATACACCAATATATTAAGGCACAAATATTCTGTTTTTCATATCTTAAGGACAAATGTGGCCATTTCTATATATCATAATCATAACAGAGTACCATAGCTGTCATTTGTGGAAATAGAATTAACCCTTGAAAGGGATGAAAGGTTTCTATGTCACTGAAAGTCATTCTTCATAGTTGGTAAATGACTCCTAGGAATTAAGGATTGATAGAGAAGGTGGCACAACAGAACAGATGGGAGAACAGTCTTCTCCGCTTGCCTCACAATTATTCCATCTGTAAGGTAATCTGACGAATCCATCCCATCCTCCCAGTTATAGGAGAGGAATGGCTGTATAATAATTAGATAAATGGATTTTAGTTTACAGAAAATAATCAGCATAAGTGGAAGAGAGCTCTAGGCATTTGTTCCGTCCTTCCCAGAACAATCCCCTTCCTGTTACTGCTCCTAAATTGTCTTCTTTTATTCTTTATTTTCCTAACTCCAGGGCAAAATATTTCTGTACTTCTCAATGGTGAATTTCATGAGTCTATGCTTCTCTTTATGGCTGGCTTATGTAACTTGTGGGAGAGACTGACAGCAGGGTACAAGTGAAGACTCTAGACGTCTCCTGACTTTCCATCTTTCCACTGCAGGTTTCTCAGTGGTTCACTCACTTTGAAATTTAAGAGGCTTTTACTCCAGGTTGGGTAAGGGATACAACATTGCACACCATCTTCCTGCCCTCCTAGATTTAGTTTATCATCTCCTGGGGGAAGAAAGCCAGATAAAAGAAGTTGTCAAAAAATACACTAAAAGAGCCACAGACATGACTGGTAACATGGCAAAGTAGAAGAAAGAGTGTGGTAGTTAAGTTTGTGTGTCAACTTGACTGGGCCTGGTTGAGTGGCTGGGTAGCTGGATGTAGTATTCCCCATGATGAAACTGGTAATCAGCTCCATGGTGGAATCTACTGTGAGCAGCTCAGTAGCTGCCTTAGGGACATGGTCTGCTTCCTATATATAAGGAGAAGCCTTGGAAACGGTCTCTATCTTATGGCACACTTGAACACTGCATGTAGCCGTGTTGCTGTTCAGCAGCCTGCTGTGCTCCGCCAAGCCTGGGACTTAAAATGGACTTGAATTAATAGCCTCCCGTGTAATTTGGTAACATCGGGACATTTTCACTTGTCAACTTTGAGCTTGTCAGCCTCAGCAGCCAGCAGCTGTCTGAGTGAAGAAAAGCCTCTAGCTTCAGTGGGCTGGGAGCTGAAGCCCATGGTTTGAGGGGCTTTCACTCAGCTCCTAGAGCCTGGCACTTTGAACTTGGATTTAAAGCCTCCAAACTGTAAGAGAATAAACTCCTGTTTCTTTAAGCCATTCCATTTGTGGTATATCCATGTCAGAGTGGCACTAGGTAACCAGAACAAAGAGTGAGGTCTAAGGGAGATCAACAGATGAGTAGAATTTCTCAAGGAGAAGAAGGGTATAGCACAGTGAGGAACAGTGCTTGGTACAGAGCAGGGTTCAATAAATACTTATGGATAAATGAATGAAATGTACAGATGAATGAATGAATAAAGAATAAAGGCTAAATCTGAGCAAAAGTCAGGAACTGTGAAAGTGCAAGGGAAGTTTGGTGAATGGTGTGTAATAGCTGAATGTGAGGCTGGGATGTGTAATGTAAGGTAGTGGCAAGATGCTATGAGGTAAAGTTGAATCAGATTGGGAAAACACTCTGCCCCAAAGAGCAAATCTCACTAAATTTCCATCAGAATGAATGGATCCTACAAAAGACCCTGAAAACAAAACAAACAAACAAACAAACAAGAAACTCAATGCTATTGAGTTGGTTCCGACTGATAGCAACCCCTTTTGGGTTTCTAAGGTGGTAAATCTTTACAGAAGTAGATTGCCAGTCTTTCTTCTGTAGAGTGGCTGGTGGGTTTGAACTGCCAACCTTCTGGTTAGCAGTCCAATGTCTTAGGCACTATGCCACCAAAGCTCCTTAAAAGACCCTCAAGGGAAAATTATAGTATAATTAGTGAAAGCCCAAGGAGCTCTGGTAGCATAGTGCCTAAGGCACTTGACTGCTAACCAGAAGGCTGGTGGTTCAAACCCACCAGCCACTCCTCGGAAGGAAGGTTGGGCAATCTACTTCCGTAGTGATACTGCCTCGGCAACCCAAGGAGGGGTCGCTATGAGTCGGGTCCGACGGCACAGCACATAACAACAACAACAGTGAAAGCCCAAATCAACAACCGTAAGATGGCCCTCAGAACACAGGTAGGAGTGAGAGCAGAGGTAGGGCTCAATAAATAAGACAGAACAAAAACAACCAGAATTACTGGCTGGATAGAGACTGGTGGAACCCCCGAGACTATGGCCCCGGGTTACCTTCGGGCCTGGAAACGGACTGACTTCATGGATTGGCTCTCAGCCCAACAGTAGAAAGATCAGATGCAGAATGCCTACCCCAGGGAGATACACCCCTTAGATCAATCAGTCATGAAACATCAGAGGAGCAGCATTCACATAGAAGGAAAGCTGGGCAGACAGGAATACATAGTGAAGAAGGGCACAGGGAAAGGGTAGTCACACGGAGGAGGGGGAGGAGAGTTTTTTATGGTTGGGATTGTAATCAGGGCCATGAAATCAAATGTGCATGAACTGTTGAGAGGAAAACAAACCTGCTTTGTAAATTTGTACCCAGATCACAATTAAAAAAAAAAAAAAAAAAAAAACAACCCTCTCAATAAATAAATAAATAAGACAGAAATTTAGACCAGAGATGAGAAGCTATGAACATGGTATTCACTCAACAAACATGGATGAAAGGCCTACTCAGGACCAGTCCCTGTGGCCACAGATTTGGATAAGACTCGGTTTCTATCTTCATGTAGTTCCATTCTAAGTTCCATTCTACTTTGCAAGATAGCAAGGTAAATTAGTGGTTCTTAATACCATCTTAAAAATGCTGGATACAGGCTATGTGCTAAATGCAATGGAGCACAGTAGAAGGAAAGATTAGTGCCACATTGGAGGGTCAAGGAAAACTTCATGGAGGAGATGACATTTAAACCTCGTCTTTAAAGTCCAATGTAGAAGCCTCTAAGTCAGAAGAGAAGAGCATTTGAGGCAGAAGGTACAGCATAGACAAAGGAGCATGAAATTGCATGGCAACTAAAGAATTGCTTCATAGTATAAGCAGCTGCCCAATAATCTGGACAGAAATACTAATACTGCTGGAGATTAGCCATCTGGAGGACCCTCACAGCTGCTCGTTCACAACCACTGTGTTAATTGACAGAAGGAAACCATGAGAAATGGCAAACCTGACCAATACCATCAAAGAAGCTAGAAAATAGGATGCTTTTGCCCAACATTCCCATGAATGTTCGCTGTGTTAATAACAAGTTGTTAGTCACTGCTTTGATTCCTTACAAATGGAAAGTAATCAGTACTCTCACCATCTTATTCTCCTATTCATCAGAAGTTAGTCTTTTTTCCACTGTTCCCTGAGATCATATTTGTGTATTTATTCAAAAAACTTGAATACAATTCTCATCGCTGTGCTACCTCTGACACGCATGCCAAATTGCAGCTGCAACAGAAGTTCTACTAGACAGGGCTAGTGCTGTGGAGCTGTTAAGCATTTACTCCTGTTTATTGACAGTGGGAGCTAGTCGAAAACCCATCTTTCCAGGCTGACACGCCTACTTAGTAATTAAAGTGGGGCTATTATATGGCTGAAAATATTTTAATGTGAACATGCCCTGAGGGACCTCAGTAAAGAGTTTAGGTTTCATAAATCTAATAAGTAATTAAGAAATCTTCAATTTCAACTTTCATTAAGTTAATTTTTTAATGAGTTTCAGAATGTCTCTCAGGACATTTCTTCCCTAGATGTGATGAGACACACACACATGCATGCACAGGCGTGCAAACAAGACCTAGACTTTAGGCTTTGATTTGCCAGGCACTAGCTGTGTAACCCTGGCAAGGGCTCCGGTAGCGTGGTCCCTGAGGCATTTGACTGCTAACCAGAAAGTTGGTGGTTCAAACCTACCAGCTGCTCCGTGGAAGGAAGACTGGGCAATCTACTTCCGTAAAGGTTTACTGCCTGAGACCCAAAGAGGGTCACTATGAGTCAGAATCCACTGGATGGCAGTGGGTTTGGTTTGGAGCTGTGTAACCTTAGAAGAGTCACTGAGTCTCTAAAACAAACAAAAAAAAACCTCACTGCTGTCGAGTTGGATCAGATTCATAGTGACCCCTCCTTGGGTTTCCAAGGCAGTATCACTACGGAAGTAGATTGCCCAACCTTCCTTCCAGGGAATGGCTGGTGGGTTTGGACTGCCAGCCTTCTGGTTAGTAGTCAAATGCCTTAGGCACTAGGCCCCCAGAGCTCTATAAAGTGCTTTTTCGTTACCTATGAAAAAGGGGGTTAGACAAGATTTTCAAAGTTCCTTTTGATTCTTACCTTTTATTAATGCAACAGCTGAGTGGTTATTGCTGGGTGCCTGGCCTGTAGGGAAGCAGAAGTTCCCAAACTATGCAAAACACACTGTGTGTGTATGCATGTGTATTTTAAATGAATCCCAAAAATCTGGTGACTTTGTGCACGTTATAGAATTAAGATTGAGTATATTAACAGTGTGTGAAATGGTTCCTTGAAAGGTTTAATTTACTGGGTGATACACAGATAAAATTTGTGCTTATTTCCTCAAAATGACCTAACTCTTCTATACCTGAAGGCTAGAACTGCTTTCCCTCCAGAAGCTACACTTTGGAGGATATAGTCAGCAATTGATCAAGAACAGCTTTCAGCTATCTGCCTTCCTCCAGCGGGAGATTTTTTTTTTTTTTTTGGGGTGAAGATTTACAGAGTAAATTCACTTTTCATACAGCAGTTCACATATACTTTGTCTCATGTCATTGACCAAAATTTACAATGCAGCAGCTCCCCTCCCACTTCCTCCCCATAGTTACCTCTTCCCAGTGTCCATCCCTCCATACTCTTCTGCGCCCTGAGCTGTCTCCCTGTGCATAAGCAGCCCTTCCTTCTCCCATGATTGTTCTCTCCAGGGTGTGTGTCTACTTGAGGTAAATGTTTAACTCACTTGCCTGTTCTTTGTTTGGCTGGAAACCACAGGTGTGGGTTCAATCCCAGACCTGAAGGGCAGCTAGGGGCCATAGTCTCAGTGGTTTCACCAGGCTCTATTGGACCAGCAAACCTGGTCCCCAGTGGGAGATTTTTAAAACTAGTTGCCTTGGAGTCAATTCCAAGTCAGGGTGATCCCATGTGTTGAAGCAGAACTGTGCTCCATTGGTTTTTCAATGGCTGATTTTTTGAAAGTAGGGTCACAAGGCCTTTCTTCCAAGGTACCTCTGGATAGACTCAGACCTCCAAACTTTCAATTAACAAGAAAGTCTATTAACCATTTGTGGTGGTTAAGTTTGTGTGTCAACTTGGCTAGGCCTGGTTGAGTGGCTGGGCAGCTGGAGGTTGTATTCCCCATGATGAGAATGGTAATCAACTCCATGGTGGAATCTACTGTGAGCAGCTGAGTAGCTGGCATTGGGTATGTAGTCTGCTTCCCATATATAAGAAACAGCTTTGGGAATGGCCTCTAGCTTATGGCACGCTTGAACCCTGCATGTAGCCGTGTCATTGTTTAGCAGCCTGCCATGCTCTGCTGACCTTGGGACTTTCAATGGACTTGATTTAATGGCCTGCTGTGTGGTCAGGACTATGCCTTTTTACTTGTCAACCTTGGGCTTGTAAAACTCAGTAGCCAGCAGCTGTCTGAGTGAAGAAAGCCGCTAGCTTCAGTGGGGTGGGAGCAGGAGGCAGAGCTGAAGCCCAAGGTTGAGGGGCTTTTACCCAGCCTCTAGAGCCTGGCACTTTGAACTCGGACTTAAAGCCTCCAAACTGTAAGAGAATTAACTCCTCTGTTTGTTCAAGTCATCCCATTTGGGGTATATTCTTGTCAGAGTGGCACTAGGTAACCAGAACACCATTTATACCACCCAGGGACTTCTGTAGGGATTTTAGGAAAAGTAAATTACCAGGATCCACTTCCTTTCTTTTCTCCTATCCCAGATCCCACTGTGGGGAATTTACCTTGGTGGGGAAGAAGGAGAGAAATACAAACAAAGGGAAAGATGAAAATAGAAGTTTAACTGTTTCATTGCTGCAACAGAATGATCTTTCTCTTTCCCAGGCAGACTTGGGCAGTGCAACCCCTTATTTTTCTCTCTTCCATACTAAGATAAAAACACAAGATAAGCTATAATGCTGAACCCAATTCACCTAGCACCTATAAAGAAATTCTCAGTACTTTTTGTTAGTAACTATTTTATAATACGAATCAAATCCTAGTCAACAGCATTTGCTTTCACATTGAGCGGTAATTTTGAGGAACGTGATCTGAGGAAGATAAGGTCTAAACTGGCTCACTCAATAGAGCCAAATGTTCATTATCCAAATCCATGACAAATCTGCCTTTCAGTTTCTTTGTGACATTACTCCCTCCCCCTGCATATTTAACTCATCTTTAAGAATGAGAAATTGGACTGCACTCCAATTTTTCCAGAGCTAGGTCTTCCCAGCATGGTCACATTATTATATTTAAAGTCCATTGAATTCCCAGAATTTTATAAACATCCGTATTCAAATGTTAGAATAAAAACACATTCCAAAGTCAGATGAAAAAGTGCACTCTGCTCCAAAGCAGGGAAAATTAAGAGTTGACTGTTTGGGAAAGTTCCTGCTGTGTCAAAAGCAGCTGAAAGCACGCTTGTTTTCAGTATTCAAAAAGGCCTTCAAACAATTTTTGAGTCATAGCTATGAGAGTTAAACTCTTCGGCTTGTTAGTGCCAGAGAGCGATCAGTCATAATTATGAAGTGAAATTAGCTGTGCTTTACAACTTTCACCTCACCTCATGATGGAGCAGGGGACAAATGTTACAAAAAAGAAAGCAAGGCAAATACAGAATGAGTATGTTTCCCAATATATCATTATAAGAACTATAGTGACAATGAAGAATTGGAACTCAGGAATTTATAATACCTACGTTATATCTATATCTATATATATCTATAAATCAACCCTATGTAAGAACAATTATAATTTAGTGTGATCGTTCGATAACTTTTTGGCATTGTCCCTATCAGACCATCCTATTCATGTCTGTGCAGTTGAACAAGATGATTTCCTACTCTTACAGTCTTGAAGCAATAATTTGATATCCTAGATGGCTTCCAGACTTTTCTTTTAAGTTGAAACCCCCCCTGCTGATTGTGGTTCTGCTTTTATCATAAATGCCTTGGTTTGGAACAGGAGGCCCTCGACCACATCCGGGGCCATGGTCATTCGTTCAATGATAGAATTCTCCCCTTCCATGCAGGGAACCTAGGTTTGACTCCTGTCTAATGGACCTCAGGGGCAGCACCACACATTTGTCAGTGAAGGCTTTTATGTTGCTATGATGTTGACCAGGTTTTAGTGGAGCTTCCAGACTAAGACAAACTAGGAAGAAAGACACAACAACGTCCAAAAAATCAGCCAGTTAAAACCTTATTGATGACAACAATCTGATTCCATTGTGTATGGTGTCAGCATGACTCAGGGTCCAGCTTGACAGCTAACAGCTGCAACTAGCACATCACCATCTCTCTTTCATTGCCTTCTAACACTCCCTCTCTTCTACGTTCCTTCTCCTTTACCCCATTCCTTCCCTTGCTGATACTTTTTGCCAAGTGGCACTTGATGACCCTACTTGACATTGCTTTACTTTAACACCGCCAAACCTTGCCTCTTCAGAACCTGGAGGCAGGAAGAATCTTGCTCGTACTTTGCTAGGCTTGATTTACATGCAGGTGCTACTCTCTTACTATGTAAAGCATGCCTGAAGTAATCCTACAGGCACAACCTATCCAAGATTCACATTTTTGTTCTGTGACCTAACAAGGAGGAACTTCTGACCCTTCTTCGGCATATTAGGGCAACAGAGTTGACGCCTACACAACACCCTATCAAACAAATCCTTCTCCTTATATGGTCAGGATGGGAAGGTAGAAACTGTGGTAAACATCCCTAAACCATTTAGATTTTTCCTTTCTTTTTGGTAGGATGTTTGCAAATGTAGTCATGGCAATAAACACAGAATAGCAGACTGGGAAAGTTAAAAGCCGCTTTAGAAATCCTCTTGACCAGCAATTTCCAAACATGGTTCATATCTATTGAAATCACTTGTGGAGCTTATTAAAAAACAGGATTCTAAGACTCTCAACCAAGATCTTTTAAATTACAATCCTTAGGATCATGGCCCCAGAACTTTATTTCACATAAGTTTCTCATTCATAGCCAGCTTTCAGAACCACTGTATTCTGGTTACCTAGTGCCACTCTGACAAGAATATACCACAAATGGGATGGCTTAAACAAACAGGAGTTTATTCTCTTACAGTTCGGGAGGCTAGAAGTCCAAGTTCAAAGTGCCAGGCTCTAGGGGCTGTGTGAAAGCCCCTTGACCTTGGGCTTCAGCTCCGCCTCTTGCTCCTGGCCCACTGAAGCTAGAGGCATGTCTTAACTCAGGCAGCTACTGCCTGCTGAGGCTAAGAAGCACAAGGCTGACAAATAAAATGGCACAGTCTCGATGTTACCAAACCACACAGCAGGCCATTAATTCAAGTCCATTGAAAGTCCCAAGGTCAGCAGAGCATGGCAGGCCCCTGAACAATGACTTGGCTACATGCAGGGTTCAAGCATGCCATAAGCTGGAGACTATGCTCAAAGCTGCTTCTTATATACGGGAAGCAGACCACATACCCAAAGCAGCTACTCAGCTGTTTCAATACATTCCACCATGGAGTTAATTACCAATCTCATCATGGAGAATAACTACATTCAGCTGCCCAGCCACTTAACCAGGCCCAGCCAAGTTGACACACAAATGTAACCACCACACACTGGTTGACCAATTCACAGTTAGCCACTCACTATATATGCTGTTTTCTGGGTGAGTGGATGACAACTACGAGTGAGCATTATGACTTCTTAAAGAGTATTAAGGCAAAGTTGGAGAAATTCAAATCCTTAAAGAGTAAAAAAGAAACTGGTGATTTCTTTGAGAGACCCCCCCGCCCCCAGGTAACATTGTTGCATTAAGCTCTGGTGTATACAAGGCACTTACATTGTAAACAACCTAGGCTTGAATCTGATGGAGGCTGTATAGCAAGTGAAAGCAATGCTCCAGCTATTGTTATTCAAATAACCTGGGAAATAGATCTGAGTGGTTGGAGCAGAGAGTTGGCACTGGATCACTGGCCCATTCTGCCATAAGCCTCTGATTCCCTAAGTCAGGTTACTTACCTTAATAGACTAATCACTACCCCCTTATCCAGCACTTGTCACAGTATATTAAAACAATAAATATCTATTTACTTGTCTTTTTTTCCACTGTAAACTTCATTAAGATATTTGATATAACTGCAGTTTTAACAAGTCAATAATGTCTGGTACGTAGCAAGCACTCAAGTAGAATTTGCTAAATAGATGGGTTTGTATTTTAAATAGTTCCAAACTGGTAAGAATTTTCTCTGCAGGTTTCTAAATACAATTTGTTTTGAAAAATAAATGTACCTATGTACAACTTAAAGCACTATCCCACCTGAAAACAGGAAACAATATTCATAATAGTTAGGCCATTAAAACTGGTAAAACTGGTGCCACGGGAGTGTTTGACCTCCTCCAACTTCACCAGGCAGAGAAGAATCATCAGCAGCAGCAGCCCAAAGCTGATTCCTAGAAGGTTGGCGGTTCAAACCCACCAGCCACTCCTTGGAAGGAAGATGGGGCAGTCTACTTCCGTAGCGATACTGCCTCGGAAACCCAAGGAGGGGTCGCTATGAGTTGGGTCGAACTCGACGGCACATAACAACAACAACAGCAACAACAACAACATGAAGCAGAGGTCAGACATAGCTCCTCTCTCCAACCTTTTTGCCAATTCTGACACCAGCCATTCCTCCCCACGGCACTCTCTGCTTCTCTGCTGGGTTTGGTAATTCATTGCAATGGCCACACAGGACTCAGAGACCATACTCACAGTTATGGGATTTATTAGGGAAATAACAGGTTACAATCTGGGATCAGGAAGAACTCAGGATACAGTTCTTCAGTAAGAACAGCCTCTTCTGATCAACATGGTGGCATTGAGGAAGAGGAAGACATAGAGAGGTACATGGAAAGTACAGACAACAAAGATGAACCCTTTTGAACATACAGGATAGCGTTGTCAGTGAAGGCAAACATGGCTATACAGGTGGATAGATGAGTGGACAGGCTGAACTATTAGGCATGTCTGTGCAGGGGAAAGTATACCCTAGACCATGTATAGGGTTGGGAGACAATGTTTCTACAAGTGTATTTGTATGTTCTGTAAGAATTCCCAGGTGTATAGTAAAGCTGACAAGGTACAAGGTTGTAGTCACTTCTTGGGTACAGCCAGCTACCCAGTGGGTAGTCACAGGGGACATCAAGCTCAACTGGCATAACACACTACACAAAACATTGTTCCACCTCCTACTTTGGCGAGTAGAGACCAGGATCTTAAAAGCTTGCAAGCAGCCATCTAGATGCAACGATGGGTCTCTTCTCTTTCAGAGCAAAGAAGAATGAAGAAAACCAAAGATTCATGAAACAATTGGTCCAAGCGACTGGTACATCATGCAATCCTTGGCCTATACGACTGTGAGACAGAAGAACTAGATGGTGCTCAGCTACCACTGTCAACCACTCAGAGGGGGCTCTATGTAGGAGATCCTGGATAGAGAAGGAGAACAATGTGGAACAAAACTCAAAATCATTTGGATAAGTGGATAAGTAAATAAGTAAATAAGTAAATAAATAAATAAATAAATCAGAGAGACAGGGTTTGCTGGTCTGATAGAGCCCGATGGAACCACTGAGACGTTGGCCCCTAGCTGCCCTTCAGGACTGGAACTGAACCCATACCTGTGGCTTCCAGCCAAACAAAAGACAGGCATATGAGCTGAACATTTACGTTAGGTAGATACATTCCTTGTAGAGATCAATCATGGGAGAATAGCAGGGCTGTGTATGCACAGGGAGACAGTTCAGGGGGCAGGAGTGCATGGAGGGAAGGATACAGGGAAGAGGTAACTATGGGAAGAAAATGGGAAGGGAGCTATTGCATTGTGGTAAATTGTAGTCAATGTCATGAGACAAAGTGTATGTGAACTGGTGTATGGAAAATGAATCTGCTGTATAAACTTTCACCCAAATCACAATGTAAAAAAAGAGAAAAAAAGGACAGCCTTTTCTCAGCCTTGCTCAGCTTTCTCTGGCCCTTAGCCCCTTGGCCCCCTGGCCCTTTGGCCCCTTTGTTTGGCCTCTACCCTGCTCCAGCAAATGTTACAAAGCTCTTTAGTTCTGTCAAAAGTGCCTAGAGGCAAACCACTCAGTCAGCAAGCTCCTGCCCACAGGTGCTCAGGTCTCTGGTCCGCGTGTCTGCACGCCCTCTGTAACTGTCTTGCTCCATAGACTGGGAAGCCCACTGAGCTGTCTCACACTGGTCTTCTAGTTCTGTGGCTGCCGTTTCTCTACCACAACTTCTCACTGCCTTGTGCCATCTCTGGTGTTGCAGCTGTTTCCTGGGTCTAGGAGGGTCTCAGTGTAGGGACTACAGGTCCAAATGACATGCTGTGCTACCATATCTTGTTCTTGATAGTAGTGGTCCCCCATTTCTGATTTTGAGATGGGTCATTTTAAGCCTAGAGGGATGGTAAACATGACCAATCCCCTTTTAGAGTTCAATATACCCTATTTGCACGGTCCCACCCAATCACTTGGTAAAAGAGATAAGACCATATGAGAAAGGCCATGTAAAAATGATCCATTGCATCACAGCCTACCATCCAAATCCAGTGGGCCTACCATTCAATAACACTTTATTTATTTTTTTTATTGTGCAATAACACTAAAGTGTCATTGAAACACAGTCATACCTGTTCATTTACATTATCAATTATGGCTGCTTTCACACAACAATGGCAGAGTTAAGTAGTTACAACAGAGAGAAGGAAAACAAATCGCCATAAAGCTGAAAATATTCATTATATGGCCCTTTACAGAAAGAGTTTGCCAACCCCTAGTCTAGAATCATAGAGACCTTGTGTCCTGGTGTTGTATACTTTGTTTAACCTTTGTAAATCTTGGTTTTCTTATCTGAATAGTGAGGATAATAATGGCATCCAATTTGATGTTTTTCTTCTTTTTTTTTTAAGAATTAATGGGAGAATCCCTGCAAACCTATGCATAGGTATTCAATAAACATTAGCTGTTACTTTTATAACTTGTTAAGCTCATTGAAGCTCGACTCTCTTCCTTCTTGTCCTTTTGCTGCTACTCCTCAGCTGATTTTTAAATTTTTAATAAAAATAAAATTACAGCATTGCCTAGCCCTAGTGGAGGTATTGGGACATTGAAAGAACTGTGGGTTCAGTGACCTTTTGATGATAAATTACTCAGTTCTTCAGAACAAAGACTAAAAAAATCCTTTAATTCTATAAAAATATCCAAGGCAAGATCTTTGGGTATTTGATCAATATGATTTCATAGCACAAGCTTCAATCATACTAGACTGAAAAGGGGCTTGATTTCACATACCTTGATCCCCAACATAGTATCTGGCTTACCTATTGTTGCATGACTTCTGAAACTAAATACCTACGGCACTTCTATTAAATTTCTTGATAAAATTGGTGGGAGGGGACACTGAAAGTATCAAATGGTTTTCCATTGCAAGAAAGGTCTGAATTTTAAATAAGCCAAGAATCTCCAAGAGTATCTTTTACTTTATTTCTTGAAAACCTTGGACCATTCTTAATAAAATACATAGCTTAAGCCCTTTAATCAGGAAGATGACCTGAAGAGTGGATGACAGCTCATGTAAAGAAAGACAGCTCTCTGACTGTTCTAACATCTTAAATATTAAATATTATGATCATGGGACTTAAATGGAATTTCACCTTCCCCTTTAGCCCTCCAAGTTTTTAAAGGATTGGCCTTGGCCAAGACTGGCCTACACGAATTTACAGCAGTAGGCAACTCCTGCCTAATCTATCCATCTGAGGAATTAATCTAACTATCCATACCAGTGAGAATTTGTAGTTCTTATTAATGTACACATCTTTGCTTTAAAAGTTAGACTACATTATGGATTTGTATATTTGGCTTCTCATATGTTATATTAGAATCTATCTAATTTACATAATTTCTTCTGGAATGTTACTCTCAACTCCAAAAGATAAATGTCATTCTGCTCTTGTGTCAGTTTGGGTCCTCTAAGAAACAGTCCCCAAGAAGGAGGTAGACATGCACATGATTTACCAAGGGAAATGCCTGTAAAGAATATCGAGGGAGAGGGAGCAGAAGTAGACAAGAAGACCCTCTGGACGATGATGGAGATCTGATGTCTGTGCAGGGGCAGATTGCCCAATAAGCAAGGAAATCCATGTGAAATTGTTCACTGCAGATTAGCAAAGCAAGCACAAATATAATTGTGCTTATCTTGCTTACTGGGTGCTCTGTCCCTGTTAGAGACTGTAAATTTGAAAAGAAGGCTTGATTCTGTAGGAAGGTGCTGGAGGTTGGGAGAGAGGCAGATGTCAGCCATACCTAGAAGCAGAATTTTTGATGTGGTGAAAAAAAAAAAAAAGTGAAATTATTCATTACAGGTTAGTAAGTAAGCACAATAAGTCTATGTTTACCTTGTTTACTGGGTAATCTGACACAGCTATCTGTGAAAGGGGAGAGGGAAGGAGAATTGGGTAGAAGGAGCTTCAGACTGCAGTGCAACTCTGAAGAAGTCTCAACCAGGCCAGTGGAGAGCTCCAGGGCTAAGATTGCCCGTCAGAGGAGTCCCACATAGAGCAGAAATGATCTAACTCTAGTACCCCACCATCTCAGTCAGCCAGTCACTGGCTGGGACCAGCCTAGAAAGACTGTGGCCTTAGAATGAACAATGGGACAGCAGCTGGAATAGTGGAAGTCGTCAGTTCACTATACCTCTTGTAGTCATTCTCTCAAAGAGAGGTCTGAGCAGTGCTCCTCCATGGTCACCACAATCTACTCCTTGAAACTTACAGATTCATTTCTCCACACAAGCCCAAGGAGAACCTCCTTCACAGTTCCATGGGCCTCTCTTCCTTAGGAGAAACTTAGAAAAAGGAGATTAGTGGGACAATCTACAGTCCTCACAGTCCCCATCTCTGCAATTGGTCTTGGAGGCAAAACTGGTACTCATCCTTTACCTAGTCCATTATACATTCTAAATCCCCCTCATCCTCAATCTTCATTTCAAGATATGGTGGTTTTCCAAGCGGTTTAATCCAAACTTTCATCCATGAGGGGTCTGATATCCTTCCTACCCCAGGGTTACTACATGTGTCCATTTGCAGATACAATTATATAAGAGAGTACCAAAAGATGCCCAAGTGGATAATCTGACTTCTACAGGTGTTGCTCCCTACAACCCATTGTATAAAAACAGCCCCACCTTTCTTGCTGATTAGAGTCAATTACCCCTGCCAAGATGGTGATTCTTCTTCTTCCCTACTGGCCCCTAGGCACAATGGTTTCAGTGTCCAGAGGAGAGCTATGACTTACAGTTCAATGGGAATCCTTGCTGTGTCCCCTGGGAAAAAGCCGGTTCCTTTAGGAACAAGAAACTTTAATCTTGCAGAGCCCAGAGTTAGCAGGATGGATCATTGACATTATGGTAAGTGGGATTACTCCTACATATACTTTTTATATTTTTCATAGAGGGAACAGAGTCTCATAAAGAGGTCTTTAACTTAGTGCATGTACTGTTTTCTGAAGGAGGATACCTCATCCTTGCAGAGTACTGTCACCAGACTGGTGCTTCATCTATGCCTTCAGCAGATCATTGTAATGCTCTAATAGGCCATTGCTATTGGCCATTGCCCAGGAATCTGTACTGTGGTGGACAGTTTCTAAAATGGCTCCCAACCATCACCACCTACTAGTATTCAGGCCTTTATGTAATCCCCTCCCCTTAAGTATGAGTTGGACCTAGTGGCTTGCTGCTAATAATAATAATAATAAAAACAACTCACTGCTGTCGAGTCTATTTCAACTCAAAGTGACCCCTTCTTGGTTTTCCAAGATGGTATCTCCATGGAAGTAGATTGCTCAGTCTTCCTTCCGAGGAGTGGCTGGTGGGTTTGAACCTCCAGCCTTCTGGTTAGCAGTCAAATGCCTTAGGCACTATACCACCACAGCTAGAGGACAGCAAAAGTGATGAGATATCACTTCTGAGATTAATTACAAAAAGACTCTGGCTTCCATCTCACTCAACCTCTCTTGCTCTCTTACTCACTCTGACAGAAGACAGTTGCCAGTTACTGTGTTGTGAGCTGTCTTATAGAGAGACCCACATGCCAAGGAACTGAGCGAAGCCTCTGGCCAACAGCCTGTGAGGAACTGAGTCCTGCCAACATCCACATGAGTGAGCTTGGAAGTGTCTCTTCCCTCAGTCAAGCCTGGAAACAACTCTAGCTCAGCTGAAACCTGGATTGTATCCTTGTGAGAGACCCTTGAGAGAGCAGAGGATCCAAATACACCATGCTCATTTTCTAAACCACAGAAACTATGAGATACGTGCTGTTTTATGCTGTTAAATTTTAGGGTAATTTGTAACGCAGCAATAGATAATTAACATGTATTCTTGTCTGCATATTCTTATCTTGGGCAACTTACAAAGTATATATTCATATCCTCTGGGTGCGGCTCTGCCTGTTGAGAAGACTTTCTTCATTCTCTTTCAAGTCCATTCAGAATGGGACAGTTGTCCATTTTCAACTTGCTCCCACAAGCCAAGTGACCCATCTGTATAACTCAAGCTCAGGCTTTTTCTTCTCTTTCAGCTGGTCCTACTCTCTACAGCATAGGTGCAAGCTGAGGGAGAGACACTGGTGTAACTGTGGTGAATGACATGGCCCTCAGTGTTGTTTTTGCCCTTGTTCTGGTTACCTATTGCCGCTCTGACAAGAATATACCACAAATGGGATGGCCTTAACAAACAGGAGTTTATTCTCTCATGTTTGGAGGCTTTAAATCCAAGTTCAAAGTACCAGCCTCTAGGGGCTGTGTGAAAGCCCTTTGACCTTGGGCTTCAGCTCTGCCCCTTGCTCCCAGCCCACTGGAGCTGGAGGCATCTTTTCACTCAGGCAGCTACTGGCTACTGAGGCTAACAAGCCCAAGGTTGACAAATAAAATGCCACAGTCCTGATGTTACCAAACCACATGGCAGGCCATTAATTAAGTCCATTGTAAGTCCCAAGGTCAGCAGAGAATGGGAGGCTGCTGAACAACGACATAGCTACATGCAGGGTCCAAGCGTGCCATAAGCTAGAGACTATCCCCAAGGCTGTTTCTGATATACAAGAAACAAACCACATAACCAAAGGCTGCTTGTGGTAGATCCCACCATGGAGTTGATTGCCAGTCTCATCATGCGGAATAACTACCACCAGCTGCCCAGCCACTCAACCAGGCCCAGCCAAGTTGACGTACAAACATAACCACCACAGCCCTTTGGTCCTTCTTGGGCTCAATCCCAGATATACTAGCTCTATCTTTAATGGACAGCTGCTGTGTCTGTTTGACTTTATGATGAATTTGTGAGTCTAATACAACCCAACTCATAATGGGTAGTTCTGTGTACTTACTACGCCATGGACAAGCATTCCATGTCTATCAGTGCCCCATAACACATGAAAACTATTGCTCAAGATATGTATGACATTTAACTGCTGATGGCAAGCAAGACCATGCTCCAGAACTCCAGTGGGCCGCATTGTGATTCTCCCAGTGGGATTTAACCATAAATTGCAACATTGACACTGCCAACACCATAGGTTTACTGGATCTTACAACTTAAGCAAGAGGGACCTGCCTAGACTTGCTGCAGAGTCCTTTTCTGCTCCGAGCCCCACTCAAAGCTGGCAGCCTTCCATACACCTGGTATATTGCTAGTGCATTATTCCTAGATGTATTGCCTCCAGAACTCAAAAGGCTTATCAGATGCTGTGCTCCCTTATTTGTGGTAGGGGATGTAAGATGTAGTAATTTGTCCTTTACTTTGGAGGCATATCCCAGCACACCCATGACCACTGTACCCCTAAAACTTTATTGAAGTGGGAGATCCCCAAATATTCATTGCGTTTATTTCTCACTCCCTGGAATGCATGTATCTTTCCAAGATCTTCAACGTGCTGTTGTTGTTAGTTGTTGTCAAGTCAATTCCAACTCATGACACTTATTTTTTGCCTGATCAGCATGATGTTATCAATGTAATAATGTTCTAGGGGAAGTTGAAATGAACCAGCTCTCTTTTTTGGATATATTATGAAAAAGGGAGGGACAGTGAACATAGCCCTAGAACAAAACTGTAATATTTTTGTCCATCTACTTGACTTGCCTCAACTTCCACATATGTCAATCTCAATTACACACTTGCGGATTTGGGAAACGACCACAGATGGATCCATGAACCCAGAAACCCACTATGAACAGGACTTCAACCAAACTCTAAACCATCATGTTTGACTGTGACTCATAGTGACACCCATTGGGTTTCTGAGGTGGCAAATCTTTACAGAAGTAGATTGCCCTATCTTCCCTCTATGGGGTAGCTGGTGGGTTTGAACAACCAATGTTCTGGTTAGCAGTCAAATGCCTTAGGCACTGCACCACCACCCTGGACTTTAACCAGGACCCCAATAAGAAGTTGTTGCACCTACCTGTTACTTATTCATTTATTCTCTATTTCCCCAACTACAATACAAGTTACTGGAAAGCAATGACTTTGGCTGTTTTAGTCTCTGTTGTATCACTATACTTACAATAGTGGCTGGAACAAAGTAGGTCCTCAATAATTAAATAAATCTACTGCATTATTGAGGGGTCTCTGGTGGCGCTGTGGTTATAAGGCTTTGGGCTACTAACCAAAAGTTTGGTGGTTTGAACCCAACAGCAGCTCCACAGGAGAAAGATGAGGCAGTCTACTTCTGTAAACGTTTACAGCCTTGAAACCCTATGGAGTCACTATGAGTCAGAATTGACTCAATGTCAATGGGTGGGTTAATGCACTATTGAGAGGATCCCTAGTGGTGCAATGGTTAAAGCATTCAGCTGCTGACCAGAAGGTCAGTGGTTCCAACCCACCAGTTGCTCCACCAGACATAGATGAGGGAGTCTGCTTCTGTAAAGCCTTGGAAACCCTATGAGGCATTTCTACTCTCTCCTATAGGGTCACTATGACTCAGATCGAGTCAGTGGTAGTGGGTTTTGGTTTATTGCATGACTGTTTTAATTTGTATTACTTGCATTATGATTAAGGTTATACTTGTCTACAAGCTGCCTTTTCCTTGCCATCAACACTATGATTAAATATAATAATAATAATAAATTTTACTCACTTTGTTCCTGGCTCTAAGTAATTTCCATCTCAGAGCAGAGAAGAGGGTTGGTCCAATTCCAAAAATATAATTGAACTTGGCAGTGGCCTGAATTTCTTAGAGCCTATGAAAGTATCCTAACCTCTTGTCTTCATATAGCATCCTGTTCTCAGCTGTAATGAAGCACTTACTCTCTGTTATAATAGCCTTTTTTACTTGTTTATTACTTCCCCTAGATTAGATTCCTTAAAGGAAGGAAGTTTGCCTTTTCGTCATTTATAACCAAGACCTAGCACAATGCCTGACAAAGAGTGGGAAATTAATAAATTAATTAAATGATTGTTCATGAATGAATGAACCAAGTCAGGCTGCCGGACCAAGCAGCAACTAATACATTTAATTTAGGCTAAAACAGATTCCTTCTGTGGCTTCCCTCTGAAATGATCCCCCAGATGTAAGTCGCAACATGAAAATAATCTGATCACGTAACTGGGTTTGGGCCAGAACTGGACTCTGGGAGTTTGGAAAGAAACTTTTTCTGGACTTTCACCCCAGGGCATTCACTGCTTTATGGGATATGTGATGAAATATCTTTTTCTTTAGAAATAAACATTGCCTTAAAATAGAAAAAAGATTATAATCTGTTGAAAAATTTTTAAATTATTGAACCATGAACAAAATCTAATCTTACATCTGGGTATGTGCATGCATTTATATGCATATTATATATATGTAGTGGGTACATATGTACACATATATACACATACATAAATAGTCTTGTTATTGTCTAGTTTGGCTTATATCTGCAGCAGGAAAATATGAAAAGACAAATAGAAGTTAATGGCTCAGAGATTTGTTACCTTTCTACCGAAAGAGAATCCTTTGGTGATTTAAGTAGATGTACTGTAATTATATATGCCAGTGTATTCATTCAACAAACATCCAATCACTATGTACTACATAAACACTTACTATGGGCTAGGCACTATTCCAGGCACTTGGGATGTATTAGTGAGAGACAGAGAAAGAAAGAGAGAGAGAGAAACTCCTACTCATGTCCAAACATAAAATAGCGGTAATAAAATTACATAGTATGTGAGAAAATGATTAGTGCTATGGGAAAAAAATTGAGCAAGAAAAGATGATTAAGTGTGTGTGTGAGGGGAGGGGAGTGGCAGGTTTGAGGGTGGGAAGAAGCATGAACAAATAAATGGGATGATCAGAGTAAGTTCTCTTGAGAGGTAATATTTGACCAAAAAATTTGAAGAAGAGAGGGGAGTTAGTAAAGTGGCTCTTTGAAATCAACATAACAGATATTGCCTACAGGTCTAGCTGTTGTTGTTAGTTGCCAACAAGTTGATTCCAAATCATACAGACCCCAAGTGTTCAGAGTAAAACTGTTCCATAGGGTTTTCAAGGCTGTGACCTTTTGGAAGCAGATGACCAGGCCTGTCTTGAAAGGAACCTCTGGGTCGGTTTGACCTTTTGGCTAGTAGTCAAGCACTTAATTGTTTACCTCATCCAGAGACTCTATATGGCTGCTTGATTTTGAATATTGTTGTTGTTGTTGTTATTTGCCATCGAGTCGGCCCGACTCCTAGCGACCCCTCCTTGGGTTTCTGAGGCAGTATCACTACGGAAGTAGGATTGCCCAACCTTCCTTCCGAGGAGTGGCTGGTGGGTTTGAACCGCCAGCCTCCTGGTTAGCAGTCAAGTGCCTTAGGCACTATGCTACCCATTTTGAATATAGCCATTGGAATTGTTGTTGTTATTTGGTGCTGTTGAGCTGGCTCCAACTCATAACAACCTTATGAACAACAGAATGCAACACTGCCCTGTCCTGCGCCATCCTCACAATCCTTGTTGTGCTTGAGCCCATGTTTATAGCTACTGTGTCAATCCATCTCATTGAGGGTCTCCCCCCCCCCCTTTTTTTTTTTGCTGACCCTCTACTTTATCAAATATGATATCCTTCCCTAGGGGCCAGTCTCTTCTGACTACGTGATCAAAATAGGCAAGATGAAGGCTGGCCATTTTCACCTCCAAGGAGCATTCTGGTTGCACTTCGTCCAAGATAGATCTGTTCATTGTTCTGGAAGTCCGTGGTATTTTCAGTATTGTTTACCAACACCACAATTCAAAAATCATCAACTCTTCTTTGGTCTTCCTTATTCATTGTCCAGCTTTCACATGCATATGAGGTGATTGAAAATACCATGGCTTGTGTCAGGTGCACCTTAGTCTGGAAAGTGACATCTTTGCTCTTTAAAACTTTAAAGAGGTCATTTGCAGCAGATTTGCCTACTGTAATATGTCATCTGATTTCTTGAGTTTTGCTTCCATGGGCATTGATTGTGGATCCAAGTAACATGAAATCCTTGGCAACTTCAATCTTTTCACAACTTATCATGATATTGTTTATTGTTTATCCAGTTTGAGGATGTATGTTTTCTTTATGTTGAAGTGTAATCCATACGTAAGACTTTGCTCTTCATAAGTAAATGTTTCAAATCATCTTCACTTTCAGCAATCAAGGTTGTATCATCCCTATATCACATATTGTTAATGAGTCTTTCTCTAATTTTGATGCTGTGTTCTTCTTCACAGAAACCAAAACCAAACTCACTGCCATTGAGTGGATTCTGACTCATAGCAACCCCCATTGGGTTTCCAAGGCTGTAAATCTTTTTTTTTTTTTAATTGTATGTAGTACTTTAATAATTAGAGTTGTCCAACAAGGAATGGAACATCTTAAGAATTAAATATCTCTTTCTCTGTAAGCTCCAACACAGTCTGGTTAACTAGAGATGCAGTAGAAGAGATTCTTTTTTTTTTTTTTTAATTGTGATTTGGGTGAAGATTTACAGAACAAATTTACTTTCCATACAGCAGTCCACATACACTTTGTCTCATA
>NW_006921620.1:5826984-5831869 GCF_000298275.1 Orycteropus afer afer | reverse complement strand
GACTCATAGCGACCCCTCCTTGGGTTTCTGAGGCAGTATCACTACAGAAGTAGGATTGCCCAACCTTCCTTCCGAGGAGTGGTTGGTGGGTTTGAACCACCAGCCTTCTGGTGAGCAGTCAAGTGCCTTAGGCACTATGCTACCAGAGCTCCTGCAGCACATATAGTTAAAAATAATTAAGGTAGCTAGAGAGAGAAAAGATAACAGAACAAATATTAACATTGCCTGTATGACAAAGATATGTAGTTATTGTATCTGGCACCTTGAGCGTTCAAGTTCTCCTATTATATAGTCTAGACTGAGGTAGTTCAAAGAAGTACAACAATAGAAAAAAGTCATTATTTGGGGGGCACTTACATTTGGCTAAGCCTGGTATTAAGCCTTTTACATGGATAATTATTTCAAATAATACCAATTTTGTAAATGAGGAAAATTGAGTTTTGGAGAGGCTATGTGATTAACCTAAGGTTACAACAAGCGGCCAACTTGACATCAGAACTCATCATCTTCATCCTTTATGCTATATTACCTCTCTACTGCAGTTGCCATTTCTTTCATGTTTATGATGGGAGATAAAATGTAGGGAAGTTAAAGAACAGAGGAGAAATGTAAACAGGATTTGACAATCATATTGAATTCTTATCAGTTCCCAGGACTTAAGAAGGGGTCACTCGAGGGTATTTATGGCTATAATCCATATTCAAGTCTTGTGACACTATAGTCTTTGGAAACCAAGAGTGTAGAATTGCATCTTAAGCAAGACCAACTGACAAGGACTTTCTGGGATTCGAGATTACTAACTCATCTATTGAGAATTTAAGATATGTCCCATTTATGCCTCAGTTCTAGACTTTATCAGGCCATATTATTATTATTATTATTTCATTGTGATTTGGGTGAGAATTTACAGAGCAAATTCACTTTCCATACAGCAGTTCCCATACACTTTGTCTCCTGACATTGACTACAATTTACCACAATGTAACAGCTCCCCTCCCACTCCCTCCCGATAATTACCTCTTCCCTCTGTCCCTCCCTCCATGCACTCCTGCCCCATGAGCTGTCTCCCTGTCCATAAACAGCCCTTCTTTCTCCCATGATTGTTCTCTCCAAGGAGTGTATCTACCTCAGGTAAATGTTCAACTCATAGGCCTGTCTTTTGTTTGGCTGGCAGCCACAGGTGTGGGTTCAATTCCAGACCTGAAGGACAGCTAGGGGCCATAGTCTCAGTGGTTCCACCAGGCTCTATCGGACCAGGGAACCTGGTCCCCCCTCCCTTTTTTTTTTCCCCAAATGATTTTGAGTTTTGTTTGACATTGTTCTCCCTCTCTATCCAGTATCTCCTACATAGATCTCACTCCGAGTGGTTGATAGTGGTAACCGGGCACCATCTAGTTCTTCTGGTCTCATAGTTGTATACAGGCCATATTATTTTGAAACTCCATTCCAGAAAGCCAGAAAGAACATACTAATGAGGCAACTGACCTATTTCTTAGCTATGGAAGTAATTGCTACTCAAAATATGGTGTTGCGTAAGCCAAAGATGAGAAGAACACTGAGGAAGGGATCACAGTGTATTAGAAAGATCCCTGGAGTTAGTGCCCTAACTTTGCCATTAACTCATGAGACATTGGACAAGTCACTTCACCTCCATGAACCTTGATTACCTCATATGTATACTATTCAAAGTTAAAAAACTTAAAGAATGGCAATGAGTGTGCTTCCTCCAGGGGATAATGAATGATTGCCATATATAATTTGTTTCTAGATATATGTCCAGAACCTGCAAACAACCAAATAGTTTGATTCAGAAAGCTTAGGATGTGAAACTCCAATGCTAGGGTACCTATAAATCCTTAAAGAATGAGTTACCATGAGTTTGGTTGGGACGAGCTAACATATACTTTATCTACCCCAGAGAGTACTTTTTGACATCAGAATTATGAAAATGAGTTGTTTCTCCTAGCTTTTCTCTGTGTTCCAAATCCTGAACCGCACTATAACCCAGGTTGAAAAAAGTGAAAGACATACACTAAGGGGGCCCAATTCATAATGATATAGGAAGGAGGGCAGAGTGGAGGATAAGAAAGGGGAGGAGTAAGGAGATAGTGTTAGCTTTTAGGCTGGCACAGTGAGCATAATATCAATCCCTCCCTATCAAGAAGACAGAGACTCGATCCCATTTGAAGCTCTGATAACTCCTCAACATAGTTTGGAGATGAAAGAATATTGATTTTGCTGAGAGCAATCTCTGGAGCGTGGACTTAAAGAGTTTATAGTCTTTGTGTAGTCAGGTGGAACTCAATAATAAGCATTCTGTAGAAGAAGCAGAATGACAGTGACTAGTGTCCATTGGTACCTGGCCTTTGAGCCTAGCTGACCCACTGCTTTGGGCATGTCAGTCAATTTGCCTATCACTTCCTACTTCCCTGCTGGCCAGTCTCTCCTCTCACCCAGCAGCCTGCACTCAGTAGGTTTCTGTTTCTTGCAACCAAAAGCAACTTGATCAGAAAGAACACCACCATGTACCTTGCTCTCCTGCTCCTTAAAATGAACCAGAAATAAGAGTAGTGATTCTCCCCAATTTACTTGCATTTACATTCTTGGTTCTGTGCCAAGTCTTTTAATAGCTGATAGAGTATAAAGGCACCACTGAATTTTTGGACTTTAGCTCCCACTGAAGAGAGACATCTCCTCACTCATGGTTTCGGTGTCTCCCTTACCTCTGGAGAAGCACCTCTTGCCAACAGCAGGTTTAAAAAAAATACACTGGAGCTTGGGGAACAAGAAAGAGAGATCTTAATTGTGTGATGAAAACACCTTGGCAATTCCCTGTAAGTTGATGATATGGATCTGAGTAAGAGCACCCCATAGAGAGAAGATCAAAGCATTCTGGCAATGATTGATGATCTGTTTCATAGTGTTTCCTCAGATTTGATTGACAGCCCCTATTTTTCATATTCCTTCCCATAATATGTCCCTGGAAAAACACTGAGGCAAGGGGATGGTTCTGACTCTGGGGTGCCCATGTTCAAGTATTAGACCTTACTTCTCAGGAGAAAACGGAAATTGGAGAGGTTAAAATATCCTATCCAGACAGCTTCTGGAGCAAGGCCAGAGCCAGGGTGAGACAGAGCCCTCAGGAATGCTGGAATATGCCTGCCAGGGCAGCTTATGGATACAGCTCACAGGGAAATCAGACCAACCAGCAATGCCAAAGCAGGAAGGGAGATCCAAATGAGGACTGGGATATCGTATGATAGGGTAGAGGCCAGAGGACAAGTCAACCAAGGTGCTGAAGCCAGAGGTACAGCTGAAACAAATGGGAGCCAGAAAGGACCAAACAGAAGTTGGGTGGGAAGGAATAGTGTGGGGAGTGGAATTTTATTCATCATTTTTTAAAGGTGAAACTGGCAACTTGCCCCAACCCTTCTATGCACATTTAGCATACTCTATTAGTAACCTGAAGTGAGACCTTGAAGTGTTAGTTTCTCATTGGATTTGAATCGCTTGGGCCAGGGCTTGCTAGGATCAAAGAAAAAGGCCTGAGTGAAAGTAAGAGGGAGTGCACAGTCAGGGATAAAGGTTGGGCAGAAGTGGCAACCCAAAGCAGAGGATGGCAATAAGAAAATAACCCCAAAGAAAGGTATAGAAAATATGTCCATAGATGTCATAGATGCCAAGGTTAAAAGAACAACCAACACAGGGGAACAAGAGAGGGGAATAGCTTTGAGTCCTCTAGTAAAATGTTAAGTGGAAAAAAATAAAGCAAAACAAAACAAAAAAACAGGGGCTAGATAGGATGGAATTTTCTTTTCTTTTTCCATTCATAAAACTTTTATTCCACTTACATCAATTTAATACATGTTCTTAACAATTATGCTTGGATTGTTCATGAAAATTTCCTAAGACATTAAACAAAGCCAGCCATCATCTCAAAGGATGGAATTTTCAGATGTAAAGCTAAATCTTCTAGGGAAGTCTATCCAGTAAGAGATAAAAAAGAGCAAATGATAGCCTAGTCCCAGGAAATAAGCAGGCGTGGATGATCCAGAGAAAGGAGACACCAACTTGATAGTTGGGTGCATGGTGAGAGTCCCTAGGTTGAACTCAGAATCTAAGAGAAGTTAAGTGGAAGCCATAGAGGAGCATCCAAGGGCATTCAGAGGGAACCACTGTCCAGTGACAAAGAGCCAGGTTTCAACCTGTGTGTTAAAGAACATTTCTAGACCTCCACTGCCTAGCAGGGCAAGGGCTTTTGATGTTCTTCCCAACCACAGTCTTCTCGTTCTAGGGATAGAAGGACCAGGCTTTGGATGGCTCAGTACCAATTAAGTACCAATTATGAACAATGGAGATGAGATGCGGACCATTACAGAATCTCTTAAAGAAGGACTCAGAAAGGAGCCAACAAGATCCCCTAAGGCTTGAAAGAACATATGCTAACTCACGGGGAAAAAAAAAAATCAAATATTACTATGGTGAGATGGTCATTCTTCTGTGTTGCTGCCATGATTGTGAGCAGTTACATTCTTTCTGGAGACCAATTTGGTGATATGTAGGAAGGTCCATAAAAATATACTTAGTTTTTGACTCAAACCTACAGTTCTAGGGATCTAATATAAAGAAATAAGGATGATGTGAATTCAGCTTTAAGTACAAGGAAATTCACCACAGTATTATTTGTATGCTAGGAAAAGTGGAAACAATACAAACATTCAACAGTAGAGAACTGCACTGGGTAATACAAGGAACTTCCTTAAAATGAACTATTACATGGCCACACTAAATCATTCTTTTGAAGAATATTAAATGGCATGGAAAAATGCTTATTTTCTAAATTGTTCAGTGAAAAAGAAAACTAACAGAAAGATAAAGTTATATA
>NW_006921620.1:5811402-5826884 GCF_000298275.1 Orycteropus afer afer | reverse complement strand
ACACACACACACACACATACACACACACACACTGATTTTGATTTTGTGGAAAAATTTAAAAGTATCCACATAGGAAAGAAAAAAGGAGAGAAGGGATATTAAAACATTAGTAATCACTATCTTGGGTAATGAGATAACAGATTATTTTAAATTTCCTACCAATTTTCTAAAATGGTGCTATATGATTATAAATAAAAATACAAACATATTATGTAAAACCCAAGAAAAATTCATGGGGGAATGGAATTTATTACACTGGGAAGTTCTGCCTCCTGATACAATATTCATCATTGTACCTCAAAATTAACAACAACAACAACAAAAAAAAAAAAAACACTGCCATCAAGTCAATTCTGACTCATAGCAACCCCATTGGATTTCCAAGGTAGTAAATCTTTACAGAAGTAGAATACCTCATCTTCCTTTTGCGGAGTGGCTGGTGGGTTTGAACCACCAACCTTCTGGTTAGCAGTCAAATGCCTTAGGCACATGTATAAATGGTATAGATGGTCACTAACATCATCGCAGCACTATCGTTTCTGATTGCAGAATAAACTGAACATACAAGACTCCAAATTTTTAACTCTCAATTAATGAAATCCTCTTTAATACTCTTTTGTTTAATTCTGTTGAGATGTAGTTAGACTTGACCTGTACCTATAGCATAGTAAAGCCAAAAGAGACCCAACCTGGCTGTAGTTAATACAAGTAAGTGTTTATTACCTCATGTTGTTTAATTATGAAGATCAAATGACAAGAAATGGGATTAATGTTATCATAACCCATGTGCCTTGAACTATAAGGCGTGGCAGAGCTTCTGCAGCAGATGAATTGGAAAGGGGAAGTAGCATAGCTGGGAGTGAGAAGAACTAGTCAAGCTGTAGTAATCACACTCCACACCAATGTCTAAGAAACCAAACCAAACCCACTGCCATGGAGTCAGATCCAACTCATAGCAACCCTCCTTGGGTTTCCAAGGTGGTATCACTATGGAAGTAGATTGCCCAACCTTCCTTCTGAGGAGTGACTGTAGGGGAGTGTATACTCAGGATCACTCTCAGATGATATCCAAGAAGGCTAATCTAATGGAATTTGGCAGTGGTAGATGGCAATCTCGTGGCCTGCTTTTCATATTTCAAGAACAGAGATGCATTCATTACCTTAACTAGTTGTTGTTGTTGTTGTTGTTGTTATGTGTTGTCAAGTTGGACCCAACTCATAGTGACCCCTCCTTAGGTTTCTGAGGTGATATCATTATGGAAGTAAATTGCCCCATCTTCCTTCCGTGGAGTGGCTGGTGGGTTTGAACCACCAGCCTTCTGGTTAGTAGTCAAGTAGCTTAGGCACTATGCTACCAGAGCTCCTACTTTCACTAGTAGGCATGGGGAACTAGGAAGGTGGTGGTATAAGGACAAACAAGGATGTGAGGAAGCTAGAGAACACTCTTAACAGCCTGGATAGCTGTACCTCACAGAGACCGAACATCATTGAGTAGCACCCCCTTGCTTCAGATTACTTCACAGAACACTGTCAGGCCTATAGATGGGCTGCCCTTGGATAAGACACCCAAGTTTGGTTGGAATAGCTGAAGCCAGAATATCGGATCTCGTGGCCAGCTTTCTTCAGAAAACTGTGGATATTCCAGAAATTGAGAGTGTATTCCAAAGCAGAGAATCCATCCAATTTGAGGCAGAGCCCAGGGAGAAATTAGACTATGGCAGAGCTCTGCCTTTAGAGCCATGAAGACTGCTGAGGTTGCCAGAATAATAATCCCAGGAGGTAAACTGAGTCAGAAGTCATCATACAGACCAGGTAGGTACCCATGACAGATACTGAAAATGGGTACTATAGAATACACTCCAGTGCCTCATGGCTCACCCCAGGCGTCTTAGATACCAGGCTGGGATGGCATGACAAATGGTACAAGTGGTGGTAGGCAGGGTGGTGGGCTTCCTAACATAAGCAAGTCTTGGCCAGGATTGGCTCAGAACTGATCCACCCTGAATCAACATACTGGATGCCTCTGGTGCTCTGTAGAAATTCCACAGACACTTTTGCATGATATAAGGAGGAAGTTTTTCTTCTCTGAAGAGTTTATTCTTTAGCTAACAGTCCGTCAGGAAGTGTACTTTCTGAACTTTTGACTTAGGAAGTCTGAATTTAAACATCCAACACAGATTCCTCCATTCCACCCTGAAAGGGCATTACAGTATTAACTTTTTTTTTTTCATTAACATGTTAAACATTTTCTAATCCTCAGTCAAATTAATAATAGAAAGAAAATTCTATGCCTTTCTTACTTTCTATGGGATGAAGTATATTTGTTCTTTCTATTTCTAAAATAGATATGGGTGCACAGATGGCTGGGATTGGTAAACCCTGAATCTGTGACCAGCTGCCCATTGTGACACAAGTTCTCAGTGGGTCTGAGCTGAAGGGATACACAGTAAATGACCACTGCGTATGACTAAATGGGACTTTGGTTCTAAGTTCCTGTGGGGTCCTCCATTCCTTGAGATTTGGACTGAATCACTAGACCTCTGGTCTAAAGCCCTGAATAAAAGCAAGAAAATATCATTTCACAGGCCCACAGTTAAAACTTTATAATTTTCCATAGTGACAAGAGGTCAAAAATGATTCACCCAAATGAAAAATGCACCAAGGGAAAAAGAAAAATGATCCCTCTACTGTGGGAAGCAACAGAGCCCAGAGGATACAGGTGTGGGCTTTGGAGTCCAGTCTGACATGAATTCAGACACCTCTTACTAGCTGAGTGACCTTGTTGAAACTCATTAGCCTCTTTAGTCCTCATGTTCCTCACTAGGAAAATGGAGATAGTGATATGTTCCTCATTGGACTATTGTGAGGAATAAATGAGCTAATCTAGGTAATACACTTAGAACATGGTAAAAAAAAAAAAAAAAGAGAGAGAGAGAGAGAGAGACCGTTGCTACTCATGGTGACCCCACATGTTTCAGAGTAGAACTGTGCTCCATCAGATTTTCCAATGGCTATAATCTTACAGTAGTAGTTTACCAGGGCTTTCTCCCATGATGCTTCTGGGTGGATTTGAATTGCCAATCTTTTGGTTAGTAGTGTAGTGCGAACCATCTGCATCACCCAGGGATCTTTAGTACATGGGAAGTGCTAACTATAATCATCACTAAGACCTAGAACAATTGGCCAAAGCTGCCCATGTCAGGCCTTTTATCACCTGGATACTCTCCTGACTTCTAATGCAACTTCTAGAGCTGAAGTCCCTTCCATGTGGGAGGTATTCTAAGACCCTGTCTTACTAGCTATATCAGAGATCAATCCTCCAAAAGAGGCAAACCAAAGAACACACAATTTTTATTTCAGACATTGCAAACTACAAGCTCTCAGACCAGATTCTACCTCTCATGAATTTTCTTTGGCTTGCACAAAATATTTAGACGTTTGGAATTTGTTGCCCATTGTGTGGAAAAATCAAACTCCCACTTTTCTGTCACCAGATATATTGATTAGTCAATCATTTACTAATTCTGTTACCCTCTATTCCGCTTCTGTTCTGACACCAGTTGTACATGCAGCATTTCTTCCTCTGACCTTAAACATCTAGAGTTAGGTCAGAGCTCACAAGTTAAAAGACACAGTCTTCCACACTGCCAAGTCTGCCCAAGACCTTAGACACCAGAAGCAAGCTTGGGAGTCCCCACAACACCCTCATTTTTTACCTGCTAGCTACAGTTTGGGGTTATTCGACTACCCCTTCAGGAAAGCAGCTATAAGCTCAGGGGTCCCCAGCCCCTCACTTCTGACCTACTGGCTCCCATTACTTCTGAAGTTTTGATAATTTGGTTAAACAACTCACAGGGCTTACAGAAAGCTCTATATTTTTTTATTACAACTTTAACTTAGCAAAAAGGATACAAATGAAGAGAGAGATGAATAAGGCAAGGTCTAGAAGAGTTGCCAACATGAAGCTTCCATGTCCCCAAAAGAAACATACTCCTCTCACATGTATATCAATATCCTGCCAAAGTGGAAACTGATGGAGCTACTGTGTCAAGTCCTTATTGAGATCTCATTACATAGTCATGACTGGACTGAATCATGTCCCCTCCCATGAGGTCAGCTGATACCATGTGGTGGTCTTCTGGCCTGGTCAGCCCCTACCTGACTCACCTGAGTGGCATAAACTGTAAGGTGTGGTCTGAAGTGCTTTATAGATAAAAGCCACTTCAATCATTGGGGAAATTACAAGGTTTTAGAGGTTATCTCTCAGAAACCAAGGACAAAGACCAAATTCTTTGGATAAAGTTAATCTTAAACCCCATACCCACATTAAAAAAACCCAGAGAAGTTCTATTAAAAATCCAAATTTCTGGCTTGAAAATTTTGGAAGGCCAGGCAACACTAAGTCTGAATTCTGTGAGTAGAGTACCCATGTAATGTATTGTCTAAATGAGTACAATTTTGTTGAGCATGAGAGGAGAACTTTATGAATAATTACACCCTAACAACAGGCATTAACTGAAAGTGTCTGCAGCAAATCAGAATGTGTGATCATTCACCCAATCCATGACCCCACTGGGCTGGAGCTAAGTAGGAGCAGATCTTCCTGGCTCTCTCCATTTGTCTCAACCTCTTGAGTTTTGCATTTTCCACCTCTGTTTTAACATCTTATAACACATCTCCATCATCAGAATCTAGTGTCTCTGACCCAGGCTTCTATTGTCTTCTTCCTTTTTTAAGAATGAAAGAATGTAGGTGAGTCATCAAATCAAACATCTGCTGGGCTTCATTCAGGTGCTATCAGGGGTCTGGAATTTCAGAATTTCCATTAGAATGGAACCATCTATGCAATGTAGTTAATAATCTGTCATTATCCAGTACCTTATTAACTAGCCATTCTCTGCATCTATAAGGCATATATCATTGGGCTATGTCATGTGTGTCATAATGATCATGTAGAGACATTGCAAGGTTCTTGAAGTACCTTCTGAATTATAAAAGGTTTGATTTGAGAGAAGCATAAACCAAGCCTTTGAAAATTCTTAATTTTCAAGAGGTTCTTATCCAACAAATAGGTTATATTCCAAAAGTTTGCTTGTAAGTCTAGCATAAAGAATTGGTAAGGCATTTTCCTATAAGGAGCTTTGCTGGAATAGTGGATAAGGCATCGGGCTACTAACCAGAAAGTCAGTGATTCAAACCCACTAGCTGCTCCATGGAAGGAAGATGGGTCAATCTACTTCTGTAAAGATTCACAGCCTTGGAAAACCAAAAGGGGTTGCTATGGGTCAGAATCAACTCAATTGCATTGAGTTTGGTTTTTTGGTTTAAGATATTTTCCTGTAGAAGCAATGTTATTGCCCCCTGCCTTCCATGAGCACACCCCAAATAAAACTGAAAACAAACCATAAAATGTTTAAAGTTTAGCACTACTAAATCTATTCCTAGGAACTCTGGTAGCATAGTGCCAAAGGCCTTTGACTGCTAACCAGAAGGCTAGCGGTTCAAACCCACCAGCCACTCCTCAGAAGGAAGGTTGGGCAATCTACTTCTGTAGTGATACTGCCTCAGAAACCCAAGGAGGGGTCGCTCTGAGTCAGGTCCGACTCCACGGCATATAACAACAACAACAAATCTATTCCTGGGTATTAGTAAATTGCAACTCTGTGTTTATGTAAATATTCACTTTTTAGGAATTCTGAGCTGAGGAAGTGGTGGGAGGTTTGGGGTTTATTCATTTAGTATTTGCAGGGCAACTTGCAGGGCAGCTACAATCTATATAATTAATATTAAAGCTGTTTATTAACTAGAATATTTAATGAATACAGAAAACATTATTTCTAATCAAAACAGACTCTTTGAAACTTATAGTATGGAGTAGAACTATGTAGTGCTGGTGAATGAATTGGTAAGAGTCCTGCTTGAGGAGACAGGTGACCTTACTTTGAGTTCAATCTCTGCTATGAACTTGTGCAACTTTGGGTAAATAGCTCACCCTCCTTGAGATACTGTTTTCTTACCAGCTGAATAGGGATGACAAAAATAACTCATATTTCAGACTTGTTTTAAAGATTGAGATAATGGATGCGGAAGAGTTTGTACACTGTAAAATGCTATAGAATCAAGAGAAAAGTATATTTATGTTTATTGATCTCTTACTATGAACCAAGCTCTGTGATAGAATTCCTATTATTAAGTTACCAATATCAATTGCAGTGGTGGCAATAGTATTCTTAAAACTATCACACTAAATCTTCTTCTGTTGGATACAAATGCAGAGACCAGGGCATCCCTTCTACCCTGAGCAGAAACTAATCAGCTTCCTCCCACTGAAAATATCCACAGAACAACAGGCTTGTAAACATCCTGTCTTCTGATTTTAATGACAATGATATTACAATGGATATGATGCTACATCCTGGCCCACACCCCAGAGTAGGAGTTGATAATGACTCACTGAGGCTTGTGAATATTAGGAAGAAAGAAATGTCCCACTTTAAGAGTTGGATAATGGCATCTCTCAGTCACAGTTGATCTTAGTATTTCTATGAGGTGAGAGGTTAGGTCTAACCAGAACCCATCAACAGTGTTGTTTGACTCCTAGAACTTAAATGGTGTTGCCTCCTCAGATAAATCAGGGTCTACTTTGTTTTCAACTAATTTTTTTCTCAGCTATGAATTTTATCTCCTTTATTTTTCCTTCCCCTTCGATAGTTTTCACATGCCCTCTACTACCAAAACCACCTTAGTTTTCATAGTACTTCAAGCACTAAGTCATGAATACAGCATTGCTATCGGCATTGGCAGTTCTATTTCACTCACTTTTTGGTGTTTAAAAAAGCTTGTTTAAATTAAAAGACCAGTTCCCTGCAAAACAACTTCAAAGCATTCTTCTAGAATCCCCACACCCCATGCTTCTGCTTCTTCTACTTTTTTTGAGTCGCTATGCAACTTCAAGGTCTCCATCAAAATCTCTTATCCACCAGTTTACTCATTTCCTTGGATTCTGGTTTCTGAGAAAGCTTGTTTTATCTTGTAGTCAGTTTTCCTTAATGGAGCTTTTTCTTTTACTCTTGGTTCTTAATCATCATCCAGATGAAAGTCATTAGAACTCTGCTATCAGTTGCCTTTGTTGTTGTAGGCACTACGCTATCAGAACTCCTTCAGTTGTCTTGTTGTTATTTGCCGTTGAGTCGCCCCGACTCATAGCGACCCCTCCTTGGGTTTCCGAGGCAGCTGATAATCACTACGAAGTAGGATTGCCCAACCTTCCTTCCGAGGAGTGGCTGGTGGGTTTGAACTTAGCCTTGTCCGATCCAACCAAATGGTATTGTCTTTATTTATTCAATGGAGAGTTCCAAAACCAGTTTCTCCTTCAACTAACTTTGACTAATTCCTAAGCAAAGTAACTTACTGTCTTGCTTGCCATTGTTTGCCATTTCGTCTGTTCTCCACCCTGAATATACACAGCTGATGGTTTCAGTGATGTTACATAACAAGTGTTTCATCAGTTTTCTTAGCTAATAGGGTATATGGCTATATCTATAATCCCATATGCTAGTGCCAGGTAGCTCCCAGACAAAATTGAATCACATTAATGAAATTCTAAACTAAGTATGTCTTCAAGCACAGTAAGATAAAGGGTATCAATACATCAGTGACAATATTTTTAAAAGTCTTCTCAGAAAGGTGTTTAAATAGGCGTTTCTAGACACCAAGAACGTAGCATTATTAACTCATAGTACTCTTTTTAAAACTTGTATTTTTTTCTTCTAATTAAGCCTCACATTGTCAATTACTGAGTTAATTTCAGAATGCCCATACCATTGCCTTCAAGTCAACTCTGACTCATAGTCACCCTACAATATAGAGAAATGCCCCATAGCATTTCCAAGACTGTAATATTTTACAGAAGCAGACTGCCACATCTTTCTCCAGTAGAGTGGCTAGTGGGTTTGAACCACCAACCTGTTGGTTAGCAGCTGAGCACATAACTACTGCACCAAATCTAGATATCTAAATGGTTGGATAATAAGAGTTTTTCTCATATTATGAAATGCAATATCCCCTTGAATGAACTTAGAAGGAGACTTCACTGAAACAGGTTTGTAAAACTAAATATTTTTCAACTTTTACAAGCAGTTACTTCCCAATCCTCTGGAAACATGCTGCATGCAGCCTCCCCTATATAAATACATAGCTAGAGAAGTAAACACTCATTAAAGTCACTAGTGGTAGCATTGTTTCTCAGAGGGTTCAGCAATATTTGTTCAGTGGGTAGATAAAGAAAGAGATTAGCAATGTTTCCATCAGGCTCCACTCTTTCCTAGAGCTAGCCATCCTTCTCCCTAGGAAAAAGGCAGTAATAATGTACATGCATTCTAGACAACCCCAGGACAACTTTCTACTTCAAGAGTTTGGCTCCATGTTGAACTACCATTTTCAAAGGTCATTTTTCTTTCATAACTTAATAATTCAAGTCTCCAAAATAATAGGAGTAAGTTTTCAGAACAAATCTCATATTTAAACATTTCCTATTAATAAATCTTTATTTATTGGACCACATTGAGACCAGGTAGATGCTTTGATCTAATTTCATAGACTCATGGAGATTTTAAGACCTTAATCTATCAATTAACATGGAAAGAGATGTAGTCTTGGTTCCAGTCTAGTTAGGCCAGTGACTAACTGTGTGGTCTCTGGGCAGGTTTTATTTTATTTCCTTATAAAATAAAGGAGAATGGAACAGATGAGCTCAAACAACTCTGCTGACTCTGAAAATTATTAAATTCTCTTTGGAAAGACAGATATCATCTTACCATCTTGTAAGGTTATTGTGAGGATCAAATGACAAGATATCTCCAAAGCACGGGGCCATCCATAGAATAGAATATACATGTTAGGTGTAGCTGTATTTACTTTCTTATCTAGTCAGCATTTGGCAGAATAGATGAAAGCAAAACAATAACAGAAAATGTGTACTCCTTTTTAAAGAAGGAAGGAAATAATTTAAAACTCTAGAGTTATTTATAGTTCTTTCAGATAAAGATTTGGTGACGCAATTAAACTTGGCTCTTGTTAGCATGTTGATTACAAGCAACTAATGTAAAATCTTTGTCAAGCAAAGCAATATGGTTTTCTTATCTGATGAAAATTTCCAGAAATGTTAACAAACTCATCTTTTCTAAAAGTAAACCCAGTGTTTGGGTATATATACTATGATATTCTTTAGATCTTTTCATTTATTAATTCCAAGTACTTTCTCAAGGACTGAATGAAATGGGCAGAGTTCCTTCTATCATGGAGTTTATATTCTAGGGAGAGAAATAAAACAAACAAACAAATAAATAAATAATGCTATATTGTGTCAGGAGCTCTGCTGGCACAGTAGTTAAAGCATTCAGCTGCGAACCAAAAGGTTGGTGGTTTGAAACCACTAGCCTCTCTGCAGGAGAAAGGTGAAGCAGTATGCTTCCAAAAAGATTTACAGCCTTGGAAACCCTATTGGGCAGTTCTCCTCTGCCCTGTAGGGTCTCTATGAGTAGGAATGAACTTGATGGCAGTGGGTTTTTTTTTTTTTTTGTATACTGTGTCAGTAGAGGGATAAGTGCTATGGGAAAACTTAAAGCAAGGCAAGGAAGCTACAAAGCGTCCTGAATAGTCAAGAGTGGTCAGGGAATGCTTCAATGAGAGGAAGCATTTGAGGAGAGACCAGAAGGAAGTAAGGGAGCAACTCATGAAACACATGGGAGAAACCCATTCTAGGCAGAGGAAACAGCAAGGGCAAAGGCCCTGAGACAAGAGGGTCCTGGGGTCTCTGTGGAATAAAAAGAAGACCATAGTAGCAGAAGTAGGATAGGAAGGATGGTCTTACCTTTTTTTTTTTTTCCCCTAAGAGAAGTAGGATCAGACATTTTAATTTTATGTCAATTTCTTTAAATTTATGTCAATTTTCAGGAAGTCCAGCACAAAATCTTTAAGAACTACTTTTGTTCTGTGCCTCAGTTTTTTTTTCATTGGTATAATGAGGATGGTAATAGTACCTCACTGGGTTGTGAGGACTAAATGATTCAGTAAGTGTACGGAATAATGAAAACAGTGTCTAGCACAGAGTAAACCATGGAGGATTAGTTCTTAATGCTATCGTGATAATGATCATCATCTCCTATTCACATCAGTATCAATAATTGTGTTTTTTAGGCCCGTATTAATTTTTTACGCTGAACATTAGTTATTAGGAGAGTCTCCATACAGATGGTAAGATATTAGGTAGGGTCATAGTATATGGTGGCTCAAGCACAGAGATTTATGTCATCAAATACACTACAGAAAGTTTAAAATAACATAAATGTTTGAGATTTGAAATTCAATACACTAATCTAGACATAAAATAAGTATGATATCACATCTATACATTCATTTATGACTTTTTTACTTGAGTTTTTCTTTTCTTTCCCCTAGAAATCTTGCTTTGTTTCCTCTCCTCATGACAACATACAATTCTTGAATGTTTGCAATGTCTTTCACATTCATTTCCAGCATGTGGTCTGAATTGATTCCTTGTTTCTCAATTACAACCATCATGGAATCAAGATTAATAACCTGCTTGGTGAGTTTTGTCCACTTTGGAATTTGGAGCCTTTGTATTCATTGTGGCCTGTCAGCTCTCCCAAATGCTCCAGCAGTGAGGTCAAGGACAGCAGCAGTGACAAGGAGCCAGCCTGCCTTTGGGGCACCCTGGCCTGCTCCCATTATTTCTTCTTCTCTCCCAGGCAATTTAATCGTGTTTGAGGAGAGTCTGAAAGTCAATTTAAAGCTTACCAATGTGGTGGCATAGTGGGTAAGACATTTGGCTGATAACCAGAAGGTCAGTGGTTTGAACCCACTAGCTCCTCAATGGGAGGAAGAAGAGGCAATCTACTTCCATGAATATTTACAGTCTTGGAAACCCAGTGATGGTTACTATGAGTTGGATGGTTACTTGACTCTATGGCAAGAGGTTTTGTTTTGGAATTGTGTCCCAGTGCTAAGAACATTGCCTGGCACATTGGAGATATTCAATAAATATTTGTGGAATGATTGAAAATAGGATAAGCTTAGGTGGACCATATTGCACTCTCCTAAACAGGCCTATCATTGAAGGGTGGCTGAGAGGAAGAACACAGTGTGCTCCCTTGTGACAGTGGGCTCCTACCTCCTGCCCACATTGAGCATCTGCCTTTATTACCAGCATCCCCACCTCAGGGCACAGGATAGCTGGGCAGTCAGTTTCCGCAGGTGGTTTTTTCAGCGCCTGCCCCTCCTTTCATGGAGCTCTGGTAGTATGGTTGTTAAAGCATTCAGCTGCCAACCACAAGATCAGAAGTTTGAATGCACCAGCCACTCCGTAGAAGAAAGAAGAGGCAGTCTACTTCTGTAAAGATTTACAGCCTTAGAAATTTTATAGAACAGCTTCACTCTATCTTATAGGGTCACTACGAGTCAAAATTGACTCAATGACAATGGGATTGGACACTTGGTTCCAATGTTGTTGTGTGCAGTCCAGTTGATTTTCGACTTAGCAACCCCATGTGACAGAGTAGAACTTTCTAGGCTGTAATCTTTATGGAAGCAGATGGCCAAGTCTTTCTTCCATAGAGCCAATGGAGGAGGGGAGGGTTTTAACTGCCAGTCTTGGTTAGAAACTGAATGCTTAACCACTGCACTACCAGAGCTCCTTTTGCTGAGCTGCACAGGGCGCTTACACGTCCTGCAATGTTGGAGTGCAATCCACAAATAGGAGCGCCCCTGCCATCCAGACCCCAAGAGCCAGCCACCGCCCCACCTGCTGGGGGGCGCCTAGCCACGCCCCCTGGACCGCGGGCAAATGGGCTGGGCCAAGGGGGGCGGGGCGCGGCCGAGAGGGAGGTGCGAGGGGCGGGGGCGGCCGTCGGCTGCGAGGTGGTGGCTGTAGCTGCTTGGGAGGTGGCGACGGCGGCGGCTCGGCCGGGCGTCCGTGGGCCGTGGGGGATGGGGACGGTGAACTCCAGCCCTCGGCGGCGGCGGCCGTAAGTGTGGGGCGCGCGTCCGAGTCCGGAACGCGGGATGGAGCGCCGCGGTGAGTGTGGCCATCGGCTCCTGGCGTGGGTCACCCTCTGCTGTAGCCCGCAAGTTGCGGTCAACGATCCGGGCTGTCCACGAGGCGGCTGCGGGCTTCGTTGGTGGCCGGATGCCGCGGGCCGGGGTCGAGGGGCTCCTGTCCTCGGAAAGTGTCCGATCTGGGCGAAGGGTGCGCGCGGCAGGCAGGAGCCAAGGAGTGAGAGGATGGAGCGAACGCAGAGCGGACACGGTGGACGCCGGGTTGCGTCCAGAGTTGGGGTGATGCCGCCAGGGAGAGGCTAGTTGGGGCACTTTCCTCTTCCACATTCCCGGAGAGTCCCGTAGCTCCTCTTCCTTTTCCAGCCACCGGCCCCATGCGGAATCCCGGGGCTCCTTTACAGGGTTTCTTTCACAGGATCTTTAAAACGTCTTTCTCAGCTGGGATCTTTTTGGAAGATTGGTTACATTTTATGAAGTTTCAGTTTGATAAATACGAAGGCTGAGATAAAATAACAGACATCTCGGGTTCCATATTTATTTTTTTCTTAACAGACTTCACCTCACCTAGTCTCGGATTGTTTATTACTTGGAGGGAAGAGGGAAAGACGAATGTATCCAAACACCGTCTTGCCCTTCCCTTCTAGTGCCCGTCTCTGCCACTCTCTTTCCATCCGTCTTTCTGTCTTCCTCTGGTTGCTGTACCTTCGCTTACCCCACCCCTTCCCTGCCCCATCCACTCTTCCCATCCTTGGCCCTAGAACAAGCCGCGTACCTTGGACACTAAGAATCGACAGCTGGGGGGTTGGAGCTACTACAAGGAGAGGGTATCCCAGTGAGTTTACATGGATATCTAATAACTTTTTCTTTACCACACCCGTCACGCTGCGTTTTTTTGGATACTTGGCATTCTCTTTCTACTACAGGTGGATCTTTGGAATACTAGGGAGTATTTTGTGAAAGTTCCAAGACTGTGGTGGAGCTGAAATAGCCAGGAAGACTTTTTCCACGTTTACCTTTTCCTTGCCTCTTTGAGAATTGTTCAGCTTATGCAGTTTTTTTTGTTGTTGTTGTTATTGTTGTTGTTCGGTGAGGGTGGGATACAGGGTGCTCCCTCTTTTAGAAAAATCATTCAGAATTAGATATGGACATGAATATTTAGAATGAGTAAAGAAATCACAACAAATTATAAGTCTTGGAGATTTAAGGCCACTTTCTTCTGAGATTTTTCTAGGCAGTTTGCCAAAAATGCATACATAGAAATGCTTCCTGATTGTAAGAACTGTGCAAGCAGGCACCCTGAAGCTTAAGGTTCATTAGCTTCACAGTACGGATGCATCTGGTCTCATGAACTTGAAGAAAGTAAGATAGGCCCAACAAAGTAGATAGACCTCCAAACCAAACCAAACCTGACCCACTGCCACTGAGTTGATTCCAACTCATAGTGACCCTCTAGGACAGAGTAGAACTGCCCCATAGGGTTTCCATGTTTGTAAATCTTTATGGAAGCTGAATGCTTTGACCGGTCTGCCACCCAGGTTCCTTAAGATAGGCCCCAGGTAGAAAATATTTCATTCTCCAAACTGGTAGGAAATAGAACTTTGGCCAAGAGGAAGAATATATTATCCAGCTAATCTACGATGATTGGTCATTCCCTGCTCCCCCAACCTTAAAATAGAACATTCCCCTGAACACCTTCATTTCAACACCTCATGTAGCAGGTCAGTTGTAAAAGCCCTTGACCTAGGAATGTGGACTTCTCAGCCACTGCAGTTGGTTCCCGGGGCTAGTACCACATTGGATAAAACTTAGGTCTGGAAGGCACCTTGGAAGGATTTTTATTCCTGTGCTCACAAAATCTAGTGTGAACTCACTCTGTGCTGGGCAGGGTCCTGTAGAACTTTTCAATCTATTGGGCAGTAAAAGATAATACTGAATAAACAAGGCCTAAAGCATAATAAAGGAACTTTGGTAGAACAACAATTAAGCATTTTCCTGGTAACCAGGTTAGTAGTTTGAACCCACTCAATGGCGCCTCAGAAGAAAGACTTAGTGATCTGCTTCTGTGAAGATTACAGCCTAGAAAACCCTGTGAGGCAGTTCTACTCTGTCATTGACTCAACAACACACAACAACAACAAAGGTATAATAATAATATGAGTTACCCAAGAGAAGTGTCCTATATATACTTAAGTAGTTTTGCTGCTCTAGAGAACCTAAGACATTTGGTGTTAAGAATGGCTCTAAAGGAACAAAATCTTAAGAATGAGTTTTCTAAATTGCTTCTTAAGTCTGGCTAGACTTAAATATGCTGATGACTCTAATTCCAGTAGGGAAGAGGGCAGTGCTAATCTATGGCATGAGGTGGCAGTAGAAATATGTAAAATATTAAATGTTTGTAAGAAACAAGACTCTGGGTGATTTTGCATTTGATGCCTTTTAGTATTTCTGTCAAATTGAGAAGTGTAGGAAGGCTGGTTGGTAGGTCCTGCTTTCGCTAGACAAAGCGGTGAAAGAGAGGAGCTCAGGGGTTCAAAGTCATACCTCAAGGGCTGCATAAAAGGCCTGAAAGTTCCCACTTGTGCCAGGAAAGAATGCCTTATTTCTCATAGTAACAGAACTGGCATTGCCAGAAACCAATCCCAGAATCTTAATAGAAGAGTGGCTGAATTACAATGCCAGTTGAAGTCCCAACCTCGAATGGTGCCTGAAGTTCAAGTGAAGGCTTTGATTGGGAAGAAATAGTATCCTGAAACTTTGGTTGGAGAAATATGGGCAGATAATCAGGACACTAGGAACATTGAGCCCCTAAATTCTATTGAATCATTCCTGCCAGCAGAACCAGTCCTCTTACTCTCATTTGAAGAGATTACTCTATCTTTGTCTGCGAAATTACCCTCCCCGGTAAAATCATTATCCTTTCATCTCCATCTGCTGAGATTAATCCAGCTGTGTCTGAAGAGGCTGTATATGAGGTATTGCCTGCGATGGCATCTGGAATATTGCCTGGGGCATCACTTGAGGAAGATGTTTAATGACACGTTGCTTAATGTCCCTAGGACCCACTCCCACCACCCATTTTTGTTTCTAGACCTATTAATAGATGTAAGTCCCAGGATGCTCCAAGAAGTGAAGTACAAGGTGTGACCCAGGGGAAAGTATGCAAGACTCCAAAAGAACTGCTTGATTTTTCTAATACGAACAGAAATCTGAGAAATATGGGTAGGAATGGCTATTAAGGGTGTGAGAAATGGTGCAAGTAACATAAAGTTGGATCAGTCTGAGTTAATTGATACGGGCCCATTAAGCACAGAGTCTTCATGCAGTGTTTCAGCTCAAGAAACTTAGCTTATTTAGTTGGTTCACTGAAGCAGGGATTAAGCAGTTGTTGTTGTTGTTATGTGTCATTG
>NW_006921620.1:5799433-5811302 GCF_000298275.1 Orycteropus afer afer | reverse complement strand
CCAGCCGTCTGGTTAGCAGGCAAGTGACTTAACCACTATGCTACCAGAGCTCCCATAACTATATTTCTTTTTTTTTAAATGGTACCTTTCTTTTGTCTCCCCCTGTTTTCTCCAGACCCTGCTTTCTTTCCTTGATGCCCAGACAGAACAATTTTACAAGTGTGAAAAGCTAGTTTGGGGTAAACTCTTTGCTATCACAAATCATGGGTAGGCACCAGAGCTAATGAAATCCTAGAGAACTGAAGGTAGAGCCACCATCTGCATAGGTTCAGTTGGATCAGAAGACTTGCACATTTTGTGCTCCCATCTTATTTGAGTTTCAAATCCATCCTAAAAGCAACACAGGAGGGAAAAAAGAGAAACTTTCATTTTAAAGATTAAGAAATTGAATTCTGTGAAGGCTAACCCTGGCTAAACAATTGAATGTCTTACCCTGGCTTAGGCTAGCAAAGTCATCCATACCTAAGTAATAGTGACTAGCCCCTACTATGAGTATGGCCTTCTTCCAAGCAACACTGGGGATGATGAAGAAAAATTGACTATGATCTCTGAACACTTATGTGGTATTTTCATTAAATTCTCATTTAAAAGCTCTAGTTTTCCTTTTTGCTGCCATGGATACCTTTATCAGTCTGTTGGAGCCTACAGATCACTTCTCAGAATTAAATTTTTAATGTTGTTGTTGTTGTTATGTGCCATCAAGTCAGACCTGACTCATAGCAACCCCTCCTTTGGTTGCCCAGGCAGTATCACTACGGAAGTAGATTGCTCAATCTTCCTTCCGAGGAGTGGCTGATGGGTGTGAACCACCAACCTTCGGGTTAGCAGTCAAATGCCTTAGGCACTATGTACCCAGGTTTACCAAAGAAAATCAATTATATTAAAATATAGTTATCAATATATTTAAAGTGCCTTAGGCACTATGTATTAAATCTCATTTAAATGCCAAACCTGCCTTGGTATACCATAGAAGAAGGTATCCAAAGATATAGGGATAGAGTAGATTTATCAGGTTGGATCCACAGACTCACTCATGGAGTGCCAGGGAGGAACAACAGGGACAATACAACAAGGAGGAACAAATTTGTAAAGGAAACCCCAGCATCCTTGAAGACTGCTGTGATTGCTATTTTATGTAAGTCAGATTTAAGTGGAAATTGCCCTTATTGTATGAAGGCACCTAACTACAAATGGGGCTGATTGGACCCTGTGGTGGTAGGGGCAAAGTGGTGACATTTAATCACTAAAGACAGGGTGGTTACTGTAATGGACAGCAGAGTCAAAACAGTATTCAGAGGAGTCTGACTTGGATGAACATAGAGGGCTACGTACTGTATTTTTCTTCCATGTAGTATACCCATGTAAATAACATGCACATGCATATAATGTGCATAGTGCACATAGGAAATTAACATGGAAGGGGGTTGCGCAGTTTGCTAAAACAAACACACCAAACCCTGTGTAACATGCACATTATTTGTGTAAAATTATAGCAGTCATGGTGTCCTTAGGAGTAAAATAGATGGCAAATCTACTAAATATTTGCTTAGTCTGTACAAGTGGAAGAATTCTGATCAAATGAAAGACAATCTAACTTGAATCACCAGAGTAGAGAGTTACAGCCCCTCAATTCCCAGACTTGAGCCAGTTTACAGACCCACAACCCCTTGAATGAAGGGGAGGCTGGGTGAAGGATCCCACTACCCTGCCAAAAATTTATACTGTTAATCTTTCTCCCAGGCTGCCCTTTGGCCTTTTATGAGAGTGACCATTCATTGGGGAAAAGGAAATAATCAAACTTTTCAGGGATTACTGGACACTGGCTCTGAACTGACACTAATTCTAGGAGACCCAAAATGTTGCTGTGGCCTACCAGTCAGACTGGGAGTATATGGAGGTAAGGTTATTAAGTTTTATTAATGGAGTTTTACAGTGGGTCCAGTAGTTCCCTTATTCCATCCTGTATTGATTTTCCCAGTTCCAGAATGCATATAATTGGGATAGACATACTCAGCAAATGACAGAACACCACAATGGATCCCTGACATGAGGCATAAGAGTGATTATGGTAGGAAGGGCCAAGTAAAAGCCATTAGAACTGCCCCTATGTAGGAAAATAGTAAACCAAAACCAATACTGTTTTCCTGGAGGGATTTGAGAGATTATTGCCACGATCAAGGACTTGAAGGATGCAGGAGTAGTGAGTCCTCCCACATTCCCACTCAACTTGCCTATTTGGCCTGTGCAAAAAACAGACTAATTTTGGAGAATGACAGTGGATTATTGTAAACTTAACCAGGTGGTGACTCCAATTGCAGCTGTTGTTCCAGATGTAGTTTCATTGCTTGAGCAAAGTAATACATTTCCTGATACCTGATATTCAGCTGTTGATCTAGCTAATCCCCTTTTCTCCATAACTATTTTGAAGGATCACCAGAAGCAGTTTATCTTCAGCTGGCAAGGCCAGCAATACACCTTCACTATACAGCTCTGGTAGCATAGTGGCTAAGGCACTTGACTGTAACCAGAGGGCTGGCGGTTCAAACCCACCAGCCACTCCCCGGAAGGAAGGTTGGGCAATCCTACTTCCGTAGCGATAACTGCCTCAGAAACCCAAGGAGGGGTCGCTAGGAGTCAGGGCTGACTCGATGGCAAATAACAACAACAACATACTACTTTAGTTGTATATCAACTCTGCAGCCCTATGTCATCATTTTGTCCACACAGACTTTGATTACGTTTCCCTTCTACAAGACGTCACAGTGATTGGCCCTAGTAAGAAACGAATAGCAATGACTCTAGACTTACTGGTAAGACATTTGCGTGCTAAAGGGTGGGAAATTAAGCCAACAAATATTTAGATGCCTTCCACCTCAATGAAATTTCTAGGGGTCCAGTGGTATTAGGCATGTTGAGATATTTCTTCTGAAATGTGGATAAGTTGTTGCATCTGGACCTTCCTACAACTAAAAAGGAGGCACAATGCCTGGTGGCCCTTTTTGGATTTTGGAGGTAATATACCCCTAATTTGGATGTGCTACTACAGCCTATTTATCAAATGAGTTGAAAAGCTGCTAGTATTGAGTGGGGCCCAGAACAAGAGAAGGCTCTGCAACAGGTTCAGGCTGCTGTGCAAGCCACTTTGCCACTTGGACCATATTACTTGGCTGATCCAATGGTACTTGACGTGTCAGTGTCAGATAGAGATGCTGTTGGGAGTCTTTGGCAGGCCCTTATGGGTGAATCACAGTGCAGACCATGATTTTGGAGCAAAGCCTTGACATCCTCTGTAGATAACTACTCCTTTTGAGAAACAGTTTTGGCTTGTTACTGGGCCTTAGTAGAGACTGAATGCTTAACTGTGGCCCACCAAGTCACCATGCAGCCTAAACTGGCCGTCATGAATTAGACGTTGTCTGATCCACAGAGTCATAAAGTCAGATATGCACAATAGTACACCATCATTAAATGGAAGCGGTGTATATGAGATCAGTCTCAAGCAGAACATGAAGGGACAAGTAAGTTGCATGAAGAAGTAGCCTAAATGTCCATGGTCTCTACTCCTGTCACATTACCTTCCCCCTTCCAGTGTGCACGTATGGCTTCATGGGGAGTTCGTTATGATTAGTTGACGAGGAAGAGAAAACTCATGCCTGGTTTACAGATGGTTCTGCATGATATGCAGGCACCACTCAGAAGTATTGATGCAGCCCTTTTCTGGGACTTCCCTGAAGGACAGTGCTGAAAGTTCCTCCCAGTGGGTGGAACTTCGAACAGTGCACTTGGTTCATTTTGCTTGGAAGGAAAGATGACCAAATAGGCAATTGTATACTGATTCACAGGCTATGACCAATGGTTTGTTTAGATGGTCAGGGCTGGGAAAGATCATGATTAGAAAATTGGTGTCAAGAAGGTATGGGAAAGAGATAGGTGGATAGGCCTCTCTGAATGGGACAAAAAAAAAGGAAAATATTTGTGTCCCACATGAATGCTCACCAAAGGGTGACCTCGGCAGAGGAGGATTTTAACATTCAAATGAATAAGATGACATGCCATGGAAACTAGTTATCCTCTTTCCCTAGCCACTCCTGTCATTGCCTAATGGACTCGTGAACAAAGTGGCTGTGGTGGCAGGGATGGAAGTTATGCATGATCTTAGCAACAGAGACTTCCACTTACCAAAGCCAATCTGCCTGCAGCCATTGCTGAGTGCCCAGTCTTCCAGCAGCAGAGACCAACATGACTTGAGTCCCTGATAAGGCACTATTCTTTGGGGTGATCAGTTAGCAACTTGATGGCAGGTTAATTACATTGAACTACTTGCATCATGGAAAGGGCAACATTTTGATTTTACTGGGATAGACACTTTATCTGGAAACAGACTTGCCTTCCGTGCATGCAGTGCCTCTGCCAAAACTACCATCTATGGACCTACAGAATGCCTTATTCACTATCATGGTATCCTATACAGCATTGCATCAGATTAAGGAACTCAAACTTCACAGTAAATGGAATTCACTGCTCATGCTATATTCCCCATCATCTTGAAGTAGCTGGTTTGAAGTAACCTTCTAAAGACACAATTATGGTGGCAATACTTTGCAGGTTTGGGGCAATGTTCTCCAGGAGGCTGTATATGCTCTAAACCAGCATCAAGTATATGGTGCTATTTCTTCCATAGCCAGGATTCATGTGTCTAGGAATTAAAGGATGGAAGTGAGAATGGCATCCTTCACTATTATCCCTAGTGACCCACTCACAAAATTTTTGCTTCCTGTCCCTATGACCCTATGCTCTGAGGGTCTAGAGCTCTTAGTTTCAAAGGGAAGAATGCTCCCACTTAGAAACACAACACTGATTCAATTGAACTGGAAGTTAAGAATGCAACCCAGCCACTTTGGGCTCCTCATGTCTCTAGATCAACAGGCAAAGAAAGGAGTTACCATGTTGGCTGGAGTGATTAATTCTGTTTACCAAGGGGAATTCAGATCAGAATGTGTTACACAATGGAGGTAAAGACGACTATGTCTGGAATACAGGAGATCATTTAGGTTATCTCTTAGTACTATCATGACCTATAATTAAAGTCAGTGGAAAACGACTGGGATAGACATTTTCTAATTCCAATTCCAATTGGACTGTTCCATTTCTGACACGACTACTAATGGCCCACACTCTTTAGGAATGAAAGTTTGGGTCACCCCACCAGGCAAAGAACTCTGGCTGGCTGAGGTGCTTGCTGAGGTCAAAAGGAATACAGAATGGATGGTGGAAGAAGGTAGTTCTAAATATCAGTTATGACCATTTGACGAGTTACAGAAATGAGGACTGTAATTGTTATAAGGTTCCTTGTTTTATCACTGTATATACACCCCAAATATTTTTGTTTTCTTCCCTCCCTTTACCCAATACTTATAAAATATATGAGGTAAACAGGGCTAGTGTATCCCAGTTTTACACATGCTAATTGAATCATGTTAGGTGCTAGTATGACTTTATAATTATCTTTAGAGATTATATATGGTTTAAAGAGATGTGTGCAGGTGTCAAGTTGACAAGGGTGAACTGTGGTGGTTATTTATTTGTCAACTGGGGTAGAGTTTGAGTCTCAGTGGTTTGACAGACATTGGACTAATTGCTATTCCATAATGTAATGATCCTCCATTTTGTGATCTGATGTGAACAGCCAATCAGTTGAAAAGACAACCAGTTGAAAGCCAGTCAGTAGAAAGCCAATCTGTTTCCTTAGGGGTGTCCCCTGCATCCAATATATATGGATGTTCTGGCAAAGCTTGTTCTTTCTTTCAATCCTGCATTTGCCTTATCATTCCTGACCTCTGGGTCTTGGGACATAAGCTAGCAGCCTGCTGTCTGGCCTGCAGATTTTGGAATTTGCCAGCTCCCACAGCTCTGTGAGCCAGCAGCCTGCCATCTGACCTGACTAAATTTTGGTTTTGTCAGGTGCTGCAACAGTGTGAGTCAGGAGAAGCCTCCAGGCTGATGCTTTACCCACAGATTTGGAACTTGCCAGCCTCCACAACTGTGGGAACCATTTCCTTGAAACAAATTTCTCTCTCTCTTCATATGTGTGTGTGTGTGTGTTTATATATACATGCATACATACATATATTTATAAAAACCAAACTTGCTACCATCGAGTGGATTCCAACTCATAGCGATCCCCTCTGGGTTTCTGAGGTGGTAAATCTGTACGGAAGTAGATTGCCCAGTCTTTCTTTCTCAGAGTGGCTGGTGCATTTGAACTGCCAACCTTCTGGTTAGCAGCCAAATGCCTTAGGCATCACACACACACACACACACACACACAGGCTTTAGTGGTTTTGCACCTCTAAAAAGCCCAGCTTAAGACATATGCCAAATATTCTATGGAAAGGTAAAGGGATGATTTATTTTCAATGACAAGAATGGAAAGGCTTCTTGGAAGAAGTGATTTTGTGTGTGTTTGAAGTTAAGAAACTGATTGTAATTAGCACAGATGTGGAATGGCCATTCTGGGTAGTTCTGATACAGATCTTAAGTTTCTATTTTGAAGTTTTGAATCACCACTCCCTCCTTTATTAATTTCCCACCTCACCTCCAGTAGTGATAAGCTGCAAAAATAAAGGCACATTTATGTGTAAACAAACAAACAAACAACAAAAGCCCAAACTTGTTGTTTTCAAGTCAGTTCCGACTTATGGCAACTCCATGTGTGCAGGATAGAATTGGGCTTCGTAGAGTTTCTGCTGAGGTCCATTTGTGCCATCCAATGGCTCTATGTAAAAAAAGTAAGAGGTTTTGAAAGGAAGGCTAGGAGCACATCCTGGTGTGATGAGGATTTTTTGGGGAAGGTTTATAGTTTCTTCTTTGGCTTTATGTTGTGCTGATAAGCAAATGAGCCACCTGTTTCAGAGAGCAGGCATTTGATGCTACTGCTTCCCTGTATGTGTGTGTGTGTGTGTGTGTATAAAATGTTCCAGTATTTGTTTCTGAAAGTTTTCAAATACCATAGACCTCCTTTCTAAGGAAGAGAATGGAAAAAGTGGTAAATATTTAACATATTTTGAAGAGTATTAGGGAAGGGGAAAAGTGGATCTAACTATTCAAATAGAAATTCCCATAATTTTACTTATAACTTATTTATCTATTATTTTTGAGCAATAGTGTAATGATGTGTGAGTGTGCTAGACTTATGTTTAGCTGGCTGGCTTTCAAATGGTTCTATTTTCTGAAATTGACTTTCAGGGGAAGATAGGATTGGATTAGCCCTGAGACACATATTGCATGCATGCTGGGAGTCCTTGGGTGGTACAAATGGTTAACAAACTCAGCTGCTAACTGAAAGGTTAGAGGTTCAAGTCCACCCAGAGGCACCTCAGAAGAAAGCTCTGGTGATCTATTTCAGAAAAATTAGCCACTGACAGACCCATGGTACACAGTTCTACTCTGACACACATATAGGGTTGTCTTGAGTCAGAATTGACTTACTGGCAATTGATTTGAGAGCAGGATGGTTCAGTGGTAGAATTTTTGCCTTTCAGGTGAGAGACCCCACCACTTGTCTGTCAGTTTGTCATACTGTGATGGCTTCCGTATTGCTGTGAGGCTGGAGGCTGTGCCACGGGTATTCCAAATACTAGCAAGGTCACCCATGGTGGACAGGATTCAGGGGAGTTTCCAGACTAAGACAGACTTGGAAGACAGAAGGGGCCATCCACTTCTCAAAGAATTGGCCAGTGAAAACCTAATGAATAGCAGTGAAACACTGTTTGATATTTTACTGGAAAACTTTATGAATAGCCCTGAAACATTGTCTGATATAGTGCTGGAAGATGAGCTTCTCAGGTTGAAGGCATTCAAAATACGATTGGGGAAGAGCTGCCTTTTCAGAGTAGAGTCAACCTTGATGTGGGTGGAGTAAAGCTTTTGGGACTTTCGGTTGCTGATGTGGCATGACTCAAAATGAGAAGAAACAGCTGCAAACATCCACTAATAATTGGAACATGGAATGTACAAAGTATGAATCTAGGAAAATTGTTGTCTAGGAAACAATCTAGTAAAATCTAGGAAGTTGTCAAAAATGGAATGGAACACATAAAGACCAATATCCTAGGCATTAGTGACCTGAAATGGACTGGTTTTGGCCATTTTGATTCAATCATATGATCTACTATTCTGGGAATGACAAACTGAAGAGGAATGGCATGGCATTCATCATCACAAAGTATGTTTCAAGATCTATCCTGAGTACAGTGCTGTCAATGTTAGGATAATATTCCTTTGCCTACAAGGGAGACCAGTTAACACTACTGTTACTCGAATTTATGCATCAACCACCAAAGCCACGGAAGAGGACACTGAGGACTTTTACCAACTTTTGCAGTTTGAAATTGACCAAACATGAAATCAAAATGTGTTGATTATTACTGGTGATTGGAATGCAAAAGTTGGAAGCATGACCTTGTTGGAAAATATGACCTTGGAGGTAGAAATGATGCTGGAGATCGATCGCTTGATAGAATTTTGTAAGACCAACAACTTACTCATTGCCAAACACCTTTTTCCAACACTTGGATTTCACCAGATGGAGTACACAGGAATCAGATCAACTATATCTGTGGCAAGAGGCAATGGAAAAGCTCAGTATCTTCAGCCAGAACAAGGCCAGGAGCTGACTGGAACAGACCATCAACTGCTCATATGCAAGTTCAAGTTGAAGCTGAAGACAGTTAAAACAAGCCCATGAGAGCCAAAATATGACCTTGATTATATCCCTCTTGAGTTTAGAGACCATTTAGAGAATAGATTTGATGCTTTGAATACCAATGATTGAAAACCAGAATTGTGGGATGACTTTAAGAACATCATGCATATAATTAACAAGGCCAGAAAGGAAGAAAAGACCAAAATGGATGTCAGAAGAGACTTGGAAACTTGCTCTTGAACAAAGAGTAGCTAAAATAAATGGAAGAAATGACAAGATAAAAGAGCTGAACATAAGATTTCAAAGAGCAGCTTGAGAGGACATAGTCAATTGTTATAATGAAATGTGTGAAGATCTGGAGTTAGAAAACCAAAAGGGAAGAATATGCTCAGCATTTCTCAAGCTAAAAGAACTGAAAAAAAAATACAAGGCTCGAGAGGCAATATTGAAAGATTCTATAGGCAAAATATTGAGTGATGCAGGAAACAGCAAAAGAAGATGGAAGGAATACAGTCACTGTACCAAAAAGAATTGGTCAGTGTTTATCCATTTCAGGAGGCGGCATGTGATCAAGAACCAAGATATTGAAGGAAGAAGTTGAAGCTTCACTGAAGGAATTGGCTAAAAATGAGGCTCCAGGAATTGATGGAATACTATTTGAGATGTTGCAACAAATGGATGCTGCGGTGGGGGCACTCACTTGTCTATGGCAAGAAATGTGGATGACAGCTACCTGGCCAACTGAATGGAAGAGATCCATATTTGTACCCATTCCAAAGAAAGAGCATCCCACAGAATGTGGAAATTATTGAACAATATCATTAATATCACAAGCAAGTAAAATCTTGAAGATAATTCAGAAATGCTCGCAGCATAATATTGACAGAGAACTTCCAGAAATGCAACCTGGACTCAGAAGAGGATGCAGAATGAGGGATATCATTGTTGATGTCAGATGGATCTAAGCTGAAAGCAAAGAATACCAGAAAGATGTTTACTTGTGTTTTATTGACTATGCAAAAGCATTCAGCTGCGTGGATCATAACAAATTATGGATAACATTGAGTAGAATTGGAATTTCAGAACACTTAATTGTGCTTATAAGGAACCTATACATAAACCAGGAGCCTGTCATTCAAATAGAGTAAGGAGATACTATGTTCTGGTTACTTAGTGTGGCTCTGAAAAGAATATACCACAAATGGGATGGCTTGAGCAAACAGGAGTTTATTCTCTTACAGTTTGGGAGGTGCAAAAAAGAGCAAGGAGGCCACATGTTCTAACCTCTTCTAACCCCACAAGAGGAAGACAGAATCACTATTAGTAGCCCAAGGCCCATTCCTATGGGGCCAGACATGCTGCCTCCCTCCAGCCCTTACACCAACCTTTCCTCCTGCAGCACTCAAAATGTATCCACCCGGTTCGATAATTCACTGCAGTGGCCACACAGAACTCACAGATTATGGGGTTTATTAGGGAAGCACCAAGCTACAATTCAAGTTCAGGAAAAATGCTCTCAGCCAAGTCTCTCAGCCAAGTCTCTCACAGTCTCCCCCAGCGGTGCATGTCCCTCGGTGTCTTACTCAGCAACGCGTGCCTCTTGTGTCTCTTTCCCAGCAGCATGTGTCTCTCAGGAGCGCCTGTCTCTTTCAGCAGCACATCTTCCTCAACCAGCAGAGAGAGAGTTCTGCCTCTAGGAGGGCTCCTTTTGAGCCCGGCAGAATGGCCAAACTAGCCAATCATAACATCAGAATTGTAAGCACCTGAGAGAGAGTGGGAACCTCCCAGAACATTGTTTAGTGCCACCCCCAACAGAAATACCCCAGGTGGACAACTTTTATAATCAAGAGCTCCTTAGTTGCTCACAGCAAATTCCACCACGGAGTTTACAAAGACATGGCTAGAAAAGCCACGCTAAGAAATTTACTACACGGCAGGAGGCTAGAAGTCCAAGTTCAAAGTGCCAGGCTCTAGGGGCTAGATAATAGCCCCTCAACCTTAGGCTCCAGCTCTGCCTCTTCCTCCCGGCCCACTGAAGCTGGAAGCTTTTCTTCACTCAGCTGCTGGCTGCTGAGGCTGACAAGCCCAAGGTTGACAAGTAAAAAGGCACAGTCCCGATGTTGCCAAACCACACAGCAGGCCATTAATTCAAGTCTATTGGAAGTTCCAAGGTTGGCAGAGCATGGCAGGCTGCTGAACAATGACACAGCTACACGCAGGGTTCAAGCATGCCATAAACTAGAGACCATCCCCAAAGCTGCTGCTTATATATGGGAAGCAGACCACATCTCTAAGGCAGCTACTCAGCTGCTTGTGGTAGATCCCACCATGGAGTTGATTGCCAGTCCCATCATGGGGAATAACTGCCACCAGCTGCCTAGCCACTCAACCAGGCCCAACCAAGTTGACATGCAGCTCTAACTACCACATACTGCATGGTTAAAATCAGGAAAGGAGTGTGTCAGGGTTGTATCCTTTCACCATACTTATTTAATCCGTATGCTGAGCAAATAATCCAAGAAACTGTACTATAGGAAGAAGAACATGGTGTCAGCATTGGAAGAAGACCCATTAACAACCTGAGATATGCAGACGATACAACTTTGCTTGCTGAAAATGAAGATGACTCAAAGCACCTACTGATGAAGATTGAAGAATAAGTCTGCAGTATGGATTACATCTCAACATTAAAAAAAAAAAAAAATCCTCACAGCTGGACCAATAATCAGCATCACAATAAATGGAGGAAAGATTGAAGTTGTCAAAGATTTCATACTACTTGGTTCCATGATCAACAGCAATGGAAGTAGCAGTCAAGAAATCAGACATCATATTGCACTGGGAAAATGTGCTGCAAAAGACCTCTTTCAAGTGCTGAAGAACAAAGATGTCTTTTTGAAGACTAAGGTGCCAAGCCATGGTATTTTCAATCGCCTCATATGCATGTGAAAGGTAGGTAATGAATAAGAAAGACTGAAGAAGAGTTGATGCTTTTGAGTTATTCGAAGATTACTGAAAGTACCATGGACTGAAAGTACCAGAGCCTGGTGGAACCACTGAGACTATGCTCCCTAGCTGCCCTTCAGGTCTGGAATTGAACCCACACCTGTGGCTTCCAGCCAAACAAAAGACAGGCATATGAGTTGAACATTTACCTGAGGTAGA
>NW_006921620.1:5777916-5799200 GCF_000298275.1 Orycteropus afer afer | reverse complement strand
AAAAAAAAAAAGAACTGCAGCCAGAATGCTTCTGGAGGCAAGAATGGCCAGTCTTTGTTTGACCTGTTTTGGTCATGTTGTTAGAAAGGATCATCCCCTGGAGAGGGATAGAGTGCTTGGTAGAGAGTCAAAGAAAAAAGAAGAAGGCCCTTAACAAGATGGATTGACACAGTGGCTGCAACGATGGGCTCAGGTATAGCAAGTATAATGCTGGCACAGGATCAAGTAGTGTTTTGTTCTGTTGTATATAGGATCGCTATGAGTTGGAACCAACTTGACAGCACCTTACAATTACAACAAATGTGAGAGATCCAGCTTCAATTGCTGGCCATTCTATCTCAACTAATAGTCACTACTTGCCTGTCAGTGGAGTCTTGCTTATTGTTGTGATGCTGCAGAGGTTTCAGTGGAGCTTCTAGACTAAGAAGAAAGGACTGGTGATCTACTTCCAAAAAATCACCCAATGAAAATCCTTTGGGAACAATCCCATTGTTCATGGGATCATCATGAGTCAGGAGCTGACTCAGTGATAGCTAACAAAAACAGGGGAAGGAGAGTGTGGGTCTCTGATCTGAGATAGGAGAAGGTTAGGGTAGCCCAGACTACATCTGAGGAGTAGATTCTTTTTTATATTTTGAAACAACTTTTTATTATAGAACATTCCTAAGACATGAAAGTAGATAGAACAGTATAATGAATCCCATTTATCCAATTTCAGAAATTATTAATCATGACCAGTCATGTTTTATCTATGTTGTAGTGTGCCATTGAGTTGATTCTAACCCACAGCAACCCTATAGTACAGGGTCAAAGTGTTCCGTAGGTTTTCCTGGACTATAATCTTATGGCAGCAGATCACCAGGTCTTTTCTTCTGAGGAGTAGTTGGTGGGTTTGAGCCACTGACCTTTTGGTTAGCAGTCAAGTACTTAAACATTATGCCACCAGGGTTCCCTAGCCCCATTCATTCTATCCTCCCTATTATTTTGAGTCAAATCCCAGACATTAGATAATTTCATCTATAAATATTTCAGTGTATTTCCCAAAAGATAAGGTTGCTTTTTAACATAATTTTATTAATGTTGTCATCAAATATACAATCAGTATTTGATCAAATTGACTTAAACAATAAAATTGTTTATTTTTTAAAAAATTTTTTTGAGTTAGAACTTGGATCCAGTCCACGCATTGTAATTGATACCACACACACATACAATTTATTGAGGTATAATAAAATGTACTGTTTGTAAGTATACACTCTGAATGAGTTTTAACAAATATATACATCCATGTAATCACAGGGAGCTCTGGTGGCATAGTGCCTAAGGCATTTGACTGCTAACCAGAAGGCTGGTGGTTCAAACCCACCAGCCGCTCCTCAGAAAGAAAGTTGGGCAATCTACTTCCTTAGAGATACCACCTCGGATACCCAAGGAGGGATCGCTATGAGTCGAATTGGCAACCACAATCAAGATCTAGGGCAGTTCCATCACTTAAAAAAATTCCCTCATGCTTGTTTGTAACTCTCCACCCCAGCATCATGCCATTATGTCTCTGAAGATTACACTCTTCTTTTCTAAAATTTCATATAAATGTAACCATACAGTATATATTCTTTTGTCTCTAGCTTATTTCATTTAGCATAATACTTTTGAGATTCATCTGTTATTTTTGCTACATTATGGGTATTTATTGTTAAGTAGTGTAGTATTGCTAAGTACTATTCCCTTGTAAGGATATAATTTATTTATCCATTTTTCTGTTGATGGACATTTGGAATGTTTCTGGTTTTGGACTATCATGAAAAAAGTGAACATTTGTGTACAAATTTTTGGGTGAATGTATTTTTCATTTCTTTTGGGTGGGAGAAAGAATTGCTGGGTTGTAAGGTAAATGAATGTTTAGCTGTATAAGAAACTGTAGGGTTTTTTTTCAAAATGGTTACATACATTCTATAGCATCAGTGTTTGAGATTACAGTTGCTCTACATTCTCACTTGAGTTTAGTATTTCACTCTAGCTAAAATTAAAATTCTAGTGGATATTTAATGGTATCTCATTGTACTTTAAATGTGCATTTCTTTGATACTAATGATGTTGAGCACTATTTCATGTGCTTATTGCTGAGTCCTGTATCTTCTTTGTGTGAAGTGTCTGTTCAGATCTATTACTCATAATTTTATTGGGTTGTTAGTTTTTATTATTGAATGGTAAGAGGTCTTAATATAATTTAGATATTATAATAAGAATGGCATAATTATATTAATATAATTAGATATTAGTGCTACGACAGTGGGCTCAGGCATAATAACTATTGTGAGGATGGTGCAGGACCGGGCAGTGTTTCATTCTGTTGTAGGTAGAGTGCTATGAGTCAAAACTGACTCAGCAACACCTCACAACAGCAACAAGTCCTTTGTAGATATTTTCTTCCATTTTGTGGATTGCATTTCTTTGTCACAGTGTCTTGCAAAGAGCAGAAGTTTTAAATTTTGCTGTAGTCCAGTTATCAGTGTTTTCTTTTATAGTTTGTGCTTTTTGTATCCTGAGAAATTGTCATGTCTTCTTGTAGAATTGTTGTTGCTGTTGTTGTTATGTGCCGTCGAGTCAGCCCTGACTCATAGCGACCCCTCCTTGGGTTTCCGAGGCGGTATCACTACGGAAGTAGGATTGCCCAACCTTCCTTCCGAGGAGTGGCTGGTGGGTTTGAACCGCCAGCCTTCTCGTTAGCAGTCAAGTGTCTTAGCCACTATGCTACCAGAGCTCCTATGTAGAATAGGGATCCTCAAACTTTTTTGTGAAGGACCGATAGTAAATATTTTAGACTTGTAGGTCATACCACCTCAGCTACTCAACTCTACCATTGTTGCTCATAAGAATCTATAAAAACCTATTGCTGATGGTTTGATTCTGACTCACGGTGACCCCATCCATGTGTTATAGAGTAGAACAAAGCTCCATAGAGTTTTCTTGGCTGTAATTTTTATGTAAGTACATTGTCAGGTCTTTCTTTTGTGGCTCCATTGGGTGTCTTTGAACCACTAACCTTTGGTTAGTAGTTAAGTGCAAATAGTTTGTACCACCCAGAGACCTTAAAGCAGCTAAAGGCAGTGTATAAACAATTGGGCATGGCTATATTCTTTATTCACAAAATCAGGTACCTGCCTCCTCCAGTCTCTGACTCTAAAAGATTGACAGTTTTAGGTTGCATGTTGATATCTGTGATATGTGATGGGTTATTGGGTATGCTATGAAGTAAAGGTTGAGAGATTGAGATTAGTCCCCCCATATGGATATTAAGTTATTTCAGCACTATTTATTGAAAAGATGCCCCCCCCCATCAAATTACTTTGGCACCTCTGTCAAAATCAGTTTTTACACACACACGCACACACACACACATACATATGGAGCTCTGGTAGTATAGTGGTTAAGACTTAGGCTGTTAACCAAAAGGTCATTGGTTCAAACTCACCAGCTGCTCTGTGGAAGAATGATGAGGCAGTCTGCTTTTGTAAAGATTTACAGCCTTGCAAACCCGATGGGGTCTCTTTGAGTCAGAATCGACTCAAAGATGACAGTGAGTTTTATATATGTTTATGTATGTATGTAGGAGCTCTGGTAGCTTAGTGCCTAAGGCACTTGACTGCTAACCAGAACGCTGGTGGTTCAAATCCACCAGCCACTCCTCGGAAGGAAGGTTGGCAGTCTACTTCTGTAGTGATACTGCCTCAGAAACACAAGGAGGGGTCGCTTTCAGTTGGGTCCGACTCCACGGCACATAACAGCAACAACAACGTGTATGTATGTGTGTGTATAAGTATAAATAAATAAATAAATACATACATAAACACACACACACGTGTGTGTGGATTGTTAGTGGTATGACCCACAAGTCTAAAGTATTTATTATCAATCCTTTAAGAGTTTGAGGATTCCTGTTGTGCAAGAAAACATGACAAAATCTAGGGAACAATTTCTCAGGATACAAAAAGCACAAACTATAAAAGAAAACACTGATAAACTAGACTACATCAAAATTTAAAACTTCTGCTCTTTGCAAGACACTGTGACAAAATGAAATACAATCCATGTTGCATTATACACACACACATCTGAACTGTATTCTTTTCCATTGTTCAATGCCTGTCTTGAGATCATGTAGTGTAAGTCCTCTAACTTTTTTCTTTCTCAAAATTGTTTGGGCTGTTACAGATATTTTATATTTTCATAAAAATTTTAGTCTCAGCTTGTCAATTTTTTACTACCACCACTCATCCCCCAAGAAAGAAAAAACCTGCAACTGTTTTGTTTGAAGTTGCTTGAAGCTATAACATCAATTTAAGGAACCCTGGTGGTGCAGTGGTTAAGTTCTTGGCTGCTAACTGAAAAGTTGGCAGTTCAAATTCACCAGCCATTCCACAGGAGGAAGATGTGGCAGTCTGCTTCCATAAAGAGTATAGTCTTGGAAACCTTATGGGACAGTTCTACTCTGTCCTGTAAAGTTACTATGAGTAGGAAACCATGAGTTGAAATTTACTTGGCGGCAATGGTTTTTGATTTTTGTGCATCAATTTGGAGATAGTTGGTATCTTAACAGTATTGAGTCTTCCAATCCATGACCATAGTATGTTGTTGTTAGGTGCCGTCAAGTTGTCTCTGACTCATAGTGACCCTATGCACAGCAGAACAAAACATTGCCTGGTCCTGTGCCAGCCTCATGATTCTTGCTATACCTGAGCCCATTGTTGCAGCCACTGTGTCAATCCATCTTGTGTAGACCTTCCCCTTTTTTGTTAACCCTAAACTTTAACAAGCATAATAGCCTTCTGCAGGTAATAATTCCCTCTGACAACACGACCAGAGTAGGTGAGATGAAGTCTGGCCATTCTCGCTTCCAAGGATGATTCTGGCTGCACTTCTTCCAGGACAGATCTGTTAGTCCTTTTAGCAGTCCATAGTACTCTTAGCATTCTTCTCCAACACCACAACTCAAAAGCATCAACCCTTCTTTGATCTTCCTTATTCATTGTCCAGCTCTCACATGCAAAAGAGATGATTGAAAATACCATGGCTTAGGTTAGGCACACCTTAGTCTTCAAGGAGACATCTTTGCTCTTCAGCACTTGAAAGAGGTCTTTTGCAGCAAATTTGCACAATGCAATACGTTGTCTGATGTCTTGACTGCTGCTTCCATTGGTGTTGATTGTAGAACCAAGTAGTATGAAGTCCTTGACAACCTCAATCTTTTCTCCATCCACCGTGAAGCTGTTATTGGAACAGTTGTGAGAGTTTTAGTTTTCTTTACATTGAGGTGTAATCCATACTGCAGACTGTAGTCTTTAATCTTCATCAGTAAGTACTTCAAGTCATCCTCACTTTCAGAAAGCAAAGTTGTGTGATCTGCATATTGCAAATTGTTAATGAGCCTTCCTCCAATCCTGATGCCATGTTCTTTTTCATATAATCCAGCTTCTCGGATTACTTGCTCAACATACAAATTGAATAAGAATGGTGAAAGGATACAACCCTGACACAGTCCCCTCCTGATTTTAAACCATGCAGTATCTCTTTGTTCTGTTCAAACAACAGCCTCCTGATCTATGTACAGGTTCCTCATGAGTACAATCAAGTGTTCTGGAATTCCTGTTCTTCTCAATGTTATCCATAATTTGTTATGATCCACACCATTGAATTCTTTTGCATAGTCAATAATACACAAGTAAACATCTTTCTGGTATTCTTTACTTTCAACTATGATCCATCTGACATCAACAATGATATCCCTCGTTCCACATTCTCTTCTGAATCCAGCTTGCATTTCTGGAAGCTTTCTGTCAACATACTGCTGCCACCATTTTTGAATTATCTTTAGCAAGATTTTACTTGCATGTGATATCAATGATATTGTTCAATATTCACATTCTGTGGGATCACCTTTCTTTGGAATGGGCACAAATATGGATCTCTTCCAGTCAGTTGGCCAGGTAGTCTTCCAAATCTCTTGGCACAGCTGAGTGCTTGGTATACCTTAGTATACCAGTCCACTATTCATTTCTTTAATTTCTTTCAGTAGTGTTAGTTTAAGATCTTGCACATATTTTGTTAAATTGATCCTTTAGAATTTCTTGATTTTTATGATGCTATTTTAAGTAGTTTTGGTTTTTAAAATTTCACTGTCCAATTATTTATGGCTGCTATATAGAAATAAAATTGGATATTGGCTCTGTATTCTGTGATCTAGATGTTTTCATTTATTAGGATTTTTCTAAGCACACAAATATATCATCTCTGAAAAAAGAATTTTACTTTTTCCTTTCCAATATGAATGCATTTTTATTCCTTTCTCTTGTCTTATTGTACTTGGTTAAGACCTCCAGGAACAATAGTGAATAGTAGTGATAGTAGACATCCTTGCCTTGTTCCTGAACTTACGAGAAAACATTATCTTTAATCATTGACTATAACGTTAGCTGTACATTTTTTTGTAGATGCCTTTTATCATCTTGACACAATTCCTTTCTGTTTATAGTTTGCTGACTCCTTTAGTCATGAATGGGTGTGGAATTTTGCTAAATGTATTCTCTGAACCTATTGAGGTAATGACATGATTTTTCTCCATTGAATGATAAACTAAGCATGCATTCTTGGAACATACCACACTTAGTTATGATTTATTATACTTGTATGTTTTTTAGATTAATTTGCTAATTCTGTGTTACCTCAACAAAAAGAAAACAAAAATCCTCAAAACTGGACAATAAGCAACATGATGATAAATGGAGAAAAGATAGAAGTTGTCAGGGATTTTGTTTTATTTGGATCCACAATCAACACCTGTGGAAACAGCAGTCAAGACATCAGAAGATATGTTGCACTGGGCAAATCTGCTGCAAAAGACCTCTTTAAAATATTAAAGAGCAAAGATGTCACTTTGAAGACTAAGGTGCACCTGACCCAAACCATGGTATTTTCAGTGGCCTTATGTGCATGTGAAGTAAGGAAGACCATAGAAGAATCGATACATTTGAATTGTGATGTTTGCAAAGAATATTGGAAGTATAGACTTCCAGAAGAACAAACAAATCTCTCTTGGAGGAAGTATAGCCAGAATGCTCCTTAGAAGCAAGAATGGCCAGACTTCGTCTCACATACTTTGTTCCTTTTGTCAGAAGGGACTAGTCCTTGGAGAAGGAATCCATGCTTAGTAAGGTAGAAAGTCAGCGTAAAAGGGGATGAGCCTCAATGAGATGGATTGACACAGTGGCTACAACGATGGGTTCAAGCATAGCAAAGATTGTGAGGATAGCACAGCACTGGGCAGTATTTCATTCTGTTGTACATAGTTGCTATGAGTCAGAATCAACTTGATAGCACCTAACAACAAAAATAACATATTAAGGAATTTGATCTGTAGTTTTCTTTTCCTTTATTGTCTTCATCTGGTTTTGATATGAAGGTAATGCTGTTCTCTAATAAGTTGGGAAGTGTCCTTGTCTCTTCTGTTTTCCAAAAGTGTTTACAGGAGTGATATTACTTTATCTGGTTAGATAGAGTTTACCAATGAAGCCACCTGGTCTGCAGTTTTCTGTGTGGGAAATTTTAGCTCATGAATTCAATTTCTTACATACATATAGGAATACTCAGATTTTCTGTGTTTTTAGTCAGGTTTGGTCATTTGTGTCTTTCTAGGTAGGATGTTTTCCATTTCATCTGAGTTTTTGAATTTATTGGCGTAAAGTGCTCATAATATCCCCTTATTATTCTTTTAGTATCTGTAAGGTCTGTACTGATGTCCCTTTATCATTCATGATATTAGAAATTTGTGTTTTCTCTTTTTCTTGATCAGTCTGGTTACATGTTACCAATTTAATTGAGCTTTTCAAAGAACCAGCTTTTGGTTACATTGATTTTTCTTTATAGTATGCCTTCTATATCATTGATTTCTTATTATTTCTGTTATTTAACTTTGAGTTTAATTTGCTGTTCATTTTTTAATCTCTTAAAATAGAAGCTTAGATCTTCATTTTAGGTTCTTTTTTAAAATAAAGTATCTAAAGCTGTATACTTTTCCCTAACTACTGCTTTAACCATGTATCAGATTTTTATGTTTTGTTTTCCTTTTCATTTAGTTCAAAATATTTTCAAATTTCCCTTGTGATTTCATTTTTGACCTATGAGTTATTTAAAATTTGTTTTATAATTTCCAAATATTTGGAGATATTCCAGTTATTTTTATGTTACTGATTTTAAATTTAATTTTGTTTTCATCAGAGAACATACTTTGTATGCCTTTATTTAGTCCTCTTAAATTTATTGGGAGTTTTTTGTGATTCTACATATGGGAGTTTTAGTGATTATTTCATGTATGTTTGAAAATAACGTGTAATTTGCTGTTGTTGGGCTGAATTTTCTAGAAGTGTCAATCAAGTCAAGATGGTTGATCGTGTTTTGTTCAACTCTTCGGTATTCTTACTGGTTTTCTGCTATTTGTTCTACTCATTACTGAGAGAAGATTGTTGAAATCTCAGTGATCATTGGGGATTTGTCTATTTTTCCTTTCAGTTCTGTCCACTTTTGCCTCTTGTATCCTGAAGGTCTGCTTTAGTGCGTATACTTTTGGGATTTTGTCTTTATGATGATGATAAACTAAATTATTTATTATTATGAAATATTTATCTTTCTCTTTGATAAGGTGCCTTGACTGATGGAATAGAACTACTACAAATTTCTTATGATTAGTATTTGAATGGTGTATCTTTGTCATTTTACTTTCGATCTATTTGTGTCTTTATATTTAATGTTTGTTTCTTATAGACAGCATATTGTTGGGCTTTACTTTTTCTGAAAAATCCAGTCTGACAATCTCTGCCTTTTAATTGAGGTGCTTGAAATATTTATATATTTAATGTAATTATTGATTGGGTTGGGTTAAAGTCTGTCATTTTGTTGTTTTTTATTTGTCCCATTTGTTCATTTTTTCCTTTTCTTTTGGATTAATTTTTTTAAGTTCCATTTATTTCCACTATTGGCTTATTACCTGTACCTTTAAATATTTTAATATGCATCTATAACCATATTATACTACTTCATGTATGCTACTAATGTATACTTCCATTTCCCCTCTACCTTTACTTTCACTATTGTCATACATTTTACTTCTTTATGTTATAAACGCCATACTATCGTTACTACTTTTATTTTAAATGTCAGTCATATTTTAAAAAAATTAATAAAATTAGAATTGTTTTGAAGCTTTGTTGGAGTTAGTCTGGAATATCTTTTTTTTGGGGGGGCGACTTGCTTAGATAGTGGAAGGGAGATTGGGCAATCTACTACCGTAGTGATACTGCCTCAGAAACCCAAGGAGGGGTTGCTATGAGTCGAATCCGACTCTATAGCAGTGAGCTTGAGCTTGCTGCTTAGATGTATCTAGCTTAGATGGCCCTTCTGGGATCTATCCTAGATGCTTTGAGTGTTCCAACAATTCTCTTCACTCTGGCTGATGAAAACTTGGCTTTCTCTCAGGCTTGTGGAGCTCTGGGAATGATTTAGGTACAGCTCCCTGGAAATTCTTTACTTGTGAAGTTACATCCTACATTTGTGCATCTTAGTATTCAACAACAAAATGAAGATATTGCCAGTGAATTTCTGGAGTTCTTCTTCTGCCTCGATGTAGTTCCTTCTTTTCTGGTACTCTGACCTGCAAATTCTTGCCACCCCAGTGTCCCTGAACTATGCTTTATGTAGCCTTAATTTAGCAAGAGTGCCATACTCTACTTACTTACTTCCTCCCTGGGTCATGGTCCACAATGTACCTGTAGGCAGAAAGTTGGGACAATTGTAAGGCTCACCTCATTTGCTTATGATCCAGGCTCTCAAGACTATCAGTAGTCCAGTGTCAGCAAACAATATTTTATATATTTTGTACAGTTTTTTTAGTTGGTTTCAGTGGAACAGCAAATGTGGTCCCATTTATTCTTGTACTTCATATATATATAAATATGAACTTCATAAAAATATAAATATATATATTTTAATCTGGAGATTTCCCTTCCATATTTTCTTCTTTTAAGAAACTGTGTTGTTTGCCCTGTAAAATTGAGTACAGTCTAGATTTTGCTGGGTGTTTCCTTTGGTATAATTTAGCATGTTCCTCTGGCCTGTATATTGCTTTTAAAGTTGTAGTTGAATCTTGAGCAGGGTTTTTCAACATTGACACTATTGACTATTTAGTGTCATGATATTTTTTGATATGGGGAGCTGTCCTGTGCGTACAGGATGATTAGCAGCATCCCTGGCCTCTACCCACTAGATGTCAGTAGAACCCCTTCCCCAGTTGTGACAACTGTTACCCTGCTTGAGAACAAGAATCAAAGTCAGGATCAACCTTTTTTTTTTTTGGCAAAACTCCCTCATACATAGTGTTATGTTCTTCTAATGGCAAGCAAATAGTATTTGCTATTTTGTGATGTTAGTAGCCACTGATGCTCAGTGAATGACAAAACTCACTGCCATCGAGTCGATTTCGACTCACAGCAGCCCCCTTTTAGTTTCTGAGGTGGTAAATCTTTACAGAAGTAGATTGCCCAGTCTTCCTTCCAAGTGGATTAATTAATTCTGCTCAGTGAGTAGATTTGTTAATTTGTTGTTGTCATTGTTCTGTGAGTTGCCATTGAGTCAGTGTTGCTTCATAGCAGAGTAGAACTGTGCCATAAGATTTCCAAGGCTGTGATCTTTCAGAAGCAGATCTCTGGGCCTGTCTCTCAAGGTACCTCTTTGTGGGTTTGAAAATCAACCTTTCGGCAAGTAGCCATGTGCTTAACCAATTGCACCACCCAAGAACTTTGTCGTTAATTTGTTAGAGGTTATAAAATGGTGCTGTTCTAATTCTTTCATGTCTTCTTGTTTATAAGCTGGAATATTTGTATAGAGAGAAACTTTCTAGGGCCAACAGATCCTCCTCAACAAAGCCTGCTGGCTCTTTAACAGCTGCTATCCCTCCCCCATCCTTCTCCAGCTAAGGTGAAGACTATTCTCTGTTTTTGATGATGTCTCAGTCTGCTCACAATGATCTTCTGAGGCTTAGAAGGGCATTTTCATCTGTGGTATTTTTGTTTTTTATCATGAGTCGTGATGACACAGATACATTTGGGCTTTGAAGGCCTTTGTGTTGTGTGTAAGTTTAGTTAGAAATTCCATAATAGAGCAGAAAAGGAGTTTTTGTTCTCATATTTGCTTCTTAACTTCCTCCATGGTACAGTTGGTCTTATTGCTTCAAAGACTTGACCTTCTGGAGCAAACCAAGAACTGATGTTCACTTCTTTATGCTTTTGGTCAGAACTTAGGTCTTTCTTCTGACACTCTGTGCTATTCCTTCCTGCTAGGTAGTCCTTCCTGAAGACTCCAAGAGTCAGTTTAGGGACTGCTCAGCTCAACCTTGAGTAGTGGTTTATGGGCATTGGCTGGCATTGTGCCTTCCTCTTTGTACTTTTCTTCCTACTCAGATATTTTTCTCATGGTTCTGAAGAGTTTGAGAGTGTAGATGAAGAAAATGAGATAGGCCTGGGTGGTAAATATTTAACTTTCCCCAAGAGACGTGAAGTACAAGTGTGGCTGAGAGGAAGAACACCTGTCCACCATGGGGTTGGACTTCCCCATGGAGCATTCATCTCCATCATTAGCACCTATACATGAGGGGACTGGACAGATAGCCCTGGCTCTAGAACCTGGTTTCTGCAGCCACAGCTTAGATTCTCGGGGTTAGTGCTAAGTTGAGAGCAAAAATCCTGGTAATAATGTACCCTGGAAGAATTTTTAGTCCTGTACCTACTTGCTATCTTCAGTATGGTTATTTTAAAAAGTTCCCTGAGGATTGTTTGTTCCAGATATTGTGTTAGGTGTGCAGCGCTGAAAATCTTGCTAGCATCTAAGACACCAAATATATGTGGTACAAGGCAAAGGGGCCAGTAAATACCAAACCAAAAACCTACTGTCATCGAGTTGATTTCAAATAATAGTGACCCTACAGGACAGAGTAGAACTGCCCCTAAGTGTTTCCAAGGCTGTAAATCTTTTTGGAAGCAGGCTGCCTCATCTTTCTTTCACGGAGTGGCTGATGGGTTCGAACCACCAACTTTTTGGTTAGCAGCCAAATGCTTTAACCACTATTTCACCAGAGCTCTTTAAAAGTATGTACAGGTCTCTACTGTGGCTCTCTGGTAGCATAGTGCCTAAGGCACTTGACTGCTAACCAGAAAGCTGGTGGTTCAAACCCACCAGCCACTCCTTGGAAGGAAGGTTGGGCAATCCTACTTCCGTAGTGATACTGCCTCGGAAACCCAAGGAGGGGTCGCTATGAGTCGGGGCTGACTCAAAGGCAAATAACAACAACAACAACTGTGGCTCAACTCTCAACCAAACAATAGACTGACCTACTAGCTGAACAACTATGCCATGGAGATGCAGTCCTTAGAAGAATAAACCACAGGAGATCTGGAGGGCAGCATTTGCACAGGGAGGAAGCTAGAAAGGCAGGAATGCATAGGTAAGAAGGACACAGGGAGGGGGTAACCAAAGGGAGGAGGTGGGAGGAGAGCTGTTAAATTGTGGGGATTGCAGTCAGTGTCACTAAACAAAACGTGTATGAACTGTTGGATGTAAAACAAATCTGCTTTGTAAAATTGCACCCAGATCATAATAAAAAGTTTTAAAAAATGTATGTACAGTGCTCTATAAAAGTGCAAAGGGGAGACTGTCAGTGTAGAGGATAATAGGCTTCACAGCAGGGAAGGCATTTGTTCTGGGCAGGATTATGAGTGGGATCTCAACAGGCGTAAAAGTGGATGAGGGCCATTCTAGGGGGAGTTGTTACAGTATATTGCTAGTTTATAGTATTAATGAAAGTTAATACTATAAAATTGTGGGGTGTTATGAGATGAGATGTTATAGATGAGAACTTTAAGTTTTTATTTAATTTATTTTAAAAAAACTATTTTTTCCCTTAGTTTTGATCACAAGCCATTTTAATCAATTGGTTTAAAAGTAGTTGGCTTATGCTAGGACACCCATATGGGATTTTGACCCAGTTTTCTTATGTCAAATAAATGCAGATAACATAAACTTTATGGCAGTTCTTTCCCAGAGGAGGGCGAGGAAGAGATAAGGCCATTGCAGGGTTGACTCTGAGGGGCTGGTGCATTTGGGGGAGGAAGTGGCTGCTGGACCCTCCTCTTCTCCTCCCCTCCTCATTAGTCTGTGTGTACGTGTTGTAAGTCAGTCTCCCACAGCTAGCCTAAAACCCTAGGTGACCGGGTCACTCACTCTCCCAACCCCCTCACCAGCCTGAGGGCCAGGACCATGGAGGACAAGAGGCTGGGCTCACCTCCTCCCCACAGTGAACAGAAGGAGGGAGGAAATTTTATGGTCATGCTTCCTTGGATTCAAAGGTTCTGAGGAGTGGACCTATCCTGTGAGACAAAAGATGCAGGAATTGTACCTGGAGTGTTTTTAGGCCCATGTTCTGCTATGAAAAGCAGATTACTTATATTACAGATTCAACTTCAGGAATATGAAGACACTTACCTAGCAAAATGAACAATATAGGTGATGTCATCAGTGCAGGCAGATCATTATCTGTTCAGTCTGGTACCAACGCAGTTTGAAGAGAACAGATGGAGAAGATTTTAGCAATATGCAGGTTGAGCCTGTACAGAATGACTGACATAAGAGCAGCATACAAAGGATAAGAATTTCTGTATGGGAAGGAAGAAAATACTAGACGGTAATGATGTAGAATGGTAAAAGCACAAGTAGTTTCTTTTCAATTATATAAATCACTTCCAGATGAGTTTCTCTGCACCTTGTTCAACAGCAGTTTAAGATGTTGGACTTCTGTAGATATACTGATGGTCTTACTTTTTTCTGAATTTCATTTGTTTTATTGTTGTTGCTGAGAACATATACAGCAAAATATACACCAATTCAACAGCTTCTACATATAAAATTTAGTGACACTGATTATTCTTTGAGTTGCCCAGTCATTCTCATCTGCCCTTTCTGAGTTGTTTTCCCTAGTTAACATGAATTTGCTGCCCTCTAAGCTTCCTTTCTAATATTTGGGTTGCTATTGTCAGTTCGATCCCATATAGATAATTCTTAAAAGAACATAATGCTCAAGGAAGACTTTTTTTTTTACCAGTTAAACTAAACTATTGTTGAGTTTAAGACTTCAGGTAGTATTTTTGGTTTTCATTTTAAACATTATCTCAGGTCAATAGTTTCAGAAGTTCATCCAATCTCTGGTTCCAGAAAGTCTAGAGTCCATGAAAATTTAAAATTCTGTTCTACAGTTTCCCCCTTTTGATCAGGATTCTTCTATAAAATCTTTGATCAAAATGTTCAGTAATGGTAGCTAAGCATGATCCATTACTTCTGCTCTCGTGGCAAAGGAGTCAGTTTTCTTGGAGGCAGTTAGTCACAGATTGCATAGCCTCCTCCTGTTTCTGACTTTCCTTTTTTCTCTGTTGCTCCAAGTGAATAGAGACCAATTGTTGTGCCTTGGATAGCCGCTTGCAAGCCTTTAACACCCCAGACACCATGCAATGAACAGGAGGTAGAACAGAAACACTGAACACATTATTAGGCCAATTAACTGGGATGTCCTATGAAACCATGACCCTAAACTTCCAGAGCAAGGAACAAAATCCCATGAGGTATTCGGTTGCACATAAGCAGCCTCAGCAGCTACTCCTTTTTTTTTTTTTAATTCATTATTGTAAGTATATCTGTCACACAACTTTTGCCAATTCAACTTTTTACAAGTGTACAGCTTATTGACAGCAATTACAATAATCAGCTTTGCAACTCTACCCTTAATCAATGTGATTTTTCCATCACCATTAATCCCCCTTCTCCCACTTCCTCCTGCCCTTAATGTAACACAATGCAACACACTGCCGTAACACAATGCTACACACTGCCGTTGAGTCAGATCTGACTGATAGCGACCCCTTCTTGGGTTTCTGAGGCGGTATCACTATGGAAGTAGATTGCCCAACCTTCCTTCCGAGGAGTGGCTGGTGGGTTTCAACCACCAGCCTTCTGGTTAGCAGTCAAATGCCTTAGACGCTACGCCACCAGAGCTCCCTCTCTTGCCCTTGGTCATCACTAATAAACTTTGGTCTCCATACATTTGCCTTTTCTTATTATATAAATAAGGCCATACGATATTTGTCCTTTTGTGATTGGTTTATTTCACTCAGCATAGTGTCTTTAACCTCCATCCACACTGTAGCATGTATCAGGACTTCATTTCTCCTACTGGCTGAGTAGTGTTCCATAGCATGTATGTACTACGTTTTGTTTATCCATTCATCTACTGATGGGCATTTAAGTTGTTTCCACTTTTTGGCTATTGTGAATAGTGCTGCAATGAACATTGGTGTATAAGTCTCTCTCTGATTCTTTGTTTCAAGTCTTTTGGGTATATAATGCTGAGCTGCCTTTCATGTGCTTGGTGCCCATTTGAATGTCCTCTTTGGTGAAATGTCTATTCAAGTCTTTTGCCCATTTTATTATTGAGTTGTCCTTTTGTTGTTAACTTGTACAAGTTTTATTTATATTTTATTAGATTCTTATTGCATATCTGGTTTCTGAAGATATGATACATGGTATCTCTCAGTCAATATCTTATCTTTTCACATTTTTGCTAAAGTCTTGTTGACTAAAAGTTTTTAATTTTTATGAGACCCTTTTTAATGAGTTTTGTCTTTTGCTGTTAGTGCATTTGTTACTATATTACGTGATCCATTGTTGAAAGCTAGGCCTGACAGCGTTGCTCCTGCTTTTTCTGAGAATTTTATGGTTTGACACATTTAGATCCTTAATCTATTTTGATTTTGTTTTTGTGTATGGTGTTAAACATGAATCCTATTTCATTTTTCTGTTTGTGGAAGTCCAGTTTTCCCAGCACCATTTATTGAGGAGGTTCTTCCTTCCCTGTCGAATGGCTTTAGCATCTTTGTCAAAAATCAGTTGACCATAGATATATGGGTTTATTTTTGGACCTTCAATTCTGTTTCATTGGGCTATGTGTCTATTGTTATAACCAGTATCAGGCTGTTTTGATTATTGTAGCCATATCCCTAAAAAACAAACATCAAGTCTATTCTGACTCATAGCGACCCCAAGGCTATAAATCTTTATGGAAGCAGACTGCCTCATCTTTCTTATGCAGAATGACTGGTGCTTTTAAATCACTGACCTTTTGGTTAGCAGCCAAATACCTTAACCACTACATCAACAGAGCTCCTTACTGTAACCATACAGTATGTTTTAAATCAAGAAGTATGAGTCCTCCTTTCTCTTTCAACATTATTTTGGCTATTAGGGGCCTCATTGCCATTCCCTATAAGGTTGAAGATTGGTTTTCTATTTGTGTCAAGAAGACTAATTTTGATTGGTATTGCATTGGATAGTATTGACAACTTAATAATATTGTCTTCCAATCCATGAACATAGGATATCTTTCCATTTATTTAAATCTCTTTAATCTCTTTCCGCAAACTGAACTCAGTGTCATCGAGTCAGATCCGACTTATAGTGACCCCTCCTTGGGTTTCTGAGGCAGTATCACTACAGAAGTAGATTGTCCCACCTTCCTTCTGAGGAGTGGCTGGTGGGATTGAACCGCCAGCCTTGCCACTAGAGCTCCACATCTCTTTCAGCAGGTTTTATAATTTTTATTGTCTAAGTTCTTCGTATCCCTGGTTAGACTTACTCCCAGGTGTTTTATTCTTTTAGATGCTATTGTAAATGTAATTTTCCCCTAATTTCCCTTTCAAATTTCTCATTGCTAGTGTATAGAAACCCAACTGATTTTTGTTCATTGACCTTTCACTCTGCAGTTTTGCTAAATTATTCTATTAGTTCTAGAAGTTTTCCTATGGACCATTTTGGGTTTTCTGTATGCCCACTCCTCTTTTATCACTATGGTCAGGTTCTAAAAACTAGTTCATTATGTGAAAATTGGCATTATGCAAAAATCACATAACCCCTTTACCTGCAGCCTTCTGCAACCTACCTGCAGACATAACTTCAGTGATGCTCAGGTGGTGGTCACAGAAGAGGATCCTGCCAGTGACAGCCTGCCATCAGGAAGTAGCTTCCAGCTCTCCCTAGTGCATAGTGCTGATTTTGTTCCCTGATGCCTACATCCTGTACTTGCCTTCTCTCTGGAGTTACCACCTTCTATGCCTGCACTTCTGGGTCCTGTGCCCCTCAGGGGCCCCCCTCTCCTTTCTGAGACCCCTCCCCACCCTGGTATGATTTCTTGGACAGCCCAAACCACCTGTCCTTCCTCCACCTCAGGCAACCAGTTTACTTCCTGCACCTCTAGGGCCCCTTGGGTCCTACCAGGTTGAGAGCCCAGCACACAGCGGCAGCTCCCAGAACCACTGTTTCCTGGCTGAGGTGCTTACTGTTTTCCCAATACCACTCCCCTGTTTCCCAGAACTTTGAGCTCCTCCCTGGACTCCCAAGACCCTTCCCAAGCTCAGGCAACTGATCTCTCTGCTACAGCAACCTGTATGGGCTCCCTTCCCTCCACTCTTGCACCCCAGCATGAGCATTCCCCTACTCCTGCATTGCAGGTCTGTCTCCCCATTCTTTTAATGATGCTTTTGGGACCCCATACCTCCTTTTGCACCACAGGCCATCCCACAGAGCCTGTCCACATGGCAGCTGCCTCCAGTCTGCTCTATCCAACAGCCCCCACACCACCCCCAGGTTAGGCTTGTGGTTGTGACTGCTGTGCTCCCGCATCCCCAGGCCCACCCTGCCTTCCTGCACAGCCTGACCCACCCTACCCTGCTCCTCCACACCCAGCTTCAGCCTGCAGAGTTGCTGTGGGCCCCTGTTGAGAACCCCAGCCTGCTGCAGTTGCTGCTCCAGCAGCACAGGACTGAGCCCACAGCATTCCAACTGCACATCCTGCTGGAAGTCCCTAACCTGCTTGGCCCAGTGCACTAGTTTGCCCCTCTGAGGCCATGTGGACTCACCTCTCCAGATCGTGCTATGCTTGGTGCCCATTCACACATCCCTCCCCCATCCTGGCTCCTTCTGCCCGGTCCTCTGGGGGCAGGGTGCCTGGCACCTTCCATTGCTGCCTTCTGCTCTCACCTCTGGGCATAGACTTTGGATGCTCCACTAAACAGTGGACATTTTATTCTTGTCATAAATGCAAAATGTCAGATAACAAGATAGCTGTAAAGTGATGAGTAGATTTATATACCATCATATCATCTGCTAATAGAGATAATTTTACTTCTTTTCCATCTGGATACTTTTTATTTCTTTTTCTTGTGTTATTGATCCGGCTAGAATTTCTAATACAATATTGAATAGAAGTGGTGAAAGTAAGCACCCTTGTCTTGTTCCCAATTTCAGGGAAAAAGCACTCAGTCTTTGTCCATTAAGTATACTGATGGCTGTTGGATTTTCATATATACCCTAAATCATATTGAGGAATTTCCTTTGTATTCCAGTCTGCTTTAGGGTTTTCATCAAGAAAGGGTGTTAGATTTTATCAAATGCTTTTTCTGCATCCAGAGATGATCATGTGGTTCTTTTACTTTGTTCTGTTGATGGGGTATATTATGTTGATTGATTTTCTAATGTTGAACCATTATGGCTGGCTGTTTCGGAGGCTTAGAGGTAGATCTGATGGACAGGGTTTGGAGACTAACTTAAGGCACCTCTGAGGGGCAGACTTTCCTTCTTTGAGTCCTCTGGGGGTTGCCCTGCCCTCACCATCCTTGGTATTCAGGATCCTGTCCTTTCTCCCTATTGGTATCCCTCAGTTTTGCATCATCAAAACTTTCCAAGGTGAGTATCCTCCTCCATTAGGGTTTGAAGATGTGCTTGGTTTTTAAGTTGTTTCCTGGAATAAATCCCATTTGGTCGTAGTGTATGATTCTTTTAGTATGCTGTTGGATTCTGTTGGCTGGTATTTTGTTGAGGGTTTTTCATCTATATTCATAAGAGATATTGTCTAGTTTTGTTTTCTTGTGGTGTCTTTCTCTGGTTTGGGTATCAGGATTATATTTGCTGCATAAAATAAATTAGGAAGTATTCCTTCCTTTTTATCTTTTTGAAGAATTTAAATATATTTATGTCAAGTCTTCTCTAACTGTTTGGTAGACTTCACCAGTGAAGCCATCTGAAGAACTTTTTCTTGTTGGAAGGTTTTTGGTTCCTGATTTCATATCTTTACTTGTGGGTCTGTTGAGACTTTGTATTTCCTCTTGAGTCAGTTTCTGTACATTGTGTACTTCTGAGAATTTGTCCATTTCATTGAGGTTATCCAGTTTATTGCCATTTAGTTGTTCATAATCTGTCACAATTCTCTTTATTTCTATCGAATCAGTTGTAATGCTCCCTCTTCCATTGTATTTTGGTTATTTATATCTTTTCTTTCTCAGTCTGGCTAAAGGTTTGCCAATTTCATTGATCTTTTCAAAGAACCAACCCTGCTTTTATTGGTTCTATGATTTTTCTGTTAGCATAGTGCCTAAGGCACTTGACTGCTAACCAGAAGGCTGGCGGTTCAAACCCACCAGCCACTCCCTGGAAGGAAGGTTGGGCATTCCTACTTCCGTAATGATACTGCCTTGGAAACCCAAGGAGGGGCCGCTATGAGTCGGGGCCGACTCGATGGCAAATAACAACAACAACAACAACAATGATTTTTCTGTTTTTGATTTTATTTATTTATGCTCTGATCTTTGTTATTTTTTCTTCAATTTTTTTTGGTAGGTTTAGACTTAGTTTGCTCTTCTCTTTCTAGTTCTTGGAGTTGTTGAGTTAGGCTAATTTGAGATCTTCTTTTCTTATGTAGATGTTTATTGCTATACTGATGATTTTACCTTTACTTACCTATTATAAATTATAAACCAAAAATTTTGGACTTGCAGAAATACATTGTGATAATAATAGACATTTCATACTTGAAGTTTATTTGTATGATATAACTTTAAATAAAAAGCAGTTAGGGAGGATTCACAAAATGACTTTTTAAATTTAAAGATGAGCTCCCAATTTTGAGAATGATTCCAAATGTCATCATCCTCCTTATTAAGGAAGAGGGGTGGAGAAGATGGCAGATAGTCATTACATTTTTAAAAAGATTTAGGAAGAAGGTTGAGATTGAGAGACTTTTGAAAATTTCCCCAAGATAATCTTGCTTATGATTTTACCATGTAGTACTCATTGAAGACCTGTTGTGTATCATATCCTATGTACAATAGTTGGCTGGCTGTTTTGGAGGCTTAGAGGTAGATCTGATGGACAGGGTTTGGAGGCTAACTTAAGGCACCTCTGAGGGGCAGACTTTCCTTCTTTGAGTCCTCTGGGGGTTGCCCTGCCCTCACCCTCCTTGGTATTCAGGATCCTGTCCTTCTCCCTATTGGTATCCCTCAGTTTTGCATCATCAAAACTTTCCAAGGTGAGTATCCTCCTCCATTAGGGTTTGAAGATGTGCTTGGTTTTTAAGTTGTTTCTGTCTCTAGTATATTTGTCCTTCGTACTGATGTGTTTGGAGTTTGAAGGGTAAGTTTGTGCAAGTTCAGTGTGAAAAATCAACCGTGGATTTCAGGTAACTAAGGAGCTTTGGGCTCTCAAATTTTTCTTCTCCAAATATCACCAGAAGGACCAAATTGTTTTCACTTCTCCAGAGCTCTACTCTGCATGGATTCAAAGGTATGGGAGACATCTCTCTTCCTTTTACTGGTGAAAGTATTTCTTTCTCTCCTTCCCTTCTCTCCTGCCTCCCATCTTCTTTCCTCTCTCCTGTCCTTTTCTTCCCCTCTTCTCGTTCTTTTTATTGTGGTCTCTGCCCTCCTTCAATAATTTCCACATTCTGTGGGATCACTTTTCTTTGGAATGGGGTACAGATATGGATCTCTTCCAGTCAGTAGGCCAGGTAGCTGTCTTCCAAATCCCTTGGCATAGCCGAGTGAGTGCCTTCAGTGTGACATCCATTTGTTGAAACATTTATCTCAATGGGTATTCCATTAATTCCTGGAGCCTTGTTTTTCAGGAGCTCTGCTGGCATAGTGCCTAAGGCATTTGACTACTAACCGGAAGGCTGGCAGTTCAAACCCACCAGCCACCCCTCGGAGGGAAGACTGGGCGATCTACTTCTGTAGAGATACTGCCTCGGAAACCCAAAGAGGAGTCGCTATGAGTCGGGACTCACTCGACAGCAGTGAGGTGTTTTTTTTTTTTTT
>NW_006921620.1:5776722-5777716 GCF_000298275.1 Orycteropus afer afer | reverse complement strand
CACAGACCCTCCTCAACAAAGAAAAGAGAAACCAATTGACAGAGATACAGAAGATAATCCTGGAGCCCTGAGCTTTGAAAGGAAGTACACAGAAGTGGTTGAGGCACCAACTATTGAAAAAACATGAATGAAAACAGTGAGTACAGAGACACTTGGAGCAGTGGACTGTCAGCTACTCTGACAGTACCAACAGCCTGAATATTGGGACCTGAGAATTGACCTAAAGATCGGCCCTGGTTGCCAAGGGCTGCAGGGATGACTGCGCTGGTGGCCTGTGACTAGGAAGGGAAACAGCAAGGAGGGAGACAGCTGAGCTGTTGACTTTCTGCTGTCCAGAAGGTGCAGCCATTTTGCTTGTTTACATGTGGCAGCCATTTTGGATATTTAAAGTGACTGAGGGTACAGCCATTTTGAATCTTTACAAGTGGCAGCCATTTTGGATTTTAAAGTGACAGCATTCTCATTCAGATTCCAAGGACCTAAGAATAGGCTCTGTTTGCCAAGGATGGCAGAGACATACAAGAGGCTAACAGCAGGAAAGGAGATAGGTAGTGAGTGTATAAGTGTTGTCAATGAGGGAATAGAGGTGCACAGCACAGTACCCTACTTATGTAGATAACATACAAACAAAACAAAGCAAATGACAATCGTGGGCAAGTCACTCCAATGTATAATCACCAATTAAATATAAACACAAAAATGTCACAATGCCTCGGAGACAACAGAGCATCATAGTCCACACAAAGAAGGAAGATAAAGTAGGAGAAACAAGGGGCCAGGATACAGACCCAAAACACATCTCTGAGGAAGATGCAGCATTGGAACTCCATGATCAGGAACTCAAAAGAATTATATTTAGGTATCCTCAATGAATTGAGAGGTGAATCAAGGAAAACAGTGACAAAATTGGAAAAAACTCTCAAACAATTTTGAAAGACAATACAAGAACAAAATGACAAACAAAAAATTTGAAATGATACAATATCTACACACA
>NW_006921620.1:5773100-5774894 GCF_000298275.1 Orycteropus afer afer | reverse complement strand
TGTGGAGAGTCAAGGAAAGGGTTTATATATGGAGGGAAACTTTCTTTGTTGGTTACCAGGGGTGGGAGGAAAGGACACGGAACACTGAAAAAAAAAAAAATACATTGACCTATGTCACTTTAGTTTTGTGTAACACAGCTTTGCTTACTGAAAGTGAGGATGACTTGAAGCACTTGCTGATAAAGATTGAAGACTACAATCTCCAGTATGGATTACACCTCAATATAAAGAAAACAAAAATCCTCACAACTGGACCTATATGCAGCATCACAATAAATGGAGAAAAGATTGAAGTTGTCAAGGACTTCACACTACTTGGTTCCACAATCAACACCAATGGAAGCAGCTGTCAAGATATCAGACATATTGCATTGGGCAAATCTGTTGTAAAAAAACCTCTTTCAAGTGCTGAAGAGCAAAAATGTCTCCTTGAAGACTAAAATGCGCCTACTAAGCTGTGGTATTTTCAATCGCCCTTAAGCATGTGAGAGCTGGACAATGAATAAGGAAGACCGAAGAAGAGTTGATGCTTTTGAGTTGTGGTGTTGGCGAAGACTGCTGAGAGTACCATGGACTGCTAAAAGAACTAACAAATATATCCTGGAAGAAGTGCAGCTGGAATTTCTCCTTGGAAGAGAGAATGGCCAAACTTCATCTCACCAACTTTGGTCATGTTGTCAGAAGGAACCATTCCCTGGAGAAGGAGATCATGCTTGGTAGACTTGAGGGTCAACAAAGAAGGGGAAGGCCCTCAACAATATCGATTGACACAGTGGCTGCAATGATGAGCTCAGGTATAGCAAGGATCGTGAGGATGGCACAGGACTGGGCAATGTTTCGTTCTGTTGCTGTGAATCTGATACAACTCGACGGCACCTACCAACAACAACTGCCCCTTTTTTTTTCTTGCCTCCCTCTTACTCTTTGTTACTTTTTTTTTCTTCACACTCCCACCTCTTTTCTCGTTTCACCTTCCACATCCCCTGTCTTGTCCTCTTTCTCTGCCTCTCCCTTGTCTCCTTTCTCCCTCTCTCCTTTTTTTGTTTTCCTTTCTGTGCCCCCCTATACCCTACTCATAGCCTTATCTCCTCCTGTACAGGGCCCTTTGAATGTTCCATCTCTGAAGTCAGTGACTTTGAGATCCATAAATCATGAACCTTTTTTGGGAAGAGATGATCTGATTTATAAGGATAGTTCAGGGCATATGCTGGGATACGGGTCTGTGGTTTTGGTAAAGATATTGTACTTTCTTTTTTGGCCTCATATTCCTTTGCCAAATGACTGTACCCCTGTCTCCAGGTAGCAGATATTTTATTCATTCTTCCTTGGATTCAAAGACAATTTTTTTTAAAATGCTTTGATTTTTTGAAAAATATTAGAAATATCATAATCATTGTAAAAGGGGGTAGGGGAGATGACAGGTGACATTTAATACATTTTAAAAAATTGATTTAGGATGGAAATTTAGATTGTGGAATTTTCCCAACTTTCCCTTCACAATTTCCTTATGGTTCAGATAAGTAATATTCAGTGAGGGCCTGATTTGTGTGACGCCCTGTGCAGACAAGTTGGTTAATTTTTTTTTTGGTGCCGAAACCTCAGTTAGCTACTTTTTTTTTTTTTTTAATTTTATTTGGAGTTGGGTGAACATTTACAGAGTAAATTCACTTTTCATACAGCAGTTCACATACACCTTGTCTCATGTCATTGACCAAAATTTACAATGCAACAGCTCCCCTCCCACTTCCTCCCCATAGTCACCTCCTCCCAGTGTCCATCCCCTCATACTCTTCT
>NW_006921620.1:5728670-5768131 GCF_000298275.1 Orycteropus afer afer | reverse complement strand
ATAAACCTTTCCTTAACTTTTACAATAACGGACTAATACAATATTTGTCCTTCTGTGACCGACTTATTTCACTCAGCATAATGTCCTCCAAGTTCATCCACGTTATGCGGTGTTTTGCAGATTCTACATTATTCTTTAGCATTAGAGTTAGCTACTTTTAAAAGAAGTGTTCGGTTAATAAAAATGTCACTTGGGAAAAAAAGGAATTGGGCCTAAGGGATTGAGAGTGTTAGAGGGAAGACATAGATCTAGTGGACAAGTACATCTGAGGAACAAACTTTCCTCCCTTGGGTTACCTGAGTGTTGCCCTGCTCTGACCCTCCTTGACCTTCAGAATCCTGTCCTCTCCCCCTATTGGTTTCCTTCACTGTTGAGTCATCAATGGTTTCCAGGATGAGTGTCCACGGTATGTCATTCTCCTCCACTGGGTTTTAGATGTCTTCAGTATTTCTAGTGCTTTTGATCCTGTTTAAGGCTCATTGGGTAAGTTTTAAAAAATTAAGTCTGAAAAATAATTGTGGAGCCAAGGAAATCAAGGAGCCTTGGATTCTTATTTATCTTTTCTGGGTAACAGTTTACAGCTTCAGTTCCCCAAAACTGTTTTAGTGTGAAAGGTGTCCCTTTTCCTTTCTGAATCAATGGGTAGTTTCTCTCTAGCCTTTTCTGACTTTTTTCATCTTCCCTATCTTGTTTTCCCTTTCTCTGCTTCAGTGATTCTCTGCATCTGTCCTATCTTCTCTGTTCTTCTGCTCCTCCTCCTTGCTTTACCTCCCTCCCCTATCTCTATCACTATTTTCTCCACAGTTTTCTTTCCTCCTTCTCACACCTCTTTGTCTCTCTTCCCCTGCTTTTCTCTCCCTCCTGTGTGTTTCTTTCTGTCTCTAACTCTCCACCACTACCACCACACTGTTTCCTGTCTCCCCCTCAGGACCTTTTGAATGTTCCAGGCCTGAGATCGGTGACATTCCCAGTTCTACTTTAATCAGACACATTATCAATTTTATTGAGGGGAATGGTAGGTAATACAGCACAGAATAATAAAGTTTTAAATAGAATTAAGAGGATGTTTGAGATTTAGGGACTTCCTCAAGTTTCCTTCTGAAAACCTTTCTTAAGCTCTAATGAGGGTTGTCTGCCCCATCCCCCTTTTGGCCTGAGAACTCCTTTCCTCTCTTAATAGTTTGCTTCATTTCAGGCCATCATTAGTTTCATTGGTGAGACTCCATGGTGCATTATTACTGTTTTTGTTTTTGGTGGTCCCCCCCCCCCAAATAAGGTTAGAAGGGGGCTGGAAAACTAGAAATAAAGTGGTCAAAAGAAGTAGTTTATAAGAAAAGTATGAAATAAAACTCACTGCCATGGAGTGGATTCTGACTCACAGCCACCCCTTTTGGGATTCCAAGGTGGTAAATCTTTAGGGAAGTAGATTGCCTAGTCTTCCTTCTGCCAGAGTGGTTGGTGGGTTTGAACTGGCAACCTAGTTAATAGTCAGAGGCACTATGCCACCAGAGCTCCTGATAAGAAAAGTAGTTTATAAGAAATGTAGATTGCTTATCTGAGAAACCTAGCCATCAGGTGACTTTTCCCTAAGATTCAATCTGCCCTGCTGCCAACCGCACAGGATGCTCACACATCCTGCCGTGCTGGGGGACGATCCGCAGACTGGAGCGCAGCTGACAGCCAGTGCCCTAGAGCCAGCCGTCGCCCCACCTGCTGGAGGGGGCGTAGCCCCGCCTCCTGTAGCGCAAGCCAATGGGCTAGGTCCTGGGGGGCGGGGCGCGGCCGAGCGGGAGGAGCGAGGCTGGGGGGGCGGGGCGGCCGCGGTGGTGGCGGTAGCTGGTGGGGTGGCGGCGGCGGCGGCTGCTGCTCGGCCCGGCGTCCGCGGGCCGTGGGGGATGGGGGCGGCGAGCTCCAGCCCTCGGCTACAGCGGCCCTAAATGTTGGGTGGGCGTCCATGTCAGGAACACGGGATGGAGTGCCGAGGTGAGTGTGCGCTTCGGCCGGGGGTCTCCCTCTGGGGCCGTCCCTGGGTTGCCGTCTAGGGTCCAGGTGGCCCATGTGGCGGCCCCAGCAGAGGGAGCTTCGGGCTGCGTTGGTGGCCGGAGCCCGCGGTCTGGCGTCGGGGGCTCCTGCCCTCGAGAAAGGGTCCGACCTGGGCGAGGGGTGAGCGCGGCAGGCAGGAGCCGAGGAGCGGGAGGACGCAAACGGTGGCCTGGAGGAGATGATTATGATAAGCAAACACAGAGCGCTTACTACAGACCAGATAGTATTTTTAAAAACCTTACATATATTAACTCCTGTGATACGACAGGTCCGTCACTATTTCACCTGTTTTTTACATGGGGAAAAAGGTGAAAAGAAAACAAAAAACCCTAGTACACCCTTGGGTCAGGATTTAAACCCAAGGCAGTTTTGCTCCGGAACCTGTGCTCTTGACACTATAGATTCAGAAAATTCCAGCCCCTCTCCCACCTGCCCCCATTACAAACTTAACCCCAAATGGGTTCTAAGCTCTTGGGTGTCTTGGTTTCTGTGGTGTATTCTCGTTTTTGTCTTTTGTGCTGAGAAGAAATGTTTCGTTCAGTTGGCTCCTTACTGTCAAAGGTTTGTCCCAGTTTTATTTTTTTCCTTTGATGTGTTGAGTTCAGTTTGAAATGTTTCAAGGTGGAGCCCTCGTGACTGACGAACCTTGTTTCTCCATGTTTATCTGTTCTTACTCTTTCAAAGGAGACTTGTTCTCATACTTTTTCTGAGGACCAGATTGTTACCTGCTGAAGACAAGAGCTGAGCGTCCCTTCCCCCTTCTGTCTCCCCTACTATCTCTAGTTCGATGCTATTGTCGTCTGCGGTCCTAATTGGTTGATCCATTTTCCCCTCTGTATTTAAATCCTGGGATGAGAAACGTGCTCTTTGGCATGAGTAGTTTTGGCCAGTCAGGGAGAGAGCCCTGTCTGCCTGGAATGCTAGACATTCTGGAGGCGTGGGAGGCTAGGCAGCTTCCTCTTTTTTAAACGTGCTGGATTCAAACTGCACGGGAATGAAGTGTATGTATATTGCACGCCTTTCTTTGGAAGTTAGTTATTTGTATATAAAACTGTTTTTGATGTGCCCCTATTCTGTGTTGGGAGGTGCTTAAAAAAAATAATTGAAGACTTACGGAATGCGCTCTTGCCATTTTTTTTTTTTTAAAGAAAATGTTTAAGTAGATTCTTATTAAATCATAAATTTTGCTGAAATTGCAGATCTCTGAAATACCTAGTAATTTTTCCTGAGGCAGAAATAGTAGAATGGGAACTAGGAAGTACAGATTTGGGAACAGTTTTACACTTCAGTTAGTCCAGTGCCTCAAATAAAAATACTTCTATAATGACATTTTTGGAAGGGGGATAGTACATGAGATGGGAAAACATTTGATTGGCATAGGCTACTGAAGTCTTGGAAAAACTGCGGTTTAGGAGACCTGGAAGTTAGTGTTCACATTTCTAATGCACATAATTACTTAGAATTTAATATATACAGGGAGAGAGTTTTGTACAGTAATTTTCTCTTTGGTGCAAAGTTGTTTGAAAAGTAGATAATACATGCTTTTAACGTTGGCGGTTTGGAGGTAGAAGAGTTGCATGAGAATTAGGAGAATTTCACAAATATTTTGCTTAGCAATCTGTTTGCACAGTTCAAACTTCACTTGGGAACCTATTAGGTTTCCACCAAGTAGCTTCAGTTTCTGGGATTGTTTCCAGTCCTATGTGCCTTGCACATAATCTACAGATCTATTGCAGTGAAGTCATCTTGTTTGTTACTTAACTATAAATAATTTTCTACAAAAAAGTACTGCTAGTGATAATAGCTAACGGTTATTGAGTCTTATTCTGAGCCAGGCACTGTGCTAGTGCTGTTCATGCATTATTACCTAATTTAATTAAATTACCAGTTGTGATCTATTAGTGAACTATTACGTTGCTACCAATGACAGAATATTCATTTTGGCACATGGAAAAGTACAATATATGATCTTGGAAAATGTGTATAGCTCAAACCTTTGTATTATCATGGTTCAATTTTATGAAAGCTCAGATTGTTCATTATATTTTAAACATATTTTCCAAATTGTAATGTTTCCTCTTTTCATCTTAAAAAGTTGTAAAGTATGTATAACAAAATTAGCACATTCATTACCCTAATGCGAATAGGGGTGGAGTATAGCCTTTTTAGTCCCTCCCCTCCTTTATTTAGTCTTGACTAAAAATGTTCAAGCATTTTTGAAACGTTTTTCACCTTAGTAACTTGGGGTTACTAACTTGACACAGAAATTACTTCCAGTAAATTCTTTATCTGAGGTGAAATGTTTTGATGTGTTTGTGATACATGTATTTAAATTTTATAATTATCTTTACCAGTGTCCATGATCAATTCTTAAGGTACTAAATTAACAGCTCTCAGAATTAATCAGACTGACTTTATTAAGGAGCAGAAGTGGTAAGATTTGCTATATTAGCAGTCTTCTTAATTAGTTACTTGTAAAAGAACTGCCCAAGAAAGGCACTCGAGTTTTGTTTTTCTCTTAGATATAATAAAAGTACTCAAAAAGTTGTCCTAGGTTCATTTTAGAAGTTATCTACACAGTTCAAGGATTAATGTTAGGTTTTAAATGAGTTTAAATGTAGAAATTATATTCTCAGAAATAATTTGAGATTAACAAAAGAATATTGAATAAAGGACCTTTAAAATAAATTAGAGATCTATTGGAGAACCCTGAGGAACTCTGGTGGCACAGTGCTTAAGAGCTTGGCTGCTAACTAAAAGGTTGGCAGGTTCGAACCCACCAGCCACTCTGCTAGAGGAAGATGTGGCAGTCTGCTTCCATAAAGATTTACAATTTTGGAGACTCTGGGTCAGTTCTACCTGTCCTAAGGTTTGCTATGAGTAGGAAGGACTGACTCCACGTTAATGGATATGGAGCACTCCACTTAAAGAAGTAGAAAACAATAGAAATCCAACTTTAATTTCAGTTTTATGTAATCTTGCCTTTACTCTGCTTCATATGCTTGTTTTATTTGAAAGATACTGTTTTAGAAGGATTTTTTTTAATAATTATATTTTCTCTTTAAAACACTGCACCAACCATTTTTGTTTCTATAAAAATTAATTGAAACTTTATAAGTAAAAACCCATTCATTATTTATTCAGCAGATAGTTTTGAACAGTTTGTCCCTCAAATGCCAAGAATTGTGCTAGGAGCAGAGAGCACGTGGTTAGCAGATAGACATGGTTTTGATTTCCTGAAGATTATAGTCTAGATGGGAAGACATGAATCATCTATTTGAGCTGTTATATGTACAGTGATGAAAAGTATAGAATGCTGTAAAGCATCCAAGAGGAGATTCTACTCTTGTTTGTTTGGGGATGGGGAGTGAGGGTTAAGGGATTGTGATCTTTGAGCTGAGATCTGAATCAGTAAATAGAGGGGATGAAGTATTCCAGGCAAAAGGTACTATAGATGGGCCTCTGAGCTGACCAATTGTTTTACAAACTGTAGAGCCCTGAGCCATTATGAGTATAAAATAAATTTGGTGGATGGTATTTTTAAAAGTGAAGTGGAATAGAAGAGAAAACATCAAGGACATCACATAGATACTTAGTCAGAATCTGTGTTTTATGAAACAAGTCTATTACATACTCACACAAACACATTTATACAAATATAAAATATTTAATATGTGTATTGGCTCATGATGTAAAATTATCTCCTACTGTGGATCACAGTAAACATACTTCAGGAAGAATGAAAAGGAGGAGTTGAGAGCCAGGGATTAAAAAAAAAGAACCCACTGCTCCGAGTCAATTCTGACTTACAGCAACCCTATAGGACAGAGTAGAACTTGCCCTATAGGGTTTCCAAGGCTGTAAATCTTTACAGAAGCAGACTGTCTCATCTTTCTTCTGCAGAGCGGCTGATGGATTCAAACCACCAACCTTTTGGTTCATAGCCAAATACCTTAACCACTGTGCTACTAGAGCTCATTACAGAGGTCAGTCAGCCAGATTTCACGTTAAGCCTTGTATATAGTAGCTTCTCCGTTATGGAAGGATTTTTAGCAGAGAGATGATAAGGTGGTATTTATGTTTTGAAAAGTTCACTCACTGTATTTTGAATGGTACAATAATGGATGAAGGATCATCATTAGGAAGTTAGTAAAGTAGTTCAGACAAGAAATGATGCTAATCTACACTAGTGTGGTGACAGGGGAGATGGACATGGATAGATTGGAAGGCTGTATATTAGGAAGTAAAAATGTGTGGAGTTGATGAAGTACAGGGAATAGAATAGATAGTATAATATGTGCCTGGAAAAGAATATTAAATAAAACTTCCTACTGTAAATTTCACAGGAGTCCTTAGTCATTCTACCATTTAAAAAGTAACCAGATATCTAATGCAAAATACTTGAAAAGCATTTTAGTGATAGTGATTGAGCTAATTTAATCCCTTCAGTCGTTTCCTTTTTGTTGTTTGGAGATGCAAACAAAATTAGGATTCTTAATTTTAGAAAGGAAAAATGCTCGGATGAAGAAACAAACTAAAATTTTCTTGAGTTCAACTATGTACTGGGATTAGGTGTTTTCACATATGAGATTGTGGTGGTTATGTTTTTGTGTCAACTTGGCTGTGCCTGGTTGAGTGGCTGGGCATGAGAGAAGGCAGGAGCAGAGCCGAGAGAACCGGCATGAGACAGCGACAGCCTTACCAGCCCACAGAGGAGAAAGCTGGGTGCCATTGGGTAGACAGCTTCCTGGCGGAGTGGATTGCCTTTGGGCATTGCTTGGTGGAGAAGATCGGCATAAAATGGAGTAGCAGGTTTGGTCAGCCCACAGAGCAAGAATGCTGAGTGTTTTTAGGGCAGGAAGATTTCCTGCAGAGTGGGTTGCCTTCGGCATTAATTGGCAGAAGTGGGGATCAGGGAAACGGAAGCAGAGCTGCCGCAGCCTGAAAGGGTAGGGCCATGGCCTTTGGGGGTGGAACGACCACAGCCCCCTAAGATTCAAAGAGCCAGGCCTTCACCAACTAGGTTCTGGAGTGTGGGACTGCTCGTTCATGTGAGCCAGTGGGATGGAGCCATAGCCGCTGCCCAACAGTGAGAGGGCAGGGCTGCCATGCCCAAGAGGGAGAGGAACGGGGGGCGGCCAGGCCAAGGTGGTGAGGTCACTGCCGTTCAGGAACTAGGGGACTGGAGCCACCCAGTGAGGAGATGTGTACAAATACCACCCATTGAAGATCTGTACAGGTGCCAGGTTGACAAGGGGTGGAATTGTGGTAGTTATGTTTTTGTGTCAACTTGGCTAGGCCTGGTTGAATGGCTGGGCAGCTGATGGTAGTTAATCCCCATGATGAGACAGGCAATCAACTCCATGGTGGGATCTACCACAAGCAGCTGAGTAGCTGCCTTTGGGATGTGGTCTGCTTCCTGTATATTAGGAGAAGCCTTGAGAATGGTCTCTAGCCTTTGGCACCCTTGGATCTTGTATGTAGCTGTGTCATTGCTCAGCAACCTGCCATGCTCTGCTGACCTTGGGACTTACAATGGACTTAAGTTAATGGCCTGCCGGGTGGTTTGGTTATATCGGGACTGTGCCTTTTTACTTGTCAACCGTGGGGCTTCTCAGCCTCAGCAGCCAGCAGCTGTCTGAGTGAAGAAACGCCTTTAGCTCCAGTGGGCCGGGAGCAGGAGGCAAATCTGGATCCCAAGGTTGAGGGGCTTTCACCCAGCCCCTAGAGCCTGGCACTTTGAACTTGGACTTAAAGCTTCCAAATTGTAAGAATAAACTCCTGCTTGTTAAGGCCATCCCATTTGTGGTATATTTCTTGTCAGAGTGGCACTAGGTAACCAGAACAGAGATCTTTTAATTTTGTAATCTCTTGAAATCTTCACACAGCCTGCAAGTAAATTGTGAAGGTCAGCGATCTAGAAAGTATTAGAACCAGGATTGAAATCCAACTCTAACTCCTAAAGATAATCTTTTTCACTCTACCATCTGAAATTACAGAAAAACAAAACAACAAGCCTTTGCCGTCAAGTTAGTTCAGACTCGTGGTGACCCTATAGGACAGACTAAAACTGCCCAAAGGGTGTCCAAGGTTATATTCTTTATGGAAGCAGACTACCTCATCTTTTTCCCTACAGAGGGGCTGGTATATTTAAACTGCTGACCTTTCGGTTAGCAGCTGAGCACTTAACCACTGTTCCAACAGGACTCCTTTACCAAAAATAGTATCCTAATAATCTTAACCTTTTATTTACTTAGCCAATCAAGAGGATATTAGATTAGTACACACTTTTAAACAAATAAATATTCTTAATGAGACTTGATAACCCAGGACATTATATGTGTTTATGTGTAGTTAGGGTGAATCAACTGTAATTGATTGAACTTTTATTTGCTGGACACTTATATACCATTGTCTAATTAATCCTTACAATAATCTCATTAGGTAGGTATTGTCAGGATGTTATGACTATTTTATAAATGAGCATGGCCAGAGTGAAGAGAAGATTAACAGCTGTCAGGCCACATAGTACGTGATGGAGGAGGATTTTGAAAATGGATGTTCTTTTGTTTTTCAAAGCCCACATTTTATCTATATATTTTTAAGGTGATGTCATGGAGGGAGAACATGCTCTTCCACTAAATGACGTTTTGGAACAATTTTTATGGTTAAAACAAAAAACTGGACTCGAAGGGTCAAGACCCTCAATGAGATGGATTGACACAGTGCTGCATCAATGGGCTCAAGCATTGCAAAGATTGTGAAGATGGCACATGACCGGCAGTGTTTCATTCATTGTATGTAGGGTTGCTTTGAGTTGGAACCAACTTGATGGCACCTAACAACAGCAACAAGGGTCAAGAGGAAGTGATAAAGAGCATAAATTTTGCAGTCCAGCTTCATTTATCAGCTAAGAGCTTGAATAAATTCTCTAAGGCTGAGGTTCCTCACTTGTAAAATGAGAAAATGGTAGTGTATATATCATAGACTTGCCAAGATTACTTGCATTAATAAATAAAAGTAGTGGTAGTAGTACAGTGTTTTATTTTAAGTAGGATACTAAGGTGGGCTGTGGACTATTGGTGAAAACATAGTATATTTCCCTTAGTTGATGTAGTATTTGTGTTTCTCATTTATTTATGTTTTTGTTTTTCCTCCCCCTTAAGGATTTCAGTTTTTCTGACAGTTGTATGAAAGGATGATTGCTCACAAACAGAAAAAGACAAAGAAAAAACGTGTTTTGGCATCAGGCCAAGTATATTCTGATGTTACAACTTCTGAAATGGGGCTCAAGTCCATAAGTTCCAACTCCATTTTTGATCCGGATTACATCAAGGAGTTGGTGAATGATATCAGGAAGTTCTCCCATATGTTACTATATTTGAAAGAAGCTATTCTTTCAGGTTTGTCAATTACTTTGTCTTAGCATTCTTATTGGATAGTGTGTAAAATTTAAAATGCCAGCCTAACTACAGATATGTGTGTTTACAGTGGTAGAAACATGGTATTCTGTTTTAGTTGTTATATGACCCTCCCCAACCCAAATGTTTGATGTTTATAGTACAAACTATTTTATAATCAGATACAGTACAGTAGATAATAGAACTTTGGTGATGGAACAAGAGTACAAAAAAATGAAAATCATTCTTTTTGTTCTTAGCATTTGGGCCTGTTTGATAAAGGAGAGTTTTAAATCATTGGAACTTTAATTTCCTTGTTAATGGTAACACAGTGAATTGATTGGCCTTCAATAAGCAGATTAATGTTTATAATTTACATGTTGACACTTTGGCCTAAGCTCAGCTTTTAATATTGTTGCTAAAATTTATCTGGAGTTTTTTTTTTTTTAATTTTCTCAAAATATCAAGACTTTTTCTCTTTTGCCTTCTGCAGTCTCTTCCTGAATTAAGGGATCACCATAGAATTTATTCTTTGTTCGTTTAGAAAGGGATGAAGAGCCTTGAATCTCTTGAAGGAAAGAACTGTATAGATATACCTGCACTCCCTGACTTGATCTTAGTACCTAAGCCTTTCAATTCATAGTGCCTCTTTGATAGCTAAATTTGATGGCAGTAATAATTGGTAAAGTTAAGCTCCTGTTCCTTTGTGCTAAGTAGCATTTCCTTTCTGTATTCATAAATGTATGTCTAAATGTAGAAAAATGAAAATTTATAGGGTTTTCATATTTATAGAAGACTTCTTGGGACTTCATAGAAATGTATAAGGTTTCAATCTATGTATAAACTAAATACTACTTTCTGGTATATGCAGAAACAAAAGCAAATGCACATCTTGTGCTTGTACTAAATGCTGTTTTTAATGAGCTACTTGTAACCTAACCATAATTTTCAGATTGAAAATGCCCAAAATAACTGAACTTGAATTACACACTCAAAATTTTAGTATTTGAATTTTTCTTAAAGCAAGAATCACACAACTTTTTGTTTTGAGACTATATAAATACCGTCATACCTTGGAGATACTGTGGGTTTGGTTCCACTATGGTCTAGATAGGAATATTGCAAGTAAGCAAGTCACATGGATCTTTTGGTTTCCCAGTGGATATCAAAGTTATGTTTACACTATACTGTAGTCTATTAAGTTTGAAATACCATTATGAAAAAGCTTGAAATGTTGTAAGAATTACCAAAATGTGGCACGGAGACAGGAAATGAGCACATGCTGTTGGAAAAAATGGCACTTACAGGCTTGCTTGACAAGGGTTGCCATGAACCTTCAGTTTGTAAAAAAATGCAGTATCTGTGAAGTGCAGCCAAACAGAGTATGCCTGTATTACTCAGAAAAAAAAAAAAGTTGCTTTCCTGTTCATTTTAATAGCTTGATTTTGAAGTGTAATTATGGATTATTAAATGGTTGCTTATTACTGTAGACAGAGAACCTAAATACTACACTGGTATTAGGAGCTCTGGTAATGTAGTGCCTAAGGCACTTGACTGCTAACCAGAAGGCTGGCAGTTCAAACTCACCAGCCACTTCTTAGAAGGAAGGTTGGGCAATCTACTTCCACAGTGATACCACCTCGGAAACCCAAGGAAGGGTCACTATGAGTTGGGTCCAAGCCAGTGGCACTTAACAACAATAACAACAACATACTGCTTTTGAATCCTTGGGTAGTGCAAATGGTTAAGTGCTAGCTATTAGCTGAAAAGTTGGTGGTTGGAACCCATGCAGAGGTACCTGGGCACCTTGGAAGATAGGTTAAGGGGATCTGTTTCTGAAAAGTCACAGCCTTGAAAACCTTATGCAGCTGTTCTGCTTTGTACACAGGGATCCACCATGTCTGAATCAGAATCTACTGGAGGGCAACTAACAACAACATACTGTTACTAAATTTCTTACCAAAATGACACCTCAGCTGTTTGTTTAAGCAGCATGTTTTTGTACTAATGATTTATTCTTAACTGGGTTTATTTCTTTCTTTTAATTTACACAGTGAGATTTATGCTCTTTTGGTGTACAGTTTCTTAACTGGGTCAATTTTTAAGGTGAAATTAAAAATATGTCGACAGATCAGTTTACCTCAATTTAGGGCAAAACCTGATTTTATTTAATATGTCAATTTTAATTTTTGTTGTTACATGCCATTGAGTCAGACCAACTCATAGAGACCCCTCCTTGGGTTTCTGAGGCAGTATCACTACAGAAGTAGATTGCCCAACCTTCCTTCTGAGGAGTGGCTGGTGGGTTTGAACCACCAGCTTTCTGGTTAGCAATCAAGTGCCTTAGGCACTATGCTACCAGAGCTCCCAATTTTAATTAGTTTTGATAATAATAAGATTTTAAGTTAGGATTTCTACTTGTTTTTATTTATTTTCCTTAGGAGATTTTCTATCCTTCAAAATCCCCATCTTCCGTATTTATCTCTTGTTTTACAATATGATGCTAATTTAAAATAAATTGGACTACTTCTTATCTCTAAAAATTTTTTGTTTTAATTTGTGAGTAGACAATCCAAAGAATGGGAAGGAAGAGGACTAAAAGTTGATCCTAAATGAGAAAAAAGAAAAATATTAAGATAGCAGAAGAAGACTGTTTCTAAAGATAAAAGGATATATGTGGAAATATATTTTTTAATTTTGAAAATTTTTAAGGACATTATCCTTTTAATAAGAAAGCCAGTATGTTAAAACTTAAACACTAGGTTGTATTGCTAATAATAAAAAAGCTCTTAACATTTTTCTTGCAATTTATGACTGGTAAAAAAAAAAAAAGGGAAATACTAATTTTTTGATAACCAACTCTCACTGAAAAATAGTATGCAATGGCCAGGGAGTTTACATTATTTACCTTCAGACTGATTTTAATTCATACTTGATTCTTCAGAGTTAAAAGGATATACATGATATTTAAGAACAAATCTTAGATTCAGTAAGAGTTTATTTCCTCTTTTTAGGGGAGTATATTTAAGATCATTCTTCTCAGACTCTGGGAATTTAGTTGATAGAATCATTTTTGTTCTCCTTAAGCAAAGAAGTATTTATGAACATATAAATCGACCCCATTTTAAAAGATAGGGAAAATGCTATATAATAATTTGCTTGTGTTTAGTTTTGATTGTGCTTTTTACCTTCTTAGAGTACCAAACTAATCCATATTTACTTAATAGAATTATTATGAGGGTCACATGAGATAAAAGCTTGAGGAAAACAGATAAGGTTTTAAATGTTGTATCTATTTGAGGTGGTATTATTATATATTCCTAAACATATTATTTATTATATGTTCAACTCTGTGGCAACAGGTTTGGTTTTTTGGTTTATAAACATAGGCCATGCTTTTGTCTTCTGGAGATTGAGAAATATCCCTGGGCTGTTCTGTTTTTTAGTTACCACCACAGCAAAGAGCTGTTTTTCACTATTTTTCTTTTAGAGTGAAAGAGCCTTGCCAAATTTTGTAATTGGCCCTGACAGTTTTTTTTCTTTTGCCATTTTAAGAGGAAGGATGCCAGATTTTGGGCAGTTTATTACTTTTCAATACATATGTATTAGCTGTCAAAATGTTTAAAAATTAAATTTTAAGAATACAGAACATAGAATCATTAAGTACCTTTTGATCTAACCAGAATACCACTTTTTATATATACTTTTACCTGTGTGTCTATTATGAGGCAGCAATGTGCAATCACTTGACTGTTACCTCGGGTGTTCAATCATATTGTTGAGGCTAGACTTAGATTAATAGCTTTGTGATTGGTTTATGGCCATATTTTCATTTCTGAGTTAAAGCTATAGAAATAATAGGTAATTGTACATGGTGCTATACTTTTTTACAGAGTATGGTCATATGCAAACAATATTAATGATTGTTGTTGTTATGTGCCATCGAGTCGGCCCCGACTCATAGCGACCCCTCCTTGGGTTTCCGAGGCAGTATCACTACGGAAGTAGGATTGTCCAACCTTCCTTCCGAGGAGTGGCTGGTGGGTTTGAACCGCCAGCCTTCTGGTTAGCAGTCAAGTGCTTTAGCCACTTTGCTACCTAATGATATAGTCCCTGTAAAGGAACATCTTTTCAGCCCTAGTTTACAGATAAGATGTGTGTATAATTTAGAGTATGTGGTTCTGACAATCTCCTACTGCTGATAATTGGTGGCCTGGGGATTTGGAAACCAGATGTCATGATGCAGAATTGTCTGTTCTTTCCACACAATCTTAGCTGTATCACCTGGCAGATAGTCTGTGAAAACACTGCTCAGTTTTCATTATTTCAGTATCCAATTTGCCAGTTCTTTATTTGATGTGGATTGTCTAGACCTCTGCTAATATGGTAACCACTATACACACACACACACACACACACACACACACACACATATATATATATATATATATATATGGCTATTTAAATTTAATTAAAATGTAAAATTTAGCTCTCAGTTGTAATAATCACATTTCAGCTGCTCAATAATAACCACATGTAGCTAGTGGCTACCATATCAGACAGTATAAATATAGAACATTTCCATCATCTCTGAAAGTTCCATTGGACAGTGCTGTTGTAGACATTTGGTCTTTATCAATATCAAGAATATTGAGATGAATTATTGAGTCATAAATATTTTTCTTTTCTGTAGCATTTAAAGGAGGCTTTTTGGTGCACTTGTTAAGCACTCAACAGCTAACAGATTGGGGTTCATAGCCACCCAGAAGCTACTACTTTGTTACATGAGGTAGCTATGAGTTAAATTGACTCAGCCGCACCTGGCAATAATATAGCATTTAAAGGAAACCTAGGAAAAGTTGTTACTGAAGTAAATTAAAGAAAATTTTACATAGAAATAGGAACTCCTGATTAGGGTCTATTTGGAATCTCCTTCCTTAAGTTGCCTTGTGAGTATGTAGCTTTCATACCCTTCTTGGATTTAATCCATAAGATCTGTTTTCAGCCAGGTTTTATAGTGGTCAAACTGGTAGTAAGGGATGGCAGAAAGCTCTGGAAAGAGAATTTAATTGCATGATCTAGGTTCTAGTCCTAGTAGTACTACTGATTTGCTTTGGAACCTGGTTTAAGCCACGGAGTTACTTGCTCCAGGTGCTATCAATTTTAGGATTCTGTGGTTTAAAATTTGACTGGAATTGGAGGTTACATATTCTTTTGAATAGTGACAGTTCAGTGCTGAAGAAAATAGCTAAATATTCATTTTTAAATTAAATACAGTTTAGAAGACCCTTCTCAACCCCATTCTCTAGAATTTTTTTAAAATGAGGGTTTATGTAACTATCTTAAGAGTGGTGTTTATGAAAATTTCCCAAGTGAGAATTTGAAGCTCATATTGCAATAGTTATTAAGGAGCTGATTAAAGAAAATAAGTGTGCGCCAAGCAGCTTTGCCCCCTAGTAGGATTAAGGTATGTATGCAGTTTGTCTTATGTTTTATTGACAAATAAAATGGAGAGCTTCATGTGGGAGATCAGAGTACTGTGAAAACACTCCATTCTTGCTTTGATAGGATAAGGGCCAGAATTTGATAATTCTCCTTACACTACTTTTTCCCAGGAGGAGGTTACTCTATCGTCTTCTACAAGTGGCAGATGTAGAATTTGAAGTTTTAGATCTCTATCAAGTATCATTAAGGTGCATTATGATAATTATGGGGTAAATACTGCATCTTATATTAAAATGCTGAGGCACTCAATTACACATTTGTGTTGTTTAATTATAACATTGTAGATTAATATATGTGCAGTGTAAGTACCAATTCAATTTTTTGGGTTGCCCTCTGAGGAATAATGTGTTCTGAATTCCAAATAAATGTGTTCTGAATTCCCAATAAATAAATAATGTGTTTGGAATTCCAAATAAATTCCAAATTCATAAATGTTCTACTTTATACAATAGTTTTAAATTCTGTCTTTGTGACATACCTACCCATTTCTGATTGGAGCATCATTGAAGGAAGCTCAAAACATGGGAATTTGAAAAGTGCAAGGATTTTAATTGGGCTACAAGAATAGTGCAACATAGCTAAATTTTCTGGTACTCAGTTCTTGGAAGTGTCTGTTGCTGGTATAAGAAAAATATTTGAAGGAAAATCAGCAGTTAGTCTAATACTATTTGGAACTTTTTTCTTATGTAATGCTGTTTTTGAGATGGATTTAATAGTTTATTTTTGTGACTGTCATGACTTTTCTGTTTTGTTTTTAAACAGACTAGAAAAAAAATTTATAAATTACCAGTTTCAGATAAACTAGTTAAGGTGTGTAATTTTTTCAAAGGCTTTCTAATGTAAAGTGTCACTTTTATTTTGTAAAAACATAGCTTTAGCCTCCTCAGTGGTAGACTCTGATGATTCTAGATCCTGGCTTTGACATAGAGAGGTATGCTAATTTTCTTAAACAAATTTTATTGAACAGAGGAGTCAAACGAAAGTTTAATGCCATTAAATAATATGTTCTGTTATGAGAAGATAGTTGTGCATGAGTTTGCAAAGTGAGTTTTTTGTTTTCTTAACGGTAATCCTGTCTTTGAATAAAGCCATTTTTTCCCCTGGGTGAATATATAAACAAAAAACAAACTCACTGCCATCCAGTCGATCTTGAATTATAGCAACCCCTTTGGGTTTCCAAAGCAGTAAACTTTTACAAAAGTAGATTGCCCAGTCTTCCTTCCGCAGAGTGGCTGTTTGGTTTGAACTGCCAACCTTCTGGCTAGCAGTCAAATGCCTTAGGCACTATGCCACTGGAGCTCCTTGGGTGAATGTCTAGGAGGGTCTATAAATTTATTCTAGACAGGTTTCATTTAATGTTAATTTTACCTTTAGTTACTGTTACTTTTCCAGCCTTTAGGCATACCAGGTATTTTATGAAATATTAGAAACATTAGGTTGCCAGCCTCAGATAAGCTCTTTTGCTATGCCTTCTGTAGAAGCAAACATCTCTAAATATGCTTTTTGATGGATATCACTTAGGAGGAGTGAATGTGAATGTTTACGGGGTATGGTTTAGGGGCTTATAGATGTGAAATTAATCTTCGAGGAATGAAGTATGAAATACAGGTAACTTACTTATCTCATGAAATCAGTTTCCAAGGAATTGCTTTCCTCTTCACACTTTGCTACTTATTTACATGATTCAGTGCCACTTACAGTAGTAACTACAAGGTGGCATAATGGTTAAAGCATTCAGGCTGCTAACCAAAAGGTCAGTGGTTCAAACCCACCAGCTACTTTATGGAAGAATGATGAGGCAGTCTTCTTCTGTAAAGATTTACAGCCTTGAAAACCTCTCAGGCACCTCTGTTGTGTCCTACAGGGTTGGTATGAGTCTGAATCAACTTGATGGCAATTGAATTGGCATATTCAACTGGAAATTAATAGCCTATTAAATTACATGTGGCAGAGTATCTGTCATTATCCATAACTTCTTTATCCATGATGTATATCATAATGACCAAGAGAACTAGATCTAGAACCAGAGTGCGGAAGTGGAATCCTCCTCTGCCACTTTCTAGTTGTTTCTTACCTGCTCTGTGCCTTAGTTTCCACATCTGTAAAAGGGAGATAATAGTACTTACATCATGGGGTTGTTGATATATTTACTTATATTAACTCATTTAATCTTATGTAATAAATGAATATATTTAATATGTGTAAATATTCTAATATGTATATATTAGAAAATAAAGTGTTTTTAAAATCAGCTTTTATTATTATTTTCAATCCCTAGGTAGCTGGAAGAAAAGAAAGGTACTTATTCCTTAGATTACTCTTTTATCCTGTAAATTCAGAAGTTATTACAGCAAAAAAAGGGAGTTTCCTCGTGATAATGTCTGAAGCTTTTTTTCTTCCTGGTTTTCATTGCTTTCCAGAGAGAGGTCAAGCTGAATTAACTAGACGGATTTTTAAAAATTATTGTCAGGTTTTTTAAATCTAGGAAAACATGGTTTTTTTTTTCCCCTTCATTTATTTATTTAAGCATTTCCATGAAGTGTTTCAATATAAACACTGTGTTATTGTGTGAATGCATGAGAACCAAAATGTGGAGCTGCCTAATCTGTTTTCACTTGATAAGCTGAATCAAGCAGAAAATAAATGGCACAAATGGGTGAAACAATAAATTAAAAGTCAGATTACAATATTGGGGATAAAAGAGTTTTATAGATAACTCATGTTAACGCTTTGGTTGACTGTCATATTTATGCATATACATACAGTTCATTATCTTTACAGTGTGGCCGCTAAAAAAATTTTAAAGTGCAGTATCTTGTATTTAGTTATATGATTAAATACTATAACTTTATAGTCACAGAAGTATTTTTCTAAAATATATCCTTACTTAGTACTATTTAGGAGTCTCTGGGTTGGGCACTTTGGTGGCATAGTGCCTAAGGCATTTGCTAACCAGAAAACTGGTGGTTCAAACCGACCAGCCACTCCTTGGAATGAAAATTGGGACATCAACTTCTGTAAAGATATTTCCTCGGAAACCCAGGGAAGGGTCACTATGAGTCAGTAGACTTGATAGCAGTGAGTTTGGTTGTGTTTCAGTTTTGGGTTACACAGGTGGTTAAGTGTTCAACTATTAGCTGAAAGGTTGGTGGTTTGAACCCACCCAGAGGCATGTGGAAGACAGGACTGGCAATCTGCTTCTGAAAGGTCACAGCCTTAAAAACTATGGATCAGTTTTGTTCTGCACTTAGGGGATCAACAGGAGTCAGAATCAACTCGATAGCAGCTAACAATGACAATGCTGTTTTCTTTCCAAGTACTTCAGTAATTTAAATTTTATGTACAAAATGAAAATTGGAACTTTAATGTAATTGAAATTTAACTTTAATATCTCTTTTTCATTAGCCAAAATATTGTGAGACCTGGTTATATTTGTTATTGAATTTCTGTATGAGGCAAATATGTTTTCAAAGGTGTTGGTTTTGAATGGTTTACAAATTTAACAGTAATAATAACTATGTAAACACATATGTACACTTTATAAAGCTATTTCATTTGTTGTTTAAAATTCATAACAATTGTATACAATATTTAGAACAAGTGTTCTTATCAATTCTATTTTACTGATGTTGAATCCATGATCAATGAAGCTAAGAGTTCTGTCTGGTCATTTCAAGAAAGTGGCACATTCAGGTTTAGAACCCACCTCTCTCAATGTAAATCTTTCTGTCACACAAAGAAACCACTTACCCTTTCTTAGTATTTATTCTCTTCTGCTTTCCTCGGTGCTGCTAATGTTTTATTTTTCGCCTTCCAAAAAAAAAATTTAGTGTTGATGAAGGAGCTGCTTAATTAACTACTGATACAATACTTTAAAAAAATTATTTTCAATTTAAGAGGCTATGAAGGAAGTAAACATTTGGTAAAAATAGAACACTTCACCATTTATGAAGCAAATAGTTGAGGATTTGCTAATTACAAGGTCCCAGGTAAAATATTATCAAGATATGCTGATGTCTTAGTAGTTGATCTTTCTGCCCAAATACATTTGAAAGGTTATGAATCTTTGTGATGAACATTTTTTTTATTTAGTTGTTTTGTTCATTTCTGTTGGGTTATAACCTTTAGAAGTGTGTTCAATCCCAGGAAATTGGAATTGCTTGTTGGGCAATTTGAGATACTTCTGAAAATCCTAAAAAACTCAGTTACTGTTTTTCAGCATGTTAATTTGGTACAACTTCTGTATCTTTTAGGGCTTCTTTATAGGGGAGCTCTGGTGGCATAGTACCTAAGGCACTTGACTGCTAACCAGAAGGCTGGTGGTTCAGACCCCCCAGCCACTTCTCGGAAGAAAGATTCGGCAATCTACTTCTGTAGCGATGTGCCTTGGAAACCCAGGGAGGGCTCGCTATGAGTCAGATCCAACTCCACAGCAATGAGTTTGGTTTTTTGGTTTTTTTTTTTTTTTTAGTTTTATAGGAAAAAAAAACTTTCAAACTGGTAAAACAATTATGCTGACAGTTATTACAGTGTTTTTTTTTTTTTTTTTTTTTTTAACACTAGCAGGGATTCTTCGGACCCTTTTGCACTCTTAAAGTTTAAGTTTCTGTTTATGTGGCTTGTATCTATCACTACTTACCATATTAAAAATTAAAACTAAGAAAATTTTAAAATACTTAACAATTTTGAAAGATACTTCAGCATATTTAATTTCCTTGACTCTGACAAGACCAAAGTTTGTTACCGTGGTTTATTTAGACATTTAGGTCATTAGTGTTTTGTAGTTCTTGCCTGATGCCCAGCACTAACTTTTGCATAATGATTGTTGTTGGCACTGTTTGAAAACTAAGCTCCTTTGACCTGAGACTTACACCAACGTATTCTCACAGCATTCCCTAAGTATATTAATGTCTGTGGATTTTACCATAGAACGTCAGAATAGGGACTAGAAATGACTGGCTTTTCCTTCCCTTTAAGAATTACATATGTTAAGCTTAGAAAGAGTACACTACAAACCTTTTGGTGATACAAGATGATCACTCAACCTTGGGTTTAGAGAATAAACAGAAATACTAGCATGCACGACTTTTATTTAGTTATGTGTGTGCCAAAGAAACAAGAGACTTTGCTGTGTAAAATTGGGGAGGGGGAAATCTGGAAATTTTTGTAATTTGTTACAACTCGAGATTATATCATTTTCCCAGGAAATTGTTTTGTTTCAAAGCTACTAGGTTCTATTTCAGACCTAATCTATGTTGTTTTGCTAACCTTTTTCTACTGTGTATAAATTAATAATACAAACAGCTGTTGGACAGGAGCTGTGGTGGTGCAGTGGTTAAAGCATTTGACTACTAACTTAAAGGTCAGCAATTGAAACCCACCAACCACTCTGCTGGTGAAATATAAGGCTGTCTGATCTGTAAAGATTTACAGCCTTGGAAACCCTAAGGGGCAGTTCTACTCTATCCTATAGTGTCCCTGTGAGTCAGAATCAACCTGAGGATGGAGGTTTGGTTTAGGTTTACTGTGTTCCAGCTGCCATTCTGTATTGCTTCAGTTAAGTTACTAACATCCAAAATTATAGTACAGACAAAATAGATTATACTCATTATTTTAAGGCAGTTTATTAAATGGTACATTTATTCTTTAAACTATATACTCATAATTTTCCCAAGGAATTAAAAAAAGTCATAAATATTAAAAAAAATTTATTGTAAAAGTAATGTATGTTTATGGGGAAGATATTCCAACACCACATAAAAGAATTTCTAAAATCTTTATCCCGCTTATATTTGACTTGTAAAAATATTTTAGAACAGTTTTAGATTTAAGGAAAAATTGATACAGAGAGCTCCCATGTAATTCTACACATAGTTTCCTTATTAATACCTTGCATACTATGGTACATTTGTTAAAATTAAACAACCAATATAATACATTTTTATTAGCTAAGCTCCATAGTTTATTCAGATTTCTATATATTTTCCCTCATGTCCTTTTTCTGTTCCAGGATTCCATCCAGGATACCACATTATTTTTAGTTGCCCTAACTCCTTAGACTTTGCTTGGCTTTGACAGTTTCTCAGACTTCCCTGGTTTTTGATGACTTTGACAGTTTTGAGAAGCACTGGTCAGTTGTTTTGTAGTCTGCCCCTCTATTGGCATTTCTCTAATGTTTTTCTCACAATTAGACCAGGATTACGGGTTTTTGAGAGGAAGACCACAGAGGTAAAAATGCCATTTTCATTACATATTGAGGGTATAGACTATCAATAGGATTTATTACTGTTAATGTTGACCTTGATCATTTGGCTGAGGTGGTGTTTGTCAGGTTTCTCCATTGTCAGGTTACTCCCCTACTCCACGCCCATGCTATATTCTTTGGAAAGAAGTCAGTATGTGCAGCCCACACTTGAGGAGTAAACAATTATGCTCCACCTCCTTTAGGGCAGAGGACCTACATAAATTTGGAATTCTTTGCAGAGTAACGTTGTCTCTTCTCCCTCACTTATTAATTTACTCAGTTATTTATATCAATATGGACTCATGTTATTTATTTTGGAATAAATATCCAATGCTACTGCTAAAACGGCAAGGAGGCCACATGTTCCGACCTCCTCTAACCCTACAAGAGGAAGACAGGATTACCAGCAGTAACCTAAGGCCCATTCCTACAAGGCCAGACATGCTGCCTTCCTCCAGCCCTTTCTCCAACCGTTCCTCCCAAAGCACCCACCACCTCTCTCCTGGGTTCGATAATTCGCTGCAGTGGCCACACAGAGCTCACAGATTATGGGGTTTATTAGGGAAGCACCACAGGGTACAATTCAAGTTCAGGAAAAAATGCTCAGCCTCTCTCCCAGCCCACCATCCCTCAGCCAACAGTCTCTCACAGTCTCTTTCCCAGCAGTGCTGGTCCCTCAGTGTCTTACTCAGCAATGTGTGTCTCTTGCGTCTCTTTCCCAGCAACATGTGTCTCAGGAGACCAGGTCTCTTTCAGCAGCAGGTCTTCCTCAACCAGCAGTCAGAGAGAGAGTTCTGCCTCTAGGAGGCCTCCTTTTGAGCCCGGCAGGGTGGTCAAACTAGCCAATTATAGCATCAGAACTCTAAGCACCTGAGAGAGAGTGGGCACCTCCCAGAACATTGTTTTGTGCCACTCCCAACAAATACTCCAGGTGGACAGCTTCAGCAATCAGGAACTTATCAGTTGCTCATTCCACCACTAAATTTACAATGACTTATGGGTAGAAAAGCCATACAAAGTAATTTACTACACTGCAACTACTGTCTTTAACTTAGAACTCAGTACTACTTTATTTGTTGCTGGGATTGTTCCAAATTTGGCCATTAGGACCTCTTTCAGTTGGTTCTTATGCCTCTTTGACACATATATATATCTCACTTCCTTACTTTCTAGCACTACAAGATACCCTAGTTTCATCTTGTGTATTTTCTGTCCTAGTCCTAGAAAGAGCCCTTTTTCCTAGGAGCCCTAATTCTTTTTATTGGAGAATGGTATTAGGAACCAACATCTGTGTACTAGGTGTGCTGGTTGCTACTTGATACAGTTTCTTTTAGGCTCTTGGCAGTTGACAGCACAGAAAAATATATGTATATATCCATCCACTGCCATCAAGTAGATTCTGACTGACAGCAACCCTCACAGGGGTTCTAAGGCTGTAAGTTTTTATGGAAATAGACTGCCTCGTCTTTCTCCCATGGAGTGGCTGGTGGGTTTGAACCACTGACCTTTTGGTTAGCACTCTAATGCCTTAACCACAGCACCATGAGAGCTCCTTATATGTGTATATAAACCAAATCCAACCCAGCCCACTGCCATCAAGTCAATTCCAACTCATAGTGACTCCATTGAGTTTCCAAGGCTGTAAATCTTTGTGGAAGTATATATATCGCTTCATCTTCCTTCCACAGAGCAGCTGGTGGCTTTGAACACTCAACCTTCTGGTTAGTAGCCACATGCCTTACCCTTTCCACCACCAGAGCTCCTTATATATAGATAGATACATACATACATACATATCTATAAGTATTTCTGTAACCATTTTTATCTAGAAGTTTAAACTTTAGTTTAGTTTAAACTTGAGTTTAAGTATAGCCTAAACTTGAGTTCCTAATGAGGTATCCATTGCCACATGGATTATTCTAGCCTCCTCCTCTTGTTTATCTGTAAATTCCCACTCCCAACAGTGAGAAACCTGGCCTACACCACCCTCTCTCCATTTATTTAAATTTTGATTTCCAGTACACTTGAGGCAGCGTCAGAATTATTAACTCATACCCCTTTGTAAAATTATCAACTATAGTACATTGCTTATGTATACTTCCTTTTGCCTTTTGTCTTATAGACTGTACCAGTTTCTAAAGTTACTTAGGTCAGCACCTTTTCCCCCCTATTTCTTTTTTTGTCAATAAAATTTGTTGGGTGAACAAGTCACTCTTTCTTCTAGAAGGCATTGTGTTCTCTTTATTTCTGGCACTATTTTCTGTTGCCTCTACCAGCAATAGTCTTCTTAGCTCTACTATAACCAGCTCCCCTCCTTGCTCCTGGGAGCTCTGGTAGCATAGTGGCTAAGGCACTTGACTGCTAACCAGAAGGCTGGCGGTTCAAACCCATCAGCCACTCCTCGGAAGGCAGATGGGGCAATCTGCTTCCGTAGTGATGCTGCCTCGGAAACCCAGGGAAGGGGTCGCTATGAGTCGAGTTCGACTCGATGGCACATAACAAAAACAGCAACAACTCCTTGCTCCTACCTTGCCTTCTCCTGTCATCCTACACATTTCTCTCTCTCAGTAATACTGTTAATGAATGGAATAGTAGATGGATGATGTAGAATATTTTTTTAGCCTTAGATAATTTTTCTTCCTACTGATTAGTCTTAATATTTCTGAAAAATACTAATTGTAATTTCAAATAATACTATATTTAAAAATAGTGTGTGTTTATGTTTTTCTAACCATTTCAGTAGGGAGGCACTGTAACATTAAAAGCATGAATTATGGAACTATACTCCTTGGATTCAAGTTCTGACTTCAACCTTAATAATTTAGTTAATCTAAGTGTGCCTGGATTTTCTCATCTGTACAATGGAGATACTATTTTCTACCTAATACAGTTGATGTGAAAATTAAATGAATATCCTTTTAAGTGCTATTAACAGTGCATCCAAAATAACCAAACACACTGCCATCGAGTCGGGCCCAACTCATAGTGACCACTCCTTAGGTTCCGAAGGCGGTATCACTATGGAAGTAGATTGCCCAACCTTCCTTCCGAGGAGTGGCTGGTGGATTTGAACGGTGCATAGCACATATTAAGTGCTCAGTAAATGTCAACTATTATTGAACACTAGTGCTGTATGACGATGCAGAGGGGAAAATTACATCATAGTACTGCATTTAAGGTGATTGTTTTTTCAGACTTTTGAGGATTGCTTCAGGTGTTTTAAAGATAGGGTTAACTTCTGGTTTGCCTAGGGTGGTGGTCCTAGAATATGCCTGTTGTCCTGGCATAATTATTAATAGCACCCGTTTTCACTTGCAAACGTGTCTTCATGGTTTGAGGGATAAGTTATACAGTCACTATTTAAAGGGCCTGTTAAGCCCAGGGGTTGTGTAAATGAGTGGAGTAGGCTTAGGGTAGAAAAGTGGGTTCAGGGAATGAACACATACATAAGAGGACAGCCACTACTCTGTTCGAGATGCTGGTGGCTGTGGAGGAATGTGAATCCGGTGTAACCAGATTTAGATCTTTGAGTTAGAGGTGGAAATCTGGAATTTTTATAAAGGTCTCAAAATTTTTCATTATTGGCAACTAATTCACATTATCTAAAAAGTATAAAAAGTCACTGAACTGTATAAAGATTTATGCATATTATCACTTGTAAATTATATCACAGTTTAAAAAATGTACAGGTCATACAGTGATACCTATATCTATCTATATATGCATATATTCTATGACCTGTTGGTTTCTATTATTTGATAATTACTTACTGAAAGAATCAATTCTAATGTGGAAATTTAACACATAAGTGTTTTTTAATATTGGTTAATATATCAGCCTTTATAGAGTTTGAACTCTGTCCTTAGTGTATGTCCAATGATAATAAAAACTATAAGATTGGAAAAAGTTACCTTATAAAGTTGCCTAAAGGGAAATCTGGAGAGCATATTTAGACTGAAAAAACTGGATACTTAAAATACATGTAAGGGTAAATTGATCATTAACTGTGAGAGACTTTGAAAATCTCAATGAATTAAAATGATTAAGAGTTTTCTGAAGGCTATATAAATTATATGTAATTGCAATAGTGAAAATAGAAGTGTACTTTTAGTAGACAAAAATTGAAGAACCGCTGCTTTTACATGAATATGCTTCAAAATGGTCTTTCTTGATTAGGTTGCTGAAACTATGCTTTGGAAACAAATTAAAATTTTTTCTTTTTCTTTTTAAGATTGCTTTAAAGAAGTCATTCATATACGTCTGGACGAACTTCTCCGTGTTTTAAAGTCTGTAATGAATAAGCATCAGAACCTTAATTCTGTTGATCTTCAAAATGCTGCAGAAGTGCTTATTGCAAAAGTGAAAGGTAAGGAAGATCTGTGCAAAGTGGGCTGATAGAGGCGAAAAAAGGATCCAAATGATATTATCTTTGTCCATGTTGATTGCATAGCCATCTCTCCGGCACTGTTATGGAGTATATTAATAAGTAATTTTGTATGCTTTGATATTTAAATATTCCCACTGTCACACCTAAAGATCTCTTCCTTTCTAAAATTGAAACTTTATTTTAAAGTACACACTCTAAAAATACTATCTTAAATAAACCAGACAAATGATATTTTAAAATTTTGAGGTTTTGAAAGGAGGCATGGCATGTTCTTTTGGAATGAGTTACTAGTATACATACAGAAAGTGTTTGTTATGTGAGCATAAGGGATGCTGGAAAACCATAATTTTCAGTGATTTCACATAAGGAAGGAACCAAATGGAGAAAAATAAACTTTAATTGGGACTTTATTTTAAAATAAAAACTTTAAAAAAAGTTTATCACATACATGTGTTTGCACATGTATATGTATATATGTATGCATATATATAGATTGCAAATGTGTGCTAAAACTTAGAATTAAGAACTAGGGATATTAGCCTCTGATGCAGTGACTTGTAGTTAGACTTATTCTGGGCTGAACTACATAGGAAGGATTGAGAGAAAGGGAATATTTGAAGAAATATGAAACTGGAATCAAAGAGATTGTTAGGATTAGGGTAGATGAGGATTGAGGGTCTGATCTGAGGCAGTAGCTGGGGTGTGGTAGTGGTAGAATGTGGGCTGTTACATACAAGGGGTAGGTACCGATTTGTCAAAACATAACAGACTGAATGTTGAGGGTTAAGGAGAAGTCTGAGTTGAAGGTGTGGATTTGGGAGTTGTTAGCGTATGGAAGTGGTAATGGAAGAGGAAGACACTGTCTTTGAATGACCAAAGTAAATAGAGGACCAAGTATGAGTGAGATTCCAGGGACATAGAGAAGATAGAGGAACTTGAGAAACATTTAAGACGTAGGGAGACAATCTGGAGAGAGACGTCACAGAATTTTTAAAGCCCAGGGTTTTAAAAAGTGGTCATTGGTGTCAGAAAGCACTGATAAGGTAATACTAACTCACTGAGCTCTGAATAGGAGCTCTGGTAGCATAGTGGCTAAGGCACTTGACTGCTAACCAGAAGGCTGGCGGTTCAAACCCACCAGCCACTCCTTGGAAGGAAGATGGGGCAATCTACTTCCATAGTGATACTGCCTCGGAAACCCAAGGAGGGGTCCCTATGAGTCGGGTCTGAATCGACGGCACATAACAACAATAACAACAACTCACTGTAAGAATGAAAAGTGACTTCTGGGTAGCTGTTGTGCAGTAGAATCAGAGACAGGTAAGGTAACAGCAATGCTGTGATCAGGTCTGTAATAGAGGTAATATGGCTGCCATGAGAGAGCATGGAGAAAGGGCCCATCCTCAAGTGAATAAGGAAAGGAAACTTTAGAGAAAAGGGGTAACTCCTCCAGAGTCTTGAAGACTGAATAGGTATTAACAGGGCTAGAGTTGGGAATTCGGGACTGCGATGTAGGTAGCTTGCACAAGGACTCTGAATGGAGGATGAGATGGTGAGCTTGCTACTGCCTGGGGAGGGTAAAGTGCAAATGTCAAGGGATGAGGCGGGAAGAGAAAATAAAAACCTTGTCTGTAGGATATAGACTACACCCCCCTTTTGTTGCTATAGATTCTTTTTTGTAGCTTTTTTATCCTGTATTTCAAGCACCAAAAATATGCAGATGGTTTTAAATGGGAAATATAGATAGCTTGTGCTGTGATTTTAAAAAATGTGCTTAGTAACTAAATTTGTTTTTAAATAGATTGCTTACAAGTGCCATTTAACTTAGATAGGGAAACTTGCCGCTATAGATAGTAAAATTTCCATGCTTGGAAATAGCGACCACAGTTCAATTGTTGTCAATAGCTATTGTGCGCAGTCAGGATGTCCTGGGGAAGGAGTGTGCCCTTGTGTAGCTGGTGTCCACATTCCAGAAACAGACATGAAGAAAGTGGTCTCTAAGCTGCCTTGAAGATCTTTTTATCTTTGAGGTAAAGCGATCTTTTAGATATTATTTCCCACTGTGACTGTCGTTACCCTTGAGATTATTGTTATTATTTTACTTGGGTTTATGGATGCTGTTTAAAAGGGGAAGAGTACTTTGTGGTTGAGGAACTTGTTCTGTTTTGATAGAACTTCATGGCACTATAAAACTAAACATTGTCGTTTTCTATGGAGTAAATTTTTATATTTTAAAATAAAACCTTCTCCCCATTCTATGTTGTTGAGCCTATCTAAAAATATCATTGATACATCAAATGTATCAGTGTAGTGACCTGAAAAATTGAAGTCAAATCAGAACATTTAATTCTTCCACTTTAATGGTGATTTCGTTGTCAGGCCTTGGAACGGTCTGAGAGAGGTAGGAACCATTTTTGAACATCTAGTCTATGCCAGACAGTCTAGGTGCTTTGCATATTGCTATCTATATAAATCTTCGCAAAAAACCTATAAGAGTACATTTTTGTTGTCTCTGTTTTAAAGAGGAAAAGTTAAAAACTAATGTATGATAGGATCAGGAAGCTTATTGAGTTTTAACTCTGTTATTCCATTTCAAAAATGATGGTGACCTGGTCAGTTAACTTCTTTGGAGGTCTTAATTGTCAAGTGTACTTTTTAAATATACCAAATTGTTAAAAAGAAAAATAGCTTCTGTGGTATAACTTTAGAATCAAGGATGTAAAATCTTGGTGGTGGTACCACAGATTTGAATGCATGAAATACATCTACTTCATATGTATAATAAGTGAAAAATTGAATTTTTTAAAGTCAATTTTTATTTTGAAAGTGGAATTTACCTTTTAATAACTTTAAAAGAAATATCCTTAGCTTTTCCCCATTCATTCTAATAGTAACTTGTATTTCCTGTGTCTCCTCATGTTTCCAAGCAGGAAGTTCAGTCTGACAAACTATTTGCAATATGGTAAGAGAGATACAGCCTATTTTTGAAGCTGATAAAGACATCTTTAGCAGTCAGTAAATGTACTAAGTATTTGTGTTTTAATTATTTTGGGCAACCTTACTTGTAATATAAATGGAAAGAACCATTTATTTTGGTTTTGCATGTCTATTTTTTGACCTAAATTTAAAAGTTGGTAAATAAAGAAAATAAACCTTAGTTATAAATCCACAATTATAGAAGCCTCGTGTTTTCTTGTTTTGAAAACTTTATCAGTAGATAATACTGTCACATGATTCAAAATGCAAATAGTATAAAGGAGTATGCAATAGTGATGTCTCTCTCCTAAGACCCTTAGCCCCCTATTCCTTTCCCTAGCTCAGCAATAACTATTATTGGTTTCTTTCCAGAGATACATAATTTATTTACAAACAAATATATGTATATGTACTCTTTTTTACCCAAATGGTATTTGTTCTGTTGCTTGCTCATTCCTTATGTGTATATAAAGGATTTTTCATTCTTTGTTTTTACATTCAAAACTGGATAGTAATTTGTTATGTTGATACACTACAGTTTATTTTCACCACTCATTGGTTAGTTTGTTGTACTGTGGGGGCTTGTGTGTGGCTGTGATGCTGGAAGCTGTATCATTGGTATTTCAAACACCAGCAGGGTCAACCATGGTGGACAGGTTTCAACGGAGCTTCCAGACTAAGACAGGCTAGGAAGAAAGCCCTGATGATGTACTTCTGAAAATCAGCTAATGAAAACCTTCTGGATAACAAACACATGATTTTGAAGAAGAACGAACCAGGCAACATTATGTTCTGTTAAAACATAACAATGCCATGAGTCAGAGCCAACTTGACGGCAACAACAACATAATTTAATCAGTAGGCTTTAGAATTGTTTCTGTTCTTTTTCTGTTAGAAGCAATGCTTTGATGAATGACTATAAATTCTTTGGTGGGCAACTGCTAGATCAGATGGTGTGTGCATTTATATTTTTGATACTACCATGTTGCCCTCTGCAGAGGTTCTGCCCTTTTGCCTGCAGTACTGAGAAGGCTGATTTGTACCTTGGCTGACAGAGCTGGTTACCAACCAAGCTTTGTCATCCAATTGGATGGTGAAATTTGGCATCTCTGTAGATTTTATTGGCATTTCCTCATCTTCAGAACATTATGTTTAAGAGCCATTTGTAGTTCCTTTTATGTCAGTTGATACTTCGTCCATTTTTTCTTTGGTAGTTGGTCCTTTTTTTGTTTTTAAATTGATTTATAGAAAAAACTGTGTGTGTGTGTGTGTGTGTGTGTAATTAGCCCTTAACTTAATCTTTGATGTAAGTTGCAAATTTTACCAGTTTGTTTTTAATTTTGATTTTATGTATGGTATTCTTTTCTGTTTTATTTTTCCATTTAAGTTTATTAGTCTTGTCTTTTATAGTTTCTGAGTTTTGGTTATTAGGAAGGATTTCCCCATTCTGAGATTATAATTTCTCCAGTGGTTTTCCTTTTTATGTTTTAATATTATAATTTATTAAAGTTTTTTATATATTCTAAAGTAGCTAGGTATCTAGTTAATTTATTGAATAATTCATCTTTTTTCCCCACTGATTTGAAATGCCACCTTTATCATATATTAAATTTTCACATATATTTGTATCTAATTATGGATCTTAATATTTTTCTTAATATAACACACATGTGTGTATATGTGATATATTACTGTAATACATGTTGTATATTAATACATACTCTTATTATTATAGTGTATATTATACATTCCTATATTATGCTACTATGGGACTCTGGTGGCATAGTGCCTGAGGCATTTGACTGCTAATCAGAAGGCTGGTGGTTCAAACCCACCGGCCACTCCTTGGAAGGAAGGTTTGGCACTCTACTTCTATAATGATAGCACCTCGGCAACCCAAGGAGGGGTCGCCATGAGTCGGATCCAACTTGATGGCAGTACATATGCTACTATATATAGTAATACATATGTGTTACTATAATATGTATAATTATTACTTGGAAACTGCTTTTAGTGTAGTTTCATAGTATGTTTTAGTGTTTAAGTGTAGCCTCTCTTCTCATTACCAGTTTTGTGCAGAGTTTTAATGGCTAGAATTTTGAATTGGCTTGTGTAATTCTAGAAAATATCTCTAGGTATTTAGAAGGTGATTTAAATAAAAATTATAGATTAAATAAAGGAAAATTTATGTATTTAGTGTTTTTAATCAAGAATAGCATGCATTTCATCTCTTGAAGTTGCCTTTTGTGTTCTTTAGGCACAACCTAAAAGTTTTTGGTATATAGATCTTGTAGCTTTTTTTTTTCTGTAGATATTTTTTCATGCAAATGATGATTTTTCTTTCATTGTATGATTTCATTTAGTGGCTTTCAAATTGTGGGCCCTGACTCAGTAAGTGGGTCAAGACATCTTAGTGGGTTGCAACCAGCATTTTAAAAATTTAATGAGAATAAACCACAGAACTAAATGGACTGCCATCGAGTTGGATCTGACTTATAGCGACCCCTCCTTGGGTTTCTGAGGCGGTATCACTACGGAAGTAGATTGCCCAACCTTCCTTCTGAGAAGTAGCTGGTGGGTTTGAACCGCCAGCTTTCTGGTTAGCAGTCAAGTGCCTTAGGCACTACGCTAGTAGAGCTCTCTTCCAAAATTTTATAGGTGTTATATAACTATAACATACTATTATGTGTGCTTGCATAATAAACTTTCATCATTATGTTGTTGTTGTTGTTGTTATGTGCCAAGTCAGCCCCGACTCATATCATCATTATGTAATATGTATTTCTTACTGAAGGTTGTGCTCAAAAAGTTTGCTCTTCTAATAGGTTGCATTTAGGAAAACTATTCATGTGATTTCTTAAGGAGATGCTCAATGTGTCTCCTGTGCAGTGCTGTGACTTAGGGAACCCCACGGGGACAAGTATTTACCCAAATTTTGATGGCATTGTAAAGAATGGCCTATGGATGATAGACAGTGGAGATAGGCCAACTATCAGGCTATTAATAGTTCAGACTAGAGGTAAAATTTGGGCTTTTGAACTAAGTCATTGGCATAGAGAATAGAAACAGGAAAATATTTTAGAGGCATTTTGAAAGTGAAACTATTGAGCTAAAGGACATGTGGAAGAGAGCAGGCTTGAAAGGGCAGAGTAGAAGAGAAGATGGAGTTCAAGTTTAGCACGTGTTGACCTTGTGATGCTGGTGGGTGAAGACTGGGAAATAAGGGAAGGAAAGTATCAAACAGGCTACTGGAAACATGGATTTGGAGCTCAGAAGGTTAATACTAGACAAGTAGTTCAGAGAGTCATTCCCTTGAAGGTGTGGAAATGGGTGAAGTCTGTGGAGTTAATGAGCAGAGAAGAAACCTAGGCAAAAACTGCAGGCTGAATGGGGACAACTCTATGTAGACCAAATTGTCTTCAGAGAAATACAGAACTGAGGAAAGAAAGTCATACTTAATAATGCCAAGAACTGTACTCTGGGTATTCCACATTTGTTTTCTCAGTAAGTCCTCTCAATAATATGCCCTTGTATTTTATGAAGAAATACAGAGTAACATAAGAAGTGGTACAGAGTAACTTAAGAAGTGGTACAGACCAGATTTGAACTCAAGCCTTCTTCCTTCCAATTACTATAGCACATTGCTTCTAAGACAGCATCATACTTCAGGACAGAAAACCAGACACCACAACCCCATACCTTCAAGTCAAGTCCAAGTCATAGTGGCCTTCTAGGACAGAGTAGAATTTTCCCATAGGGTTTCCAAGGCTGTAATCTTTATAGAAGCCGACTACCACATCTTTCTCCTCCATATAGCAACTGATGGATTTAAACTACCAACCTTTCAATTAGCAGCCAAGCACTTAACCACTGTGCCACCAAATCTCCTGATCAAGACAGAAAGAAATGGTTAATATTTATAGTAATAATACATGACACTCTTGAGTTTGTGCTTGCTATATGCCAGATACCATTAAGCTCTTTACCTGGATTTTCCCATTTAATCTTCACAACATTTTGAGATCAGTATTATTGTTCCGTCATCTCCCGTTTTGCAGATAAGGAAGCTGGGCATAGAGAGAGGTTTATTTAAGGTTGCATACATATTAAGTGGTAGAATTGTTGAAAGTTGTAGAAAGGTTAAGTAGGATGTGTAGGAGGTTATTGATTGACACCTCCGTTGGTCATGTTATCAGAAGGGACCATTCACTGAAGAAGGATGTCATGCTTGGTAAGGTGGAGGGTCAATGAAAGAGGGGAAGGCCCTCAACAAGATGGATTGACACAGTAGCAGCAGCAATGGGCTCAAGTATAGCAGGGATCGTGGAGCTGATGCAGGACTTGGCGGTGTTTCGTTCTGCTGTGCATAGGGTCACTATGAGTCAGAGACAACTTGACGGCACCTAACAACAAGGAGATTATTGTTGACAGATTTTTCAGTGGTGATGTGGAGTGAAAATAGTAGCTAACATTTATTGAGCATTTGCTATGTTCTAAGTTCAATTAAATTTCATTTATTACCCTTAATTTATAAATGATGAAACTGAGGCACACATTAAGTTATTTAACTTAGTAAGAAACAGACCTAGGATTTAATAAAGGTAGGTTAGTTTTGGAACCCATGCTCTTTGGCAAACAGTCTGGTGGGCCATATCTGGCTTGCTACTTGTTTTGTAAATAAAGCTTTATTAGAACACAGCCACTCTAATCCATTTATATGTTGTTTATGGCTGCTTTCATGCCATAATAGCAGAGTGTAGTTGCAACAGACTGTATGGCCTAAAAAGCCTAAAATATTTGCTATCTGGACCTTTACAGGAAAAGTTTCCCATTAAGCTGGGAGAAAAGACAAGTCTTGGTGAATTCAGGATTAACTTGGGAGGTAAGGCAATATATGCCATGGAAAGGGCCTTTTTATACAAATCTGACATTGAAAAAATGAATGGGTGGTACCTTTAGTAAGACTTAAGATAAAATGAAAATTCTTGTTTTTGCATAGCAAAGGATTGCATATATTAAAAGAGTAAAAATAGGATATCATTTGAGTGGGAGATTGTGAAGCTTTAAAGGAGAAGTAAAGGTAGTATAGGATTTTTGGAGAATGTAGGAGGAGATGGGAAGATTTATTATTGGAAAGGAGCCAGAGACTTTTCTTTGAAACACTGAACAGGAGCAAAATGAAGAAAGGATGTTAGGAATACGAAGGCATAAAGGCATGGGAGTAAGAGGAAATTTCATTGGATGGCTGTACTAACATTCACATAGGGATGAAGATAAGAAAGAGGCAATGATTTGAAAACATCTTTTTACTATTTACAATTATTGCAATTATTTTTGTGTTTCCCAGTTTTGGTTAGTGCCTTGAAAAAGTGTATTTATAAGAAAGAAAGGATAACTATACAATTTCAATTAGGGTTATTTAATAAAGTGCTTTTTTTCTTGACACCCAATAAGCTACATATTTAAAATGTACAATGTGATAAATTTTGAATATTCATACTTATGTGGAACCATAAGCACAATCAAGATAATGCACCCACTTTGTAATCTCACCCTTCTGTGTGTCCTTGCCCCCACTTTGCAGAACAGTGTATTTTCGTTTTCATTCACTTCCAAAGAGTTCTAGTTTATCTTTGACTTTTTCTTTGATATATTATTGAAGTATAGTATTATTGGGTTATTGAAAGGTATATCTTTGGTTTCCAGATATCTGGGATTTTCTAGGGATCTGTCTGTTATTGATTCCTGTTTTCATGTGGTCACAGACTATATTTTGCCTACTTTTAGATTCATCAGGACTTGTTTTATGGCCCATAATATTGTGTATCTTGGTAAATGTTCAGCATGTACTTGAATGTGTATTTTGCTGTTGTTTGGTGGAATATTCTATAAATGTTGATCTGGTCAAGGTGGTTGATCATGTCGTTCAAGTATTCCATACCCTTGCTGATTTTCTCTCTACTTGTTAAGTCAGTTATTGAGAGAAGTTATTGAAATATCTGGCTATAATAGCAAATTTTTATTTCTCATTGCAGTTATGTCAGCTTTTTGCTTCATCCATTATGAAGCTCTGTTTATTAAGTGCCTAAATGTATAGGGGAGCCCTGGTAGCACAGTGGTTAAGTACTCGACTCCTAACTGAAAGTTTGGCAGTTCAAACTCTCCAGCACTTCTGCGGAAGAAAGATGTGATAGTCTGCTTCCATGAGATTTGCAGCCTTGGAAGTCCTACAGGGTCATTACGAGTTGGAATTGACTCTATGGCAGTGGGAACGTGTAAATGTATAGGGTTGTTATGTCCTCTTGATGAATCAACTGCTTCCTCATTATGAAATGACCTCCTTTATCCTGGATAATACTTTTTTTTGCTCAGAAATATGCTATGTGATACTGAGCATTAAGCAGTGGCACTTGTAGAGCTACCTCAGTTGTTTGTTGTCTGTCAGAGATCACTATCCTTTGTTGCCTAATGTGTAATATATTGAAAACTGTTGTTTCTTGTATTTTGTATACAGGTTTTGAAAATGTTTTTATTGTCATAAAATATATATATATATATAATACATCTGCCAATTCAACTTTTTTTTTTTTCAAATTTAGTGACATTATTTGTGTGAACCATGTGCGCAACCATCATCCATACTCATTGGCAAATCTCCCATTGCCATAAACAGAAACTCAATGCTTCCTAAACAATGACTTTGTCTTTCCCTCTCCATCCTGCCCTTGGTAACTACTAACAGACTTTGTTGTTGTTGTTGTTATATGCCGTCGAGTCAGACCCGACTCATAGCGACCCCTCCTTGGGTTTCCGAGGCAGTATCACTACGGAAGTAGATTGCCCCATCTTCCTTCTGAGGACTTTAGTCTTTCTAAATATTTGTCTATTCTTGTTATTTCATATAAGTGAAACATTAAATTTTTGCCCTTTTGTGATTACCTTTATTTCACTCAGCATGACGTGTTTAAGGTTCATCCATGTTATAGAATGAATCAGGACTTCTCTTTATGGCTGAATAGTAGTCTATGTGTAGTATTTACCATTTCCTCATTCATTCATTGCTTACATCTTTTGGCTGTTGTCAATAGAGGTGTTTTGTTTTGTTTTTTGTTTTGTTTTAAGTTGTTTCATGTGGGAATGTTATCCTAATCCTCATTTCTCTGTCTTGGCCAGAACAGAAGTCCTAGAGTTTTGTAAAAGAATTATTTGCAGTGATTCTTATTTTTTTGTTTGTATTAGGGTTACTTATGAGAAACCAATGAAATGTATAGACTTTAGCTTCTAATATCTACAAAGACATATACATAAAAAAATTTTGGTTGTTATTTCATAGGATTTACAGGCTTGAGGTTTAAATCTCTGCCCAGGATTTGTTGCTTTCAAATAGGGGATTTTCAACCCTAGTTGTATATTAAAGTCACCTGGGAGAGCTTCTGAAAAAATATCCATGCTCATCATAAACATATGAGAGCTGAATCTTTGCTTGGGGTGGCCCAGACTTCCTTGGTTTTTGAAATTCCCTAGATAGATCTAATGTGCATTCAAGGTTAAGAGCAGTTTTGTTGTAGAGCAAAGAATGGTTTCTTCTCTACTTGGTTTCTCCCCATTCCCTTTATTCACTGCAGCGTCTGGTGTGTTCTATGATATACTTTGTTACAGCTTTTATGCTAAGTCACATGTATATATGAATTCAGTTATTGGTAATTCGTAGTAAAAGATGTACTTCGTATTGTACTTAAGTGAGCCTTAATGTGTTTAGCTGTTTTAAAAAATTTCCAGAAAGCAATAAGGGAGAGAAAATGGCCTAGAACACTACTATGAGAACAGTTTGGTGTAACATGTACTCAGGGACTCCAAGACCAATTGATTTCACATTGACTCACTTTTTTCAATGGAGTAGTTACTCTGGAATGACAAATACTTTTTTATTCAAGCTGTTTCCTTTGTGTGATTTCCTTAATAAAGAACTTGAATGTGTTATCCATTTTATATATTAGACTTTCCAGTTTCTGAATCTTACAGTGCTTCTTAAAGGAAAATGTTACTTTTAGAGTAACAAATGACTTTGTATAAATCTAGTTTGAAATATTTTCTTCCTCATTTATTGTAACCAACCTTTTCCTATAGCTGTGAACTTCACAGAAGTTAATGAAGAAAACAAAAACGATCTTTTCCGAGAAGTGTTTTCTTCCATTGAAACATTGGCTTTCACGTTTGGGAATATGTAAGTAGAGAACTGTCATTTAAATATTTGGACATAGGTGTCTTAGTGAGAGTATATTACAAAATTCAGTAAGATATGTGGAAAATAGAATATTAAATAGTATAAAAATTTTTCACAATTTGGTAAAACTGCACATTCTGTATTTCTTCATTACTACCTTTAAAGGTGTCTTTATAGTTGTATAGGATCCTAGGGTTGAAAAGGTTGAAAGTTCAAGTGCCTTAGGAGGAAGGCCTGGCAGTCTACTTCTGAAAATCAGCCACTAACCTTGTGGAGCACAGCTCTGCTCTGATACACATGGGGTGGCCATGGGTCAGAGTTGACTTGACAACTGGTTTATAAGCTATTTAAAAGCAACATCCATTTACAAGTGATTATGGTGTGGTTTACGTGAATAGGAGTTCTGCACCACCACCCCCTCCCCCGGCACCCAAGAGTTTCACATAAAAAGAAATTATCCTAGGTGACATGTTAAATACAAAATTTATGACAAAGCAATGTAATGACTTCTCTTTTCTTTTCTTTTCTTTTTTTTTTTTTTGATCTCCTTGCATAGCCTTACAAACTTCCTTATGGGAGATGTAGGCAATGATGCATTATTGCGACTGCCTGTGTCTCGGGACAGTAAGGTAGGCTAAGTTTGTGTGGAAGCAGACTTTAGTATCTTTAACTTAATATTCTAATCACTTCCTAATACCAATTTTAACATTACTTTTTGATAATTTGTGTCTTACGTAATGAATCTATATGTCTTATAGTTCAAATTTTAGTAATTATTAGCCATTTTTCCCTTCTGACACTGTCACAGATCTTAAAGACTGGTGAAAACCTAGAAAAATAATGTAAGAAGAGAGGGTTAATCTTTCCACACATTGTGTGAAAAGAAGTTAATATTTGTTAGTATGAAATACTTGTTGACAGCCTTCTTGTTGTTGTTGTTATGTGCCATCAAGTCAGCCCCAACTCCTAGCGCATCTTCCTTGGGTTTCCGAGGCTGTATCACTACGGAAGCAGATTGCCCCATCTTCCTTCCGAGGAGTGGCTGGTAGGTTTGAACCACCAGTCTTCTGATTAGCAGTCAAGTGCCTTAGGTATTAATGCTACCACAGCTTAGTAGGTCTTAATTCTCCTACCTAAAGAACATCCCTAAAAGCATGTCACAAGGTCAGGCTTCTGATTACCAACTGGAAGAAAAATTGCTATGGAAAAATCGAGCATGAGAAATGTATGTAGAATATTGTTTTAAAGATTCAGAGAAGTAGTAATATTTCAGTTAACTAGATTCTTCCACTGAACAAACTGCAATAGGGAGCATATGTTGATCATTTCCTATTAAGAATGGTGAAATAGAAGAAGGATTTCAGCAAATATTTGGAAATGTGCCAGGCACTTGTACTTTATCAACATAATAATCCAAAAGCTTGAGACCTTTTTAATTTTTTTTAATGATTTAAAATGTGAACAACTGCTTAGAGAATTTGTTATATGTATTATAATATGTGAACAATTATGATTATTTCTGAAGCTATCCCTTGATGAGTCAAAGGGCTAATATATAAACCATTATCAGTTTTAAGATCTCTATGTATTTTGTAATTATTCATGATTCTTCCTTAATTTTTTTCCTCAAACTGTTACTGCTACTTCAGAAAATATAAACCAGTATTTTATCTTTGTGGCAAGACTCTGAACAATTTATATTTTAGGTATAAATCATATTTCCTGTCCCTATGCCTTTATTGTAGAGAGCTCTGGTAGCATAGTGCCTAAGGCATTTGATTGCTAACCAGAAGGCTGGTGGTTCAAACCCCCCAGCCACTTCTCAGAAGGAAGGTTGGGCAATCTACTTCCGTAGTGATACTGCCTCAGAAACCTAAGGAGTGGTAGCTATGAGTCAGGTCCGACTTGACAGTACATAACAACAACAACATGCCTTTGTCGTATACACGTTATACTAATCTCAACAGGAAATTTTTTCTCCTTTCTTTATGCTTTTGCACCTTGATTTCCTTTTGTTTTTATTTCACCCTAGAGGTTGGAATGAAAAAGCCAATGTTAATATAGTTTGAATAAAATAGTTACTACATTTGATGAAGAGTTTTATAAGATATCCTTTAGAAGTAATAGCTGCCAGTTATTTCATAGTGCTCACTATGTACCATGCACTATGCTAAGCCTATGACATCTTAATTCTTAAAACAGCCTTATGAAGATAGTGTTCTTATCTCCATTTTACAGAAGAGCAAACCAAAGTTTAAGTGAGCTTAAATAAGTAATCAGTGTCAAGTGGTAGAGCTGGACTTCAAATCTCAATCTGTTTGATTCCTTTTACATTGAGTCACTGCATACCTCATATTGCCCAACGTAGATAAATTTCTTTAAGATCTCACAGTCATGATAGATGGTGGATATCTGTACTGTCCGGTAAGACAGCCACTAAGCACTTGTAGCTCTTTAAATTTTAATTAATTCAAATAAAAAATTCACTTCTCATTCATACTAGCTACTTTCAAATGTCCAGTAGCTCTATGTAGCTAATAGCTACTGTATGTATTAGACGGTACAGATACAGAACATTTCTGTCACCACAGAAAATTCTGTGCTAAGCTATCTAGTGGGAGCTCTGGTAGCATAGTGCCTAAGGCACTTGACTACTAACCGGAAGGCTGGCAGTTCAAACTC
>NW_006921620.1:5715830-5718844 GCF_000298275.1 Orycteropus afer afer | reverse complement strand
GTGCTTACCTTGCTCCCAGAGACCCGGTCCCTTTCGGGAGGGTAACAATGAAGCCGTCTGAGCACTAGTGACGGGGGGTGATTATAGAATATACACACACACACACACACACACACATATATGTTTGTTTACAGGTATTTGTTTAAACATTAGTGTTCAAGTTTCTAGGGTAAATAACTAAGAGTGGGGTTACTGGGTCATATGGCAAATAAATACTTAACTTTATAAGAAATTGCCAAACTGTTTCCCAGAATGGTTGTAACATTTCTAATTCTAATCAGTTCTGTTGAGAGTTCAGTAATTCTGCATCCTTGACATTTGTTATTGGCCCTTGTTATTGTTTTAAATTTTAGCTGTTCTAAATAGGTGCGTTGTTGTTGGTAGTTGCTGTCAGGTTGATTCTGACTCATGGTGATCCTATGTGTGTAGAGTAGAGCTGCTCCATAGCGTTTTCAGGTCTGTAACCTTTTGAAAGCAGATTGTCAGGCTTGTCTTTTGTGGGTTCAAACCAGTAACTTTTTGGTTAGTAGTTTAACTATTTACGCCACCTAGGGGCTTAGGGGTACCCAGTTCTCGTTTAATTTGCTTTTCCCAAATGACTTATGATATTGATCATAATTTCAGGGGAATATTTTCCATCTGCATATGTTCTTTGGTAAAGTATCTGTTTAGAGCTTTGCCTATTTTTTGTTGGGTTATATGTGTTTTTCTCTTTTTTTTTGGAAGTAGGGAAGATTCTTTATTTAAGCTTTTTTCAAAAAAATTTTTAAATTGTAATTTGGGTGAAAGTTTATAGGGCAATTTGATTGTCCATTCAACAATTCATACATTTTTTTTTTTTTGGTGACATTGATTGCAGTTCCCATATTGTAATAGCACTCTTTCCACTTCCTGCTGGTGTTTGCCATTTCCCTTCATCCTTCTTTCCTATTGCTTTCCTTCCTCCATCCCTGGGCAAATGCTGCCCTTTTCATGTCATATGGTTGATTGTTCTTATGAGCATGTACTTCCCTGGTGTTATTGTTCACGTTTTATGCCTGTCATTTGGCTGAAAGTTAAACCATGAGAGCTAGTTCAGTTCCAGGCTTAAAGGGTATCCAAGGGCCATAGTTTCAGGTGTTCTGCTAGTCTCCATCATATCAGTAAACCTGGTATTTTCTATGATTTTGAGTTTTGTTTTACATTATTCTCCCACTCTATCCAGGACCTCCTATTTGTTATCCCTTTTAGAGGGGTCAACAGTGGTAGCTGGGCACCATCTAGTTCTTTTTGTCTCAGGGTTATGGAAGCTGGGATTCATGTGGTCCATTAATCCTTTAGTGTTTGTTTGCATGTTTGATTTTCTTCATTCTCCTTTGCTCCACTTAGGGAGAGATGAATAGTTGCATCTTAGGTGGCTAATCACAGGCTTTTAAGATCCCAGTTGCTACACACCACAATAGAATATAGAACATTGTCTTTGTGGACTATGTTATGCCAGTTGACCTTAGTGTCCCCCAAGATTATGGTCCTGAGTCTCTAGGCTGCTTCCTTCTTTTTGAGCTTGCATGTAATTTCTCCCAGTCTGAGGTTTGTCTTTTTGTTCTCAGCAATGTCATTCAGGGAGCAAGTTTTTAATTTTGATGAAGCTCAGTTTATCTATTTCTTCTTTTATGGATTGTGCTTTTAGTGTCACACCTGAGAATGCTTTACCCAACCCAGGGTCACAAATATTTCCTCCTATGTTTTCTACTAAATTTTATAGTTTTACATTTAGATCTATGATCATTTTAATTTTTATGTATACTGTGAAATAGGTTGAGGTTCATTTTTAACATATGAGATGTCCAGTTGTTGCGTGGTGTTTGTTGAAAACACTATGGTATATCATCAGTTGAATTGCCTTTGTTTGCATTTTTGTCAAAAATTGATTGACTCTATTTGTGTGGGTCTGTTCCTGGATTTTCTGCTTTGTTCCACTGATGGATGTGTCTGTCCCAAAACCTACAGTCTTGATTGCTGTTGCTTTATGGTAAGTCTTAAAATCAGGTAGTAATAATCTTCTCTTTTTTGTTGTTTTCCAGAATTGTTTTGAGTATTGTAATCCTTTATTTTCCTATAAAAATGTTAAAATCCACTTATATTATCTCTGGTGGCATAGTACCTAAGGTACTTGACTGCTAATCAGAAGGATGGCAGTTCAAATCCACCAGTCACTCCATGGAAGGAAGATTGGGCAATCTACTTCCATAAAGATTTACTGCCTCAGAAACCCAAAGTGGGTCACTGTGAGTTGGAATCAACTTGATGGCAGTGAGTTTGGTTTTTTGGTTTTATATCTACAAAAATCCCTGTTGGCATTTTGATTGGAATTATGTTAAATCTTAGATCATTTTGGGGGAGAATTGACATCTTAACCATAGTGAATTATCCAATCCATAAATATGGTATGTATGTTTATTTAAATAGTCTTTTCTTAAAATTAGCATTTTGTAGCTCTCTACATACAAATTTTGCATGTTTTGTTAGATTTATATTTATGTATGAATGTCTGTATGTATTAATATATATTTGGAGCTATGGTAAATGAGAATTACATGAACACACATAAGTGTGTGTGTGTATATGTGAATATATATATATGTAGGAAGAAGGTAGAGGCCATCCACTTCTCAAAGAATTGGCCAGGGAAAGCCTTATGAATAGCAGAGAAACACTGATACATTACTGGACAACTTTATGAATAGCCCAGAAACATTGCCCATTACCGTGCAGAAAGATGAACCCCTTAGGTCAGAAGGCACTCAAATTATGACTGGGAAAGAGCTGCCTCCTCAGAGTAGAACTGGCCTTAATGATATGGATAAAGGAAAGCTTTTGGGACTTCCACTTGCTGACGTGGCATGACTCAAATTGAGGAGAAACGGCTGCAAACATCCATTATATTGGAACATGGACTGTACGAAGTGTGAATATAGGAAAATTGGAAGTTGTCAAAAATGAAATGGAATGCATAAAGATTGATATCCTAGGCA
>NW_006921620.1:5710187-5715730 GCF_000298275.1 Orycteropus afer afer | reverse complement strand
TTCAAACTCACCAGCCACTCCTCAGAAGGAAGATGGGGCAATCTACTTCCATAGTGATACTGCCTCGGAAACCCAAGGAGGGGTCACTATGAGTTGGGTCTGACTCGACGGTACATAACAACAGCATAGCAAGCTATCTAGTAGACTTTCAGAGAAATACTTGTCATAAAGTGGTAAAAGATGGATGGAAGTCATCTGTGTCTTCTGTTTACATAGATTGTTTCTGTAGCTTCTTCACTAATATTTTTGGGATCTGCAGAATTTAATGTTTTGAATGGATTCAATAAGTTAACTAATGCTGTTTGTAAACAATGAGGTTCATTCTCGGACCTTGAGCACTGCTGTTGTAAAAGCTATATAATTCTTATTAAGTCTTCTGGCATTTAAACAGACTTCTCAGGCCTTTTGAGTTTTAAATACTTGAAATTCTTCAGCAGGAATTATGTCAGGCTAACAAATTGAGGGAAATATTTCTGAAGCAAAGATCTGTTATCTTCTGCTCTAATCTTAAATTTATTTTCTTTCATGTAAGTCTTTTGAAAACATTTCTGTGGGATCTGTGGACTCATCCAATGAGAAAGGTAATGCTCAAGTTACTTAGAACTTTTGTCACTTTTTCCGTTTACTTTTGAGAACTATTTCCTTCTGCTTAAGGCATGCTTAATTTCATCTTGCTTAGTAACCTAAAATATCATTTTTAACATAAAATTATTAATAAAGTTTTGCATAAAATGCATAGGAAAAAAGGCCATTAGAGTAGATAATATAATTAAACTGTATAAAGATCAAGTATTGTATTAGAGTTGTAATTAGATAAATAATAGAAATACATATGAGATAAATATAGTTTGAAAATATTTTAAGTTTAAACTATGACCCTTAATTCTAAATTTCTGTCACACGGATTTTGTTTTATTACCAGTTCTCATTGAAGAAAACCTTATGATCTGAGTGCTTCTTTGTTTAGAATTATTATATGATCATATTTAATGTATACTTACCTTGATTTTTCTTTTTTCAGAAAATATTTCTCCTATAGAACTGGACAATGTGCTCTTAAAGAACACTGACTCTGTAGAATTGGCTTTGTCATATGCTAAAACATGGTCAAAATATACTAAGAACATAGTTTCATGGGTTGAGAAAAAGCTTAACTTGGGTGAGTTGCCCTTTGGGACATCTGATTAACTTTGGATTATTAAGAATTCATTAGTGTATAATTAATTTTTGTTCAGACTGTGAGTAAGCTGATTCCAAATTGGTAACTGTTTCACTGTAATAAATAGACTTATTGTCTATTTTCTCTTCCTGAAATAGGGAAGACTCTTCTCTCACTAAATGTACTTACTGAACATTCATTGTGGGCCAGCCACAAGATCTAGGGACATAAATACAAATAGAATACTGTCTCTGCCTTTATGGAGGTCAATATCTAGCAGATAAAAAGAAGTAAAATCAGATAATATTGTTAAAGGCAATAAAAGCAACAATAGATGTATGAGCAGAAGGAACATCTTAATAGCTAATATTTTTCTGGTGCTTTACAGTTGACAAAATGATTTACATCTATTTTTTCATTTGATCCTCACAAATCCCTATGAGTTAAGCAGGGCAAGATTACTGTCCCCATTTTATAACCAAGACAGATGATTTTTCTTAGTAACTGGAACACTGTAGGCTGAACCAGAGCCTTTCTCTTTCCTACTGCATTGTTTGTTATGTATAGGAAATGCTCATCAGAATCCCCCCTAGGTCCCATTCCCCTCAGTGGTGAGGTCTAGGCAACTGTATTTTGCAAAAGTTTCCCAGTGATTAATACCTGGGACTAAAAGTCATTGCATTGTATCACAATAGAGGATTAGTATTTGTGATCACTTTTAAACTGGGTAACTACAAATAGCAATTAACTTTAGAGTATCAAGGGGAAAAATAAGTTAATTGTTCCTTCTGATAATGTTCTTTGACCTTTCTAGAGTTGGAGTCCACTAGAAATATTGTGAAGTTGGCAGAGGCAACTAGGACTAACATTGGAGTACAGGTAAGAGTTCTGTGAACTTCTAGGGTTCTATAAAAGAGACAACTCAGATGACCACCTGAAATTGCCCTGCACAATTAGAAATTTACTTAATTAACTTGGGGAAGTGCCTAAATGCTAATCTTTTTATTGGTATAATAAAATCCTTTTAAATTTGGATGACTGTCCATGATGAAAAGAAGAAGAAATTCACAGTTCTGTACTAATGATCATATTGATAACTATTAATTTTGCTAAATAATTTTATAACTAATTATAATTAATTTTCTTCAATATTTTCTCCGAGTCACATTTATGACGAGTCATTGTCTTAAAAATAAATAGTCTAAAACAAAGTTTCTTTTTGAAAAAGAGTAGTGGTGAATCTGGAACTCTAGCATTGTTTCTATTGAAAAAATTACTTTTCAATTTGAATTTCTAGGAATTTATGCCACTGCAGTCTCTATTTACTGATGCTCTTACTAAAGATATAGAGAGCAGTCACCTTTTGCAAGAAACAATTGCAGCTCTCCAAGCTAACAAATTTGTGCAGGTAAACAATCATTTATGTGTGGAATATACATTATTTTTAATGCCAACATACATTGAAAAACAGCTTTTCCTTTTTTTTTTTTTTTTTAATACTCTGGATAGCCTTTACTTGGGAGAAAAAATGAAATGGAAAAACAAAGGAAAGAAATTAAAGAACTTTGGAAACAGGAACAAAATAAAATGGTTAGTATGGTAATGGATTTTCATGTACGTGTATGTCGTGACCATCTAAAATCACCTACAGTTATATAAGCATTGGTCTTACTCTGTAGCTTTTCTAAAATTCTGTCTTAACTGTTTTGCTGAATATGCTAAATCAGAAACTTGTACATTAGGGTCTCTTTCATACTTTGTGTTTAAGATGTTTTTTTGTATATGTAGCTTGAAACAGAGACTGCTCTTAAAAAGGCAAAATTGTTATGCATGCAACGTCAAGATGAGTATGAAAAAGCAAAATCATCCATGTTCCGTGCAGAAGAGGAACATCTGTGCTCAAGTGGAGGATTAGTGAAAAATTTCAAGCAACTAGAAAAAAAGCGAAAGCTGGAAGAGGAGGCTCTTCAAAAAGTAAAGATCTTTTCTGTTATTTGCCATAATTATTGAATTAGCAATAATCTATTAAAGTTTTGGTTATCAAACTTTAGCAGGCATCAGGATCACCCAGAAGGCTTGCTTAAATACAGATCACTGGGTGCTGTCCCCAGTGTCTGATCTAGGATAGTAACTGGAGGAATGTAGACTGCATTTTTAACAAGTTCCCAGTTGAAGCAGCTGCTGCTGGTGGGGACGCATACTTTGAGAACCAGTATACTCAAAGACTTTTGCTTATCTTTTGAGTTTTGGGTTTGTGAAAGAAGCACCTTAGAGAAGGCAGTTGTTCAGTATTTTTGACTTGCTAGTTCAAGAAGTTTACCTTTTAGGTGACCATGTGTGCACACTAATTCTAGCATCTAATAGCAAGCATAGGCCAAAGCTTTGTTTTATTTATGAAAATATCATTTGATAGGCAAATAAATTCTATAAGATTATATGGAAAATGGTAAATTTAAATAGAAAAAACAGTTTTAAATAGAAGTAGAGATCTGTTTTGTAAACAGACAATATACCAATTGTAAATTGTACTTGACTTGCCATTAAGGTCAAGTGCCCTTGAGTCTCTGAGCAAAATAGATTGTTTTATCTTTAGAAATAGTCTACTTAAAACATAGAATATTTCAGAATTTTCATGAAAAAAATTTTCAGTTGTTTAAATTTAGCTTTACTATAATGAAGGTTTTAAGATATAAATTCTAGTGATGAGTTTTATTTTACATACTTTTTGAAGGTAGAAGAAGCAAATGAACACTACAAAGTTTGTGTGACAAATGTTGAAGAGAGACGGAATGATCTAGAAAACACCAAAAGAGAAATTTTAGCACAACTCCGGAAACTAGTTTTCCAGTGTGATCTTACCCTTAAAGCTGTAAGTAATTTCTTCAGATTTTTGAAGATAAGAGGAAAGGGAAAAGAAAAAAAAAACTGTGTATCTTCATTGGAGAGAAAGATGCCTAATGAGCCATGATTCTTGTGGAATTAAATTTTTGAGATTAATAGGACTTGTTGAGTTTGAAAATTGATGTTTGGTTTTTGAACCTAAACCAGTATGTGGTTTAAGTTGTTTTGATCTGTTTTTCCCCTCAGTAGAGTGATGATTTGTTTGGTTAGAATTGAAATCTGAGAATTTGAAATTACTTGTAAGCCACTGTCTTTCTTAGTTTGGTTTACAAAATGGATTTCACCCCTGAAATATCAATCAGCACTATGAGACCTATTCTTTACAATCTGAGTAAAATATTAAATGGGACCCAGTAATTTATTTGGGGACAAAGTATCCTTTCCTCATGTGGTTTTATTTGCCTCTTTAAAATGGTTTTCAAAATTTTTTTATTAATTGTATAAAATTGGCCCTTTTTAGGGTGAGAGTCATATGTTTCTGTAAGTTTTAATACATGTATAAATTTGTGTAACCATCACCACAATCAATATTCAGAACAATCTGTCACCCAAAAATATTCCGTCATGCTGCTGCTTTTAGTCAAACCCTCTACCTACCCCTAACCCCTGGCAAGCACTGTTCTCCACCTTTAAGTTTTCTTTTTTCCAGAGTGTCATATAAGTGGAATCATATGTATATGACCTTTGGAGACTGACTTCTTTTCCTTAGCATAATGATTTTGAGATTCATAGTGTTATGACTGTATCAGAAGGCCATTTCTTTTTATTGCTCAGTGGTATTCCCTTATATAAGGAGCTCTAGGGGCCTAGTGGTGAAAGCATTTGGCTACTAACTGAAAGGTTGACAGTTCAAACCCACTAGCCACTCTGGGAGGATGAGGTAGTCGGCTTCAGTAAAGATTTACATCCTTGGAAACCCTATGACACAGTTCTACCCTGTCCTAAAGGATTACTGTGAGTCAGAGTCAACTCAGTAGCAGTGGGTTTGGTTTTTGGTTTGTGACCTGTGGGTAAGCACTCAGCTGCTAATGAAAAGGATTGGTTCAAACTGACTAGCTGCTCAATGGGAGAAAGATTACAGACTTGGAAACCCCATGACGCAGTTCTTTTCTGTTCTTTAGGGTCATTATGAATTAAAATTGACTCAACACCAACAGGTTATTCCGTTACATGAATGCATCACAATGTTTCTCCATTAGCCAGTTGAGTATTTGCATTGTTTCCAGTTTGGGGTGATTATTGTTGTGGTTGTTGTTGTTAAGTGCCATCGAGTCGCTTCCGACTCATAGCGACCCCATGCACAGCAGAACGAAACACTGCCCGATCCCGCACCAGCCCCACAATCCCTGCCATACTTGATCCCATCATCGCAGCCACCGTATCAATCCATCTCGTTGAAGGCCTCCCCTCTTTCGTCAACCCTCCACCCTACCAAGCATGACATCCTTCTCCAGGGAATGGTCCCTTCTTACAACATGACCAA
>NW_006921620.1:5708935-5710087 GCF_000298275.1 Orycteropus afer afer | reverse complement strand
ATAAAGATTGATATCCTAGGCAATAGTGAGCTGAAATGGACGGGTTTTGGCCATTTTGAATCAGATAACCATGTAATCTACTATGCCAGGAATGACAATTTGAAGAGGAATGGCATGGCATGCATTATCACAAAGAATGTTTCAAGATCTGTCCTGAAGTACAATGCTGTCAGTGATAGGATAATACCCATATGGCTATAGGGAAGACCCATTAATACTATGATTATTCAAATTTAGTCACCAAACACCAAAGCCAAAGGTGAGGAAATTGAATATTTTTATCAACTTCTGCAGTCTGAAATTGATCAAATATGCAGTCAAGATGTGTTAATTATCATTGGTGCCTGGAATACAAAAGTTGGAAATGAAGAATTACCAGTAGCGAAAATTTGGCCTTAGTGACAGAAATAATGCAGAGACTGCATGATAGAGTTTTGCAAGACCAGTGTCTTATTCATTGCAGATAGCTTTTTTCAACAACACAAATGGCAGCTATATATATGGACTTCACCAGATGGAGTACACAGGAATCAGATTGATACATCTGTGGCAAGAGGTGATGGAAAAGCTCAATATCGTCCAACCAAAACCAGGCCAGAAGCTGATTGTGGAACAGACCATCAACTGCTTATATGCAAGTTCAACTTGAAGTTGAAGACAATTAAAAAAAGTCCATGAGAGCCAAAATATGACCTTGAATATGTCCCTCCTGACTTGAGAGAGCATCTGAAGAATAGATTTGATGCATTGAACACCAGTGACCGAAACCAGAATAATTATGGGATGGCATCAAGAACATCATCCATGAAGAAAGCAAGAGGTTATTAAAGAAGATGAGAAAAGAAGAAAAGACCAAATTGTATAAAAGAAGAGACTCTGAGACTTGCCCTTGAGCAGAGAGTAGCTAAAGCCAATGGAAGAAATGACAAGATAAAAGAGCTGAACACACGATGTCAAAGAGCAGCTTGAGCAGACAAAGCCAATTACTATAATGAAATGTGCAAAGACCTAGAGTTAGAAAACCAAAAGGGAAGAACATGCTCGGCATTTCTCAAGCTGAAAGAATTGAGGAAAAAATCGAAGGCTTGAGTTGCAATATTGAAAGATTCAGCCCCAGGGTTACAGGTGAGGAGAGACAACTCAGGGACACCC
>NW_006921620.1:5649563-5685569 GCF_000298275.1 Orycteropus afer afer | reverse complement strand
TTAGATCACTCTTAACTGTTTGTGAGAGCAGCCAAGAATGATTCATGCTCTTCTTGGTGGTTTTTTATCATTGGCCATTGGTGGAGAAGGAGCTAGTGGGTTTCTCTCAGTAAGTGAAGTTGCAGGAAGTGTGGGTGTAGCTGTATCTTCTGGAGACTATTGCTCTCTCCTACTCAGTTAGACAAAAATTACAACTGAATAACCATCAAAAAACTAAAAGCACCTGGACAAAAAATACACCATGTAATTACACAGGAACAGTAACCAAAAAAGGGAAAAAGAAGAAAAAAACAAGAAAACATGCAGTACTTGGAGATACTAAGAAAAAAAAGGTAGAAAAGGAGACTAATGAAGAAAAAAATGGGAAAAAAATGCAAAAACAAAAACAAGGAATGGGGTTAACTTTGAGAAGAAAAGAAAAGAAAAAAAAAATTACAACCAGGAACAGGAAAAAGAAAAAAAGCTGAAAACTAGGACCTGGGAGGGGGAAAAATAAAGAATAATAATAAAAAGCACAAAAGTATTAATAATAATAGTAGTTTTAAAACAGACAAAAAGAAGCAAACAAATAACCAGAAAAAAGAAAGAGATAAAGAAAAAGAAGAAAAAATCAGGGGAAGGCAGAGCAGGGCATCCAGGCTACGACAGAGCACACAGACTGGGATGGAGTTCCTGTGGGCTCAGAAGGTGGATGGGAGTGGTGGGTGTCCGCAACTCCGTTCACCAAGTGGGTGTGGAGTATTAGGGTAATTAGGGGAATGTCGCACCTTTTCAGTCGTCCTGGTCTGGAGTGTCCTTGGGGTTACTGGCAAGCAGAATCTGTTCTTAAGCCCCTGGAATCTGGAAGAGCGCTGTCTCTTTAAATATCCAACATGATCAAGCCACTTGTAAACATTCAAAATGGCTGTGCCCTCCGAACAGGCAGAAGTCCACAGCTCAGCCCACCCCCCACCCTCCTCTTCACTGCTTCTCCTTTTATTCACCAGCCACCAGAGCAGTCCTCTGTGCAGTCCCTGGCTAGCAGGGCTGATTTTTAGGCTAATTCTTAGGTTCTACCAAACTTGGCATTCTCCAAGCTGTCTGTGCTGTCCCGTCAGAATTGCTCAGTATCGCTGCCAGACCACAGCTCCGTATGTCTCCTTATTTGGTATTTTCATGAAAATTCTTCTGCTAGTTGGGGTTTAGTCCACTTCTGTATCCTTCCCTTCAAGGCTCAGGGGTCCAGGATTATCTTCTGTGTCTGTGTTAATTGGTTCCCCTTTTCTGTGTTGAATAGGGTCTGTACAGTCTTTCTCCCTATTTTTTTAGTTTCTTAAGGTAGAAGCTTAGGTTGTTCATTGAGACCTGCTCTGCTATATAGATAATACATTAAATTTCCTTCTGAGCACAGCTTATCTGCATCTCATAAATTTTGAAATGTTGTGCTTTCATTTTTGTTCAATTCAAAAGATTTTCCTGTTGCACTTGAGACTTCATCTTTGACCCATGGGTAATTTTATATATATATAGTTTAATTTCCAACTATTTGAGAATTTTCTACATATCTTTCTGATCTTTGATTTCTGGTTTAATTATCTTATGATGCAGTAAATATTTTATGTAACTTCCAGTTTAAAAAATATGTTATGATTTGTTTTATGAATCAGAATGTGGTCTGCCTTGATCAATATTCCATGTACACTTAAAAAGAGTGTGTATTCTGCTGTTGTTGACTGTGTGTTCTATAAATGTCAATTACTTCCTGCTGGTTTATGATGTTCACTTCTATATCCTTGCTGATTTACTTTTTTTTCTTCTATGAATTACTGAGAAAGTAGTGTTGAAATGTCAAACAGAAATTTTGAATTGTAGTTCTATCAGTTTTTGCTTTATGTATTTAGAAGATCTTTCTTAGCTGCTTATAAATTAATGGTGGTTATATCTTTTTGGTGAGTTGATTCACTTGTCCTTAGGAAATATCCCTCTTTGTCCTGATAATTTTCCTTGCACTGTAGTCTCCTTTATTTAATATTGATATGTTGTTGTTATGTGCCGTCTAGTCGTATCTGACGCATAGCGACCCCTTCTTGGGTTTCCGAGGCAATATCACTATGGAAGTAGATTGCCCATCCTTCCTTCTGAGGAGTGGCTGGTGGGAATATTGATACAGCAACTTCAATTTTCTTTTGATTATTTTTAGTATATCTTTTTCCATTCTTTCACTTGTGATGTAACTTTATCATTTTATTTAAAGTGAACTTCTTATAAAAAGTACATAGTTGAGTAATGATTTTAATTAATGCTAAATTATATGGCAGAAACTTTTCTCATTGATCAGATATTTATTGAAAATTCTATTTCCACAACTGTTTGAATATTTCATGGAGTAACTAAAAATTAGATGTAGATAATGAAAAACTGCAAATAGTGGAAGGTCCTGTGTGCTTGAGTGGGCAATACTAGAAAATATGCAAAATTACAGTGTGACTTTGGGAAATGACACATTCCACTACTATTCATTTTGGTCATTTTTAATTATCAAGCACTTAAGATATTGTGCTACACATTGGGGACCTAGGAGGAAAGGATTAAGTTCCAACTTTAAGGAGTAGATTGGGAAAAAAAGAGATCTGAAGGCATGATGTCTTTTGAGGTACCATTGCGGTGGTTCACCTCAGTAAGATAAGCCTAGCAGGCAGTTCTGCAGGATTTGTGATATGTACTCATCACTCTTTAATTCTGTGAAGGTAGAGGAAAAGCCTGAATAATTTTGGGAAGGTGGGTTTTAAGATTGGGATATCAGTTTATATCATTGTTAAAGTCTCTATTATTAATAACCAGAAACAAACATATTCAGCAAATGAGTAGATTTTGCCAGTTATTCATTTGGCTTTTTAAAATAGTTGGGTTTTTTTACTAGAATTATTAAGTTTATTTAAAAATATTAAAATTTACAGTTAGCTTTAGGATCAAGAGAGTAAATTCACTTAATCATGGATTAAGTCAGTTGCTGGAATTATGCTGTAACATTGGAAGTTTGAATTTCTTTTGTTTCTTAAAGGAGTTAGAACACAACTCCTTCTGTTGTATGCATGCAAAAACGGCAAGGAGGCCACATATTCTGACCTCCTAGAACCCCACAAGAGGAAGGCAAAATCACCAACAATAGCCCAAGGCCTATTACTGCAAGGCCAGACATGCTGCCTCCCTCCAGCCCTTTCACCAACTGTTCCTCCCAAAGCACCACCACCTCTCTCCTGGGTTCGATAATTCATTGCAGTGGCCACACAGAACTCACGGATTACGGGGTTTATTAGGGAAGCACCAGGCTACAACTCAAGTTCAGGAAGAACGCTCAGTCTCTCTCCCAATCCACCGTCCCTCAGCCAACAGTCTCTCACAGTCTCTTTCCCAGCAGTGCTGGTCCCTCGGTGTCTCACTCAACAATGCGTGTCTCTTGCATCTCTTTCCCAGCAGTACGTGTCTCTTTCAGGGGTGCGTGTCTCTTTCAGCAGCACATCTTCCTCCACCAGCAGTCAGAGAGAGTTCTGCTTCCAGGAGGCCTCCTTTTGAGCCCGGCAGGGTGGTCAAACTAGCCAATTATAGCATCAGAACTCTAAGCACCTGAGAGAGAGTGGGCACCTCCCAGAACATTGTTTTGTGCCACTCCCAACAGAAATACTCCAGGTGGACACCTTCAGCAATCAGGAGCTCCTCAGTTGCTCATAGCAAATCCCATCTTGGAGTTTACAAAGACTTATGGGTAGAAAAGCCACAAAAAGTAATTTACTACACTGCAATGCACTTTTCAAATACTGTTTGTGCTGAGTCAGTTTGCCTTGGGGAAATGCCTGTCTACCTTGGAATAGACTCAGAGGCTCATCCGGAGTCCCAGCATTTCATCTGGTATATCCAGAGAGATGAAGAGAAACATGGCAGTATTGGAAGTAACATTAAGCTAATCAGAACTTGGCATTCATGCCTATTGGCTCATTGGTTCCATTAATTCATTCCCCACACAGTATGCAGAGTGTCATTTAAAAAATATAAATCAGATTATGCTACAACCTTGCTTAAACTCCTTCATCATCTTGCCATGGCACTTAAGTCCAGACTCTTTGTGATAGTTTAAATGACTGTTCTCTCTGGCTGCATCTCAAACTGAAGCTCTACCTCTTTGAATTTGCTTTGGCCCTATCGACCTTTCATCTGTTTCTGGAGCAGAACATGCTCTTCCCCATTCAATTTGCACTGGGACCTTTGTGTACTACCTTTTCCTTCTGTCTGGATTGGTCATTGTCCTGAAGTTTTACACTGTCTATTTCTTAAATTAGGTTTCAGTTCAAATGTTAACCTTGTCAGAGTTCTTCCCTAGCTAATAGTGTCAAAAGTACCCTTCCACAAACACACACATGGTTACATTGTATAATATCACTTGATATTCTTATTTATTACTCATAGCAGTTTTCAGTACCAGAATTCATCTTATTTGTTCAGTTGATTTCTTACATCTTTCCAACACTACCTTAAGGAGAACTCCTTAAGGGCTGGGGGATTTTCCTCTTTTTTTCCTCCAGTCATATTCTCAAAGCCTAGAATAATTGTTAATCTAGATAGGCACTCAAATATTTGAAATTAAATGAATGAGTTATAGGAGCTACTTGCCTGTTAGGGTAATATTTGTTTAGTGTGTATGTTATAAGTACTTTTTCCTTTCTATCGATTTTTAAGAAAATTTGGCCTTTTTTTGGAATCTCTGGTAGCATAGTGCCTAAGGCACTTGAATGCTAACCAGAAGGCTGGCAGTTCAAACCCACCAGCCACTCCTCGGAAGGAAGATGGGGCAACCTACTTCCGTAGTGATACTGCCTTGGAAACCCAAGGAGGAGTCACTTGGAGGGTCCGACTTGACGGCACATAACAACAACAACAACATGGCTTTTTTTATCTTATGAAATTATTGAGTTTTGTGTAGTCAAAGCTGTTAATATTTTTCTTCATGACTCTTTGATTCAGTGCCTTTCTCAATCAGGGACTCCCCATTCCAAGATTATTAAAAACATTTTCCTGTATTTGCTCTTAATTGCTTTATGCTCTCCTTATTTTGATTAGGGCCTTTAACTCATTGGGTATTTATCTTTTAGATGCTTATTGTCATAATGGTAAGGGCTGTGGACCCAAACTGCTTGACTTTACACCCAAGTACTGCCACTGACCAGCCATATGCTGTGACATGAAACAAGATCCTGACTCTCCCTGGACCTCAGTATCTTTATGAAATAGTAGTGCCTACTATCGTGGCACAGTCCCTAAGGCATTTGACTACTAAGCTAACCAGAAGGTTGGCGGTTCAAACCCACCAGCCACTTCATGGAAGGAAGACAGGGCAATCTACTTTGATAGATTTACGGCCTCAGAAACCCAGTGGGGATCACTATGAGTAGGAATCAATTCAGTGGCAGTGGGTTTGGTTTTTTGGTACTCCATTTGGATTTTCAAAAACATGTCCATCTCCTAAAATGATGAGCCAATAGGGAAATATGCTTGTATTTTTTAAGTTTTCAATTTAAAGCCAGTTTTGCTGGAAATGATTTATCCTGAATATTATATTGAAACTACTGTATCTTTTTCTTCCCTAAAATAGACCTTTTACACAGTCCGGCTGTATAGTAGGTACACAGTGATATCAGTGTTGTATGGTTCACTGTGTGGCTTTTTTTGGTACTGTTTCTTGAAGTACTTGTATGTTTACATCATGTTCTGTACATCGTGAGTTATTCTGCCTTTTGTCTGTTTGTGACCATAGGTAACAGTTAACCTTTTCCATATGCAGCAACTGCAGGCTGCCTCCCTTGCAAATAATCTACAGTCTCTCTGTGACAGTGCCAAACTCTATGACCCAGGCCAAGAGTACAGTGAATTTGTCAAGGCTACAAACTCAACTGAAGAAGAAAAAGTTGATGGGTAAGGATTAATATATAGCTGAAATTGTTACAAGAGATAAAATCATTCATTGCTAAGCTCCTGTTCAGTAGAAGGAAGTATCTTTTCTAACATTGGCTAAATTGACTTTAAAATTTTTCTGAATATAACTCATGTTAGAGTAAAACTTTCCCTTTTGATACAGACCTAGTTTTTTGAGATTCAAAAATCCTTTTAAAAAAAGAAAAGTCAAATCATGGCCAAATGTTTTCTGAATGTTTACAAGATTTAACCTACATTTTATTTTCTGCAGAGATTATATTGAAAAGTTTAAATATGACACAAATTATTAACTACTTGTACTGTACCTTTTCATGTTTTAGTTATAGTAGATACAATAAGACTTTATTTATGTTTCCTGTAAGAAGTTGAACCATACAGTATAGTTTGTTTTTAATGAATATTTTGTTAATTTAATTTTTCTACCTACATTCATTAAATTAATAGATTTTTCCAAAAGCAAAATAAAATAGATGGATTATTAGTCATTCTTCTTAGTGATGCGTTTATTTGGACTTTCTTAGGAATATAAATAAACAATTAACAAATAGTCCCCAAACCTCTGGATATGGACCTGCTGACTCTTTAGAAGATGTTGTGCGCCTCCCTGACAGCTCTAATAAAATTGAAGAGGACAGATGTTCTAACAGTGCAGATATAACAGGTAGCTTTTCATATTAAAGAGAGGGCTGATTTTTGGAAGATCAAATTGTTTAAAGTTGTAAGCACTTTCTTATAGTGGATAATGTTGTTGTTGTTATGTGCTGTTGAGTCGGACCCGACTCATAGTGACCCCTCCTTGGGTTTTTGAGGCAGTATCACTACGGAAGTAGATTGCCCAACCTTCCTTCCAAGGAGTGGCTGGTGGGTTTGAACCACCAGCTTTCTGCTTAGTAGTCAAGTGCCTTAGGCACTATGCTACCAGGGCTCCCATAGTGGATAATAGGAATAGTTAAAAAAAAAAAAAAAAAAATTGACTGTCTTGTTTTATGTAATTTCAGTATTTTGCATTATGAAATCTACCTGGAGCCAAGTTTGACTTTCAATATGTTTTTCTTTTAAAGGTCCTTCTTTTATAAGGTCATGGACATTTGGGATGTTTAGTGACTCTGAGAGTACTGGTGGGAGCAGTGAATCTAGATCCCTGGATTCAGAATCTATAAGTCCAGGTACAGAAATATTTAAGGCAATGAAAGATTAAAATGTTACTCCTTTTTTTTTTTCTTTTGTATTTTTAACTGTCTGTATCATGAACTATTGCATAAATACAACAAAGTATATAATTTAAAGAAAAATAATAAAATAAACCTTCATATACTCACTGCTCAGCTTAGGAAATACAATATTACCAGTTTCTTAGAAGCCCCCTATGTATATCTCCTTGATAATACTGTCGTAAGAAACCAGAAGTCATCATCCTGAATTCTGTTAATCATTCCCTATCTTTTCTTTGTTTTTATTACCAATATATAGTTGAATTTTGCCCTCTTTTGAATGTTACCCATTTTTTGGGAGCGGGAATCCATGTTGATGGTGATAACCATATTTATTTTTATTGCTGTATAGTTTTCTGTTCTATGATCAAAACTGGTATTATCTGTCTTAATTTTTGTTAGACAGTGGGTGATTTCTTCTTTATTTTCTGTAGTGAACAGTACCATTACACAAATTCTTGTGCCTGTCATTGCTTATTCTTATTACTTTTTTACAAACATGCTTTAAGGTACTTTGACATAAACTGTCTCATCATCCTCAGAGAGGCAGAGGAAGTGTTGTGAACTCCCGGTTAGGGGAGAGAAAGAGGGTGATTTGCCCTAGATCATATAGCCAGAAGAAGGTAGCACCAGAAGGCATGTCTCTTTGCTCTAACTTATATCTGTCTGTGACATTCCTTCTCCAGTCTCATACTGAAGACTGCTCTAGTCCTGTTCTTCCTGGCTGTATTCCTTCCTCCTATGGGCTCAGCACTATGGGAGATTTTCATTTAACTGACCTCAAACTCCAAGGCCCTTTTTTTAGCATTCTACATATTACAGAAGTTGTATTCATTTACATAAATCCCTTGAGTTTAAAGTTAGAAAAACCTTTCATGAAGCACTGGAATTTGTATGCTGATTGTCAATAGCTACTTTGCTATATCCTTTACAATTAGTGCTGTTCAAAGGACACCCTGAAGATGTGAACATAGAGAACTTTAACTGAATATTTGTAAATACTCTTGTGAAAATAAAGTGTTTCCAGATAGCTCTGTAATTAAGATTCAGTCTCAGTCAAGTCCTAGATTATTTGGAATCTTGTAAAACTTACAAATTCTTTCAGTTATGCATTGAATAGGGATTTTTTCTTTCCTTACTCTGTTCCTATCTTCTAGGCTAAGCTTACTAGTGAAGAGGATTTTTCAAATCATAAAAATCTATTTGGGTTGAAGTATTGTTTGACACCAAAAACCAAAAGCAAACTCACTGCCATCGAGTTGATTCCTACTCATAGCAAACCCCTTTGGGTTTCCAAGGTGGTAAATCTTTACGGAAGTAGATTGCCCAGTCTTCCTTCCATTGGAGTGGCTGGTGGATTTGAACTGCCAACCTTCTGCTTAGCGGTCAGATAGATGTCTTAGGTGCTACACCACCAGAGCTCCTTATTGTTTGACAAGGCTCCTTATAAAATAATGTCCCCAGAGCTCTTCAGGGTTTCCCCAGTGTCCTCAGACTTCCTTGTAATGTTGAAGTCATCATTGGTTTACCATGTATAATTTAAGAACAATGTAAACCTACACCTTTTGGCAGTGAGGATGGAGGAACCTATTCAAGAAATGTTTAGGAGCTATTGTCAACATAATTTAATAGTCTGTTTAAAATGTGGGTTTGGGAAAGGTGAGGGTGGAGTTGAACAGGGTAGAAAACAGCCAGAATCTAGAAACCGAGTCTCATGCTAAATGAGCTTAAGCATGGGAAGCCTAGCCTGGGAAAGAGGAAATTGGAGGTAAGACACTGGCTTTAAATATTAAAGTGGAAAAGGACTGGAATTAGAGTGCTTCTTTGCTCCTTTGGGGAGAAATACCCAAAGGCTGGGGTTGATAGAGAAGGCAGATTTCCACTCACTGTAAGGAAGCCATTTCACAATTAGAATAACTCTGAAATGGAATGTGCTGCCTAGCATTTCTCAGCCATTGGGGACACGTTCAAAGCAAAAACTGAATGACCACTTCTAAAGCATACTATGAAGAGGATTTCTTTTGGGCATAGGGTATTAATTTCAATCATTTGTAAATGATTCTCAAAAACCAAACCAAATTCATTAGCATTGAGTCGATTCTGACTCATAGTCACCCCAGTTGAGTTTCCGAGGCTGTAAATCTCTTATGAAAGTAGATTGCCCTATCTTCCTTCCTCAGAGCAGCTGGTGGGCAGGCTTTCACACAGAGGGCAGTGTTCTTTGCTGGCACACTTTTCATCTTGTGTTTGGTCTCAGCACCCTGCCAGGGATTGTCAGGCTAGTCTTGGTTTCAGCTATCCTGTTTTACAATAACATAACTGTGCTGTTGCTATTGTATTGCTGTGTTCAAATATATATATATATATATATGCTAGAAACTTTAGGTTATGCTCTATACACTTATTTATATAACTTAATTCAATGTCAGTTTGTCATACTGTGGTGGCTTGAGTGTTACTGTGAGGCTGGAGGCTATGCCACTGGTGTTTCAAGTGCCAGCAGGGTTACCCATGGTGGACAGGTTTTGGTGGAGCTTCCAGACTAAAACAGACTTGGAAGAAGGAAGAGGCCACCTGCTTCTCAAAGAATTGGTCAGTGAAAACCTGATGAATAGCAGTGAAATGCTGTCTGATATATTGCTGGAAAATTTTATGAATAGCCCTGAAACACTGTCCAATACAGTTCTGGGGAAAAAACCTTCCTCAGGTTGGAAGGCACTCAAAACACTACTGGAGAAGAGCTGTCTCCTCAGAGTAGAGCTGACCTTGATGGTGTGGATAAAGTAAAGCTGAAGGACTCCCATTTGCTGATGTGGCATGTCTCAAGATGAGGAGAAACAGTTGCAAACATCCATTTATAATTGGAACATGGAACGTACGAAGTATAAATCTAGGAAAATTGGAAGTTGTCAGAAATGAAATGGAATGCGTAAAGATCAATATCCTAGGAGTTAGTGAGCTGAAATGGACTGATTTTTGCAGTTTTGCATAATAATCGTTTTGCATAAAGATTGATATCCAAGGCATTAGTGAGCTAAAATAGACTGATTTTGGCCATTCTGAATCAAACAATCATTTGATCTACTATGCTGGGAATGAAAAATTGAATAAGAATGGCATGCCATTCATCATCACAAAGAATGTATCAAGATCTATCCTGAAGTACAGTGCTGTCAGTGGTAGGATAATATCCATATGCCTAAAAGGAAGACCAGTTAATACTACAATTATTCAAATTTACATACCAACCACTGAAGCCAAAGATGAGAAAATTGAAGACTTTTACCAACTTCTGCAGTCTGAAATTGACCAAACATGCAATCAAGATGTGTTAATTATCACTGGTGATTGGAATGCACAAGTTGGAAACAAAGAACTATCACCGATAGTTGGAAAATAAGGCCTTGGTGATAGAAATGATGCCAGAAATCGCATGATAGAATTTTGCAAGACTAGTGACTTACTCATTGCAGATATATTTTTTAAACAACATAGACTGTGGCTATACACATGGACTTTACCAGATGGAGTACACAGGAATCAGATTGAGTACATCTGTGGCAAGAGGCAATGGAGAAGCTCAATATCTTCAGCCAGAACAAAGCCAGGAGCTGACTGTGAAACAGGCCATCAACTGCTCATATGCAAGTTGAAGTTGAAGTTGAAGACAATTAAAAGAAGTTCAAAGAGCCAAAATATGACCTTGATTATATCCCTCTTGAATTTAGAGACCATCTAAAGAATAGATTTGATGCATTGAACACATGACTGAAAACCAGAATAATTCTGGGATGACATCCATGAAGAAAGTAAAAAGTCATTAAAAAGACAGAAAAAGAAGAAAAGACCAAAATGTATGTCAGAAGAGCCTGAAACTTGCCTTTGATCAGAGAGTAGCGAAAGCAAATGAAAGAAATGACAAGATAAAAGAGCTGAACAGAAGATTTCAAAGAGCAGCTCAAGAAGACAAGGTCAGTTATTATAATGAAATGCGTAAAAACCTGGAGTTAGAAAACCAAAAGGGAAGAACACTCTTGGCATTTCTCAAGCTGAAAGAAATGAGGGAAAAATTTAAGCCTCGAATTGCAATATTGAAAGGTTCTGTGGGCAACATTTTGAATGATGCAGGAAACAGCAAAAGAAGATGGATGGAATACACAGAATCACTATGCCAAAAACAATTGGTAGATAATCATCCATTTCAGGAGGTGATATATATCAAGAATCAATGGTATTGAAGGAAGAAGTTGAAGATGCACTGAAGGAATTGGTGAAAAACAAGGCTTAGGAAATTGATGGGATACCCATTGAGATGTTTAAACAAACGTATGCCTCTCTGAAGGTACTCACTTGGCTATGTGATGAAATTTAGAAGACAGGTACCTAGTCAACTGACTGGAAGAAATCCGTATTTGTACCCATTCCAAAGAAAGGTGACCCCACAGAATGTGGAAATTACCAAACAGTGTCATTGATAGCACAGTGCAAGTACAGTCTTACTGAAAATAATTCAAAAATGGTTGCAGCAGTATATTGACAGAGAACTTTGAGAAATGCAAGCTGGATTCAGAAGGGAACGTGGAGCGAGGGATATCATAGCTGATGATGTCACATGGATCTTGGCTGAAAGCAAAGAATACCAGAAAGATGTTTACTTGTGTTTTATTGACTATGCAAAGGCATTCATTTATGTGAATCATAACAAATTTTGGACAACATTGAGAAGAACAGGAATTCCAGAACACTTCATTGTACTCCTGAAGAACCTGTACATAGTTTAGGAGGCTGTTGTTCAAACAGAACGAGAGGATACTGCATGGTTTGAAATCAGGAAGGGAATGCATCAGAGTTGTATCTTTTCACCACACTTACTCAATCTGTATGCTGAGAAGGTAATCCGAGAAGCTGGACTGTATGAAGAAAAACGTGGCATCAGGATTGGAGGAAGGCTTACTAACAATCTGAGATATGCAGATGACACAACTTTGCTTGCTGAAAGTGAGGATGACTTGGAGCACTTACTGATAAAGATTAAAGACTACAGTCTGCAGTGTGGATTGTTGTTGTTGTTGTTGTTATGTGCCGTCGAGTCAGCCCCGACTCATAGCGACCCCTCCTTGGGTTTCCGAGGCAGTATCACTACGGAAGTAGGATTGCCCAACCTTCCTTCCGAGGAGTGGCTGGTGGGTTTGAACCGCCAGCTGTCTGGTTAGCAGGCAAGTGTCTTAGCCACTATGCAGTGTGGATTACACCTCAATATAAAGAAAACAAAAATCGTCACAACTGGACCAATAAGCAGTATCACAATAAGTGGAGAAAAGTTTGAAGTTGTCAAAGACTTCATGTTACTTGGTTTTGTAATCAACGCCAATGGAAGCAGCACTCAGGACACAAAAGAGATACTACATTGGACAGATTTGTTGCAAAAGACCTCTTTCAAGTGCTAAAGAGCAAAAATCTCCTTGAAGATTAAGATGTGCCTAACCTAAGCCGACTTGACGGCACATAACAACAACAACAAAAACCTAAGCCATGGTATTTTCAGTTGCCTCATGTGCATGTGAGAGATGGACAATGAATAAGGAAGACTGAAGAAGAGTTGATGTTTTTGGGTTGTGGTGTTGGGGAAGAATGCTGAAAGTACCATGGACTGCTAAAAGAACTAGCAAATCTATCCTGGAAGAAATACAGCCAAAATGCTCCTTGGAAGTGAGAATGGCCACTTGGTCTCACCTACTTTGGTCATGTTGTTAGAAGGGACCATTCCCTGGAAAAGGATATCATGCTTGGTAAAGTGGAGGGTCAATGAAAAATGGGAAGGCCCTCAACAAGATGGATTAACAGAGTGGGTACAGCAATGGGCTCAGGTATAGTAGGGATTGTGAGGCGGGTGCAGGACCAGGTGATGCTTTGTTATGTTGCACATAAGGTCACTATGAGTCAGAGACAACTTGATGGCACCTAACAACAACAACAATAATTCAGCAAACATGTCATGAGAATTTTACCGTTGGGCAGCCTCTTTGTTAGATGATAGAAATAAGATACGCATAGAAAGTATTCCTTGTCTTTATGGAGCTTACAACCTAATGCTTCACTGCGAGAAGTTGGCGGTACAGTCTCATATGGGTAGATAACCCTCATTAGGATAGATTTGGTTTAATTCCTTTTTGTTTCCAGGAATAAGCATCAGATTCTATCTAAAGTCTGAGAATAAAAGCAAATTTTTATATTTAAGCTAATAAAATTACATGAATTATATTATTCCAAAATGGTTGTCACTACTTATTTCTATTCTACAGTGAATGATCAGGTAATTGTGTCCATAATTTTCTTAGGAGACTTTCATCGAAAACTTCCACGAACTCCATCTAGTGGGACCATGTCTTCTGCAGATGATCTAGATGAGAGAGAACCACCATCCCCTTCAGAAGCTGGTATGGTAGTTACATGAATCAAATTCCCACTAAACCACTTGAATCAGTAATACTGCATGATATTAGGAAAATGGTGTAATCTGAAGAATCAATCCTGTGTAATATACAAAAAGCATCATAATTACTCAAATATATCTCAACAATTATGTACAAATACGGGTTGATAAAAAGATTAGAGTGTAAACCTACCCAGTGGCTCCAGAGGAGAAAGACCTGGTGCTCTGCTCCCATGAAATTGATAGCCAAGAAAACCCCATAGGTCAGTTCTATGCTGTCAGATGGGGTTGCTATGAGTCAAAAAATGACTCAGTGGCACCTAATAACAACAAATGTCTTAATCAAATACCACAAATACAAATATAAGAATAAGTAGCATAGCTACTAGATCTAAAATGAATTGGCATGGTGCTAAAATAGCAGCCTAGATATTTTCCTCTTTTATAAAACGAACACAGTAGCTTACTGTTATAAAAGGATTGTGATACAGAGGAAGTTCTAAAGACTCTTATTAAGAAACAGTGTACAAAGTTAGGCAGGAAGTGTAAATAAGTGTACTTCTTAAGGACACAGAAAGTTGTGGAGATTGAAGTATATTCAGTTATTCCATTACTTAATGACTTGAGTTAGATGTATATAAATTTATTTTGTGGATTTGAGACTTCCAGACAACTATTTTGGCATCATTTCATAAAAGAGTGGAATATCTTACTTCTCATAGGATATTGGTGTATGTCTAGCTAAATAGCTTTATCTTTAGTGCAAGTAATACTAACCTCATACAGCTATTTTTCTTTGAAGCATTTTCTGTGAATATAATGCAACCTATATAACACCCTTCCCAAACCTATAAAGGGCATATCATTAACAGTGTAAATTTACCAGTTCTGCAACCATTATGACATGCTCTTTTAGCAGTATCTTAATGATTTGGTGGTGATTTAGCTCATAGTTATTAGAAACTCAAATTAATAATTTTTTGTAATATATGAATTATTTTAAAGTCTAAAGGTTATTCAAAATATAGTCTTCATCATATAGAGTAATTTTTCTGGTGCCTTACAGTCTTTGTATACTAACATATTTCTTTTTTAAGGACCTAGTTCTCTTGGAACATTTAAGAAAACATTGATGTCAAAAGCAGCTCTCACTCATAAGTTTCGCAAATTGAGATCCCCGACAAAGTGTAGAGATTGTGACAGCATTGTAGTATTCCAAGGTGTTGAATGTGAAGAGGTAAGACCATTCTGGAATTGTGATAGCCTCTTTATGTATTTTGTTTTATACTTTTTTGTTATTTTACTGATTAGAATCTTTTGCAAATAAGCTTTTAATAAATTGCACCACAGTTTACACACCATCGTTTTTTATTTGGTTTAGCTGTTGGCAAATGTATTTCAAACAATGCAAATACCTTTTAAACTCATTTTTGTTATGTTACCACCCTACCTGTAATTTTCCTAGTTGGTGAATAGCTTTAAGGTGAATAAATCAGTTCTAAACTATTATTTTTTTTATAGTGCCTCCTTGTTTGTCACCGGAAGTGTTTGGAAAATTTAGTCATCATCTGTGGTCATCAGAAACTTGTGGGGAAAATAAACTTATTTGGAGCAGAATTCACACAAGTTGCAAAAAAGGAACCAGATGGCATCCCTTTTATTCTCAAAATTTGTGCCTCAGAAATTGAAAATAGAGCCTTGTGTCTTCAGGTGCATTTTAACTCTTAAAATTAAATCTAAAAACATAAATGACTGTGTAATATGTTCTAATGAAAAGAGGATTTTAAAGGAGAAAAAAAGGATCTTGATTTTTAATCAGTAACTAAATTTATCTGGAAAATATTGCCTCAAATTTGGTCTTGACTAGTGTTTATTTTTTTCCTGAAATACTAATAAAAATTGAAGTAGACACATCAAATATATTTAGATGTCTGCATTTAGTAATTTGTACTAAAACAGAATTTTGCAAACTTTTTTTTCTGCTCCAGGGAATTTATCGTGTATCTGGAAACAAAATAAAGACTGAAAAACTGTGCCAAGCTTTGGAAAATGGAATGTACTTGGTAGACATTTCCGAATTTAGTTCACATGATATCTGTGAAGTCTTGAAAGCATACCTTCGACAGGTAAAGTTTCTATTTTAAGACCTACCACCAAATAGAAAAGAACAAAATTATGGTTCGTATTTTGCTGGTAAAATGTGTCATACATATTTTTTCATTAAATGTGTCATACAGATATTTTCTATTTGGCATAGAACTTACTGATATCTCTCTGATTATCAGTATATGTATCAACAAGTTATAAACTATCTTTGCATAGTTTAAAGAAGAATAACAGCACACGCTCATTTTCCCGTCACTCAGCATAAGGAAATGGAGCGTTACTATACCTGATAGCAGACCTCTGTGTTCCCTTCCCCACTTGTAGCCCCCAGCTTCACTGCAGAGTTATTCCTATATTCATCACTCCCTCTCTTTTCTTAATCATGTTAATACTGGTTCTTTATTCTTAAACAGTATCCTTAAACTTTGGAAAACTGAGCAGGAAACATGAATCTGGCTGTGTAAGGAAAAGCCAGTATTGATACTGTTCAATGAAGGCTTTGATAAATAGGTCATTGTGGTAGCACAGCTGGTGTGTCAACTTGGCTGGGCCTGGTTGAGTGGCTGGGCAGCTGGTGGCAGTTATTCTCCATAATGAGACTGGCAATCAACTCTATGGTGGGATCTGCCACAAGCAGTTGAGTAGCTGCCTTTGGGTATGTGGTCTGCTTCCTGTATATAAGCAGAAGCCTTGGGGAATGGTCTCTAGTTTATGCTTAGACCCGGCGTGTAGCCGTGTCATTCAGCAGCCTGCCATGCTCTGCCGACCTTGGGACTTAAAATGGACTTAAATTAATGGCCTGCCATGTGGTTTGGTAACATCAGGACTGTGCCTTTTTACTTGTCAACCTCGGGTTTGTCAGCCTCAGCAGCCAGCAGCTGTCTGAGTGAAGAAATGCCTCTCTAGCTTCAGTGGGTCAGGAGCAGGAGGCAGAGCTGGACCCCAATGTTGAGGGGCTTTCACCCCAGATCCTAGAGCCTGGCATTTTGAACTTGGACTTAGAGTCTCCAAATTGTAAGAGAATAAACTGTTTATTAAGGCCATCCCATTTGTGGTATATTCTTGTCAGAGTAGCACTAGGTAGCCAGAACAGTCATAGTCTACCTTTACCTTTGTTTAAATTTTAAAATAGCCATCCTAAGAGGCCAGTGGGAATGTACCCTGGGAACAAGGTTCACCATATTTGGGGCATCAGGCAGGGCCATTCTACAAGTTAAGTAGTAGAAGTCCAGCAGGAGTGTTGTCAGGGAAGTGGGCTCACCATTGTGCCTGCAGTTTGCAGGAGTAGGTCTGAGGAAGACACTTCCGTAGGGTGAAAGAAATGGCCTTACGCCTCTAGACAGCAGCTCATGCATAGGTTGCAAGACCTTAAGCAGCATACTATCAAAGTGAACCAAGTAAAAAAAGGATTCTGGGCCAAGCCTAGCTGGCATTCTGTCCTCAGTTAAAAAAAAAAAAAAGGATATAATTGCAGACAGCATCTTAGTTGATGATGGTCCTCCGCATGTTGATGTCTCATGTCTGAACATTGTTACTCCAATCGGGATCCTTTTAACTCTGGTGAATAGCTGCCATCCTGGGATCTCCCTTCTCCACTTACCTCCCTTTTGTGAGAGAATATCTGTTTTCAGTGTCCTATGTCTTCCTCGTTTTTAGTTTATTCTCCTGTTTTGATCATGCCAGTCCTTGAATAAGTTAGAATTAGAGTAAATATTTTAAACTTAGTGTATCTGTAAATATCTTAATTTTAGTCTCTTGAATTGAAATATAGTAGTGTAGATAATGTGGAAGATTATAGTATTCTATTCTGGAAATTATTTTCCTTCAGGATTTAGACCAACTGAAAAAACAAAACCCATTGCCATCAAGTTGATTCCAACTCACAGCAACCCTACAGGACAGAGCAGAACTACCCCGTACGGTTTCTATTTATGGAAACTGAATGCTTCATCTTTCTCCCTCAGAGCAGCTGTTGGGTTTGAACCACCAAAATTTTGGTTAGCAGCTGAATGCTTTAACTGCCATGCCATTAGAGCTTCTTTCAGGATTTAGAAGGCATTATTTTTTGTTCTCTGAAACCTGAAATTCTTCTTTTTCTTATTTCTTTCTATATGGCCTTTTGTTTTCTCCCTGAAAACTTGTAGAATCTTCTTTTTCTCCCCATTGTTCTAAAATTTCAGTCATGTCCCTTAATATGGGAGTACTTTTGTCCACTGTTCTGGGAGCTCTGTGGGCTCTTATCAGTCTCATCCTTTTTGTTCTTGGAAATTTTCTTCATTTTATTGCTCATTTTTTCCCCTCTGTTTTCGCTGTACTTTCTTTCTGGAACTTGTATTTGGATATTGGACCACTTAGACTGGTTCTTTAGGTCCCCTGCTTTTGCTCTGTTACTCATTTCTTTCTAAGTGATTTCCTCAGCTTTATCTTCTAATTCTGCTATTGATTATTTCACTTCTGCTATGATGTTTTAATTTCTAAGATCCCTGGTTCTTTGAATGCTCCCTTTCTAGCTTTCTTTCTTTTTAATTGCATATAGTAGCTTGTTTTGTCTACCTGAGGATATTGATGGCTTTATAATAAAGGGTATTTTCTCTGCTTGGCCTCTAGCCCTTTCCAATAGAAAAAAAATGCAAGCCACATGTAATATTGAATTTTCCACATTAAAAAAATGTAAAAGTAAAAGGAATTCTGGCAAGATGGCAGCATAGGCAGACAAACTACTCAGACACTCTTAAACAAAGAAAAGGGGAACCAGTTAACACAGATACAGAAGATAATCCTAGAGACTTGAGTTTTGAAAGGAAGGATACAGAAGTGGACTAAACTCCAACTATAGAAGAACCTGCATGAAAACCTCAAAAAAGAAAACATACAGAGCTGCGATCTGTCAGTGATCCTGATGGCACAGACAGCTTGGCTGTTTCCAAGTGGTGTAAAGACCTAAGAATTAACCCAAAAATCAGCCCTGCTAGCCAGGGACTGCACAGAAGACAGCAGTGGTGGCTGGTGAATAAATGGGGAAGCAGCGAAGAGGGAGACGAGGTGAGCTGTGGACTTTTGCCTGTCTGGAGGGCACAGCCATTTTGAATGTTTACAAGTGGTTCGACCATTTTGCATATTTAAAGCAACAGCATTCTCTCAGATTCCAGGGATCTAAGAATAGGCTCCACTTGCCGAGAACTGCAAGGAAATTCCAGACACAAACGACTGGAAAGATGTGATATTCCCCTTGTTACTCTTATACCCCACACCCTCTTGGTGAATGGAGGTGCCGCCGTCTCTCACTCTCACCCACCTTCTGGACCTGTAGGAATTCCATCCCAGTCTATGTGCTCTGATGGAGCCTGGGTGCCCTGCCCCACCCTGCCTAGATTTTTTTTCCTTTTTTAAAAAATTTATTTCTTTTTATCTTTTAAAATTATCGCTATTATTATTTTTTGGTCCTTTTATTGTTATTCTTTATTCTGCCCCTCCCAAGTTCTAGTTTTCAGCTTTTTTTCTTTTCCCTGTTCCTCATTCCCATTTTTTTTTTTCTTTCTCATGGTTAACCCCATTCCTTGTATTTCTTTTTGCATTTATCCCCTTTTTTTCCTTAATTATTCTCCTGCTCAACCTCTTTTCTCTTATTGCCCCTCCCCGGATATTGCAGGGTTTTTTGTTTTTTTTTTTTTTTCCTTTTTTGATGATTGTTCCTGTTTGTTTATGTGGTGTGTTTTATGTCTGCTTGCTTTTACTTTTTTTATGGATTTTCAATTGTTGCTTTTGTTTAACTGAGTGGGAGATGGCAACCATGCTGATACAATACAACCACACCTGCAACTCCTGTAGCTCTAATTACTGAGTGAGAGCCACCGCTTCCCTCTCCACCAACTGGCCAACCATAAATGACCAAGAAGAGCCTGACTTACCCTTAACTGCTCTTCACAAACAGTTAACAGAGATCTAAATACAACAGTGTCATAAAGTCTCAGAGACAACATCACAGTTCACACAAAGAGGCACAATAAAGTGGTAGAAACAAGGAGGCAGGATATAGACCCAGAACACATCCCTGAGGAAGAAGTAGAATTGGAACTCCCTAATATGGAATTCGGGAGCTCTGGTAGCATAGTGGCTAAGACACTTGCCTGCTAACCAGACGGCTGGCGGTTCAAACCCACCAGCCACTCCTCGGAAGGAAGGTTGGGCAATCCTACTTCCGTAGTGATAACTGCCTCGGAAACCCAAGGAGGGGTCGCTATGAGTCGGGGCCGACTCGACGGCACATAACAACAACAACAACAACAACAACAATATGGAATTCAAAAGAACTATACTTAGGTATTGTCAAAGGATTGAGGGACAATCAAGGAAAGCACTGATAAAATTAAGGAAAACACACAAAAAAAAAACAACCCTGGAACACCTTAGAAGAAAATACAAGAACAAAATGACAAAATAAAAAATTAGAAATGATACAAAATCTACAGATAGAAATTCAGAAGATTAATATTAAATTTTCAGAAATAGAATCAAATCAATGGAAGAAAGAATTAAGATTGATGACAAATACCTGAATACTTCTTTAGAAAGGGATCAATCAGAAAAAATAGCAAAACAAAATGAAAAAATCCTAAGGTTCCTGTGGGAATCCATCAAAAGGAATAACCTACTTGTAATCGAAATTCCAAAACAGGACAAGAAAAAGTAAACCACTGAGAAAATTGTCCAAGATTTCTTGGAAGAGAATGTCCCTGATATGAAAGATGAGAATATATCCATTCAGGAAGTCCAACAAACCCCAAAGAGGACATACCCCAAAAGAAAATCACCAAGACATATCATCATCAAACTCACCAAAACCAAACACAAAGAATCCTGAAAGTAACGTGGGAAAGACGAAAAGTTACCTACAAAGGACAATGAGTAAGAATAAGCTCTGATTTCTCAGCAAAAACTATGCAAGCAAGAAGGCAATGGGATGGTATATATAAAACTCTGAAAGAATAAAATTTCCAACCAAGAATTATATATCTGGCACAATTGTCCCTCGAATATTATGATGAAATCAGGAGATTTCCAGATAAGTAGAAACTAAGGAAATTTGTTAAAATCAGATCAGCCTTACAAGAGATGCTAAAGGGAGTACTGTGAACAGAGAACCAATAATAGCAGGCAACAACTGACCATTAATACACAAGATGACATAACCCAGAAACCAACACAGCTATGGAAATATCCAAAGTAAAATAAGCTTACAAGATTGTAAACAGGGAACCAGAGACATCAATTGGCAAATGAGGACAACTACAAACCAAAAAGAGGGGAAAAACAGTGTAGTTACAGAACTTCTAACTGGTGAGGAAGTCAAGAGAATTGCAAGATAGAATGGACTGTACTAAACTTGGGGAGACAATGATAAATCACAGGGTAACCTCAAAAAAAATGATAAACCTTCACATCACAATGAAAAAGAGAACAAGCACAGATATTTAGCAAATAACAAAATAGTAGCAACAAAAGAAATGATAACACGATTCATAAACATAATGAGGTCCACACAGAAAATTATATGGAACAAGGAAACCATGAAAAAACACACAACATAATAACAGCAACTAATCATACTTGTTGATAATTATACTGAATGTCAGTGGAGATGGAGAGATGCAGACAGAATAAGAAAACATAACCCAACAATATGCTGTCTGCAAGAGACACACCTTACAGACAAAGACAAAAATAGACTAAAAATGAAAGGTTAGGAAAAGATATATCAAGCAAATGACAATCAAAAAAGAGCAGGAGTGGCAATATTAATTTCTGATAAAATTGACTTTAAGACAAAAACCACAATAAGAGACAAGGAAGAACTTTATGTAATGATTAAAGGATCAGTTGAATAAAAAGATATAACCATAAAAAATATCTATGGACCCAATAAAAGAGCCCCAAATTACTTAAATCAGACTTTAACAGAGTTTAAAAGGCAAATAGATGTCTCCACAGTCATAGTTGTTGTTGTTGTTGTTATGTGCCATTGAGTCAGACCTGACTCATAGCGACCCCTCCTTGGGTTTCCAAGGCAGTATCACTATGGAAGTAGATTGCCCCATCTTCCTTCTGAGGAGTGGCTGGTGGGTTTGAACCTCCAGCCTTCTGGTTAGCAGTCAAGTAGGAAACATGAATATACCACTTTTCAATGAAAGATAGAACAACTGGAGAGAAACTCAACAAAGATGCAGAAGAACTAAACAACACAACCCACCAACTTGACCTTATAGACATCTACAGAGCACTTCATCTAACAACAGCACAATATACGTTCTTTTCCAGTGCACATGAAACTTCTCCATGATAGACTATTTGTTAGGCCATAAAGCAAGCCTTAATAAATTTAAAAACATTGAAATACTGCAAAGGATCTTCTCACATCATAATGCTATCAAATTAGAAATCAATAATAGGAAGCTCAACAGAAAAAGAGCAAACACATGGAAACTCAACAATACCCTCCTTAAGAAAGACTGGGTAAGAGAAGAAATAAAAATTGAAATTCAAAAATTTCTTGAATCACATGAGAATGAAAACCCAACATACTAACGTATTTGGGACACAGCAAAAGCAGTGATCAGAGGCAATAAATGCACACAACAAAAAAGAAGAAAGAGCCAAAATCAACACTTTAAACCAGCATCTCCAACAATTAGAAAAAGCACAGCAAGAAAAGCCTACGGTCACCAGAAGAAAGGAAATAATAAAGATTCAAGCAGAAATCAATGAAACAGAAAATAAACAACAGAAAACGTCAACAAGACTAGAAGTTGGTTGTTTGAAAAGATTAATAAAATTGACAAACCACTGGCAAATTTAACAAAGGAAAAGAGGGAGAGAACACAAATTACATGAATAAGAAACAAAATGGGCAACATCACAACAGAACCAAGTGAAAAAAAAAGGATAATATCAGGATACTATGAAGGAACTGTACTTCAACAAATTTGAAAATCTGGAAGAAATGGATAGATTTCTAGAAACACACTACTTGCCTAAACTAACACAGACTGACATGGAAAATTTGAACAGACCCATAACAAAAGAAGAAATTAAACAGGTTATAAAAAACTTAACCAACAAAAAAAAGTCCTGGCCCAGATGGTTTCATTGGAGAATTATACCAAACTTTCAGAGAAGAACTGACACCAGTCCTACTCAAACTATTCCAAAACATCAGAATCCTCTCAAATTCATTTTATGAAGTAAATATAACCTTGATACCAAAACCAGGCAAAGACATCACTCAAAAGGAAAACTATAGACCAATATCCCTCATGAATATAGATGCAAAAATCTTCCACAAAATCCTAGCTAATAGACTTTAACAACATGTCAAAAAAATAATTCACTATGACCAAGTGGGGTTCATATCAGGTCAGGTATGCAAGGATTGTTCAACATTAGAAAAAAAACCAGCATCTCTACCACATAAATAAACAGAGGAAAAGAACCATATGATTCTATCAATTGATGCAGGAAAAGCATTTGATAAAATCCAACACCCATTCCTGGTCAAAACTTTGAACAAAATAGGAATAGAAGGGACATTCCTCAACATAATAAAGGGCATCTATGCAAAACCAACAGCCAATATTATTCTCAATGGAGAGAGACTGACACCTTGCGAACAGGAACCAGACAAGGATGTCCTCTATCACCACTTCTATTCAATATTGTATTGGAAGTCCTAGCCAGGGGAATAAGGCAAAAAAGGGAAATCAAAGGGATCCATATTGGTAAAGAAGAAGTAAAATTATCCCTGTTTGCTGATGATATCCTATACCTAGAAAATCCAAGAGACTCAGTAAAAAAATCTGCTGGAACTTATTGTGAGATTTAGCGTAGTGGCAGGATACAAGATCGACATCCAGGCATCCTCCACACCAGCAGAGACTGCTGAAAAAGAAATAAGGAAATCAATACCATTTACAATAGCTACTAAAAAAATAAAATACTAGGGAATAAATCTTCCCAGGGACACAAAAGACCTGTACAAAGAAAACTATAAAACTCTATTCCAAGAAACCATATGAGATCTACATGGATGAAAGAACATCCCATGCTCGTGCATAGGAAGACTGAACATTGTGAAAATGTCCATTCTACCCAAATCAACTATATATTCAATGCAATCCCAATCCAGATCCCATCAATATTCTTTAAGGATATGGAAAAAACCAATCACTAACTTTATATGGAGGAGCTCTGGTAGCATATAGTGCCTAAGGCACCTGACTGCTAACCAGAAGGCTGGCAGTTCAAACCCACCAGCCACTCCTCTGAAGGAAGGTTGCGCAGTCTACTTCCATAGTGATAGTGCCTTGGAAACCCAAGGAAGGGTCACTGTGAGTTGAGTCCAACTCGACAGCATATAACAACAACAACAGCAACAAGCTTTATATGGAAAGGAAAGAGACCTCAGATAAGCAAAGCACTATTGAAGAAGAACAAAGTAGAAGGTCTCACGCTCCCGGATCTCAAAACGTATTATACAGCCACAGTAGTCAAAACTGCCTGGTATTGGTATGACAACAGACACATAGACCATTGGAATAGAATAGAGAACCCAGAAATAGATCCATCAACCTATGGTCAGCTGATCTTTGACCAAGGGCCGAAATCCGTTAAATGGGAAAGAGATTGTCTATTTAACAAATGGTGCTTGCAAAACTGGATATCCATTTGCAGAAAAATTAAACAAGATTTGTACCTCTCGACATACACAAAAACTAACTCCAGATGGATCAAAGACTTAAATGTGAAACCTAAAACTATAGAGTTCCTCAAGGGAAAGAGAGGGGCAAATTTAGGCGCCCTAATAAATAGCATAAATCAACTATCAGGCATAACCCAAAATGCACAAGCAGCAGTAGTTAAACTAGATGAATGGGACCTTCCAAAAATTAAATTTGTATGTGCCTCCAAAGACTTCTCCAAAAGAGTAAAAAGAGAACCTACAGATTGAGAAAAAATATTTGGCATTGACATGTCTGACAAGGGACTTATCTCTAGAAGTTACAGAAAACTCCCAACACCTCAACAACGAAAAGACAAATAATCCAATTCAAAAATGGGCAGAAGACATGAATAGACACTTCATCACAGAGGATATTCAGGCAGCCAGCAAACATATGAAGAAATGTTCATGATCATTAGCTGTTAGAGAGATGCAGATCAAAACAACAGTGAAATACCATCTTTCCCCCCAGCACTAGTAGCAGAGTTCAACAAGACAGAAAATAACAAATGCTGGCAAGGATGTGGAGAGATTCAAACTCTCATACACTGCTGGTGGGACTGTCAAATGATACAACCACTGTGGAAAGCAGTATGGCAATTCCTTAAAAGGTTGGAATTAGAAATAACCATTTAACCTAGCAATTTCATGACTAGGTATATATCCTGAAGAAGTGAGAGCCAGGACAAGAACAGATAAATGCACACCCATGTTCATTGCAGCACTATTTACAGTAGTCAAAAGATGGAAACAACCTAGGTGTCCATCAACAGAAGAATGGATGGCCAAATATGGTACATACACACAGTGGAATACTATACAACACTAAAGAATAACGTAGAATCGGCAAAGCACTGTGTAACGTGGGTGAACTTGGAAGACATTATGCCAAATGAAATAAGTCAGTCCCAGAAGGACAAATACTGTATTAATCCATTATTGTAAAAAGTCAAGGAAAGTTTTATCTGTGGAAGGAAATTTTCTTTATTGGTTACCAGCTGTGGGAGGGGAGGGGAGGGAACACTGTTAGATACGTAGAGACCAGTATTGATTTGGGTGAGAGAATGGTAATGTACCAAATGTGAGTGATCACCATGGTGGCATTGAGGAAGAGGAAGACGTAGAGAGGTGTATGGGTGGTACAGACAACAAAGATGAACCCTTTTGCACATACATTACTGCATTGTCAGTGAAAGCAAACACTGATACACGAGTGGCTAGATGGGTGGACAGGCTGAACTATTAGTTATGTCTATGCAGGGGGAGAGTGTGCCCATGACCACATATAGAGTTGGCAGACAATGTTTCTACAAGTGTATTTGTATGTTCTGTAAGAATTCCCAGCTGACAAAGGGCAAGATTGTAGTCACTTCTTGGCCACAGACAGTTACCCAGAGGGAGTGAGTAGTTGGACCTCACTCAGAGGGCTTGGGACCATAGTTGCAGGGAACATCAAGCTCAGTTGGCATAACATACTACCCAAAACATTGTTCCGCATCCTACTTTGGCAGGTAGTGACTGGAATATTAAAAGCTTGCAAGCAGCCGTCTAGATGCAACCATGAGTCTGTCCTTGTCCAGAGCAAAGAAGAATGAAGAAAACCAAAGACACATGAAAATAATTAGTCCGAGTGACTGGTACACCATGTGATCCTCAGCCTGTACAACTATGAGACCAGAAGAATTAGAAGGTGCCCAGAGACCACTGTCAACCACTCAGAGAGAGATCTCTGTAAGAGATCCTGGATAGAGTGAGAGGACAGTGTGGAACAAAACTCAAAATCATTGAAAAAAAAAGGACCACGTTTGCTGGTCTGATAGAACCACTGACACTATGGCCCCTTGCTGCCCTTCAGGTCTGAGATTGAACCCACTCCTGTAGCTTCCAGCCAAGCAAAAGACAGGCATGTGAGCTGAACATTTACATTGGGTAGATACACTGCTTGGAGAGATCAATCAGGGGAGAATAGAAAGGTGGTGTATGCACAGGGAGACAACTTGGCAGGCAGGAGTGCATGGGAAGAAAGGACACAAGGAAGAGGTAACTATGTGGAAGGAAGTGGAAGGGAAGCTGTCACATTGTTGGAAATTGACAGCTACTGACTGACGGGTTAACATATCCCTTTAGATTTAATAAGATTTCATGCCAATCTATGTTTAGAAATGGACGCTTCTTTGCTACAGTTGTGACCTATAAAGTGAATCTGAAATCACTGCCATAATATTTAGTTATTATTAAAAATGAGTCAACTGACTCAATCCTATTACCGGGTATATATCCTAAGGAACTGAGAACCAGGACACGAATCGATATATGCATACCTACATTCATCGCAGCACTATTTACAACAGCAAAGAAATGGATTTTTGATAGTGACAGGAAGAGAATGGACAGAATGATGTTCCTAATGTCATTTTATTTCTTCAGCTTCCAGAGCCATTTATTTTATTTCGATTGTACAAGGAATGTATAGACCTTGCAAAAGAGCTCCAACATGTAAATGAAGAACAAGAGACAAAAAAGAATGGTCCTGAGGACAAAAAATGGCCAAGTGCGTGTATTGAAATAAACCGAATTCTTCTAAAAAGCAAGGACCTTCTCAGACAGTTGCCAGCACCAAATTTTAACAGTCTCCATTACCTCATAGTACATCTTAAACGGTAAGACCTTTGTATAAGAAGAACATCCAGGAGTGGATGGATACCTGATTAGTTTGTTGTTGTTGTTTGAAAATTAACGTTTCATTTTCATTTAACTAACTTGTGCTGGTGCAAGAGAGACAGTGAAATGTGTTCATGTAGACAGCAACTTTGCCTCAGATGCTTCTATGGGCCAGGCTCTGGCTGGGGAGACAGGGATGAAAACAAGGTTTCTACCTTCTGTTATGCTCATCAGCTGAGAGACACACAAAAACATCATTCTTATTCTAATGGAATATTCTAATGCACAGCCTCCAGAGGCAGATTGAGGGCAGGTCAGAGGAGACACTTTTTGAGCTAGACTTGAAGAATTGAGTACAGACGGTTCTTTCCAACTTAAACAGCCAACTCCCAGTTATAGCCCAACCCCCACAAAGCTTATTGTATTAAAAATTCAAGGTACATACAGTGGTTTGTAATAATAAATAGGTGCTACTTAGTGACAAGCATCAAAATATTATTACTACTACTATATTATTATGTTACAGATGTTTTAGCATATCTGGAAGTGTTCCTTTAATGTTGTTTATGCATAGAAATGTACTATATACCATGACAAACATTTGAGTGACATTAGCTATGAACCATACCTAACTGTTCTGACTTAACATACAAATTCAACGTAAAGACAGACTTAGGAATAGAACTCCTTCATAATCCAGGAACTGCTTGTAGTTGTTTGGTGGACAAAGAGTGTGCAGAAGAGCACAAAGAGTAATGGTCACAGAGACATAAGAGAGCATTTTGAGGACTACAAATTATTTGGTAAGACTTTGATGAGACTAGAATATAGCAAGCAATAGCAGAAACTACCTAACAATGAGCTAGGTAGAGGCCTAGTAAAGAAATAAGAAAATCATACCTGGCAGATGATATATATGGCAGAAGAGGTGACCCTCTTCCTCTTCTGTACCCACTGAAGAATTTTGAGCCAGAAGTCAACATACTCAGAGTGGCTTGTTAGATCCTTCTGGTAGCAATATGGAGGGTGGGCTGGAGGGGAGGTCTTTACTGCAATTCACATCCCCCTGAATATAGTCATAAGAGTGAAAGGTAATGGGATCCTGAAGTAAGGCTAGAATGGGGGGTGGCAATGGCAAAAGAACGGAGAGATTTAGGAGGGAGAATCGATTAGACTTGAAGACTACTTGTGTACTGTTTCTAGGATAAGGACCTAGTAAAAAAAAAAAAAACCCACTCCCATCAAGTGGATTCTGACTCATAGCGACCCTTATTGGGTTTCTGAGACAGTAAATCTTTACAGGAGTAGATTGTCCCATCTTCATTCCGTGGAGTGGCTGGTGGGTTTGAACCACCAACCTTCTGATTCTCAGTCAAATGTCTTAGGAACTGCACCATGGAACTTCACAGACCTAGTAGGATGTGCCATATACTGATATAAGTAAACTGCTACCATCAAGGAGGTCTGATAGGCAAACCTCATATTGCTTTGTATGTTTTATTTTGCAGGGTAGTAGATCATGCAGAAGAAAACAAGATGAATGCCAAAAATTTGGGTTTGATATTTGGGCCATGTCTCATTAGGCCAAGGCCAACAGCTGCTCCTGTCACCATCTCCTCCCTTACTGAATATTCACATCAAGCACGATTGGTAGAGTTCCTCATTACTTACTCACAGAAGATCTTTGATGGGTCCCTACAGCCACAGGATATTGTTGTGGGCAGTACAGGTGTGGTTGCACCTCACATTGATCAAGGCTGTCTTCCAAAGCCTCTGTTATCACCAGAAGAAAGAGACCCAGAACATCCCATGAAGTCACTGTTTTTTTCATCAAAGGAAGTGAGTTCTGACCTTGACGGAATTGTGTTGGAAGTTTGTGATGTTTACATTAATAAGTTAAAAAGCTTTGAACTTTGTATTTTGAGATGTATGTTTGCTTCTTCAAGTTTAAATATTTTCTTTCATCAACAGGATATACAGACTGCAGATAGTGAAAGCAAAGTTTTGGAACCAGTTACATCATTTGAGGACTCAGAACACAAGCAGAATGCATTAGAAAAATGCACTGGTGAGTGGCCATGTAAAAAACATGTTTGTTGATTTAAAACTGTTCCAATAAAGCGTGATTAAAAATCCAAGGTGAGTGGAGTTGAGTGAAGTCAGAGCAGGAAGCTTCATTAGTAAATGGATCTGTGGCAGCAATTAAGAAATATGTCTTTTAATGTGTGCTTTAAATGAATGCCATTCTTCATTATGATCTTTCTTATAAAAACATATTGGAATTCAAAGGAATTTTTGGTGCTCCTTCTGTAAAACTGTTTTTTTATGTTTTTTGCATTTTGCCATAAATAGAAGTTGGGGCAGAGTGTGTTGAGCAATGTAGTAATTGGCATCTGCTTTTCAGATATTAATGTAACTGCTCCTTAAGGAATCAAACTTAAAAAAAAAAACAAAAAACTCACTGCCATCAAGTCAGTTCGACTCACAGAGACCCCTTCTTGGGTTTCTGAGGCAGTATCTGTATGGAAGCAGGTTGCCCAATCTTCCTTCCAAGGAGTGGCTGGTGGGTTTGAACTACCAGCCTCATGGTTAGCAGTCAAATTCCTAAAATTCATGAATGCTTTTTTCCAAATGTTTTTTCCTGCCTTGAAAAGCATTAAGCACACATGTGTGTATGTCTTTTTTATTTCTCTTAATGTGGCCTGCCTTGAACACATTAAGTACACATGTGTATATGTCTTTTTTATTCTCTCACTGCAGCTGGTTTATTGTGTTTTTCTCTGTATGCTGATTTATTTGCAGGGGTTGGTCCAATCAAGCTGGTGAAAAAGTTCCGTTTGTTACTGTGATTCTATACATTCCGAACTCAAAAACCCACCACTGTTGAGTCAGTTCCAATTCATAGTGACCCTTTAGAACAGAGTAGAACTGCCTTGTAGGGTTTCCAAGGCTGTAAATCTTCTCAGGAGCAGACTGTAGCATCTTTCTCCCACAGAGTGGCCATTAGATTTGAACCACTGACCTTTTGCTCAGCTGAGTGCTTTAACCACTGCACCACTAGGACTTCTAATTCTATACATTCAACTTAACTCACTGCCTTTGAGTTGATTCCAACTCATAGTGACCCCCATTGGGTTTCTAAGGCTGTAAATTTTTACAGAAGCAAACTCTCTCATCTTCCGTGGAATAGCTGGTAGGTTCTAAACACCAGTCTTTTGGTTAGCAGCCCAATGCCTTAACCACTACACCAGCAGAGTGCCTTAATTCTATACATTGTTGTTGTTATGTTCCATCGAGTTGTCTTTGACTCATAGCGACCTTATGTACAACAGAAGGAAACACTGCCTGGTCCTGTGCCAGCCTCGTGATCCCTACTATACCTGAGCCCATCGCTGCAGCCACTGTTCAGTCTACCTCATTGAGGGCCTTCCCCTTTTTTGTTGACCCTCCTCTTTACCAAGCATGACATCCTTCTCCAGAGAATGGTCTCTTCTAACAACATGACTAAAGTAGGTGAGACGAAGTCTGGCCATTCTTGCCTCCAAGGAACATTCTGGCTACACTTCTTCCAAGACAGATTTGTTAGTTCTTTTAGCAGTACATGGTACTTACAGCATTCTTTGCCAACACCACAACTCAAAAATACCAACTCTTTTTCAGTCTTCCTTATTCGTTTTGTCTAGCACTCACATGTATATGAGGTGATTGAAAATACTATGGCTTGGGTTAAGCACATCTTAGTCTTCAAGGAGACATCTTTGCTCTTCAGCACTTGAAAGAGGTCTATATGTTACTAGAGCTAAATTCCAGTTATTCAGAATACAACCATATTCGATGTGGAATTGAGTATCAATTGTCATAGCCTAACAACATCTTAAAAAGAAGAGTGTTAACACTCACTAGGAGCCTGCTCAGTACTTATCATTTCATTCCATTGATCTAGTTTAATCTTCATAATAGTTCTCTGCTATAAAGTAGGGAATATTAAACCCACTCAGCCCATGGCCTAACAATCTAAGAGAAGTTCAGTAATGCCCAAGGCCATGCCCTAATAGTCCAGTTAGGATTTAAACCCAGACCTGTCTGAGTCCCAAACCTGTGCTTATTTCACTGACCTATAAAGTGAGGTTCCTAATTAGGAATAATAAATAATAATAAAGTTATTTGCTGAGTGCTTATTTAAATTCTTTCATTGTTAGATCATGTAGGCCACACAACAGCATAGGTAACAGTTACAAGGAGAATTTTGTATTGTTTGGACAGATGAAAACACTTAGAGACAGTGTAGTGGCTTCGCCAATGCAAAAGCGATAGAGTTCAGGTTTGAACTCAGGAAACTGAGCTACTTAATCTACACACATGTCCATTTTACTATAAATTTTCCCCTCAGAACTTCTCATTGGAATATAGCCCAACTGCAATGAGTCAGATCCCTTACAGTGCTCCATAAATGTGGGAAGGACCTGTTGGAAGCTCAGAGAAGAGAGGTCAGCAGTGTCAGGTAGTGCAGGGGGGCACATGAGATGATTGAAAAGTGACTCTGATAGGCACCCTGAGCGCAAACCACTGCCCATGAGCTGTGGGAAAGGACTGATGACAGGGAAACGGATTGCATAGCTGCGCACGGGGCAGCTGAAGATTAAAGCCATCATAGTGCCAAGGCATAGAATTTTTTTATGTTTTTGCAGCAAAAAGGAGAATGAGCAGAGGGTTGGAATTTTCTAGGAAGAGGAAATTTTAGGAGGAGATGCAGCAAAAAGGGACAAGGTTTGAAGGAGCTGAAGTTTCTAGCTTGAGAAAACATGGACCATGGCTCCCAACTATATTAGAATGTTCTTGTTGTTGGTTACTGTCAAGTTGACTCCGACATGGCAATGACACATGGTAAATCTGAGAGCAAACAAATAAATGAAGAGAATAACATGTGTTTGAAGTTACGAGTTTTTACTTAAACCTTCAACCTTCATTTGATAGATTAGATGTTATATACCATATATTGATCCACTCTGAAGGACATTAAGGCATTTAATATAGTAGGCTATCACTGGGTTGAGGGTAACTGAAAGTCAGATAAAGTGAGCCAGCAAAATCCTTGGGATTCAGGGCACACCGACATACTGTTGGTGTGCAAATTGCTATAACTTCTCTGAGGTTAATTTACCAGTGCCTACTTACTGAAATCCTGACTGTCCCTTCACCTAGCAAATACTTGTTCATGCATGGCACATAAAAAGAAGTTACTTTATGGGTGTTTATTGGTTTTTGTGTGTATTTTTACTAACCTACAATATATTTTATAGCTGTTCATTGTAGTGGTTTACAATAAATACAAACTTCTAACATTTTTATTCAAAGGGTACCTTTAATATCTCATCTTCTGCATAGATAACTGAGAACATTTTATTGAAAGAAATAGGTGAGACCTTTGTTATTTTGTAAGGGTACCCACTTATAACTCAGTCAAACTTCTTATTCACTACGTGCCATAAAGTTTGGCTTTTAACTAGATCTTTTCCTTTTTCAGATGACAAAGTGAATTTGATACTAGACCAAGAGTTTGAAATAGCATCCCAGAAAGTGGAAGATGTGTGTAAATCCCCTAAGCCACTTGCTCTGAAATCTGATAGGGAAGCAAGCTGTGGTGAGAGGCATACTCGAAGGACCAAGGTAATGGTTAGACCTATAAGTTTGCCTGTAGACAGACTCCTTCTTGCAAACCTTCCTAACGAGAGAAATGGCAGATACATGGGAAATGTAAATTCAGACCGTTTTTGCAAGAATCCTGCCATGGAAGGAGTTAATAAAAAAGAGACCCCTACTACTGTGTGTTCCAAACTTGATGGCAGTGACCAGCAGACTCTACAAAAAACTTGGGACAAACAGTATGAACAAAATGACCTGACCACAAAGACTGTAAGGATTGTACCCAGTGCACTGCAGGAAAAAGGAGTGACAACAAACCTGAGGACTAGTGGGGACCATTTGGTCAGTGCCACCCAGCCCAGTAAGCCATACACAGAGCCAGTCCGGTCAGCAAGAGAAGTGCTGGAAAGACGGTCCTCAGATTCCAATCCTGTTGTTTCTGTCAGAGCACATAGAACACTGCAGCCCCAACACTGGACAACATTTTATAAACCGTGGACTCCCGGTAGCAGTGTAAAGGGGAATGAAGAGAGACCTGCCAAGTCCTCTGCAGCAGTGCTTCCTGGCACAACGCATGCTCCCCAGGGTCACGTGTTGAAATCACTTCCAGACTCAGAAAGCATAGCAGCTTGTCCTGGGCAGCCTGTTGGCAAGCCTAACGAGAACTCCGAGCAGCCCGACCTGCCTGATGTGAACCCCATGTGTCAGAGACCACGGCTAAAACGAATGCAACAGTTTGAAGAACTCGAAGATGAAATCCCACAATTTGTATAGAGTTTTCTTTTTTTCATTGTTTTGTGGTATTATATTTGTTTTTTGGAAGTATGTTTGATGGGGCCACTTTTATATAGGATTACCAAACTGTAGATTTTTTTTTTTGTCATTGTATTTTTTGTTCTCCTGTATTGGTTATACTGAATGGTAGAATGTTTTGATAGAGCCACATTTGTGCTTCACTGGAATTGTCTTTAAATTCTGTGTTTTTGAAGTTGTGAATAAAATAGGTAGACTCATATTTTTAAAAAGGTCAGTTGATTTTCTCCATAAAAGGTCCATTTAAATGCATCCCTAATATATAGTGTAGGGCTCAATTAAAGGTGCAGTTGGGGAAAATCAGCTTTATTGTTTGAAGTAGAACTAAGTGCTTATTTATGGAAGGAATGTTCTGAATGCGAGTGCCTAAAAGACCTTTGTTACGATTGTACCGCCAAACGCTCTTCCTGTTTAATGCCTCCTTTACCATTTGAGCTTCGTTGTATATAAGCTTTTATTTTTCAACTGACAGTTCACTTTTTAACTTCTTATCATTTATGTAATGGTCAAATGGCTTGCAAATCTGTATTTAATTGCATTTTAATTAATTGCCAATTTTTACATATGGTAGGCAATTGAGTTGTCAAAGAAAATGCACTTAAACCTGTGTCCAAATTGTATAGTTCAGTTTTGTCTTATTTGGCTTTAGGTGGTTTTAAAACATTTGATAGTTTATTTTTCACCCCTCGGATTTTGTTCTGCATAAGCTTTTGTTTTCAACAATTCTGAACTTTGTGGTATTTTATATAAAGGTCCAAAATATGTCTATTTCAGAAGTTTTAAAATTCAGTACATTTCTTGAATATTGTATGGGTTTTGTTTTAACCATTTCTTTTGTATTAAATGTTTTCACTTATAAATCCTTTTCTGTACTTTTTTTTTTCTATCTGAACTTTCGATCATTGATAATAATTATTTCATCTGAGTTGAGCAGAGATGTATTTAATTGTGAGAGTACAGTGCAGTAAGCTTCATTGTGTGAAATTTTAGAAAAGGTTTAGATGATTGGTTCTGTTTCTTTTATAGAATTACCCAAACTTTAAAACTGGTGGATTCCTGTTACTTTCTGGATTTCATCATTTTGTCTATAATAGTATATAAAAGGGACAAAAAATGGACTTTTTGTATGTGTAGATTATTTTTGTGATGAATGTTTTTATATGACCATATTATAGTTGAGATATATATAAACTTTTAAAATTATCTCAGGTTCTCATGGCTTCTCTGAAATTGTTGTTTCTTAGGGTATGAGATTTTAACTCAGTGCCTAAGGCAGTTGACTGCTAACCAGAAGTTTGGCAGTTCAAACCCAGCAGCCACTCTGTGGAAGAAAGATGGGGCAATCTACTTCCATAAAGATTTACTACCTCGGAAACCCAGTTGGGGGGTCGCTATGAGTCAGAATCTACTCAATGGTAGTGAGTTTGGTTTTTTTTTTTTTTTTTTTTTCCTTTAGCCCTCCCTTAGGCTAAATACTTGGACTCATACATCCCTTGACTAGGGTATGAAGTGCATTTTATGGGAAATTGTTTATACTTCTATGTGACATTAAAGACTAGGGAGAAATGAGTGGTTGAGCTTTTTTTTTTTGGCCTCATTATACAAAATATAAAGGTATTGTATTGCTTGTGAAAACCTAAAAAGAAACTAAGAACCCTCACTATGTGCCAGAAACTTTGCTGAACTTATTACATACATTATTTAATTTCACATTCATAGCAAGCTAGAATAGATACATATTTTATTATTCTTATGTTAGAAGGATCCTCACAACTGGACCAATGAGTAACATCACAACAAATGGAGAGAAGATTGAGGTTGTCAAAGAATTCATGTTGCTTGGTTCTACAATAGATGCCAATGGAAGCAGCAGTCAGGACATTAGACAACGTGTAGCACTGGGAAAGTCATCCGCGAAGGAACTGTTTCAAGTGCTGAGGAGTAAGGATGTCTCCTTGAGGACTAAGGTGCGTCTAACACAAGCCATGATATTTCCAATCACCTTGTATGTATGTGAGAGCTGGACAGTGAATAAGGAAGACCAAAGAAGAGTTGATGCTTTTGAGTTGTGGTGCTGGCGAAGAATGCTGAAAGTACCATGGACTGCTAACAGAACTAACAGATCTGTCCTGGAGGAAGTGCACCCGAAATGTTCCTTGGAAGCGAGAATGGCCAGACTTCGTGTCACCTACTTTGGTCATGTTGTCAGAAGGGACCATTGCCTGGAAAAGGATGTCATGCTTGGTAAGGCAGAGAGTCGACGAAAGAGGTGAAGGCCTTCAATGAGATGGATTGACACAGTGGCTGCGATGATGGGCTCAAGTATAGCAGGGATCATGGAGCTGGCGCGGGATCAGGCAGTGTTTCATTCTGCTGTGCGTGGGGTTGCTATGAGTCGGAAA
>NW_006921620.1:5644420-5649463 GCF_000298275.1 Orycteropus afer afer | reverse complement strand
CTCAAGTATAGCAGGGATCATGGAGCTGGCGCGGGATCAGGCAGTGTTTCATTCTGCTGTGCATGGGGTCGCTGTGAGTTGGAAACAACTTGACGGCACCTAACAACAACGTTAGAAGGAAACTGAGGCTTAAATAATTTACCCTGTGTTCCACAGGTGTAGTAGGCAATCAGATCTCAAACGCATCTGTCAGATTCTGATGGTTAGTGCTCTTAATGACTATTTATTTACTTGCAGTCCCCAATTGAGATCCCTTCCTATGTCTTTAAGAATTTGTGGTTCAGGTGGAACAGGTGCATATGGTTCTTATTTAACCCTCATTTAATGCAGGAAAGACTTGCCTTCTCAGTAATTTAAATGCTGAATATGCAGCAAGTGAAGGTGACCGTGATAAAGGATATGTTTTTTTTGTGAATAGGGCTTGGTTCAGTTGTTTCAAAGTGAGAGCAAATTTACCTAACATGGAAGGGCAAGCAAGTATGATTGGAGTTTTCCCATAAATCCAGAGGTAAGAGATATAATCTATAGGCTACCTGTATATCAGACAGTGTTCAGCAATAGAAAATACACTTTAAAACTCAAAGAATATCATACATAAGCTGGCATCTCTGTTTCTCCTCGTTGTCAGACCCCACAAGTGAGAGTGCCTTCTCTTGGTAGAGAAGGATCTTACCTACCAAGTTCCTTTCTCCCCACAACAATCCACTACTTTATGAAGAACTGGCTTCCTTCTATGTTCTGCTCTCTGGCATCCTGTCCAATGTGTAGCCCTCGTGTAGATAACTCTCTTGTATCCCATGGGCATTCAGCAAGTATCTCCTAAGAAAATGTTGCTATTTCTAGAGCACCCACAGTCGTAATATGCCTTGCAACCCAATAATGTGGAAATCATTCATCCAGTGGAATGAATGTGGTGGAAATCATTCATGAATACATTTATGTGTTTTATGATACATGGAAAAAGATGTGAGCAAAGGGAAAGGGTAATAATGAGGAATATGATTGTAAGAGCTGGTGGCCCACCAGAAAGCTTAATGGAAAGCATTTTTTTCAAATTCAGAGAAGTCGTTTGTGAAGGATTGATCATAACTTCCATAGATAGGGCTTATTTTTGTATCCTGAGAAAGTAATTAGATTTTTATGAATATTAAAAACTACTGTTAGTGCTCCTTAGTGTATTTATTTGGATACAGAGATGAAGCTATTCCTGGGAGGGACTAGTTACCTAGAAATCTCACAAAGAGGATGGTACTTCCAAGCCTTGGATTATTTAATTTCTAGATGGTAGAATGGCTTCACTATCCCCAGCTATTGCTGTGTTCATAGTGTTTGTATACCTCTAAAAATCACTTTGAAATAGCAGTTGTTTTGGATTTTGATGTGTTTTAGTCAATGTAATTCCTAGGTTTTTCTTTCCCAAAGGAAGGAAATTACTTTGATATGTTGCCATGATTGTATATGTAGACAACTCACTGACAACTGGAGTTTAGCAAGGTTGCTTCATTCACAATCAGTGTGCAAAAGTCCATTGTATCCCTGTATACTGGCAACTAACAAAATGAAGGTTTTCAGAAAGATCTTTTCAACAATAGCATAAAAAACTTGATGTATCTAAGAAAAATCTTACAAAAGATGTACAAGATCTTCACGAAGAAAATTTAAACCATATCAAGAGTCATTTAAGGTGATCTTAAATGGAACACTTTACAATGTGCATGTATTGGAAGCTTCAATATTGTAAAAATGTTTGTTTACCTCACATATACTTGTAGGTTTAATGTAATCTCGATCTAAATATTTTTTGAATAAGTTCTTTGCAGCATTATTCACAGTAGCAAAAGATGGAAAGAATGTATATACTCATTAACAGATAAATGGATAAACTATGATACATACACATAATGGAATACTAGGCACTGTTAAAGAGTAATGATGAATCTACAACACACTTCATAACGCCGATGAACCTGGAGCACATTATGCTGAATGAAATTAAAAAGGATAAATATTGTATAAGACCACTCCTCGGAAGGAAGGTTGGGCAATCCTGCTTCCGTAGTGATACTGCCTTGGAAACCCAAGGAGGGGTTGCTATGAGTCGGGGCCGACTCGACAGCACATAATAACAACAACAACTATTACAAAAAGTCAGGAAAAGGTTTTATGCACATGTTGTTGTTGTTATGTGCCGTCGAGTCGGCCCCGACTCATAGCGACCCCTCCTTGGGTTTCTGAGGCAGTGTCACTACGGAAGTAGGATTGCCCAACCTTCCTTCCGAGGAGTGGCTGGTGGGTTTGAACCACCAGCCGTCTGTATTGTTTAGTTGTGCCTGTTTTCTTTTCCTTTTTTTGTGGGAGGGGGGGAGATCCTTCTACAAGTGCAATCATGAAGTCTTTTGTGACTTGTCTTTTACAGTCAAAAATATGTTTTTTATGTTAATCCATGTAGATGTTTGTGTTGTTGTTATGTGCTGTTGAGTCGGACACAACCCAACTCATAGCAATCCCTCCTTGGATTTCCAAGGCAGTATCAATACGGAAGTAGATTGCCCAACCTTCCTTCTGAGGAGTGGCTGTGGGTTTGAACCACCAGCCTTCTGGTTAGCAGTCAAGTGCTTTAGGCACTGTTGTTGTTATTGTTATGTGCCATCGAGTCAGTCCGACTCATAACGACCCCTCCTTGGGTTTCCAAGGTGGTATCACTATGGAAGTAGATTGCCCAACCTTCCTTCCAAGGAGGCTTTAGGCCCTAGCTGTAGTTTATTTTTCCTTTTTTTAACTACTGTAGAGTATCCCATTGGCTAAATATACTACAATTTATTAAGCATCCCACCTGTTGATGGGTATTTAGGTTGCTTCCAGTTTTGTTTTTTACCTTTATAAATGGCTGAATTGAAAACTTAATCTTTACTTTTTATCTCTTTTGATTTTTGTATTTTAATATTTTGAATCATGTCATTTCATCTTTACCAAGACAAGATTCTTAGCTCCCTTTTCAGAGGAGCAAATAGGCTTCAAAGATTTAAGTAAAAAAATACTAAAGGTTATATATTGTTAATTGCCATGGAGCTGATTCCAACTCATGGCACCCGGAGTGTGCCAGAGTAGAACTGCTTCACAGGGTTTTCAAGGCTGTGACCTTTTGGAAGCAGATCACCAGGCCTGTCTTTGAGGCACCTCTGGATCGGTTTGAACCACCAACCTTTGGGCTAGTAGTCAAGCACCACCCAGGGAAACCATAGATTATATACCTAAAAGGAAAAAATGATAGGACTTGACCCCAGGTTTCTTTATTATAAATTCTAATTTCTGAATTCTTTCATCTTCATTTCTCAAGCCAGAGGCTGCTACAAATTTTCCAAGCTGTTTGTTTTCTTTTTAGTTGCTACGATACTTTTATTACATCCCAAATTCAAGGCCATTTTTAGTCTGCATACGCAAGTTTATTCATTTAGTTAAAATCTTTGCATCAAAAGTTGCTAAAGCATTTCCAGGTTACAGTGAGTTTTGTAGATTAAACTTTACTGATGATGAGAGAACAACACAACAGATGACAGAATTAACAGATCCACTGGTCCACCCTGTATCAAAAAAAAAAAAAAAAAAAAAGCAAAAAAAAAAAAAAAAAAAACCAGTTTGGAAAACAATGAGGTATAAACAGCAGTTGAAGGGCTTCAGCATGGAAAGAAGAGGGTTTGTTGGTTAAGGTCTCGTAGCTTTCACTCATACCCAGGGAAGGGATCAATAATCCAGGTGGGAAATGGTGAAGCCCGAAAGTAAGCCACTGTCTGTGGAGATGGTGACCTAAATTCCAGTTTATTTTTAGGAACATAATTGACAGGGATTAGTGACTCATTGTGAATGTGGAGTTGGTAAAGGTTGAGGGGTGGAGTTGGGCAGGGAGAAAAAGGAATGCTTGGACTGGAAACCTGGAGACATACTAGTTTTCTTCAAATATCACAAGTGAAAACAAGCAATTAAAATGAGTATTTTGCTTATTCCTTTGGGCAGAACGAGGTTCCATGACTGGGAGTTAGAGGGAGGTAAATTTCATATCAGTCGTTATATCCATACATGGATATGGAAGTCATTTATGATTGGCACTGTTTCAAAAGGTAATGCATGACCTTGTCATTGGTGAATTCCCCAAAACTAGTAGTGCCTTTAAGGCAAAAACTAAATAACTACCAATTAGGATTATTATATCTCATCAGCCATTTCCACCATCCACTTCATGGAAGAAAGATGAAACAGTCTGCTTCCATAAAGATTTACAGCCTTAGAAACCCAATGGGGGTTGCTATGAGTTAGAACTGACTCAATGTCAGTGTATTTGGTTTTTGAGAATTATTGTAAAGAGCTCTAGTGGTGCAGTGGTTAAAGCATTTGGCTGCTAACCGAAAGGTGGTTTGACTTCACCAGCCACTGCATGGGAGAAAGATGAGGCAGTTTGCTTCTGTGAAGATTTGCAGTCTTGGAAACCCTATGGGGCACTTAGACTCTGTCCTATAGTGTCACTATGCATCAGAATCAACTTGATAGTAGTAGGTATTTTTGTTTTTTCAGGATTACTAATAGGTAGGAAATTGGGCTAGGTGACCTGTAAAGTCCTTTTAAATTCCAATCCTAAGATTCTTTGACTTTAAATTTAAAATGAAGGAGAGTTTTCTAGGTACTGGATATCCTAAAATCACCACATTAAGCAATTTCAGTATTTTCCTTGTGCCACTGTTATTAACCCAGGAATTAAGCTTTTAAACTTCATTGCTTAGAAGACAATAAATGACATGTTTAAAATGCTGAGGAGAAAAAATACGTAGAGTGAAAACATCTTTCAAAAATGACGGTGAGATAGGTTCCGGCAACATGGCGGACTAAGCAGAAAGATTGCACAGACCATCTTCAACAGAGAAAAGGAAAACCAATTAACACAGACACAGAAGATAAACTTGGACTCCTGAACCTTGAAGGGAAGGATATAGAAGTGGACTAAACCCCAACTACCAGAAGAATTTGCGTGAAAATATCAAAACAGGAGACATA
>NW_006921620.1:5609218-5629684 GCF_000298275.1 Orycteropus afer afer | reverse complement strand
AAAGACAAAAATCCTCACAACTGGACCAATAAGCAGCATCATGATAAATGGAGAAAGGATTGAGGTTGTCAAAGAATTTACGTTGCTTGGTTCTACAATCGAGGCCAATGGAAGCAGCAGTCAGGACATTAGATGACATGTAGCACTGGGCAGGTCGGCTGCGAAGGAACTCTTACAAGTGCTAAGGAGCAAGGATGTATCCTTGAGGACTAAGGTGCACCTGACACAAGCCATGATATTTCCAATCACCTAGAATGCATGTGAGAACTGGACAATGAATAAGGAAGACCGAAGAAGAGTTGATGCTTTTGAGTTTTGGTGCTCTGAAGAATGCTGAAGGTACCATGGACTGCCAAAAGAACTAACAGATCTGTCCTGGAGGAAGTGTAGCTGAGATGCTCCTTGGAGGCAAGGATGGCCAGACTTTGTCTCACCTACTTTGGCCATGTTATCAGAGGGGACCATTCCCTGGAGAAGGATGTCATGCTTGGTATGGTGGAGGGTCGACGAAAGAGGCGAAGGCCTTCGATGAGAAAGATTGACACGGTGGCTGCGACAGTGGGCTCAAGTATAGCAGGGATCATGGAGCTGGTGCGGGATCGTGTTTTGTTCTGCTGTGTATGGGGTCGCTATGAGTCGGAAGCGACTCGACAGCACCTAACAACAACAAATAAAGCAAATAGAAATCAATGAAAAAGTTGAACTGTGCTAAAAGCTGGTTCTTTGAAAAGATTAAGAAAATTGATGAACCCCAAGTAATACTTACCAATAAAAATAAAAGAACTTAATGTCATGAATGAAAAATAAAACCAGAGACTCCACAAAAGATATAAGGATACATGAGGAACTTAACACCATTTTAACAATTTGAATAAAAACAAGTTCCTCAAAAAACAAATAAGACAAATAGAAAATCTGAAGAGTTCACTATGTATTAATGAAAATAGAATCAATTATTTAAAACAGTTCAACAAAGAAAATATCAAGCATTACCATTGAATTCTTTCAAACATTTAAGGAAGAAATTGCCCCTATTTTATACAAATAGTTCCAGTGCATAGAAAAAATGAAATACTTCTGAATTCCATTTTTAAGTCCATCCTAAAACCATGATACCAAAACCTGACAAGAACTAGTGATATATTAAAAGATAATATATCACTACCAAGTGAGGTTAATTCCATGTGTGCAAAAGTGTAAGATTTTAAAAAAATTTATCAATGTATTTTGCCTCAATTTTTTTAAAGGGAGAAAACTCATAGTTATCTCAAAAGATGGAAATTTTAAAAAGGGATTTGATTCAACCTCCACTCATGATAAATGAATGAATAAGTAAATAAGCAACTAAATAAATAAATCCTTAACAAACTGTACAAGGTAATTTCCTTAATCTGATTGAGATACAGTCTACTGAAGATATATTTAGTGGTAAAATATTGAAAGTTCTGCCTCAGGAATAGACAAGGATGACTATAATCACTCCTGTTATTCAACCTTGTATTAAAAGTTCTAGTGATAAAATAAGGCAAGAAAAAGAAAAGAAAGACTTAAACACTGGAAACTCACTGTCATCAAGTCAATTCCAACTCATGGATTTCCAAGGCTATAAATCTTTACGGAAGCAGACTGCCTCATCTTTCTTCCGCAGAGCGGCTAATGAGTTTGAAGCACCAACTTTTTAGTTAGCAGCCAAATGTCTTAACCACTACACCACCAAAGGAAGAATTTAAATAGTCATTGTTTGTAAATGATCTAATTATGTACATAGAAAATCTAAAAGAATTTTCAAACTGTTGTTGTTGTTGTTAGGTTCCATGGAGTCGTCTCTGACTCATAGTGACCATATGTACAGTAAAACCAAACACTGCCAGGTCCCGTGCCAGCTCCACTATCCCTGCTATACCTGAGCCCATCATTGCAGCCACTGTGTCAATCCATCTGTTGAGGGCCTTCCCCTTTTTCATTGACCGTCCACTTTACCAAGCATGATATCCTTCTCCAAAGAATGGTCCCTTCTGATAACATGACCAAAGTAGGTGAGATGAAATCTGGCCATTCTCCCTTCCAAGGAGCATTCCGGCTGCACTTCTTCCAGGACAGATTTGTTAGTTCCGTTAGCAGTCCACGGTACTTTCAGCATTCTTTGCCAATACCACAACTCAAAAGCATTGACTCTTCTTCCGTCTTTCTTATTCATTCTCTAGCTCTCACATGCATATGAGGTGATTGAAAATACCATGGCTTGTGTCAGGTACATCTTAATCTTCAAGGAGACATCTTTGCTCTTCAGCACTCAAAAGAGGTCCCTTGCAGCCAATTTGGCCAGTTGGGAGCTCTGGTAGCATAGTGCCTAAGGCACTTGACTGCTAACCAGAAGCCTGGCAGTTCAAACCCACCAGCCACTCCTTGGAAGGAAGATGGGGCAATCTACTTCTGTGGTAATACTGCCTCAGAAACCCAAGGAGGGGTCACTATGAGTTGGGTCTGACTCGACAGCACATAACAACAACAAGACATCTAGGAGCTCTGGTGGCGTAGTGTCTAAGGCATTTGACTACTAACCCGAAGGCTGGTGGTTCAAACCCACTAGCCACTCCTCATAAGGAAAGTTGGACAATCTACTTCCGCAGTGATGAGTTGGATCCGGCTCCATGGCAGTGAGTTTGGTTTTGGTTATTTTCATATGTCGCCTGATATCTTTACTGCTGCTTCCCTTGGTGTTGATTGTAGAACCAAGTAATATAAAATCTTTGACAATTTTAATATTTTCTCCGTTTATCATGATGCTGGTTACTGGTCCGGTTGTGAGGATTTTTGTTTTCTTTATATTGACATGTAATTCATAATTTCAGACTGTAGTTTTCAATCTTCATCAGTAAGTGCTTCAAATCATCCTCACTTTCAGCAAACAAAGTTGTGATGTCAGCATATCTCAGGTTGTTAACGATTCTTCCTCCAATCCTGATGCCACATTCTTCTTCATATAGTCCAGCTTCTCAGATTATTTGTTCAGCATACAGATTGAATAAGTATAATGAAAGGATCCAATCCTGATGCACTCCCTTCTTGTTTTTGAACCATGCAGTATCAGCTTATTCTGTTCAAACAACAGCCTCCTGGTCTATGTGCAGGTTCCTCATGAGTACAATTAAGTGTTCTGGAATTCCCACTCTTCACAAAGTTATACATAATTTGTTGCGATCCACACAATTGAATGCTTTTACATAGTCAATAAAACACAAATACACGTCTTTCTGGTATTCTTTGCTTTGAGCCAAGATCCATCTGACATCAGCAATGATATCCCTTATTCCACATTCTCTTCTGAATCCAGCTTGCATTTCTGGAATTTCTCTGTCAATATACTGCTGCAACCATTTTTGAATTATCTTCAGTAAGATTTTAACTTGTGTGTGATATTAATAATATTGTTCAATAATTTCCACATTGTGTGGGCTCACCTTTCTTTGGAATGGATACAAATATGGATCTCTTCCAGTCACTTGGCCAGGTAGCTGTCTTCCAAATCTCTTGGCATAGCCAAGTGAGTGTCTCCAGTGAGGCATCTGTTTGTTGAAACATCTCAATGGGTATCCCATCAATTCCTGGATCCTTGTTTTTCGCTGCTTCCTTCAGTGTAACTTCGACTTCTTCCTTCAGTACCATGGTTCTTGATCATATGCCACCTTTGGAAATAGATGAACATCGACCAATTCTTTTTGGTACAGTGACTCTGTGTATTCCTTCCATCTTCTTTTGATGTTTCCTGCATCATTCAATATTTTGCCCATAGAATCTTTTCATACTGCAACTTGAGGCTTAAATTTTCTCTTTACTTCTTTCAGCTTGAGAAATGCTGAGCGTGTTCTTCCCTTTTGGTTTTCTAACTCAAGGTCTTTGCACTTTTTATTATAATAATTGACTTTGTCTGCTCAAGCTGCTCTTTGAAATCTTCTGTTCAGCTCTTTTATCTTGTCATTTATTCCATTTGCTTTAGATTCCAAACTATTACTATAGGTGAATTTAATGAAAAAGATACTTCATAATTCAGTTATATTTATATATTAACACCAAATAGAAAGTGAAATTTATAAAATGATGCTATTTAAAATAACATCAACACATCAAAAAGCTAGGAAATCTAATTAGAGATGTGCAAGCTCTACATGGAAATGTGCAAAATATTTTTATGTAAATTAAAGAACTGAATAAATGAAAGGATAGACCCCTTTTGTGGATTGGAAGATTCAAAATTATGAAGATAGCAGTTCTTCCCCAAATTGATCTATAGATTCATCCAGTCTTACTTGCTCTTGTTACTTCTTCACAAAGATGCTTTAAGGTGCTTTGACATAGAATGTCTAATCATCCTCAGAGAGGCAGAGGAAATGTTCTGAACTCTCCCTCAGTGGAGAGAAACAGATTCGAAGAGGGTGCTTTGCCATGGACTGATGATACAGCCAGCAGGAGAAGAAGGTAGCCCCAGAGCATATGTCTCATTGCTGTAATTTATGTCTGTGTGTGACATCCCTCCTTCTCCAGGCTAATAACAAAGGCTGCTCCATCCTGTTCTTCCTGGCTATGTTCCTTACTCTTAGGAGCTCAGCACTATGGGAGATGTATTACAGGATTTAACTGACCTCAAACTCCAAGGGCTTTTTTTAAGCATTCTACATGTTATAAAAGTTTTATTTATTTAGATAAAGCCTTTGAATTTTAAGTTAGAAAATTTTTTCCACACAACACTGGAATTTGGATGCTGATTGTCAATGTTGTTGTTGTTATTTGCCGTCGAGTCAGCCCTGACTCATAGCGACCCCTCCTTGGGTTTCCGAGGCAGTATCACTACGGAAGTAGGATTGCCCAACCTTCCTTCCGAGGAGTGGCTGATTGTCAATAACTACTTTAAAATTACTGTTGCTTTTTTTATAATGGTTAATGAAAGTGAGCATTTCTTCAAGTGTTTTTTGGCCACCTGAATGTCGTCTTTGGTGAAGTAAAAATGAATTAATAAATAAATTAGTGCTGTTTCAAGGGACACGCTACAGATGTGAACCTTAATTTTAACAGAATATTTGTGATGACCTTGTAAATACACAGTGGTTCTAGTTGTCCTCAGTAATAAGACCCAGTTTAGAGAAGCCCTAGCTGAAAGGTCCGACAGTTTGAACCTCTCAGACTTGCCCTGAGAGAAAGATAAAGGCATTCTGGTTCCATAAAGATTTGTTGTTATTATTGTTATGTGCTGTTGAGTCAGAATCAACTCATAGCAACTCCTCCTTGGGTTTCCGAGGCTGTATCACTGTGGAAGTAGATTGCCCAACCTTTCTTCTGAGGAGTGGCTGGTGGATTTGAACTGCCAGCCTTCTGGTTAGCAGTCAAGTGCCTTACGCACTATTCTACCAGAGCTCCTCATAAAGTTTTACAGTCTTGGAAACCCTGCGGGACTCTCTAGGGTCACTATAAGTCGGAATTCAACTCAACAGTAGTGCAAACCACTGCGCATGAGCTGTGGGAAAGGACTGATGGCAGGGAAATGGATTGCAGAGCTGCACACAGGGCAACTGAAGATTAAAGCCATCATAGTGCCAAGGCACCAAGTTATTTGATATTTTTGTAGAAGTAAAGAGGAAAGTGAGCAGAGGGTTGGAATTTTCCAGAAAGAAGAAATTTGGGGGGAGATGCAGCAAAAAGGGACAGTTTGAAGGAGCTAAGGGTTCTAGTTTAAGAAAACATGGACCATTGGTCCCAACTAAATAGGAATGGTGGTGGTGGTGTTAGTTGCCATCAAGTCAACTCCAACACATGGTAATGAGAAGAAAGCAAATCTGGGAACAAACAGTAAACAAGGAGAATAACATGTGTTTAAAGCTGTGAGTTTTTACTTAAACCTTCACCCCTCATTTGACAGACTGAATGTTATACTACATTTATTAGTTGATCAACTATGAAGGGCATTTAAGGCATTTAATATATTAGACTGTCACTGTGGGTTGAGGGTAACTGAAAGGCAGATTATGTAAACCGACAAAATCCTTGGGATTCCAGGCACACCCACATTTGGTTGGTGTGCAAATTGGTATCATTTTTTCTGAGGTGAATTTACCAATGTCTATTGTCAAAATCCTGACAATCCTTTCAGCCATTCATTTTACTTCTGTGATTTTATCTCATAGAAACGCTTGCTCACATTTTTATGAAAGGAATTTCACTGAAGCAAGTATGGTTTTTTTTAACTAACAATGTGTTTTGCGATTGTTTATTACACTAAAGTAAATATGTATTTATATACATATAAATGTGAATATGTATGTGTGCATTTCTACCATTTCCAAGTTTACAAATGTTTCCTGTAACTTTTGGAATATGCACTTCTATTGAGTAGGTGACAGTTTTCCCTTGCTAAGCAGAAAGAGGTATTCCCTAATTCCCATATTTTAGTTAAAAAAAAAAAAAAAAAGAATGACTTGTTTATTAAATTATGTGATTTCTCTATTGTTTTGTGAGTTAGTCCATCTGTCAACTCAGTCAAGCTTTCTTGCTACCAAGCACCTCACAAGTTTTGTTTTGGTATATAAATTATAAAGTGCCAACCCCTTTTTGTTTCAGATGACATTATGTTCGTGGTTGAAGACCAAGAATCTAAAATATCATTCCCTTCAGAAAATGAAAATTATCTTTAAAACCCCTAATCTACTTCCTCTGAAATCTGATCAAGAGGCAAGCCATCTTGAGTTGTATACCCCAAAGGACAAGGTAAAGACTGGCCCTGCAAGTTTACCTGTAGACAACTTCTTGCAAGCCCTCCTAATGGGATGAAAGGCAAAAATGTGAGAAATGTAAATTCAGACTGGTTTTGCAAGTAGTATTCTGTAGAAGCCGGAATATCACCATATTGGCCTGTGATGATGAAACTATCTGAGGGAGGTTATGTAATTTTGTTAGGTCAGGATGTGAACTTTGGCTGGTCTGACTTCTAAGCCTATGTTTCTTCTACCACTCCATGATGTATATTGTACACCACAAGATACTATCATAACAAAATAGCTAAGTGTATTGAAAACTTATTAAGTCTGTGTATTAGTTTCTTAAGGAGCTCTGGTGGTGTAGTAGGATAAGACATTTGTCTGCTAACCCTCAGGTTGGCAGTTCAAATCCACCAGCTGCAGGAAGATGAGACAATCTACTGCTGTAAATATTTATAGCCTTGGAAACTCAATGGGGGTTGCTATGAGTTGGAATCAACTCGATTGCAGTGGGTTTGTTTTTTTGGGGTTTTTAAAATTAGTTTCTTAGGGTTCCTGTAACAAATTACCACAAAGGGGGTATCTTAAAATAACAGATATTTATTGTCTCACAGTCCTGAAGGTCAGAAATCTGGATTCAGGGTGTCAGCAGGGTCATGCCCTCTCCAAAGCCTCTAGGCTCATTTCTTGCCTCTCGCCCCTTCTGGGAGCCTCAGGTGCTCCCTAGCTTGCAGTTGCAGCAAAACTCGAATCTTTGTCTGTGTCATTACATGGCCATCTTGCCTCGGTGTCTGTCTGTGTCTGTGTGTCTATCTCTTTTCTTTTTAATTGCAGTAAAAAATACACATAACCAAATATTCCCCAGTCCAACAGTTTCTCTATGTATAATCCAGTAACATGGATTACATCCTTCACACTGTGCAACTATTAAAGCTGTCCTTTTCCAAAGTATTTCACCATCTTCTCCTCTTTTAGAAATACAGTTTTCTCCCACTATCGGAAAGTAAAGTGTCCTTGAAATCTTTTATAAGCTGAACTGACGTAAAGTGAACAAACAATTACCATTAATTTATATGGGAAAAATTTTTGAGCATTCCCAGGCCCCCAAAATAACCTACCAAATCCTACCAAAAAGCACCAAAACCAAAAAAAGACGAACTCACTGCCATCTACTTGATTCTGACTCATAGTGACCCCCCGTTGGGTTTCCAAGGCTGTAAATCTTTATGGAAGTAGATTGTCTCGTCTTCCTCCCATGGAGCAGCTGGTGGTTTGAACTGCCAATCTTAGGAGCCAAATGCCTCACCCCACTACACCACCAGAGCTCCTTGAACACATGAAATCTAGTAACACTAACATATAGTATTCACAAACAGTTCAGAGCTTTGGCGGCTTGATGCTGAGTTGCTGAGTGTAGTTCCTGGGGAAGGAGCTTGGCGACACAGCTTTTGCTGCTTGGGGTGTGAGCTACCTCCTAAATGGCTTACTACAAGACAAATGCTGAGCACTAAAAGGCTTTTTGCAAAAGCTTTTTTTTGTAAATGTGAAAATCCTCTTTGGATTTCTTTCAGTTAGCAAATACAGATACTAATGTAGGTCTTTGGTAAAATTAGAGATGGTAAAGCAAACTTTGGGCAAGCGGGGGATACCTGTACACACCTCAGGAGCGGGACCCCCCCCCCTCCGATATGATCTCATGCCATCTGGCAATATCATCAAAGACCCGATTTCCAAAGAAGGACACAATGACAGGTATTGGGAGTTAGGACTTCAACATATCTTTTTTTAGGGACATAATTCAATCCATTACAGTCAGGTGTCATTCTACAACCATGGCATCTATCTCTCAGACAAGAATAACACACTGAGCGAAATTCAGTGAGTGCTCTATTGATTTATAAAGCTATGCACCTATGAACTCAAATGTGGCTGCTAAATAAATGCCCTTCTAGTTCAGTCTGTAAAACAATTAATTGACATTTATTTCTTATTTCAGAAAACTTCAGGTTTTTGCCCTTGAACCAAGCAGTTCTCCAAAAAGAGAAATCAATAAATATCCAGAACTTGCCCAGCTTCAAATTCTTGAACTATTCTGGAGTGCTCCAAACATCGTAGCCCAAACCTTATAGAAATCTCGGCAGTCACAATAATGTATAATACACATTATTACATTCTGTGTTTTGAAACTTATAAATAAAACAGTGATTTAAAATTTTAAAAGTTCCATTGATTTTGCCTCCATAAAAATAGTCTCTCACTCTCCAGTGCAGCCCAGTTCTCAGCTGATAAATGTAATCAGCAAGAAGCAACTTCAATTTCCAGAGTGCAATTAAGTAGTATTTTATAGAAATAGTGTTTCTAAATGCAGTCGTTAAAAAACTCTTCAGTATAAATCACATGATGGTAAAACAAATTGGCAGGTTTTTTTGTTTATTTGTTCTTATTTATTTATTTATTTATTTTGCAGTTGGCCGGTGTTAGTTTTATTTTCTAAATGACAGTTGATAGCTTCATTTTCTAAAATTTTCTGTAATGGCCATAGGCTAACAACTGTATGTATACACTTTTATGCCAGGATTTTCATTTTTAGCAGTTCTTACCAGTGACAATCATCTAGACAGCACAAAGAAAATGCATTTTTGCAAATCATACGGTTTAATTAAATCTCATTATTTGGATTTTAAACAATTTGACAGTTTGTCTTTCAGTATTTTAGGCTTTGACGTATACACAATTTTAATTTCTAATAATGCTGACAACTTAAATATTTTATGTAATGGCCAAAAAAGTTCAAAATTGGATTACAGATTAAAAAATGAAAGTATACATACAACAAAGCAGACATATTAAGAGAGCTGAAGTATTATTTCTAAAAACCCATCAAACCATATCCCAAATAGTGACTTCTTTGAACCTCCAACTGAAAGATGAGTTTTACTATTTTTTTTCATTGTAAAAAGGATACCATATAAAGCTTTCAACAACTGAAAATATGAGCATAAAAATAAATACAATACAGTTTTAAGTTTTTCACTACTATGTAAAATATTTAAAACTTTATTATACATTTACAATATATCAATTACATATACTATCTATATAAGGTGGGGGAGCTCTGGTGGCATAGTGCCTAAGGCATTTGACTGCTAACCAGAAGGCTGATGGTTCAAACTCACCAGCCACTCCTCAAAAGGAAGATTGGGCAATCTACTTCCATAGTAACACTGCCTCAGACACCCTAGTGACTCAGGAGAGGTCACTATGAGTTGGATCCAACTGGATGGCAGTGAGTTTGGTTTTTTGGTTTTGTCTGTATAAGGTAGAGCAGGCTGGGAAGCAGCAGGAGTTAGCTTTGAAGGGCCGTAACAGGTAGGGAGGCCGAGAAACGGGAGTGGAGCAGTTTGGAACAGCTAAGGGAGATGAATTTGTCTGCCAGTTGGTTATCCTGTAGTGCTTGTGTGTTGCTGTGAGGCTGGAGGCTATGCCACCTGTGTTTCAAATGCCAACAGGGTTACCCATGGTGGACAGGTTTCAGCAGAATTTCCAGACTAAGACAGATTCAGAAGAAGGTAGAGGCCATCCACTTCTCAAAGAATTGGCCAGTGAAAACTTGATAAATAGCAGTGAAACACTGCTTGATGTATTACTGAAAAATTTTATGAATAGCCCTGAAACATTATCTGATATAGTACTGGAAGATGAATCCCTTAGATCAGAAGGCACTCAAAATACAACTAGGAAAGAACTGCCTCCTCAGAATAGAGCCAGACTTAATGATGTGCATGGAGTAAAGCTTTTGGGACCTTCATTTACTGACGTGGCACAACTCAAAATGAGAAGAAACAGTTGCAAACATCCATTAATAATTGGAACATGGAATGTATGAAGTATGAGTCTAGGAAAATTGGAAGTTGTCAAAAATTAAATACAATGTATAAAGATTGATATCCTAGGCATTAGTGAGCTGAAATGGACTGGTTTTGGCTATTGTGAATCAGACAATCATATGATCTACTATGCTGGAAATGACAAATTGAAGAAGAATGGCATAGCATTCATCATCATAAAGAATGTATCAAGATCTGTCCTGAAGTATAATGCTGTCAGTGATAGGAAATATCCATACGCCTCCAAAGAAGACCAGTTAATACTACTATTACTCAAATTTATGCACCAACCACCAAAACCAAAGATGAGGAAATAGAAGATTTTTACCAATTTCTGCAGTCTAAAATTGACCAAACATGCAATCAAGATGTGTTGATTATCACTGGTGGTTGGAATGCAAAAGTTGGGGGGTGGGGAGAAGAATCACCAGTGGTTGGAAAATAAGGCCTTCGTGACAGAAATGATGCTAGAATTTTGCAAGATCAATGACTTATTCATTGCAGATACCCTTTTTAAACAAAACAAATGGCAGCTATACATGTGGATTTCACCAGATGGAGTACATAGGAATCCCAGACTGACTACATCTGTGGCAAGAGACAATAGGGAAACTCAATATATTCAGCCAAAACAAGGCCAGGAGCTGACTGTGGAACAGGCCATCAACTGCTCATATGCAAGTTCAAGTTGAAGTTGAAGACAATTAAAAGTAGTCCACAAGAGGCAAAATATGACCTTGATTACATCCCTTCTGAATTTAGAGACCATTTAAATAGATTTGATGCATTGAACACCAGTGACTGAAAATCAGAACTGTGGGATGACATCAAGAATGTCATCCATGAAGAAAGCAAAAGGTCATTAAAAAGACAGGAAAGGAAGAAAAGACCAAAATGGATGTCAGAAGAGACTGAAACTTGCCCTTGAGTGAAGAGTGCTAAAGCAAATGGAAGAAATGACAAGATTAAAGAGCTGAACAGAAGACTTCAAAGAGCAGCTCATGAAGACAATGTCAATTGTTATAATGAAATGTGCAAAGACCTGGAGTTAGAAAACCAAAGTGGATGAACCCGCATGGCATTTCTCAAGCTGAACAAACTGAAGAGAAAATTTAAGCCTTGAGTTGCAATACTAAAAGTTTCCATGGGATTATATTGAATGATCCAGGAAATATCAAAAGAAGATGGATGGAATACACAGAGTCACTGTACCAAAAAGAATTGGTCGATGTTCATCCATTCCCGAAGGTGGCATATGATCAAGAACCAATGTACTGAAGGAAGAAGTCAAAGCTACACTGAAGGAATTAACAAAAAACAAGGTTCTGGGAATTGACAGAATATCCAATGAGATGTTGCAACAAATGGATGCCGCACTGGAGGCATTCACTTGGCTATGCCAAGAGATTTGGAAGACAGATACCTGGCCAACTAACTGGAAGAGATCCATATTTGTACCCATTCCAAAGAAAGATGATCTCACACAATGTGGAAATTATCAAGCACTATCATTGATATCACACGCAAGTAAAATCTTACTGAAGATAATTCAAAAATAGTGGCAGCAGTATATTGACAGAGAACTTCCAGAAATGCCAGCTGGATTCAGATGGGGACATGGAACAAGGGATATCACAGCTGATGTCAGATGGATCTTGGCTGAAAGCAAAGAATACCAGAAAGATGTTTACTTGTGTTTTACTGACTATGCAAAGGGAGCGCTGGTTGTGTAGTGCCTAAGACATTTGACTGCTAACCAGAAGGGTGACAATTCAAACTGACCAGCCACTCTTAGTAAGGAGGATAGGGCAATCTACTTTAGTAGATATACCACCTTGGAAACCCAAGGAGGGGTCGCTATGACTCAAAGTTGACTTGCCAGCCATGAGTTTTTTTTTTTCTTTTTTGACTGACTGTGCAAAGGCATTCAATCATGTGGATCAAAACAAATTGTGGATAACATTGAGAAGAATGGGGATTCCAGAACACTGCATTGTACTCATGAGGACCAGGAGGCTGCCATTCAAACAGAACAAGGATGTTCTGCATGGTTTAAAATCAGGAAGAGTGTGAGTCAGGGTTTTATCCTTTCACCATATTTATTCAATCTGTATGCTGAGCAAATAATCTGAGAAGCTAGACTATATGAAGAAGAACATGGCATCAGCGTTGAAGGAAGGCTTATTAACAACCTGAGATACGCAGATGACATAACTTAGCTTGCTGAAAGTGAGGATGACTTGGAGAACTTACTGATGAAGATTAAAGACTATAGTCTGTAGTGTGGATTACACCTCAATACAAAGAAAACAAAAATCCTCACAACTGGACCAATGTGCAGCATCATGATAGATGGAGTAAAAATTGAAGTTGTCAAAGACTTCATATTACTTGCTTCTACAATCAACACCAATGGAAGCAGCAGTCAGTACATCAAAAGGTGTACTGCATTGGGCAAATCTGTTGCAAAAGACCTCTTGCAAGTGCTGAAGAGCAAAGATATCTCCTTGAAGACTAAGATGTGCCTAACCCAAGCTATGGTGTTTTCAATCGAGAACTGGACAATGATAAGGAAGACCAAAGAAGAGTCGATGCTTTTGAATTGTGGTGCTGGTGAAGAATGCTGAAAGTACCATAGACTGCTAAAAGAACTAACAAATCTGTCCTGGAAGAAGTGCAGGCAGAATGTTCCTTGGAAGTGAGAATGGCCAGACTTGGTTTTACCTACTTTGGTCATGTTGTCAGAAGGGACCACTCTCTGGAGAAGGATGTCATGCTTGGTAAAGTGGAGGGTCAACAAGAAAGGGGAAGGCCCTCAACAAGATGGATTGATATGGTGGCTGCAGCTATGGGCTCAGGTATAGTAGGGATTGTGAGGCTGGCACAGGACTGGGCAGTGTTTCATTCTGTCGTACATAAGGTCGTTATGAGTTGGACACGACTCGACAGTACGTAACAACAACAACAACATCTATATAAACATATATAATACGTAATTACACATCTTCATTTGTGGACAGTGCACAAATTTTCACCTAAATTGCACAGTTAAGCTTTACTATGAATAATAAAGTTCAGTAGTTAGATCAGGAGTCAGCCAACTTTGGCTCCAGACTGAATTTGTTTTTGTAGTTTTATTGAAACACAATCATGCTCATTCACTTATATATGGCTTCTTTCCTACTACAACATCAGAGTTGCATAGTAGTGACAAAGATCCTGTGGTCTGCAAAGCCTAACATATTTATCCTCTGGCTTTTTACAGAAGTTTCCTGACCACTGGATTCAAGGAATGAGTCAGACCCTGAGGTTAACATTTCACTTGCTATTCCAATGAATGTTATAGATACATGTCTTAGTTATCTAGGGCTGCTACTACAGAAATACCACAAATGGATGGCTTTAATGAACAGAAATGTATTTTCTCACAGTTTAGGAGACTAGAAATGTGAATTCAGGGCACGGTTTTAGGAGAAGGCTCACTCTGTCTTCCCTAAGGGGAAATCCTTGTTTCAGCTTTTCTAGCATTCTCTGTATTCCTCCAGAGATAGATGACATTTGTCTTCCCCAATTTGTCCTTGCTTTTCTTTGCCTAATCTGCTCTTTTTATCTCCTGTTATGATTAGTTTAAGGCACACCCTACACTGATGTGACTTCATTAACATAACAAAGGAAACCTTAATCCCAAATGAGATTACATCCACAGGTATAGGGTTTAGGATTTACAACACATATTTTAGGGGGACAATTCAATCTGTAACAGGACAGAAATTCCCACTTCTGGGTTGTGATTAAGGTGTCCAAAATAGAGAATAAGAAAGACCAAAATAATCTAAATGTCCATATTACTATACACATGTAAATAAATGTTTTATATGACCATGTCACAACTGCTAAATGTATATACACCTATTCCTCGCTTATTGATTACCTTGCTATCCTACATTTCACATTACCATAGTAAAAAATCTACTATCTGACTATTTTGTGCATTAATGATATATGTCTGGCAGTGACAAATGCCAAGATACCAGACAAAAGTAATGCTGGCTGAGATGGTTAAGGTTATTTGTCAACTTGGCTGGGTCCTGATTCTCAGTGGTTTCGCAGTTATGTAATGATGTAGTCATCCTCCATTTTATGATCTGATGTGATTATCCTCCACTTTTGCATAATACCATTTTTCTCATACAAGCTGGTCCTTGGAAACTACCCGTGTCAATAAGTGAGGAGTGAGTATATAAACTTAATTTTCTGACCTGTTTCAGGGATTTATGGCTCCATTGAAATAGTTGTCTCTTACACTTTATGCAGGTCTGTTGTCTTGTTTTTCAAAATTCTAAATCATACTTCCCTTGGCTATGACAAAATACGTTTTTATGAGAAGTTGTATTATAGTTCTAAAGGGCATTTAAGAACCAGAAAGAAATGATTTTTCTGCCCTTTCTCCACTGGTGCTTTGTTTTTAGTCCTCATTGTGCAAAATGTAGAAAAAAATCATATTACTTATGGAAACCTAAAAAGAAAATTATGATCACTAGTATTTGTTGGGGAGCTCTGGTAGCGTAGTGCCTAAGGCACTTGACTGCTAACCAGAAGCTGGCAGTTCAAAACCACCAGCCACTCCTCAGAAGGAAGATGGGGCAATCTACTTCCGTGATACTGCCTCAGAAACCCAAGGAGGGGTCGCCATGAGTCATTTCTGACGCGATGGCACATAACCACAACAACAATATTTGTTGGGGAGCTCTGGTGGTGTAGTGCCTAAGGCATTTGACTGCTAACCAGAAGCCTGGTGGTTCAAACCCACCAGCCACTCCTCAGAAGGATGGTTGGGCAATCTACTTCCGTAGAGATACTGCCTCAGAAACCCAAGGAGGGGTCGCTATGAGTCGAGTGGACTCAACGGCACTCAGTTTTTTTGTTTTGGTTTGGTTTTTAGTATTTATTGAGCCTTTATTGTATACTAGGTACTCTACATATATTCTCTCATTTCATTCACAAAACAAGTTTAAGAAGCAAGTTGAGGTATTATTCCTGTTTTACAAATGAGGAGACTAAAGCTTAATTAAGTCACTTGCCCAAGATCATAAAACTAAGATCCATGGTTAGGGGTGTCCGATTACAAAATCAGGGCTCTCAATCTCTATCTTACTATTACATAATATCTGTTAGTACTTATGTACTTTAAAATACCATCCTGTGGTATCAAGCAAGCCAGAGGATATTATGGAATCACCTGGTAACCGGACATCTCCATTTTCCCTCACTGGCTCTCAATGAGAGTGTCATCCTTTGCTATCATCCCTTCCTTCTTGCTTTCTTTCCCTTTCCCATTCCCCATCACCCCCCACGTGCACACTGTGAGGATTGTTGGAGAACCCTCTTTTGTCTTCAGGGTGTCTGGCATCTCATTATCCTCAGCCTGTAGACACTTCTCAGTTTCTGACTCGCATCAAATAAGCAACGCCCAAGGTGATGCTATTTCTATCTTGGAAATCACTCATTTGGAAGTTGAGGCAGTGTCTAGGGTTGAACAACTCCTCTAAGGGGAGCTTGTTTTAGAACTTTAAGATTCAATTACAAAGATTGAAAATACTTGAAAATGTTTATTATACTGTACATTCAAGCAATGAATTTTTATGGGTACAGAGATGAATAAGGTATGTCTCCTGTGATGAATTTTCAATCTAGATATCTAAAAAAGAGAAAAGAATTACTATATATAAGCCCAAAAGAATTGCAGGCAAGAACTCAAACAGATACTTGTATATCATTGTTTATTGCAGCATTATTCATAACAGCCAAAAAGTTAAAATAGCTGAAGTATCCATTAACAGATGAATGGCTAAATAAAACATGGTATATCCATATTATGAAATGTTACCCAACCATAAAAAGCAATGAAGTTCTGATACATGTTACAACATGGATGAAACTTGAAAACATTGTGCTAAATGAAATAAGCCAGATACAAAAGAACAAATATTATATTATTTCATTTATAAGAAATATCTAGAATAGGAAAATTAATAGAGACGGAAAATAGATTAGAAGTTATGAAAGGTTGAAGGAAGGGGAGAATGGGAATTACTGCTAAATGGGTACAGGGTTTCTGTTATTGTTATTAATGTCACTGAATTGTACACTTAAACATGTTTAAAATAGCTGATTTTGTTCTATATATTTTACTACTATAACATTAAGAAAAAGCAAATTTAATAAGTTTATTTATTTTAGAAATGCTACTATGGCTTCCTTAGGCCCAGCCAGGCTCATGCCAATTACACTTGTAAACTCTGGAGTTTATTCCAGAAATACATGGATGATCCCATAGTATAAAACCTATCAATTAATGTGTGTGTGCTGGGGGTGAGGGGTGGCAACCTAAACAATCTTCATGGTTTTTAATTGACAAATGATGCTAGAGGCATCCGAATAGTGATAGGACAGTGAAAAAAGAAAAAAAGCCTATTTATTCTCTATTTTAATAACTGACATTTCTAGCACAATGGTTTATAGTTGTTGTTGTTGTTGTTATGTGCCGCCGAGTCAGCCCTGACTTATAGCGACCCTCCTTGGGTTTCCGAGGCAGTATCATTACGGAAGTAGGATTGCCCAACCTTCCTTCCAAGGAGTGGCTGATGGGTTTGAACCGCCAGCCATCTGGTAAGCAGTCAAGTGCCTTAGCCACTATGCTACCAGAGCTCCCATGGTTTATAGTAGTGGTGACTATATACTATATAACTATATACTACTATAAACCATAGTGCTAGAAATGTCAGTTATTACAACTAAACAAGAAAAAGAAGAATGTAAAAGTACAAAACTTGGGAAGGAGGAGAAAAAACTATCACTATAGTCTCACACCACATAGTGTTCATTTGTGCAACAACTGACAACATGTATGTTCATGGTCCTGTAAGGTTATAGTAGAGTTCAGAAATTCCAATCAGAGAACAAGACACCTTCCTGCATGCAACACATGTATCTCATGGCTCTTGTGCACAAAGTGATTGTGCTGTCAGGCCTCCTTATAATGGTACAGTACATATATAACTTACAATACATGTCCCGATAGTCATAATAAATGCCTACATTACTAGCTTATGTATATACTGTACTATACTTTCTAACTAAAAAGTTTACTGTATAACTTGCTTCAACTTGTAGGAAGCAGCATCCAATCTTGTGTATCATGTGTCTCTTGAATGTTGTAGCATTATCTCTCTGTTTAATTTTCTTTTGAAAATATTACCATGAAGGCCATCATGGCTCCAAAACACAGCAACACCAGTGCTAGTGATAGTAGCAGAAAGAGGCAAAGGAGAAGTATTGATTTGAAAGTGAAATGAAAGGTTGTTAAACAACATGAAGGTGGAAAATCAATGAACACAATTGCTCACGATTTGGGCTTGTCCGTTTACTAAGTAGGGAGCTCTGGTGGTGCCTAAGGCATTTGACTGCTAACCAGAAGCCTGGCAGTTCAAACCCACCAGCCACTCCTCGGAAGGAAGGTAGGGCAATCTACTTCCATAGTGATACCATCTCAGAAACCCAAGGAGAGGTCACTATGAGTCAGATCCGACTGGATGGCACATAACAACAACAACACTGATGTACTTCAGCATTTTTCCTAAGCAGCCTATTAAAAAACAAACAACAACATCAAAAACCACTTTCAATGGAATGTTTGGTGTATTTACCATGGAAAGATCACCAGCATGCTCAGTTTGGCCCCTCCCTATGACAACAGTGGTCCCACCTGAGACTTTTCAATTTATGTCTTTTGAGAGTTATCAAAAGAAGAGCAACTTCCAAGAAGAGTGTTATTGGAGCTCTTATACTAAGCATCATGCTTGTGTCTCCTGTAATAATACTTAAAATCAGATGATACTGACCCAATTATAGCCAAGGATTAAAGAAAGCTGCTTAGAACGGAATTGAGTCTGCTAGAGCAACTGCAAGAGAAATGTACTCCACAGAATGCCCTTCCCAAACCTCTCATGAGCCAAGCTGCAAACCTTTGATTTTTCTTTCCCCCATTTGATATACACTGCCTCAAATTCATTAAAAATGGGTGTGATATATGTTTATACGTGTTCACAGCATATTCGTTTAGTCTTACTTTTCTTAGACAGTATATTGTCCTCTTGTGCAGGACTTCACTATTTGCAAGTATATTGTAAAATAAAAACAAAAATTTGTATAGGTTTAATACAAATTGTATACATACTATATCTTAGTATAATTTTTATGCACCTTGAAATACTTATATCATTATTATGAAAAAGTTGAAGCATTGCCTTTTAAACTAGAACCAGTTTTTCTGAGTAGAAGTTTTAATTTGAAATTAAAACAAACAAAATTACTTACCGCTTAACAGAGCAGAGTCTATTACTTCTCCCTATTAACCACAACAGCAACATTAACCAGATAGAAGAGAATCTACCCAGAAATACCGCCATGCTTCCCCTGTTGTTGTTATTAGGCACCGTTCCCACTCACAGCAAGCCCGTGTAGCAGAGTAGAGCGGTCCCTGACCCCACCTCACCCAATAGACTTCTTGGCTGAAATCTTCATGGAGGCAGATCACCAGGTCTTTCTCCCAAGGAGCCACTGGGTGGGTTCAAAGTGCCAACATTTTGGTTAGCTGCTAAGCTATTAACCATTGTGTCACCAGGACTCCTTGTGGTTTCCCTGACCTTTGTCAATTTCACACTTAATTCTTCCATCATCTACATTTGTTTCTATGTCATGTTGGATGTTATGTGTTACTATTCACTTGTGTTATGTCTAAATGTGTTCTTGCTACATATCCCATTACAGACGTATTTACATCAATGTTATCTATTGGAGACTAAAAAAATCCCATAAGAGGAAGAGTCTTTAAAGGATTTAATATATTGGTTTTTCATCTAGCTGTTGTACTGAGGATCACCTGGAAAGGTTTTGTACATTGAATTGCCTGGGCTCTGCCCCTAAAGTTTCCAATTTAGTAAATTCATACCTCAGTAGTTTTAAAAAGCTTTACAGGTAATTCTAACACACAACTAGGAGTTGAGAGCCACTCTTTTATCATAATGCCTAATTCTTTCCACAATTTCCAGCATAATTGCCTGGCACACAGAAAGCCCTCAATCACTGTTTACATAATTGGTGAATTGGTTTAAGATTGAGCTTTATGAGACACATTCCTTTCCTTGCATGGTCATTGGCAATCATTGCATCAAGTAAGGTCAGTGATTTTAATAAAATACTGACAATGCCATAGCTGCACTTGCTGTCACTTGAGCCCATCAAATTATTGATTTAACCCGGACAAGCCCAACATCTTTTGTAATTAAAAAAAATAAAATTTTATTAAAGGAGATTCTCATTGCTAATAATCTGAGATTACATAAATGATATACCTTTGTTATTATAAAGCATTCTTTATATTTATGGAGTCTTTTTCCTTGAATTAAAAATGATAAGTGATCATACACTCAAATAAGTGCCTTACATAAAAGATTCCAGAGATAAGATATATGATTCAATCAGTGAAAATCCTCCAAGAGGTAGGGGTTAGGGTTTTGTGTTATGTTTGGTGAGGTCATTGAAGTCAGTATCTTATTTAACCAGTTCTGTTCCTGGGGTGTCCTACAACAGTGATTGGCTTGTAACAATTCTAAAGCTAGGAGTATTAACTGGACTTAGACAAGAAAGCCTGAAGGCAAACCCTGGTACACCAGTGAAAGATGAACCTGTCTTTCTGATCCCTTCTGGGTGGTTCGCACATCTTGTTGTTGTTGTTGTTGTCATGTGCCGTCGAGTCGGCCCCGACTCATAGC
>NW_006921620.1:5598195-5608772 GCF_000298275.1 Orycteropus afer afer | reverse complement strand
TATCTGACTGCTACCAGAAGGTTGATGGTTCAAATCCACCAGCCACTCCACGGAAGCAAGACTGGGCAATCTACTTCCGTAAAGATTTACCGCCTCAGAAACCCAATGGGGTTCTCTATGAGTTGGAATTGACTTGATGGCAGTGGGTTTGTTTTGCTTTTTTTTAAGTATCTGTAACAAAATATTTGCCATTTCAACCACTTTTACATGTACAGCTCAGTGACATGAATTATGTTTATCAGATCATACAAGCACCACCACCATCCTATACCTGTTTTTTTAACAAATATATTTATAGACATTAATTCCTGGTTGAAATTCAATTAGGAGTGAATGTTTTCAAACCCAAATGAATTCACCTATTTGTCTCCATGACTTGGAAGTGACTTGATGGCAACTAACAACCAACAACAACAATGAAATCTATTGGGAATGTTTTCATAAATCCTACCCTTTAATCAGATTGAAAATAAGATACAGGTTCCACTAAAACAACTTCAGATAGAGGTCATAATCTGATCAAAAGAGAATACTAAATAATCTGACACACTAGCAGTTCTTTATAGTGCTGAAAAGTAGGCAAACACATTAATGTTGCAAAAATGCTCAATTAAAATGGTGGTTAAGGTTGTGAAGATTTTGTGCGAGGGGAAGAAGGAAGACAGAAAACAAGTAAGGAAGCTTTCAAAACGCTTGCGTACCACTGGGATTTCCCTACTTTGGGCAGAGAAGTACCTGAGGTTAGTGCCTTTCCCTTCTGTCTGCCTTCAACTCTTCTGATCTTTTTCCTCTTCTTTCTTTTCCTCTCCATTTTTTCTGTCCCTTGCCTCTTCTAGGAGCTCTAGTGGATTAGTTGTTAAGGCTTTTGGCTGTTAACCAAACTGCTGGCGGTTCATAACCCATCAGCTGCTCTGCAATCTGCTTCCATAAAGAGTTATGGCCTTGGATCTTGCAAACCCTGTAGGGAGGTTCTACTCTGTCCTACAGGGTCGCTATAAGTTGAAATCTTGAAATCTGACCTGATGGCAGTTTATTTTAGTTTGGGTTTTGCCTTCTCTCAGGCATGTGAATGAAGTCTTGGATCTAGAGTCCATTCCAGGCTGTTGTTTGTCCTTTAAAAGAGGCTTTAATGCCCAAATCCCTATCTTCAGGAATCAACAGGCATAACATTTTTAAAAACCAAGCCATCTTTTCCTCCCTTGGGCTGCTTCCGGTTGTAATTAAAGTGGGAGGAAATAGGAAATTAGTACTCTTGGAACTGAACTAGAACTCCAGATAAGTTGCCAGTGTGTAGATGAGTCACCGAAAGGCCTGGGAGCAGCTATTTGCCATCTATCAACACAGAATGAGGTTAGAATGGAAATCAGCAAAAAAACAAATGACTCAGTTTTCCTTTTTAGAAAATTTTCAGTTCCAGCTGCCTGATTTCCCTGCTTAAAAAAAAAAAAAAATGAAAGGGATAAAGCCATGACTGGCCAATGGCAATCTAGGATGAAGAGTTAATAACTGCTTCCTGGACTTATGTCAAATAAAAGCTGGATGCTTCCATATTCATTGATGCCTTGGGTAAATTTTTGCAGAAGCTTATGAACTTATGTACCAGGAAGGGGAAAAATAAGTCAAAGGAAGATTCAACCAAGTATTTCCTGTTTTATCAGAAGCTTATGTGGTGGGAAAGAATGAGAAGGCCTGTGTTTCCATCCCCGCTTTTCTATTTACACACCATGTGGCCTTGGCAGGTCATCTGACTTTTTTGAAAGTGTTTCCTCATCTGTGAAATGAGAATAATACAGGGCACTTGTGAAGGAAAGGTGACTTAATGTCCCAGAGTTAATGTGCATTTTGAAGCTCTAATAAAAATGTAAAGTATCTTTGCTACTGAGGGTGTATCTGAAGGGATAGCAATAGTTACTAGGCCAGACAAATGAGGCAAGAGAGAGAAAAGTGTACTTGTCTTGGATTAAGACAGAAAAGAATAAATTTTTGAATGGATATACCTATTAAGCAACAATTTAAAAAAAAAAAAAAAAGGTTGTCATTAAGCTGATTCCCACTGATGGTGACCCCATGTGTTTCAGAGCAGAAACGTATTTCGTAGGGTTTCAGGGGCTATGGTCTTTCAGAAATAGATTGTCAGATATTTCTTCTGAACAATTCTGGATTGATTTGAACTGCAAACCTTTCTATTACCAGCTGAGAACTTAACCACTTGCACCACCCAGTTATTGTTGCTTTTAGGTAGTGTCAAGTAGGTTCCAACTCCCACCTACCACATGTACAACAGAATGAAATACTGCTTGGTCTTGCACCATCCTCACAATTGTTGCTGTCTGAGCCCCTTTTTGTAGCCACTGTGTCAATCCACTTCATTTGAGGGCCTTCCTCTTTTTACCTGGCCCTCTACCAAGCATGATGCCTTCTCTAGGGACTGTGCCCTCCTGATAACATGTCCAAAGTATGTGGTAAATTTCACCATCCTGACTTCTAAGGACCTTTTTGGCTGTACTTCTTCCAAGACAGATTTGTTCATTCTTCTGGCACCAACCAAAACCAAACACTGCTGTCGAGTCACATCTGACTCATAACGACCCCTCCTTGGGTTTCCGAGGCAGTATCACTACAGAAGTAGATTGCCCAACCTTCCTTCCAAGGAGTGGCTGGGGGTTTGAACTGTCAGCCTTCTGGTTAGCAGTCAAGTGCCTTAAGCACTACACCCCCAGAGCTCCTATTCTTCTGGCAGCCCATGGTAAATTCAACATTCTTTGCCAACACCCTAATTCAAAAGCATCAGTTCTTCTTCGGTCTTCCTTATTCATCATCAGGTTTTTGCATGCATATGAGGTGACTAGAAATACCGTGGCTTGGGTCAGGCTCACCTTAGTCCTCAAAGTGACATTTTTGCTTTTGAACCCTTTAGAGAGGTCTTTTGCAATAGATTTGTCCAATGTAATATGTTGTTTGATTTTTTGACTGCTGCTTCCATGGGCATTGATGATGGATTCAAGTAAAAAGAAATCCTTGGCAACTTCAATCTTTTCTCCATTTATCATGACATTGCTTATTGGTCTAGTTGTAAGGATTTTTGTTTTCTTTATGTTGAGGTGTAATTCATACTGTAGGCTATAATCTTTGATCTTCATCAGTAAGTGCTTCAAGCCCACTTCATTTTCAGCAAGTGAGACTGTGTCATCTGCATATCGCAGATTGTTAATGCGTCTTCCCCAATCTTTATGCCATGTTCTTCTTCATATAGTCCAGCTTCTTGGATTCTTTTGTCAGCATACAGATTAAGTAAGTACAGTGAAATGATGCAACCCTGACATATACGTACCTTTCCTGATTTTAAACTATGCAAACTGTTTAAATGACTATTACTTGACCTATGTACAGTTTCTATATGAGCATGTTTAAGTGCTCTGGAATTCCCATTCTTTGCGATGTTATCCATAATTTGTTATGATCCACACAATCAAATGCCTTTGCATATCAATAAAACACAAGGAAACATCTTTCTGATATTCTGACATCAGCAATGTTATCCCTCTTTCTAAATCCTTTTCTGAATCCAGTTTTAATTTCTGACAGTTTCCTGTTGATATCCTGCTGCAACTTCTTTTGAATTATCTTGAATCTAATTTTATTTGCATGTAATATTAATGAGATTATTAAATAATTTCCACATTCTTTTGGACCACCTTCCTTTGAAATGGAGACAAATATGGATCTCTTCTAATTGATTGGCATGGTAGCTGTTTCCCAAATTTCTTGGCATTGACAAGTGAGCTCTTCCAGTGTTACATCTATTTTGTTGAAACATCTAGTCATATTCCATCAATTCCTAGTGTTTTTTTTTTTTTTTTTTTGCCAGTGCCTTCAGTGCAACTTAGACTTTTTCCTTTAATACCATTGGTTCTTAATCATATGCTACCTTCTGAAATGATTGAACATCGACCACTTCTTTTTGGTACAATGACTGTGTATTCCTTCCATCTTATTTTGATGTTTCCTGCATCATTCAATATTTTGCCCATAGAATCCTTCAAGTATGCAACTTGAGGCTTGAGTTTTTTCTTCAGTTTTTTCAGCTTGAGAAATGCTGAGCGTGCTCTTCCCTTTTGGTTTTCTAACTTGAGGGCTTTGTCCATTTCATTACAATACTTTACTTTGTCTTCCCAAGGTCCCCTCTGAAACTTTTTGTTCAGCTTTTACTTCATCACTTCTTCCTTTCTCTTTAGCTGCTCTCCATTCCAGCATAAGTTTCAGAGTCTCTTGTGGCATCCATTTTGGTCTTTTTTTTTTTTTTTTATCTTTTTAGTGACCTTTAACTTTCTTCACATATAATGTCCTTGATATAATTAGGGCTTTGGTCATTAGTATTCAGTATATCAAATCTATCCTTGAGATGGTCTCTAAATTCAGGTGGGACATACTCAAGGTCATATTTTGACTCTGGTGAACTTGTTTTAATTTTCTTCAGCTTCAACTTGAGTTTGTGTATGAGCAATTTATGGTCAGCCCTGGCCTTGTTCTGTCTGATCTTATTGGGCTTTTTCATGGTCTCTTTCCACAGTTTGATTCCTGTGTATTCCATCAGGTGAGGTCCACATGTATAGTCACCATTTTTGTTGTTTAAAAAAAAAAAAATAGGTATTTGCAATGAATAAATTGTTGGTCTTGCAAAATCCTGCCATGTGATCTCCTGCATCTTTTCTATCTCCATGGCCATATTTTCCAGTTACCCATCCTTCTTTGTTTTCAACTTCCACATTCTAGTCACCAGTAGTTATCAATGCATCTTGATTGCATGTTTGGTAAATTTCAGACTGCAGAATTTGGTGGGGAAAAAAAAAGCCTTTCAATTTCTTCATCTTTGGCATTAGTAGTTGGTGAATAAATTTAAATAATAGTAATATTAACTGGTTGTCTTTGTTGGTATATGGGTTTATCATTGACAACATCATATTTCAGGATAGATCTTGAATTGTTTTTTTGACCATAACTCTGTCAGTGAATATGATAATTGATGTGTTTCAACAAACGGATGCAATGTTGGAAGTGCTCACCCCTCAATGCCAAGAAATTTGGAAGAACAGCTACCTGGCCAACTGACTGGAAGAAATCCACAATTATGCCCATTTCAAAGAAAGGTGATCCAACAGAATGTAGAAATCATCAAATAATATTATTAATATCGCATTCAATTTGTCATTCCTGGCATAGTAGATCATATGATTGTTCATTCAAAATAGTCAATATCAGCACATTTAATCTCATTAATACCTAAGCTATCAATCTTCAAGTGTTCCATTTCATTTTTGGCAACTTACAATTTTCTTTGATTCATACTTTTTACATTCCACATTCCAGTTAGTAATGGATGTTTGCACCTGTTTCTTCTCATTTTAAGTCATGCCACATCAGCAAATGAAGGTCCCAAAAGCTTCACTCTATCCACATTATTAAGGTTGACTATACTTTGAGGAGGCAGCTCTACCCCAGTTGTGTTTTGAGTGACTTCCAACCTGAGGGGCTTCCAGTCTTTCGGCACAATGTCAGACAGTGTTCCACTGCTATCCATTGGCCAGGTTTTCATTGGCCAATTTTTTCAGAAGTAGATTGCCTGGTCCTTCTTCCTAGCCTGTCTTAGTTTGGCAGCTCTACTGAAACTTGTCTACCATGGTGACCTTGTTGGTATTGGAAATACCAGTAACATAGCTTCCAGCATTACAGCCACAATAAGGCACCACAGTACAAAAAACCTATTACTACAATAAACTTATTTTTATATGTATGGAGATGGGTCTGCATTTAAAAAGCTTAATCATGTTATCATTGATTTTAAGCCATTGAGCAGTAAATAGATCGAAAAAGGCATTACTTATCAAAGTATTAATAATTATCATTCTAAACTCCCTTTAAACTGAGCATAGTGATAAAGTCTTCTTTTGATATTATCTCCTTTACTTACAACCCTGTGATTTAGGAGTTCTCAACAGCTGCTAACAACAACAACACAATGCAACAGATACTTTTATTCCCACTTGACAAATGATAAAACTGTTCAAAATCATTTTTTTATAACTTCCCAAAATTTATACTCCTAGTAAATAGTGAAACAGAGTTTCAAACCCTCACAGAGTACCTGACTCTAAAATACATGTTTTTAACCATCAAAATCTTGAAGAGAATGAAAGTCACACCATATCTGAATTGGAACAGAAGTCCTGACTCTGAGAAGTTGACCTTGACCAACGTTCCTATCATTGAAATTGGTGCTTGATAGAGAATAGCTCAAACATACATACACACACACAGCTCACACTTACTCCCTGTTAACTGTGAGTATGGTGAGAAGGAAATGTATGAAGCATTGACTGCTAAGACATCAGAAAGCTTTTTTCATGTGACTTTGATAAAGTAAGTTAAAGTCTGACCCTTAATTTCCTCTATAAGTGGAGATTGTAATATCTGCCCTTCTCACCTTATGTTGTGAGAATCAAGTGAAATGGTGGCTATGAAAGTATTTTTAGATACCAAAGAAAGGAAAGACTTTATTAAGATTTTCTTGAGCCACAAGGGAATTGGAAGAATGATTGATAAGTAGTATAGAAAAAGAAAAATGACCATCAGCCCCTGACTGTAACAACTACTCCTTTCATAATCTATTTGATCATCTAAACATGTTTTCTAAAGTATGGTGTGCCTACTGGCAAGCCACAGGATGATTTTAAGAGGTACATGGAAAACATTTTAATAGTTCTGCAATTTAATGTGCTTTAGAAAAACACAACATAATACACTTGTGATTTCCCAGATTACTATTTAGGGTTCAACTAAATATAAAAAGTGAATCGATTTGAAATCAATTAAATATAATAAAGTACAGGTGTTATATGGATATGGCAAAAATGGTAAAAGTCGAATACAAATAGCTGATTTTAGGACACACTGACAAAAGCTTACTCCATTTGAAAATAAAGACTTACTCCAGAGGAATTTCTCAGGGTTATCTCTGATTAATTTGTATATGTCTTCAATGTCAGCAATAATGTTTAAGAGGTCTGTTGACATTCTCCCCAAAGCTGACCCTATGCCTCCATGCCCTACTCTGGTTGAAAGTAATCACCTTATAAAGAAGGCACTTGGAGCCCAAGTGTTCTTTTCCTTCTCCAAGAGATGTACTTTTACTCTGCATTACATAGAGGATCCAAACCAAGGATACACCTTCTACACAGGGCTTGAATCTCCATCTTAATAAATGAGAATCTACTGTTGAGATCTTTGAAGTCCTGGTCTAACATTTTCCCAGAGAAAGTCTTGAGTGCTCTGGAAAAGGTCTTAACAGCCCTGCTGCGATTAAGTCCTTACTCTAGAGTTTACTATTACAGGGAGTTTACTATTCCCTAGCTGAAATTCAGATGCTAAAGGTGGAAAGCTAGTGCTAACTACTTTACTGCATAGTTTGTTTTGTCTTTGATGACAGAGTTTTCACTTACATTGGGCTTTTCTACACGCTATTGAGAAAACAGTGTTTCAGAAATGAGCCCAGGGCAGAAACAAGACCTGATGTGACCACTGAAAAAACAGTGTAACCTTCTATATTAGAAGGCTGTGAAAAGTTAAGCACCCAGGTACTAACCCAAATGTTGCCAGTTTGAGTCCTCTCAGAGGCATCTCAAAAGAAAGGGCTGGTGATCCACGTCCAAAAAACCATAGCCATTGGAAACCCTATGGAGTGAAGTTTTACTCTGACACACATAGAGACATCATGAGTCAGAACTGACATGACAGCAACTGGTTTGGTTTGGTTTATGGACCCTGTCCAACCTTTCTCCAAACAGAATCTGACAACTTAAACAACAGTTGAGGTAAAAAAGAAAGAAGCATCACTTACTAAAAGGAAACCTTTTCACGTATTTTCTTTGAGGAGTCACCAATTTAGTGCAGACATTTTTCTCTCACTATTTTAATAGCAACATCCTGATTTTAAAGACTTCGAGAAGTTTCGATATTCACTCAGTAGTCACACAATTAAGTGACAGCTTTGAGATCTGAATCCAATCCTGTCTGGCTCCAAAAACTTGTCAACATACCATACATAGCACCCACACTACATCTTTTCAAAGAAGTAATACTAGAGAGTATCATTTTTTAAAGTAATTTAACCTCATAAAGGAATGAAGGGAATCAGCATTTAATTAACTCAATAGAACGGAAGCTGCTTGCACATCATTCAAGGGGACACTTGGGATGATTGCAATGGGGCCTCCTTGGACCAATTGCTGCCATGGCTATTTGTGTTCACAAAATAACTGTGCAAACTTTCCCACTGAGATCGATCCAGAAATGAGTCCACAGCAGAAATGAAAGCTGGCATATAATTTGTAGATAAGTTTATGGACTCTGCCCTACCCTCCACCGCCTCGCCCCCAAAAACGTACTGAGTAAGAGAGGAGAAGACACTCAGCAGAGATGATATGAGTCACTGAGGAGAGAGATATGGAACTGTGTGAAGAGAGATATTTCTCTCACCCAAGAGAAGTTTTTCTTCCTTTGACACATTTAGTTGAAGGAATCTGACAACAAACCACAAGCTTTCTTTGTTAGGCTGAGTAGGCAAGAGCCATTGGAAATATTTTCCCACGCCGCTGCCACTACCTCACAAAATGCTGCCTAAGTGTTTCCATTTTCCTTCTGTTTTCCCCAGCTCAAGGTCAAATAGTAACTCAAAAAAAAAAAAAAAAAGGACATCATTACTGGTCATTGTTTGCTTTTGCCATTTAGCTGGTCAGTTGGAAATGAGTCCCTCCTGATCATTTGTTTGTGGCAAGGTTGCTACAAGAGCCAAGCAGGCTCTGCGTCTGTGACTGACAGTTATTCAGGTACAAGTGAGCCTGAGGTCTGCAGAGATTTCATTTTCCAACTTCCTGATAGCAAATTCTGAAGGCAGGGGTCAATTCTTCCTTTGCAGTGTGAGAAAGTACACAACGTCCATACAGGTATTCAGATTATTATTAGTCTTATTAAATAAATCACCACAAAGAACTTGTGCTGAATTAGTCCAGGTCTCCATAATGCCGCTTTCCCTCTGTTCTTTAATTTGTCACTTGTGTTATTTGCCCTGGCCGAAAACTTTTAGAATGTCATGGCTCTTATGATACCCTGAAATTGCTGTGACAGGTCTGCCCCTGGAAGGGAGAGTACTAAGGTGTTATCAGACACTGTACCCAGCCAAAGCTCAAAACCTCTAGTGAGGCTTATGTGATAATAGCTCAGATTAATGGTCTGCTATGATACACTCCTCAGCCTCCCTCTAAAACTCTGTTATCTGACAAGTATTTTACACTATGTAACTAGAAAATGTAAAAGCTTTGGGCTATTGTGGTTTTGCTGACTGTCCAGGCAGTAAAACTCTTTACAGCTTTTGAAGTGAATCTATAAAATGTGCTTGGAATAGCAACCTGCCTCCTCATTTCTGATAACAGGGTGATTTAGCTTTATTCTGCTAGAGAAGAATTCTTTATACTGGGGTATGTGGACTCTCGCCTGCCCCTTGGATTCCAGGAAGACTTTCCAAAGGGTACCAGGCCAAGATCGTTTAAGTGAATGCACTTCCAGATCTTTAACTTCCATACTCCAATTTTCCCAAACTGGGCTGTCTTTAATTGGGTGCCAGTAGAAACCCCAATGAGTCTGAAGAATGAGAAAACAGTTGGATCTACTCCAGAAATGTGCTTGGGGCTAGGTGGCCAGGAAAGAGAGAAAACAAAAGGGGGCCTGGTGGGGTTGTAGGATAAGACCCAGACACTAGTTGCCATTGAGTCAACTCTGACTTTTGGTGAACCCATGTGTGTCAGAATAGAACTATACTTCATAGAGTTCTCGGTGTCTGATTTTTTGGAAGTTGATTGCCAGGCCTTTCTTCCAAGGAGCCTCTGGGTGGACTTGAACCTCCAATGTTTGTTTAGCCATGTGCTTACCATTTACACCACCCAGGGACTCCACCCAGAGACCAGGACTTTGCTTTCCCAGCAGGCAGAGCTCTGGAAGTATCTACCTATTCTGAGTTAGAAGCAGCTGTAAACTGGGAAGAGAACTCCAGAAAGCATTTCTGTTGGCACTGATAACGGTGTTAAACTGTTAAGCTGAATTGAATAACAAAATTGTGTATACCTGTAATTTGCCAACTAATTAGTTGAATATAATGGTGAGGGGGAATAATTTGGACCCTTTAAATCTCCATACTTTCTATATATATATTATACTTTCATTATAGATGACTAAGAATGTACTTTGTTGTTGTTGTTATGTGCCGTGGAGTTGGACCTGACTCATAGAGACCCCACCTTGGGTTTCCTAGGCAATATCACTATGGAAGTAGATTGCCCAACATTCCTTCCAAGGAGTGGCTGGTGGGTTTGAACTGCCAGCCTTCTGGTTAGCAGTCAAGTGCCTTAGGCACTACGCTACCAGAGCTCCCTGTACTTTGCTTGTTGTTGTTGTTGTTATGTGCCGTCGAGTCGGCCCCGACTCATAGCGACCCCTCCTTGGGTTTCCGAGGCAGTATCACTACGGAA
>NW_006921620.1:5585531-5594657 GCF_000298275.1 Orycteropus afer afer | reverse complement strand
TCTTCCTCAGGGATGTGTTCTGGGTCTGTATCCTGCTCCCTTGTTTCTACCACTTTATCCTGCTTCTTTGTGTGGACTGTGATGGTCTGTTGTCTCTGCGGCATTGTGGCATTGTTGTATTTAGATCTCTGTTAACTGTTTGTGAAGAGCAGCCAAGGGTGATTCAGCCTCTTCTTGGTGGTTTATTATCGTTGGCCCATTGGTGGAGAAGGAGGTAGTGGCTCTCGCTCAGTAAGTGAAGTCACAGGAGGTGTGGGTGTAATTGTGTCTTATTGGGACTGTTGTTGTCTCCCACTCAATTAGACACAAATTACAATTCAATAACCATCAAAAAACTAAAAGCACATGGACCAAAAGCACACCATGTAATCACACAGAAACAGTAACCAAAAAAAGAAAAAAGGGGAAAAGAAGACGAAAAAAACAAGAAAACCTGCAATATCTGGGGATAGGGCACTAGGAGAAAAAAAGTAGATGAGGATAATGAAGGAAAAAAAATGGGAAAACTGCAAAAAGAAAAACAAGGAGCAGGGTTAACCATGAGAAAAAAGAGGTGGGGGAAACAAACTTAAATTTAAAAAATATATATATCAATGAGGAACAGGGAAAAGAAAAATTGCTGAAAACTAGGACCTGGGAGGGGAAGATTAAGAATAATAGTAAAAAGGACAAAAGTATTATTAATAATAGTTGTTTAAAAACAGATAAATACAAGCAAACTAATCACCAGAGAAAAGAAAGTGAAAAAGAAAAAAATAAAAATAAAAAACGAGAGAGAGAGAGAAAAAAAAGATCAGTGGAGGACAGGGCAGCTCACCCAGGCTCTGTCTGAGCACACAGACTGTGATGGAGTTCCTGTGGGCCCAGAAGGTAGGTGGGAGTGGGGGATGGTCGCACCTTCGATCACCAAGCGGGTGTGGGGTATAAGAGTAACAAGAGGAATGTAGTACCTTTTCAGTCTTACAGGTCCGGAGGGTCCTTGGGATTGCTGGAAAGCAGAACGTGTTCTTAAGCCCCAGGAATCTGCAAGAGCACTGTCTCTTTAAATATCCAAAGTAGTCAAGCCACTTTTAAGCCTTCAAAACGGTGGCGTCCTCCAGACCAGCAAAAGTCCACAGTTCAGCCCCCCTTTCTCTTCAGCTTCTCTGTTTATTCCTCAGCCACCGGAGCAGTTCTGGCTAGCAGAGTTGATTTTTAGGTTAATTCTTAAGTCCTACCAGCACTTGGGAATCTCCAAGCTGTCTGTGCCATCAGGATTGCTGCCAGACCACAGCTCCGTATATCTCCTTTTTGGTATTTTCACACATATTCTTCTGCTAGTTGGGGTTTAGTCCACTTCTATATCCTTCCCTTCAAGGCTCAGGGATCCAGGATTATCTTCTGTGTCTGTGTTAATTTGTTCCCCTTTTCTTTGTTGAAGAGGGTCTGTGCATTCTCTCTGCCTAGTCCGCCATCTTGCCAGCACCTCAAGAGTTGCATTTTCATAAGCTAAAATTTGATATGTGTATGGTAACCCAACAATAATGGCAAATGGAAGTTCAACATTCTTATGGGTAAAATTAAATTGTTCCTGTAAGGTGGTGTGCAAGATTCTTACTGGAGAGATTCAATTAGTAAAATAGAATTTATTTCTCAGGTGATGGGGCCAATGATTCCGAAATACCACTGAATCCTCAAGTTCTATCAGTTTTTGGTCCACAATTAGTAACATGGCCTTGGCCTTGATGTTGCGTACTAAGCATTGCTTTTTGCAATGACCAGCTGAATCAAAGCAATATGGAATAGCTCCAGGACCTAAGGCTCACCAATAAGACCACATCAAGAAAGAGAACAGTCAAGATTGAGTAACAAATGAAATTCACCTGCAAGTATTTTCAGTAAAAGCAAAGTTCTGGGATCACTTTTGCGTGCAGCCTGTAGAAAAAAACATTTTTATATATTTTGCTATTGCTTTATTTAATTATTAGTTCAGAAATTATTTTTAATTTGGTATAATAATTCTCAGGGGAAAAGTTAAATTTAAATCTAGAAATATAATTGATAACCCATAGTAATAGATACTAACTTTATACTGTTCTGAGGAGGTAAAAAAAAATGTATTACTCAAATTCTCATGATTTTCCATTTTTTCTATTCCAAAGATAATTATTTTTCAAATTATGGACTTTTAGAGATTATTTTTCTGCAGAAATTTCTCTACTCTGTGCCAAATGGTTTTGAAATATTCATCATTTCTCTCTGATGATAACTACATAAAAACAAAGGAAAAAATATCTACAGTTTCCCTTTGAGGTTCTTTAAAAAGATTTCTTATAACACTTCGTGGATGACAAATTTAAAACAAAAGTCAGTTCAATATTGGAGACAAATGCTAATCTTACTTGACTCACTGGCCAACAAAGTATTTGAAGAATTAGTTGATGTAATTCTCAATAACTGCTAAAGTTTTGATAAACTCTGAAAGTGCCTCAGCCCCAGCCGATAACGCAGAAGGGCTGATGTACTTTGAACCTGACACACATCTTTCCCTTTGTTAGGCCTGCACTCTCCTTAGCATGTTTTGAAAATTTGTCAATTTTTTCCTTATAGATGCATGGCATGTCAATACAAAGAATTGACAATATTGAGCATTCTGGAGTTTTTTTTCTGTTTACTTTCTTGAAAGATACAGCAGGCAGTGTAGCTCTTTGATGCTGTTTTTTTCTCCTTAGGTTAGTGTTGTAGTAATGAGTTTAGCCAAGAATTTTATTCAAATACATTCCAATAAGTTGTAAGTAATTTGTTTCACCCTATGTTAATTGGTCCAGGTTATCTCCTTGACTAAGGCAACTCACGTTAGCCAAGAACTTTTTGGTTACAAGTGACAGAAGCCAAACTTGAACTGATTTCATTAGGATATTATTGGAAGGGTGGGGTGCCTTACAGCTAACTAGCACAGAAAGCAGGGGAGCAGCTGTGTTGTTCCTTGGAACCAGAGGCTCAGCTGAAGCTGGGACTCATACTCTCTCCCTTGGCCTCTCTCTGTACATTCCCATCATTTCCTTTTACTGCAGCCTCAGGGTCTCTACCATCTTGTGTGGCACTTTTGTGAAGTGCTGAAAAGCACTCCTCTAGATGGGGGCAGTCTCACAGGTGCATAGTTTGATGAGCAAAAGGCACCTCTTTGAAAAGAAAAAAAACCATTACCAGTTGCCAAAGGCGTACCTTTTTGGTGAGCAGAAAGCAAGTGACATTTCAGCCCACACTCGACCCATGCCCTGGGCATCTTTGCATGGTGTACAAGCTCCACAACCAAACATAGTGGCTAGCATGGCCTACAATTTCTTCTAGCTTCTGTAATGGATAAATTCATGTTTTCTCTGGGCAAAAAAAAAAAAAAAAGGTCAAGTGACCACATTCAAATATTCTGTGAATAGACTCTGATTGACCCAGCTAAGATCAGGTGAGCACACATGAACAAATTAAATGATTTTATTATAATTTATTTCTCTCTACTACTGAACTTTTGTTGGCAAAATAATTGGTATAAGTTCCAGAGTATCTTCCTTTTTAACACAAAGTATCTTCCTTTGTCAGACAACATTTCAACCCTCAGAAATAGGAATGACAAGATCTTCATAACTTCTCTGTTTGCCTTCATGTTTTTTTATAACTTCTGGAGGTAAATGTAGGTTGATATGGTCCATCACTTAACTTCACAACTCGCAACTCATTTACATGGAGCTCTGGTAGCGTACTGCCTAAGGCACTTGACTGCTAACCAGAAGGCTGGCGATTCAAACCCACCAGCCACTCCTCGGAAGGAAGGTTGGGCATTCCTACTTCTGTAGTGACGCTGCCTCGGAAACCCAAGGAGGGGTCGCTATGAGTCGGGGCCGACTCGATGGCAAATAACAACAACAACAGCACTGATGCACAGTGTTTCCTTAAAAGAACACACAGTTATCCATTAGAGGAGTTCTACGATGTTTTTCCCAGTGAGAAAAGAGAAGTAGAATATAGCTTTGGAGAAATAACAAATAGTCAGGAGGTCTCCTTACTCATAAAGATTCAAGGGCAGCTTATATTTGGGTAAATGGGAATATTGGGTAAAAGGGAATATTAGCAAACTAAAAAATACACCCATGGGTGGAGATTTAACATCATGATGAGACGCACTAAGAACCGCCATCTTTGTATCCCTTACTGTACATGCTTAACCTGTAATTATATGAAATTGTATGTATAACATGATTTTGATATAATCCTCATTCTATAAAAGAAAACTTGGAAAGCACCTAGAGGCAGAAAGAAGCTGAGGGAATTCCCCTCTCTGTCTCAGCTCATGTATGAACTTAATAAAGGCCATGTCTTTTACTTTTTACCTTGGTGAATCTTTATTAGCTTAAGTCACTCCAGGCAATGGACTCATTGTTTGGCAGATATCACTAGATTGAAACAAGGAGTCCTGGTGGTGCAGTGGTTAAGCACTCAGCTGCTAACCAAAAAGTTCAAACTCATCAGCTGTTCTGCAGGGGAAAGATATAGCAGTCTGCTTCCATAAAGATTTACAGCCCTTATAATAGGGCTAATGGGAAAGTTACGATAACTTGTTAGCCACAGCCAAACACCCTCAGGGAGAGATTTAATGGGCTATGGACTTGGGATTATGGTCACAAGGAACGTCAAGCTCAATTGGTATAGCACACTTCACAAAAAACATTTGTCTACATCCTGCTTTGGTGAATAGTGACTGGGGTCTTAAAAACTTGCAAGTGGCCATATAAGATGCAACAATTGGTCTCTCCTTGTCTGGAGCGAAGAAGAATGAAGTAAATCAAAGACATATGGAAAGAATTAGTCCAAAGACTAGTGAGTGGACCGTATGAACCTCATCCTACATGACCCTAAAACCAGAACTAGATGGTGCCCAACTGCTACTGTCAACCACTCAGAAAGGGATCAAGAGAGGAGATCCTGGAGAGAGTGGGAGAAAAATATGGAACAAAACTCAAAATCTTAGAAAAGACCAGGCTTACTGGCCTGATAGAGACTGGTGAAACCCTGGAGACTATGACCCCTAGTCATCCTTCAGGCCTGGAATTCATCAGTATCATTCTTGGCTAACCAGACATATTCTCAGAAATACTTAAGAAAACAGGCTTCTTTTTGACATAATTTTCAAATAAGTATAGTTAAGTAGAGTAGCTGTCGTGGTGTAGTGGGTAAAACATTTGGATGTGAACCAGAAGGTCAGAGGTTCAAACCCACCAGCTGCTCTGCAGGAGCCATCTACTTCCATAAAGATTTACAGCCTCGGAAACCCAAGGGAGGTCCTATTAGTCGGAATCCACTCTGGCAGTAGGTTTTTTTCTTTTGTATGTGTGTGTGTGTGTGTGTGTGTGTCTATAGTTAACTGTTGTTGTTATTATGTACCCTCCAGTTGGAATCGACTAATAGCAACCCCTACTTCGGTTTCCAAGGCAGTATCACTACAGAAGTAGATTGCCCAACCTTCCTTTAGAGAAGTGGCTGGTGGGTTTGAACCGCCAGCCTTCTGGTTAGCAGTCAAATGCCTTAGGTTCTATGTATACAGAACTCCTGTATAGTTAACTAGGGTGAATAAAAGAATAAGTGTCAACATCAACTAACACATTTGTTCAGGAAAGAACACTTGTCAAATAGGGATAATGTTATTGCAATATCATCAATTGAATTCTAACAAAATGCTCATAGTTTAACTTTTTCTTTTCTGACTCCTTGATAAATGTATCATTGTGAAACTATGACAGAACACAGTTTACATGGGTAATATCTGCTTGTTACATTTTTCTTCTCTGTGGGAATGTGGAAGGAGGCATATTCCTTCACTAGTTGTAACTACCATCCCTGCACTCTCTAAATTTATCCTCCCTGACTAATCTGCTTAATTGCTCCCAGGGCTTAATCCTCCATCTATATGTTGTTGATTTCTAAATTTATGTCTTCATCCCAGAACCTCATTCTTTAGCTCCAGACTCACGTATCCATCCACCTGCTGAATCTCTCCACTCAGATGTCATCATCATAAAAAAAAAGAGAGAGAAGAAGAAGAAGAGGAAAAAGCCATAGAATCAATTGATTAACAGAAACCTTATAGGACAGAGTAGAATTGCCCCATAGGGTTTCCAAGGCTGTAATTGTTACAGAAGCAGACTGCCATATCATTCTCCATTGAGCAGCTGGTGGGTTTGAACTGTCAACATTCTGGTTAGCACTTAACCACTACACCACCAGGCTCCCTAACTATAAACCATAACTCATTGCCATCAAGTTGATTCCAACTCATAGCAACTCCCATTGGGTTTCCAAGACTGTAAATCTTGATGGAAGTAAATCACCACATCTTTCTTCCAAGGGCTGGTGGGTTTGAACCACTGACCTTCTGGTTAGCAGCTAAATGCCTTAAACTACTACACCACCAGGCTCCAAGATGTTATCCTAGGGACTTCAAACTCAATATATCTAAATGCAAACCCCTTCCTCTGACTTCCCTCGTACTCCCCTATTTACCCCCTCTAGCACTTCCCTCTCAGTTATGAGCACTACCTTTCCGCTATCCAGCCACCCAGGTCCCAAACTGCAATCATTCAAGCTGCGTTCTCCCTCTTCTTTACCATCCACTTTCACTAAATCACCTAGTCCTGCCATGTCTCTTTCCTTCTTCTCACTCAAATCCCTCTTGTCCCCTCCATGTGGCTGTCGCTGTTGTTGCTCAGGCCCTCTGCTGCCTACCAGCCTAACCCACACTGCAGCCAGCGAATTCGCTAATCATTGTAGCCATCACATTGAAATCTTCCTAGCCTCTTGCATGATAAAACCCATACTCTTTAACTTACCATTAGGGACTTAATGATCCTGCACAGGGCTTACTTCTGTTTCGGGGTGCCCTGAACCTGTAGGTCACTCAGAGATCACTACATAGGTGCTCAGTAAATCTCAATTAAATCAATGATCATCATCTAGTTTTCAGTATGATTCTGTTTCCCATTCTGTCTCTGTCTCACAGCATTCCTCCATCCACAGCCTTCACTCCAGCCATGCTTCATTTCCTGTGGTTTCCCAGTATAAACTATCCCTGCCTCCCTGTCTTTGCACAGAGTTGAAATGACTTGTTCAAGAACCCAGCTTTGTCATGTGTAACCCTGAGCCAAGTACTTAATCCCACTTGGCTCAGTTTCCTCATCTATTAAATAGAGCAAATACCTCCTCAGAAACTGTAGGAAAAATAAAATGAGATAACATGGAAAAAAAGTACACTGTAAAAGTATTATAAAATACTATTTTATGATTCTTTAAAGCCTATCTTGAACGTCACCATCTCCAAGCAGTCTTTACTTTCCGAACCCCTAAGAAGAAACCATCTCCCTCTCTTCTCTTAGGCCCCAGCATACACAGTTCATACTTTTCTTGTTATCTGAGTTCTTGTGTGAAGTACAAACTACACCTATGAAGTCAACATCCATTTCTACCCTATGGCTTTCCCTCTACCCCTGTCTAGATCTCAGGGGTTTAGAATCTTACAAGGAGAAGGAACTTGAGATTTGAGGAGGTGGAATCAAACAGTTCCCAATAGTGAACTTCCACAGAGGTTTCTGTTTGGGAGTATCTTTCAGAATCTCAAGTCAGCCACCAGGTAACGTGTCCATCCAGTAACACCCTCTGCTGAGCTGGAATGACAATGATCGTCCACTGGTGTTTCCCCTCATGCACAGGGTCAGACATTGCTAATCAATCACAGACTCTATCTCCCTGAGCCTGGTCAGTTTCAATGTATTTTTCAGCACAGTTCCAGGCAGCCACAACTAGTTGATCAATTTTAGCACAACAGCTGAAAATCATTTACACAAATTGCTGGCTTAGAGTCATACACAGTGAGGTAAATGGATGAAAAAGGGAGGTATCATTCACATCTAGCCAGTGGGTTAATTCAACTTAGAGGAGCAGTCAACCCTGGCTACTAGCTCATGTCAGGTTACTACTAAGGACAAATGTCCAGCCTACACTGTGCGGAGTTTTTTTCCAAACATAAAGGACAGAGATTCCCAAAGCCCCACCCCAATTCCTGTAGTACCCATCCACCTGTTTCACAGGGTTCCTCTTTCTCTTCTTAAAAAAAAAGAGCCAAAGCAGTGTCTGGCCTCTCTCTGACAAGAGCTTATATGTAATTAAAAAGGATTATGCTTTGAAGGGGGAAAGTGGCCTTTAATCACCAAGAGAAGGACACAGAAGCCTGCGCCAAAGGTGCCCTGGGTGGCACTGATGTCCGTTACTGTCCCTGAGCCTTAGCCATAGAGAACGGCTCTGGAGTGACCCCCTCGTCTTCACATGGTGACCAGCATGGGCTTTACCAGACAAATACAGCTTCTGCTCTGGAAGAACTGGACCCTGCGGAAAAGACAAAAGGTAACAGGCATACATTTGCGGTTTCTGTCTGCCCTGTGCCTGAAAGTGAGGTACAGAGCTAACAAACCATTGAGAGGGTGGAGAGGGGTGGTGTAGGGAGTGGTGGGTGGTGCGAGGAGCCAGTGGGCTCATTTACATTTAGGACTGTGGTGGTGTTTAGTTGTCTGGCCTTGGTTCCATGACGCTCTTTGACAAGTGCTCTTCACAGGCAGACATGCTTCTCTATCCTGAGATGAACACTTCTGACCTGCAGTCCTGCACGTCCATATTCAAACACATTGGCCCACCCTGAGTATGAATCCATTGTCTGCCTGTCTTAGTTAACTGAGATGCATCCCAATTTTAGAGATGTTAAAATGTGAAAAAGGGAAAAAAGAATGTGCAACGTAGAATCATACAATATGGTGTCACTCAGCTGAGAAGCTCTTTAAGGCCATTCTTGTTTTCCTTTGAGTCTTTTCTTCAGGGCTTAGGGTTCTTCCCACTGCACAGCATGGACCCTTAAGAGTGCAGTGGATTGCACTGGTAAAGGAATGAGATGGGCAATGTTATGGATTGAATTGTGTCCTCCCAAAATATGCATTGGAATACTAATCCCTATAGTACCTAAGGGAGCTCTGGTAGCACAGTGGCTAAGACACTTGCCTGCTAACCAGACGGCTGGTGGTTCAAACCCACCAGCCACTCCTCGGAAAGAAGGTT
>NW_006921620.1:5583981-5585431 GCF_000298275.1 Orycteropus afer afer | reverse complement strand
AGGATTGCCCAACCTTCCTTCCGAGGAGTGGCTGGTGGGTTTGAACCGCCAGCCTTCTGGTTAGCAGGCAAGTACTTTTAGCCACTATGCTACCAGAGCTCTGCTTAAGATAGGTTAAAAGGAGGGTAAAGGAAGGATGAGACAATAGACATACATATATGTCTACCAAGTTGCAATTCACAAAACATTTTCACGTTATCTCACTTATCCCTTTCTTGACCTCCTACCCAAACCAAAAACCCAAACTCACTGCCATCGAGTTGATTCGACTCATAGCGACTCCTCCTTGGGTTTCCGAGGCGGTACCACTACGGAAGTAGATTGCCCAACCTTCCTTCCAAGGTGGGTTTGAACTGCCAGCTTTCTGGTTAGCAGTCAAATACCTTAGGTGCTATGTACCACATTTAAAACAGGAGTCACCAGGGTGAGCTCCCTCTACTCCTGGCCTCCACTCCCCGGTGAGTCTGTACCTGTACCCTTCTGGCCTCCTGCCCCGCAGTCCCTGGAACTGTGCTACTGTGTGGGTTTTCAATGGCTGATTTTTCACAAGTAGATCACCAGGCCTTTCTTTTGAGGTCCTTCTGGGTAGACTAGAAACTCCAGTCTTTTATTTTACAGTCAAACGTTTAACCATTTGCACCACTTAGGGTCTATTATTATTGAAGCATAATATATATAGAGAAAAACACACAAATTATAAGCTCACAGATGAATAATTTTCACAAAATGAACATACCCGTGTAACGGGCACCCAGATCAAGAAAGAAAATGCTTCCAGTTTCCCGAGAAACATCCTGCATGCCCCCTTTGAGTCACAAAACTCCCCAAGTATCACCACCATCCTGACTCAGAACATCTGAGATTAGTCTCGCCTGCTTGAACGTATAAATGTAGGCTATGATGTTTTTGTGCCTGGCTTTTTTGGCTCAGCATTGAGCATGTGAGACTGCTTTATATTGTTGTGGGTGTAGTCTGTACTCATTGCTGTATAACATGTCACTAAAAGAATACTCCACAATTCCTTTCTCCACTCTTCCCTGATGTCATTTGGCAAGTTCCCAGATTTTGCTTTTAGAAGGGGTGCTGTAAGGAACATTCATGTACCAGCTTTTTAAACTGTGAGTTCCCTGGACTTCCATCCTAGATTTTTCCCTCTACATGTTCCCCCAGAGCAGAGCTTAGCATCTCTGGAATATTTGAGGGATAGATGGACAAAGCCTGCTTAGACATGAAAGCAGTTAAGTGTCTCTTCTAACTAAGCAAGAATATAGCTCACAGAAATGTTTGGGTGAGTTTTGTATTTTTGTTTCCAAAGAGCTGCATTTTCTTTTTCTTTCCTTTTTTTTTTTTTTTTAATTGTGATTTCGGTGAAGATTTACAGAGCAAATTCACTTTCCATACAGCAGTTCACATATACTTTGTCTCATGACATTGACCACAGTTTACCACA
>NW_006921620.1:5553985-5579585 GCF_000298275.1 Orycteropus afer afer | reverse complement strand
CTCCATTTAGACATACATAATTGTTTAGCTTGTTCACCCATCTATCCGTCCCTATACCCATGTTTGCTTTCATTAACAACTCAGTATTGTACTTACAAAGGGGTTCATATTTGTTGTTTGTACTGCCCATGTAACTCTCTCTGTCTTTCTCATCCTCAATGCTAGCAATCCACTTTTGATGGCAACTGGTAAACTGGTGGTTCATTGAGCAAGCAAGGGCCTGGGCTAGACTTAGTAGGACTTGGAGATGAAACTTGGACCTATGAGTAGAAAGCTCGATGTGGCTGATGCTAACGTCTCTAAGCTCAAAGGAGGGGCCACGGACTGACTGGTAGGTCTGGAGCTGAGAGACAGTGGTTTAATAATGGACACAAAAAGGGAGCAGCAAGGGACATAATCTAACCATGCACAAAGATGGTTCTTTCCACCGTGTATGGCTTGGAGAGGACGTAGGGACCCTGGAAGTGGGAATCCAGGTGAGAATCTACTTAACTCTGGAAAATACCATTGTCCTCAGCCTGCTTTCCTTTGTCAAATTTTCGAACCAGTGTTGAAGGTATTTGTTGACAAGTGCTACCAGTAATCAGAGACTCGAGTCTTTTTTTCCCTCCAGTGTCCCTTCTAAAATGACAATATTTGCAAAACCATATGGAAGGAAATTTTCTTTGTTGGTTAGCAGGGGTGGGAATACTGTTAGATAGGTAGAGACAAATGTTGATTTGGGTGAAGAGAAGGGCAATGTACCAAATGTGAGTGATCAACACAGTGGCATTGAGGAAGAGGAAGACATTGAGAGGTGAATGGGAGGTACAGACAACAAAGATGAACCCTTTTGCACATACAATACTGCGTTGTCAGTGAAGGCAAACATTGCTATATGGGTGGATAGATGGATGGACAGGCTGAACAATTAGGCATGTCTAAATAGGGGTGAGTGTGTCCAAGACCATGTATAGGGTTGGCAGACAATGTTTCTACAAGTGTATTGGTATGTTCTGTGAGAATTTTCAGGTATATAGTAGAGCTGACAAGGGACAAGGTTGTAGTCACTTCTTGGGCACAGTCAGCTACCCAGAGGGAGCAAGTAGTTGGACCTGTGGGCTCGGGACCATAGACACAGGGGACATGAAGCTCAATTTGCATAACATGCTATATAAAAACATTGTTCCACATCCTACTTTGGCAAGTAGCAACTGGGATCTTAACAGCTTGCAAGAAGCTGTCTAGATGGAACAATGGGTCTCTCCTCGTCCAAAGCAAAGAAGAATGAAGAAAACAAAAGACACATGGAAACAATTAGTCCAAGCAACTGGTACACCATGCGATTCTCAGCCTATAGGACTATGAGACCAGAAACACTAGATGGTGCCCAGCTACAACTGTCAACCACTCAGTGGGGGATCTCTGTAGGAGATCCTGGATAGAATGGGAGACCAATGTGGAATAAAACTCAAAATTATTTAAAAAAAAAAGGACTAGGTTTCTTGGTCTGATAGAGCCTGATGAAACCACTGAGACTATGGCCTCTAGTGGCCCTTCAGGTCTGGAATTGAACCTACTCCTGTGGCTTCCAGCCAAACAAAAGACAAACATATGATCTGAATATTTACATTAGGTAGATACAGTCCTTGGAGAGATCAATCATGGGAGAATGGAAGGGCTGTATATGCACAGGGAGACAGCTTGGGGGGCAAGAGTGTATGGGAGGGAAGGACACAGGGAAGAGGTAACTATGGAGAGGTAGTGGGAGGGGAGCTGTTGCATTGTAGGAAATTGCAGTCAATGTCATGAGACAAAGCGTAGGTGAGTTGCTGTATGGAAAGTGAATTTGCTCTGTAAACTTTACCTAAATCATAATTAAAAAATTTTTAAAAAGTAACAATATTTACAAAACTTAAACAAAGCTCATTATAAAAGTCATTTATTCATTTATTTATTTGTTCAATCACCAAATACTTATTCATCTCCAGGTGCTGTGCCAGGTGCTGGGTACTCAGTGGTATACAAATTAATCAGTCCCTGCTTGTGTGGTACAGTCTACAAATGCCAAGAAAAATCCAGTGTCCAAATGCTTTTTCTCTCTTTCCTATAAGAAATTAAGATTCTCAGTTCATTTTTCTCTCAATACACTCTTGTGGGCTTCAAAACATAGACCCAGAGATTGTAGCTACTGGCCTCAAATGATTCTATTTCTGTTATAAGCATGTTGCTGATGTAGAGAAAAACCTGTTTTCAAAGATGGAGTTTGACTCAGGTGCCTTACACCTCGACTTTCTTGTCCTGCCATTGGTGGCTGCTACCCCTATTCAGGGCCTCTGTCCTCTGCACACTTGGCCTGCTGTCTACATTGTGAAAAGGGGCTTGGGAACTTGAGGGAGCACATTGCAAACCCTCTGCAGCAAGATGGGGTCAATTCAGGCTGAGAACCTTGGCCTAGGTCATTTTACAGCACTGACATTCATTTGATGCCATCCCCAATGCCTGGTGAAACTGAGACTTCTGCCTGGTGTCCCTCCAGACAGTTTCCCCACTGCTACCACAGTCTAGGGATTTCCAGGATGTCTGGGTAAGATGGAGGCAGCCCTTACTGCCCCCAGCAGTTCTGTGAGGGCTCTGTGGCTCTTGTGTGCGCTGCTTCTGGGGCTTCCAAAAACCTCTACCCCTAGAAGGTAGTGACTCAAAAAAGAGTCAAACTCACCCAGTCTGTATTTCAGATCCCAGGGTTTTGACTTTCAAACTTACATGGTTTTAGGGGTTTACTACTGTGAATGGAAAAAGAATTAAAAAAAAAACCAGACTCACTGCTGTCAAGTCAAATCTGACTCATAGCGACCCCTTCTTGGGTTACCAAGGCAGTACCACTACAGAAGTAGATTGCCCAGCCTTCCTTCCGAGGAGTGGCTTGTGGTTTGAACCACTAGCCTTCTGGTTAGCAGTCAGAGGCCTTTTGATTTGTTTTTTTCTGCTTCTCTTCCCTCCATTCTTTTTTCTCTATCATTTGTTGACATTTATTAAGTATTTTTAAGTGCCTGGCACTGTGTTAAGTATATTACCTTATTTAACCTTCCCAACAATTAAGACACCACTATTATCCCATTGGGTACAGAAGAGGTAATTGAGGGTTAAGAGAAGGGCTAGTGACTAATGATATTAGACCTGGGATCCAAACCCAAGCCATGAAAGTCTAGGGCAGGCAGACAGGATCCCTAAACCAAGCTGCCCCCATGCATCAAGCCCTATCTAATAGGCTGGTCATGGAGACTACAAAGATAGGGTGACCATATAGTTTTGAAAGTAAAAGGGGGGCACTCTTAGTAATTGTGGCAGCTAATAACAAAACCAAATTAAGTATTGCATAGCACAATAAATGTAAACCAATACTGGCCCTGGTAAACTGGGATGTGTGGTGGCTCTCTACCAAGGTGAATAAGATGCAGCCTCTGCCCTGTGGATTTCAGAGCCAGGCAGTGTACAATTACTGGGCAGAAAAATGTTTGCAACAGTGGAGCGGAAAGAAGCATGGAATGAGGGGCTAGGGTGAGCTGTGGGAGCTCAGAAGAGAAACTGGGGTTGGAAAGCGTGAGAGAAGTCTTCCCAAGAAGGTCATCTCATGAATGTGCAATCTCTAGTGTGTGCAACAAGTACACCAAAAACCAAGATAAAAACAAAACTCATTGCCCTAGCGTTGATTCTGACCCATAGCGACCCTATGGGAACAGATTAGAACTGCCCCACAAGGTTCCAAGGGTGTAACCTTTATAGGAGCAGACTGTCACATCTTTCTCCCATCAAGCAGTTGGTGGGTTCGAGCTGCCCATCTTTCTGTTAGCAGCTAAACTCTTAACCATTGTGCTTTCAGAGCTCTTTTGACAAGTACACATCCATCCCTATTTTCTATTGCCCAGGTGCTGTCAGAGGGTATACAAAGAGCATTAGGTCCCTGAGAGCTCACAGTGTAGGGACCCTTGATGTCAACTTCTGATCTCAGTTTCGTGTCATGGCAGAGTATTTGGGAGAAGCCCGAGGCTTCATGAGAGTAGGGGGCTCATCATTTCTTAGGCCCTAGACCCAGGCACCTGGTAGAGCTCTGGCCTTTTGGTCCCAGGCCCAGCATGACAGAAATAAGCAAGAGGAGAAGGTAGTGTGTGAGAGTGGCCAGCAGCCAGCTCCAAACATACCCAGATCTGGGGTCCTATTCTCCCAGGGTAAGAATCCTATCTGGGTTCCTGGGGCAGAAAGGAGAATCATTGGCTCATTTCAAGCCTTGGCTACCCCTGCACCCCCATTCGCATCCCCACCCCCTTCCTGACACTTCTAAATTGAAAACAGAGTGGGAGGGAAGAAAATCTAACTGGCCAAGTTTTAAAACAACAAGCACTGACTTTGCCCTGCCCTGCAACCCCTCCTCCCCCATGCAGTTTGAATGGTAAGGAGAGGGGGAGGGGAAACGCAAAAAGAGAGAGAACAAGGAAATACCAGTTTGGAAAAAAAAAATTTCCACCGGCCCCTTCTGAGCCTCGGCTGGGCTTAATTAAAGTTACAGACATGTTTAAAGGAAAGGGGTCGGGGAGCCAGAGCCTCTCAGAAAACATGCTTTTAATTACGCTGTGGAATTTCTCCCTAGGGTATGCCTGTACACAGTTGAGCGCCAAGGACGAGGATGCCGCTGTGGGGTGGGGGTGCTGAGCATGATTCTAGGGGAGGGAGAGAAGGTTGTCAAGAGGACTTCTGGGCTGGGAAAGAATCGCCTGTGGTCTTTGTGCAGAGAGTGAAGTGTGAAATGCAGCCCCTCCAAAACAAACGCTCACTCAAGAGTTAGAAAAATAACGTCGACCTCACAACACATGTTTTTCGAAGATTACCAACCATGACCTAGGCCAGTGGCCCTCAGTTTGGGCTGCATATTGGAATCACCTGAGAAATGTTTTTTTTCAAAAAAATGACTGCTATCCCACGCCCAGAGAGTCTGATGTAATTGATCTGGAGCGCAGCCTGGGCTCCCGGGAGGATTCCAGCATGCGGCCACGTGAGAACTGCTGACCTAGAGCCACAAAGGTGATAATCTGAGGGGCAACTCTAATTCAGAGATATGGTGGGTGAAGAGAAACACCTGCAAAGCAGTACTAGTCCCAGGGCCAGGCAAAGAACAAAAGGAGAGAGGAGAACTCGGAGCCTGACTTCCTGTTGATGGGATGACTTTAAAGCGCAATGCCTTGCATAAAGGAGATAGCTCATGGATGGATGGACAGATGGATGGGTAGATGGATCAACCAATGGGTGAATGGATTAAAGAGTGTGTGACTAGTATTTCAAAGATGGGTGACATCCACTAGCTTGGGTCTGGGAATTTCATCTGGTGAGACAGGTAGGCAAGGTTGGCTGGTCCAACTCCCACTTCAGGAACAGAGAAGGGGATAGTGTGCAGCTAATTTCTCAGGAAGCCCCACATTTCAAAATTTACAACTAGGCAGTTTTGATTCCAGAAAGGAAGAAAGGGAAAAAACATGAATGTAAGCAGAGGGCAGGCCTATGAGCATATAGATCATTTTAATTACCTCTCCTTGTTTTACAAAACACTATCACCCACAGTGTTCTGTGACCTTGTAACAAACTTGTTGAGTCCATCAATAGTAAATGGTTCGTGTTTATTGAGTGTTGCTTTGTGCCAGAAATTGCTTTAAGTATTTTGCATGGTGATTTCATTTTAACCTCACAATTACTGTGGGAAGTAAGTCCTGGTATCACCCCCATTTTACAACTAAGAACCTGAGGTATGGAAAGATTAAGTGAATTATCCAGTGTCATAGCTAATAGGGAGCAGAGCTAGACAGGAACCCAGGTACTTGACTCCAGAGTGATACACTCTTAACCTTTAGTCTATTCCATTCCAGAGAAGAGAAAAGAAAACTGAGACTCAGAGGTTAAAGTGGTTTTTAACCCAGATCTTCCCACTCCCAAATCAACATCAATGTCTATCATACCAGACTACTCCCAGGTAGACATTGCTACATGGAAGGCAGTTGATTCACTTGGCAAAATGCTTATGTTACAACCAACTATCTTAAGGAGAAGTCAGGTATGTAGAATCTGAACCAGTTGTCTCATTTTCTTGGTGAAGACACCAGTAACAATTTTCTATTTCATCACTTGCATTTATTCACTGACATGGCCATCTTGTGGAACTTGCTCCCCTACCTTATCCACAGGCTGGTGGATCTGGAATGGAAGGAGTGAAGCCAGTGTGCATAACTCCAGGGGTACAGTTTGTTAAATCCAATGACACTTGGCACCCTGATCCTAGATCCTCCATCTTTCTGGGAAGAGCTGACCAGAGCAGTCTTGACAAAGGCTCACTCATTCCATGGTGTTTATTGTGCACCCTCATATCTAGGTGCTGGATTCCTATTAGTGATTAGAACAGACATGGTCCCTGCCCAGCAAGGGATCCACTTACTTGAAGAAGGAGCACCCTGAAGTTAAATAAGTGATAAGATAGGTCAGTGTAGGCTGCTGTGGGAACAGCTGCCACCATGATCTAGGGACTGAGAAATACCTCACTAAGGCCTGGTGTTAACCCAGAAACAGGGGAAGAGGGCCAGCCACTCCTCCCTTTATTTGCATATCCTGGGAGTAACTGCCAACATTCCAGTAGCTACCAAGTATGCCTGAGGTCAGTCCTGTTAACACTGAGGGGAATTGCCCAATACTGGTGTTTTGCCATCTTGTGGGAAAATGTGTAGGGGGTAACCTGAAAAATGAGGCTGATAACACAAATCTACAATACTTTCCCCTTCTCATATTCATGTGTTTCCTCTAATGCATCCTCCCTTGACATATTTTGAGTATAACACTTTGTAAAAAGTTTGTTAGGTTATTGTTTGCTGTCAAGTTGATTCCAACTCATGGCGACCCACTGTGTTCAGGTTAGAACTGTTCCACAGGATTTTTAAGGCAGTAACCTTTCAGAAGCTGATCACCAGGCCTGTCTATTGAGGTACCTCTGAGCCGGTTCAAACCACCAGTCTTTTAGCTAGTAGTCAAGAGCTTAACCGTGTGTGCTATCCAAAGACTCCTTATAAAAAGTTAATGCTACCTAATTACCTCTGGTGGCGTAGTGCCTAAGGCCCTTGACTGCTAACCAGAAGTTTGGTGGTTCAAACCCACCAGCCATTCCTCGGAAGAAAGATTGGGCAATCTACTTCCATAGTGATACCGCCTCAGAAACTCAAGGAGAGGTCACTGTGAGTTGGAGACAACTCGATGGCACATAACAACAACAACCTAATTACCACCTGCCCTTACCATTTTTGCTTTTTCTTTAATGTGTTAGCCTATTTCCCTACCAATTTATTTTGTTTTGTAATAACATTTCAGTTGTCAGCGGACCATTTCTTTAAAAAAAAAAACAAAAACATAATTTGTCCTTACTAGCAGGAAAGGAATAGTTATGATGTCTTTGCTATCTTGTCTACCATTTTGCTTCTCAGCTTGATGTACATGTTTCTCTGTAAGAAACAACAAAGGGTTAAATTAAAGACTAGGCAAATAGTCCCTAACTCACCTCCATATATTCAGGTCCCTGTTCCTATCTAGGAGCTCTGGTGGCTAGTGCCTACTTTTCCTAGGCGGTGTCACTATGGAAGTAGATTGCCCAATCTTCCTTCCAAGGAGTGGCTGATGGGTTTGACCTGCTAGACTTCTGATTAGCAGTCAAATGCCTTATGCCCTCACCCCATAATCCCACTCCTGCCAATCCCTCAACTTAGTGTCCAATACAGAAAGTGTGCCTGCAACAACCAATTGGTTCTTCTTCTTGTGGACTTAAAAGTTCTTAAGCTCTAAATTGAACCTAAAATTAACTACCTATTTTCAACTTTATGTTGATATCAGTAGTCTCTTTCAGTGTTGTGAAAACCCATGGTGGTATGTCCTGCTTTGTTCTTCAAGCCACAAAAAATTGTTGAAGAGAAAAATGTTGGTAATCCAGATTTCAGGTGACTTGCTATGGATCATAGTATTCAAAGAGTCGTTGATTCATTTTTCCATCCACTCATTTGTTAATTCATTAATTCATTCATTGACCAATCTGGAAGGTCTACTATAGGCCAGGCAGGTTAGAAGAAGGCAGAAAATCACAGGTCTGAAGACAGGAGGCTGGATTCTGGCCTTGAGGCTATCATAGCTGATGTGACACTACACATGTCACTTGCCCTCTCTGAGTCTCCGTTTCTTTATCAATAGAATGAAAAGTTTCAGCCAGACCTTTCCTACCAGTAGTATAAGCCTTACTTGGGAGCTTGTTAGAAATCTAAGTTCAGGTTGGGCCTTACACAATCAGAATCTGCATTTTAACAAGATACCCAGGTGAGTCATGTGTACAGCAACATCTGAAAAGCATTGAAATAGATGATTTTGATGATCCTTTACTGATCATCCTGTGCTAAAATAGAGGCAGAGTTGAGCTCAGACAAAAAGTCTGATTAGTCTAATGTTTCAGGTTGATGTAGTGGGGGAGGAAGGATGAAAGAAGAATGTTGTTTAAGTAAATATATTCCAACAAAGTCCTACTGCATAGATGAAATGTGTCTGCTCTGGTTGTGTTTCCTATAATCTCTTAGCATCCCTGGTCTTTCTTTTTGTTTTTCCAGATTCGCTTTATTGTGGAACTTGTGTGGCCTTTATCTTTATTTCTGGTCTTGATCTGCTTAAGGAATGCCAACCCACTCTACAGCCAACACGAATGTAAGCATAATGGGGATGGTCTCGGCAAGCACCAAGGAGATACTGGTCCTTTAGTTTTGAAAGACTTTGAGGGCTGGGGAGCCAGCCTCTGATCTGCTTATCATCTTTTCTGTCTACAATGCATAAAACAGAGATTCACCAATGTTACACAATATCTAATATATTAATCCTATGCAGTCTTTGCAAATTCCTGTATGTGATTCCTGAAGGATTGTGAAATCATTTTTGTTTGTTTGTATTTGTTTTTGTACCTGCACTCAAGGAGCACTGGTGGTTCAATGGTTAAGCTAACCGAAAAGTTGGCAATTCAAACCTTCCCAGCTGTTCCAGGCTCTCTGCTTCTGTAAAGACTACAGCCTAGAAAATCCCATGGGCAGTTTTATTCCATCATAGGGAGTTGCTAGAGGGGCTACATGGGGCATCTGAGAAAATAAATAAATAAACTCTTACCAGTTGTAAAGAGGTAACATTATAGTTAAGTTGTCTGAAATATTTTAGAGCCCAAATTCATGGTGTTAGAGAAAAAAGAAGAGAAGGGATGATATACAATCACACTTAATAAAACATTATTCTTGGACATCAGAGATGTCCTATGACCTAGAATGAACCTTGTGAGTAACAACCATCTGGGAAAACCTTAATCTGGTTTCTGCCCAGTACATTTCCCTCTAGGCAGCTCAGTGTGGAGGTCTCAGGAAGTATACAAAGAAGTTCATTTCCTTTTCCTTGCTCCTCACCCTCTTATTCATTAGTTTCAAGCCCCACATTTGGAATCAGCCTCCTTTCTATTAAATTCTTGCTTCTTTTCCTCACCCCACGGAGTCCTGGTGGTGCAGGACTCGGCTGCTAACGAAAAAGTCAGTGGTTTGAATCCACCAGCCACTTTGGGGGAGAAAGATGAGGCAGTCTGCTTCCATAAAGATGTACAGTCTTGGAAATTCTTTGAGGCAGTTCTACTCTGTCCTATAGGGTCACTATGAACCAGAATCGACTCGACAGTAGTGGGTTTGGTTTTTTGGTTTAAGGAGCCCATAGCCTATATCTCCTAAGTGCTTGGGGATAGGAGTACAACACATGCTTGTAGTAATAGACAGACCTCTTCTCCTTCTGGTGAATTCCTTCATCTTCAAGGACCAGCAACCATGTAGAACTTTCTTGAGATAACATTCTGCTGCCCACTGCCCCACCAGAGTGACCCCTCTCTTCCCTCTGTACTCTCTCTCTGCCTGCGCCTCTGTTAGGACATTTGTTTGCCTCCCCAAGGACTGGGAGCCTGCAGGAAGAGGCTCTTTCCAGCATCCAGCACAAGGCATGCACTAGATGTTCCTGATTCTTAAATATCATGAGTGAGGGAAAGCACCAGACGAGATGGGTCTAGGCTCCTTCCTGAAGAAGTCCAGCTCCTAGGGCATGCATACAGCTTCATGCAGATGACTAACTCCTTCTTGCCTTCATTTCCTGTCTTAAAGGCCATTTTCCCAACAAGGCGATGCCCTCAGCAGGAATGTTGCCGTGGCTCCAGGGGATTTTCTGCAATGTGAAAAATCCTTGTTTTCAGAATCCCACCCCAGGAGAATCTCCTGGAATTGTGTCAAATTATAACAACTCCATGTAAGTGTTAAGACTCCCACCAGATGGGGGAGGAAGTTTCACAACCCTTGATTCTCCTTCATGCACCAGAACACACATGCTTGTACACACAGGGCATATACATACTGAAAGAATATTTTTGTGGCTTGATGAGCCCCTAAGCTCTTATGAACAGGGCACTTTTCCTTCCTGGAACATTCTATTAGCTATTAGGGCACTTATAGAGAGAGCTTCAGACTAAGGTTACATAGACACATCTTTTTGGTCCTTATATCCCCAAGAGCTCTGGTAGTGTAGTGCCTACGGCATTTGACTGGTAACCAGAAGGCTGGCAGTTCAAACCCACCAGCCACTCCTCGGAAGGAAGGCTGGGCAATCTACTTCCGTAGTGATACTGCTTTGGAAACCCAAGGAGGGGTCGCTATGAGTTGGATCCCACTCAATGGCAATGCGTTATGCCCAAGATGTGGCCTGGACACTGGTGGCATCCCCTTTGCTAAGACAGGTCCACTACACCCTGGTCATTCATTTGATTGGGTGGGGTCACTGGGTGAGGAGAACTCATTCCCCTCACCTTCCACCCAAGGTCAATCCTGACAGGTCTCTGCTTCCTTTAAAATCCTTCTTAGACATCTAAGGCTAGAAAAGTATCAGGGAATGTTGAGAGGGTTAATGAGATCAGGTTTATAAGGTGAAGCTTGTTCTTGAAAGAAGAAACAAATTCCAAATTCTCTTTTATAATTGCCATCAGCTCCCTTGGGTGGCAAAAATCTTAGGATATGGCTTGAGAGTAGTGGTTCTTAATCTTTGTGGCTGAAAACAATTCAGAGAAGCAGATGGAAACTATGGCCCTTCTCCTAAAGAAATCAGGCACATGCACAAAACATTGTCTTTTATGTAGGATTTCAGGGGATTGATGGACTCTGGTCCTGAGTTTCAAATCAAATCCCATGGGAAAGGATGCTGCCTTTGAACTTCCCCTTCAGTGCAGAAGTTAGGAGTAGGTGATTAAGGATGTCCTTGAATGTGTCCTTGAACATGAACAGGGCCATCCTTCACCCACTTTTCTGACCTTGAGCCACAGCTGATGAAGCCCAACACAAGGGTCATCAACAAGGGCTTGTTGGGGGCAGGGCTTTTCCCTACTTGTATAAATACAAAATTAGGTAGATTACTGAGATATTTGGTTATTCAAGATTTTTCCTTGAAGGAACTCCAGGTATAATTCACCCAGGAAAAATCTATATTTATATTAAAGGAAAGAAATGTTTGGTAGGTTACAGCTTAAGGCTCAGAGGTGGCCTTCCCTACTGAGAACAAACTATGGATGTCTTTGCCCTATAATTGCAGAACTGAGTTGTTGTGACAGAGACCATATGGCTTGCAAACCTATAATGTTTACTATCTGACCCTTTAGGAGCTCTGGTAGTGTAGCGTCTAAGGCACTTGACTGCTAACCAGAAGCCTGGTAGTTCAAACCCACCAGCCAGTCTTTGGAAGGAAGGTTGGGCAATCTACTTCCGTAATGATACCACCTAGGAAACCCAAGGAGGTGTCACTATGAGTCGGGTCTGACTTGAGGGCCCATAACAACAACAACAACATCTGACCCTTTACAGAAAAATTTTGGTAACCCCCATATTATAGGAACATAAAAAAGGAATACCTCACCTTAGGAGAAAAAGTCAAGAAGGTGACATTTTAGCTGTGCTCACATTGTATAAATGGAACTTCGAAGCTTTATAGTCTATACCTTCAACTTGGAATTCCTTGAAGTCCCTCAGAAGAAACACCTACCCATGGTCTCATGGTGGGATCAGGGTAACCCTGGAGACAACTCAGTGGGGGTATATCAACAACTTTGGTGGTGCTGGCACTAGTAGTGTTTATAGAGGAAGATTAAAGATGGGGGAAAGGGAGCTCAGAATCCAGCTGTGCTTGAACCAGGAAATCTAGGTTTCATGTTTCATATATATTATGATTGAAATACTGGTTTATTCAGGATTCTTTTTGCTTGCAAGACACAGAACCCCATTCAAACAAGCTTAAGTCTCAGAGGGAAATGTATGATCTGGACACTAAAATGAATGATTTCTCGCAAAGCCAAGGACAGCAAGGCAGACATCAGGAGGGGCAAGGACAGGAACTGAAGAGCTAATGAGAGCAGTGCCCTCAGCTCTCTCCCATCTGGGCCTATGAAATCCAGCCTCAGCCTCTCTCTGTGCCTTCACTCCACTTGCCTCTCTCCCCAGACCAGGATTCCTGCTTCTGACACCCTAGGCGGGTACAGGTCACCCAGTTCACAGCACCTGAGTTTGGGCAACCAGAAAAGCATCTCTGAATTCCATTCAAATTCCCAGGAGAGCAAATCTGGTTTACCCAGTTTCATTCTCCTTGTGCAATCAACTGTGGCAGAGGTGTGACCATGTGTATGCATGCATGGGTGTATGCACATATGTGTGTGACTGTATGTGGGTGTGTGCATGAGTGTGTGTATGTACATGTGAATGCCTGTGAGTGTATGCATGTATGAATATATATGGGAGTGAGTGTTCACATGTGCATGCATGTGTGTACACATATGTATCAGTGTGATTGTGTGTGTGAGTATGTAAATGCATGTAAGAGTGTGTGTACAAGTGTGTATGTTTGTGTGAGTATGCGCATGTGTCTGAGTGTGTGTGTGAGTGTGTTACATGTGCGTGACTGTGTTTGTGTGAGTGTGTGTGCAAGGAAGGTGTTGTGGATTATGCATAGCTGGCAGAGCCTACCCCTACGAATGGGTGAAAGAGCAGATCCCAGAGAAGTGAGCAAAGACTGGGAGGAACCCCCAGTAATAGCCACTATAATATCATTCTGTTGAAAGCTTCTCTGAACAGGAAGAACACAGAGCATGGATTGGTTTTCTGCCAAAACTGGAAGATTGAACAAAATGCTCCTTTTCCCACTCCTGCTAGCCTATATGTATAAAACCAAAAACCAAACTCAACTGCCATCGAGTCGATTCTGATTCATAGCGACCCCTCCTTGGGTTTCTGAGGCAGTATCTCTATGGAAGTAGATTGCCCAACCTTCCTTCCAAGGAGTGGCTGGTGGGTTTGAACCGCCAGTCTTCTAATTAGTAGTCAGATGCCTTAGGAACTTTTTTCTCCTTTTGCCTTGGAAGTATTGTAAGGATACATATGTAGTAGCCAGGTCAACCACATGCTGTTTTTATTTATTTATTTTTTAAAAGAAGGTATTATTATTATGATGATGAAAATGATGAGGCTTTGTCCTTCTTACAGAGTGGCAAGGGTATATCAAGATTTTCAAGAAATCCTTATGAATGCACCAGAGAGCCAGCACCTTACTCATGTTTGGACAGAGCTCCGCACCTTGTCCCAGCTCATGGACACTCTCCGGACTCACCCTGAGAGGACTGCAGGTAAGCTGGGTGCTGTGTGCTCAACCTCTTGCCCCACATCCCTTGTTGTTGTTAGGTACCATCAAGTCAGTTCCAGCTCACAGAGACCCTATATATAACAGAATAAAACCCTGTCAGTCCTGCACCTTCCTCACAATCATTTCTGTTTGAGCCCATTGCTGCAGCCACTGTGTCAGTACTTCTCAGTGAGGGTCTTCCTCTTCCTCACTGACCCTCTACTATACCAAGCATGATATCCTTCTCCAGGGACTGGTTTCTCCTGACAACATTGTTCAAGGCATAAGAGACAAAGTCTAGCCATCCTCACTTCTAAGCAGCATTCTGGTTGTACATCTTCCAAGACAAATTGTTTCCTTCTTTTGGCAATCCGTGGTATATTCAATATTCTTTGCCAACACCATAATTCCAATGCATCAATTCTTCTGCAGTCTTCTTTATTCATTGTTCAGCTTTTGCATATATATATATATAAGGTGTTTGAAAATACCATGGCTTGGGTGAGGAGCACATTAGTCTGCAAGTGACATCTTTGCTTTTTAACACTTTAAAGAGGTCTTTTGTGGTAGCTTAACCCAATGCAGTACATTGTTTGATTTCTTAACTGCTGATTCCGTGGACATAGATTGCAGATCCAAACAAAGTGAAACTTGACAACCTTAGTTTTTACTCCATTTATCAGGATGTTGCTTATTGGTCCTGTTGTGAGGATTTTTGTTTTCTTTATCTTAAATTGTAATCCATCCATACTGAAAGCTATAAATGTTTGATCTTCATCAGTAAGTACTTCAAGTCCTCTTCACTTTCAACATGCAAGGCTGTGTCATCTATATATCACAGGTTGTTAATGAGTCTTCCTCCAATACTGATGTTGTGTTGTTTGTTTTTTTTTTAATATATAGTCCAAGTTCTCCGATTATATGCTAAGCATACCTATTGAATAAGTATGGGAAAGGATACAACTCGATGCACACTTTCCTGACTCTAAACCATGTAGTATTCCCTCCTACTGTTCAAGTGACTGCCTCTTGGTCTATGCACAGTTTCCCCATGAGCATAAGTAAGAGTTTTGGAATTCCAATTCTTCAAAATGTTATTCATAATTTGTTATGATCCACACAGTTGAATACCTTTGCATAATCAATAAAACACAGGTAAACATCTTTCTGATATTCTTTGCTTTCAGCCAAGATCCACCTGACATCAGCAACAATCTCCTTCATTCCACAATCTCTTCTGAATCCAGTTTGAATTTCTGGAAATTCCCTGTCAATAGACTGCTGCACCCACTTTTGAATTATTTTAAGTAAAATTTTACTTGGGTGTGATATTAATGATACTGTTCAATAATTTCTGCATTCTGTTGGATCATCTTTCTTTGGAATGGGCACAAATATGGATTTCCTCCAGTCAGTTATCCAGGTAGCTATCTTCCAAATTCCTTGGCATAGAGGAGTGAGTACTTCCATTGTTGCATCCGTTTGTTGAAGCATCTAAATTGGTATTCTGTTAATTCCTGGAGCTTTGTTTTTCATCAATTCCTTCAGTGTAGCTTGGATGACTTCTTTCAATGCCATTAGTTCTTGATTATATGCTACCTCCTGAAATGGTTCAACATTGACCAGTTCTTTTTGGTACAGTGACTATGAAGCCTTCCATCTTGTTTTGATGCTTCCCGCATTGTTTCAATATCTTGCCCATAGAATCCTCCAATATTGCAACTCAAGGTATGATTTTTTTTTGTCAGTTCCTTCAACTTGAGAAATGCTGAGCGCATTCTTCCCTTTTCTAACTCCAGCTCTTTCATTGTAAAACTTTACTTTGTCTTCTTGAGGTGCCTTTTGAAATCTGTTCAGCTCTTTCACTTCATCATTTCTTCCTTTTGCTTTAGCTATTCTTTGTTCAAGAGCAAGTTTCAGAGTCTCTTCTGACACCCATTTTGGTCTTTTCTTTCTTTCCTGTCTTTTTAATAACCTTTTGCTTTCTTCGTGTAGAAAACAAACAAACAAACAAAAAAAACACCTCACTGCTGTCAAGTCAGTTCCGACTCACAGTGACCCCTCCTTGGGTTTCCAAGGTGGTATCTCTACAGAAGTAGATTGCCCAATCTTCCTTCTGAGGAGTGGCTGGTGGGTTTGAACCGCCAGTCTTCTAGTTAGCAGTCAAATGCCTTAGGCACTATGCCACCAGAGCTCCTTCTTCATGTAGGATGTCCTTGATGTTGTTCCACAACTTGTCTGGTGTTCTGTCATTAATGTTCAATACATCAAATCTGCTCTTGTAATAAGCTTTAAATTCAGGTGGGATATTTTCAAGGTCATAGTTTGGCTCTTGTGGCCTTGTTTTAATTTTCTTCAGCTTCACCTTGAACTTGCATATGAGCAATTGATAATCTGTTCTCCAGTCAGCCCCTGGCCTTGTTCTGACTGATGATATCGAGTTTTTCTATCATCTGTTTTCACATATGTAGTCGGTTTCATTCTTGGGTATCAGGTGAAGTTCACATGCTTAGTCACCATTTATATTGTTGAAAAAGGTATTTCTAATGAGGAAATTGTTGGTATTGCTAAATACTATCATGCATCATTTCTATCACCAAGACCTTATTTTCCAGTTAACTACCTATCATTTTTCTTTGTTTCTAACTTTTGCATTCCAATCACCAGTAATTATCAATGCATCTTGGTTGCATGTTTGGTCAATTTCAGGCTGTTGAAGTCAGTGAAAATCTTCAATTTCTTCATCTTTGGCATTAGTGGTTGGTGTGTAAATTTAAATAATAGTCATATGAACTAGTTTTCCTTGGTGGCGTATGGATATTATTCTATCGCTGACAGCATTGTATTTCAGGATAGATCTTGCATTGTTCTTTTTGAGGATGAATGTGACACCATTCCTCTTCAATTTGTCATTCCCACAATAGTAGACCATATGATTGTCTGATTCAAAATAGCTAATGCTGTTCAATTTCAGGCTCATTAATGCTTAGGATATTGATCTTTATGCACTTCATTTCATTTTTGATGACTTGTAATTTTCCTAGTTTCATACTTCCTACAGGAGCTCTGGTAGCATAGTGCCTAAGGCCCTTGACTGCTAACCAGAAGGCTGGCGGTTCAAACCCACCAGCCACTCAGCAAAAGGAAGGTTGGGCAATCTACTTCTGTGGTGATACTGCCTCGGAAACACTAGGAGGGGTCACTATGAGTTGGGTCCAACTCGGCACATAACAACACAGCAACAACAATACTTCATACAGTCCATGTTCAAATTTTTAATGAATATTTGCAGCTGTTACTTCTCATTTTGAGTCATGCAACATCAGCAAATGAAGGTCCCAAAAGCTTTACTCCATCCATGTCATTAAAGTCGACTCTATTTTGAGGAGACAGCTCTTCCCCAGTTGTATTTTGAGTGTCTTCCAACCTTAGAGGCTCCTTTTCTGGCACTATATCAGACAATGTTCTGGTACTATTCATAAAGTTTTCACCGATCAATTTTTTTCAGATGTAGAACACTATGTCTTCCTTCCTAGCCTGTCTTAGTCTGGAAGCTCTGCTGAAACCTGTCCAACAAGGGTGACCCTACTGGTGTTTGAAATGCCAGAGACAAAGCTTCTAACATCACAACAACATGCGGGCCACCATAGTATAACAAACTAACAGCTGAGTTCTGGTCACTCATCACAGAGACTAAAAATAGGAAAGAGTAGGGTATTAGATGGGAAAAGATACCAGAGAAGACAGGAAAGGATATCATTAACTTTGATGAGGCTGCCTCTTCCTCCAGGACAGACTACAAAATAGGAATTTGGGAAGGAAAGATCTTGTTCCAGTTAAATCCAGAGTTAGAAAGGAAGGCCAGGTGAGAATATACTCTGAGAAGTAGGAGGCTAAGTTAAGTGGTAGACATAAGAGCTAAGGATTGCAGAGAAGGTAAAGATGTAGAACAGCTTTCATAAGAGTCTTAGAGAGAAAGAAACAGAGAGAGCTAACCAGGGATAAGTAGAAGCAATGCTAAGCAAACTTAAGGACCCAAAGGAGGTAATAGACAATACATTTACCATGACATACATGTGTGATTTTTTTCCTAGTAATATTCAGCATCCTAGGCACTGAGGCCTGGGATGCTGAATATTACTGGGGGTGGTGGGGGGAGGCGGGAAGAGCTCTGGTGGCTTAGTGCCTAAGGCATTTGACTGCTAACCAGAAGGCTGGTGGTTCAAACCCACCAGCTACTCCTCGGAAGGAAGGTTGGGCAATCTACTTCGGTAGTGATACCACCTTGCAAACCCAAGGAGGGGTCACTATGAGTTGGATCTGACTCAACAGCAGTGAGTAGTTTTTGAGGCACTGAGGCAGAGAGTGTAGAGCATGGATTGATGCAGGCCTCAGCGCTTATGAAGAGGTGTCACAGAAGATCAAAGAGGCTATAGGGGGCTGAGGATGGTGATTGGAATACAGATTGTCAGGTCCAGGCTGCAATAGTATGGAAGAGAAGTCAGAAGGACTGAGATGGGCTAGAAAAATGGAGGAGCATGGGAGTGGAGGTCTCAATGGATTCAGTGAGCCTAGGTAGGAGACTGAGAAGATGAACAAAAAGGAAGGATTGACAACTGTGGTCAGAAAGTGAAAGATCCAAACTCAGCATTTCAAAAGGTACTAACTGGATGGGAAGAAGCCCTAGTGCATGGCCATGGTGGTTGAAGTGGAGCAGAAGTGAAGGCTTTTGGAGAGGGTGTGGTGAAGGAAAAGAGAGGCCAGGCTGTTAGATGAGTCACCACATGGACACTGAGATTGTGCAGGAAGATGTCAGGAATTGGGGCAGAGAGAACTGGTCTATTTATTGCAACAAGGGTTGGTAAGCCACTTGGAATCAGGAACAGTGATGAGAAGGAGGGAGTTTCGCCCTCTCATATGTCTGCTACCCAGGCAAAAAATAATCCACAACAGTAGCAACAGCAATACCATTTCTTTTAAAGGGCAAATGTATGTTGAATGGTTGTGTCTGCAGTAGGGTCCTCTGCAGAGGACTAAAGGAATTTCCTCCTGATCAAAGGCTACTAGTCAAGGAAGGTTGTTCACAACAGAATAAGGCTCAGAGGCAGCAGTTTGGAGCTGCTAGGAGATGTTAGTTACTAGGAATGAGAGCCTGAATGTGGGCTGAAGTAAATAGGGAGAGTCAGCTCTAAGACTGACCTTAGAGGATGAAAAGGATGAAGGAGGAATCTACCTGGCGGATGTGAGAGTAGAGAGAACAGGTTTCCAGAGAGGTGGAGAAGTCTCTGCTAAGTCCAGCTGTGAGGGAGGACAATGGAGTGAATCAGCCCTAGGGCTCCTCACCTCTACTGCTCACTCAACATTTTAACAGATGATGGCTGAGCACCTGCTGTGTGCTGGCATTGTGCTAGTCTTGGAATGGAGAGATGAGTCAATGAGTGCTGCCCCCAAGGGTTCACAGAGCAGAAAAGGAAAGAGATGAGTAAACAGACAATGACCACATGTGCATTGAAGGGTGGGGATGGTTGAAGCCGAGGGGGTGGGAAGGCTCTGGGGTGGAGGGAAGCAGTGGGGGCTTCAGGAGCACAGGGGAATCAGGATGGGAAGCCTCTCCAAAGAGTTTCAGACCCTCTACCCCTTTCTCCACCTTCCCTCCTCTCCTACCATTGAAGCAGTATGTTCAGGTTGGCACAATAAAATAATTTAATTACATTCTAATTATTTCAACAATAGTGAAGTATATACTTTATGTAGTAATTTGCTACAAACCAGATTACAAGCACTACATTCTTTGCTGTTCTGTATTAAAAACACAAACAAACAAACAAACCAAACTCACTGCCATAGAGTCAATTCGACTCATAGCAATCCCTCCTTGGGTTTCCCAGGCGGTATCTCTACGGAAGTAGATTACCCAATCTTCCTTCCGAGGAGTGGCTGGTGGGTTTGAACCACCAGCCTTCTGGTTAGCAGTCACCTAGTTAACCTTCTGGTTAGTTAGGCACTGCGCCACCAGAGTTTATTAGCTAGCTCAAGTCTGAAGAACCTTATAAAGTATGAGCACAATCAGCATTTTAATGATAAGAAATAAGGGGAAGTACCAGCCAGAAACTGTTTTTTCCAAGGTAAAGCAAGCAGAGGAGAACATGAGTGACAGCTCCTGGAGTGATGTATCCCCCCACTTCTCCTGCAGGATCCATGATGAGAGGACATTTCACTGAAGTGACTGATTGTCAAAGCCAATCTGGCTGGAAGGATGTTTCAAGGAAGTCATTTCAAACAATGATTTCTCTGTCGTTTTTACAATGGGTATATGAGAACCAAATTCTCTACTTCGTAATCCAAAAGAAAGATCCCTGGGTGGTGTAGACAGTTTGCACTTGATTGCTAGCATAAAGGTTGGCAGTTTGAACCCAGTGACACTGCAGAAGAAAGGCCTGGCAATCTGCTTCTGTAAAGATTATAGCCAAGAAAACCCTATAGACCAGTTCAATTCTTCACACATGCGGTCCCCATGAGTTGGGGGCTGACTCAACAGCACAGGTTTGGTTTTTGCTTTGTTTTTCCAATCCAAAAACAGAACTCATTTTGAATAGCATACAGCTGGATCTTCTGCAAGCCCTCAGGCTGTGGAGAAAATTCCTGGAAGGAGAGCAGCTTAGAGGGTCTGAGGAGAAGGAGCAAGAAAGGGCAGCTAAGACTTCTCAAAGAAATTTTTGGGCTGAGAACAGAGACTGCAGAAACTCTGACTTTTGTGACTGTGACAGTAGCAGGGGACCATCCCCAAGTAAGGGACATGGTCTCTGAAGAGACCTCAGGCAAGGGACTGAAGCCCACTGTCAGCACCATAGAGTGTTGCAGCGTCTAAGAGCTACCTGTCAACATGAAATCCTAAGCCTGAAACGGAAGTGAAGAGTTAAGCTTTGAAAACAAGGTGGGCAGGTCGTGCAGTGTGTGCCGTTGCCCGTCCCTGTCACCTGGGAAAGTATGCTGATGGTTGAACCAGGCAGCGTCTTCCTTTCATATCAAACCTGTAGTGCTGCATTCTCAGCACAGGAGGATTAATGGTAAAGACCAGACATGAAGCCCCCTCCCGTCCCACCCCCATGCAAGCTCTGTGGTCTCACAATCATCTGAAACACCTTCTTCCCGTGAGCCCCAGCATTCTCTCTGGCTTCCCTCCCACCTGTCTCTCAGCTCCTCAGCATCATGTACCTCAGCAGCTCCCCATCCCCCAGCCTCTAGTCTTCCCAGAGATGAAAACAAGAAGAACCGCATTTTAAACTAAATTTATTTTTCTTTCCTCGGGCCTCCAGTTCACATTTCTCTCTCAGGAGTCTAGGGAAGCTTCTGTCTGGTATCGGCCACCTCTCGCACTTTGAGGCCCCCACTCTCCCCAAAGGGCGGCCCCCACCCCCTCTTCAGGTGTGTGTTGAACTACACGTTTCTGCCCCTTCTCCCTAGGGCCACCCAGCCTTGTCACCTGGGTGGTATATTGTGTGATGTCTCAGCAAAATTGGTCCCTCTTTCCCTGGTTTTGTCCTTCTCCCCAGCCAGATATTTGTATACCAGGTCAGATGAGTAAGTTAAAGAATAACTAAGAGATAAACAATCAAAGGGGTCCTGACTCTCAGGTCGAGGCAGCAGGTATTTATTGGGTGCCTCATGTCATTCCATAGACTTATCCAGGCTCTAACTTGATGTCAGGCTCCAATGCTAGGTGTCAGAGAGAGGTGACCTCAAGGGGATAGTCTGTGTGACCAGTCTTGCTAGGTTTATGAGGAGTATAATAAAGGCAGAATCCATAACCCCCTACTCTTGAGAGGTTTAGTTGGTGTGTGTTTGTGTTGGGGTGGTATTGCTGGAAACATAAGGCTGTACATAAAGAAGTGAGCAGTTGAGCTGGTACCTCAGGGGAAAGAGGAAAGGAAGAAGGAGCTGGGTTTGGAATAAGACAGGACTAATGTTATCGGGAGCTCTGGTAGCATAGTGGCTAAGACACTTGCCTGCTAACCAGACGGCTGGCGGTTCAAACCAACCAGCCACTCCTCGGAAGGAAGGTTGGGCAATCCTACTTCCGTAGTGATAACTGCCTTGGAAACCCAAGGAGGGGTCGCTATGAGTCGGGGCTGACTCGACCGGGCACATAACAACAACAACAACAATGTTATCAAAAAGGAGAAACAGGAGGATAAAACAGAACAGTCCATCCTAGAATGCCTCAGAAGCAGCCCTCCTCCTCCCTTGGGATCCCGACCTGTGTTCAGGTTTCCCCAAAGCCTTTGGACTTTTCCTATGCAAAGGGTAGTGACACTGGGCTAGCAGGTGGCCTAACTTTAAGGAACACCATTCATGGTGCCTGAGGCTTCTGTGTAGCGGAACTTTAGAACTCGTCCTCCTGCCCTTCCTGCTGGGCCAGTCCTTGGTTGATTGCCCTCCAAAAGGATATTATCAACAAAATAAAACTGATGAGGTACTGTGTAGTAAAGTCACAAAGTCAAAACAGAAAGGATGGCTGTCATGCTCTCAGGGATGTGGACCTATTGGCTGCCTAGCTGAGGGGAGAACTTTGGGTGAGAGAGGATGGGGTTACTAGAATGAGGGTATTAGGATCAGGAAGGAACAGGGGCATTTGATGACTCAAAGTAGTTAGAGAAGAACTAAGAGATAAGCTGTCCACCAGATTTTGAAGATGTTGAGATACAGAGATAAGCATTTTTTATGCAACCTAAAGGCTTTTCCTTAATGTTGAAATGATTTTTAAGGATCTGGGCCCGTAAGCTTCTTCTTTGGTGCCTTGAGGCTGAGAGTTGGCCCTGGAAGCAGAAAGAAGAGATGAGAGCAATATTAATGCAATCAGAAGTACTTATTGAGTGCTCACTATTTGCAGACCTTGGAGCTAAGCACTTTATATTTCTTATCCCACATCATCCTACAACAACCATATAAAGTAAATGTAGAAAATGAGGACAGAAATGTTCAATAATTTTCCCCACAGTCACCCTAACTGTCGGGAGATCTTATGCCTCCTTCTAAAGAAATTCCTGCTTCCACCAGGTTGGAGTAGACCTGTTAAGAATGTGTCTTCATGGGCTCCCATGGGCATGAAGGTTCAAGGCTTCTCTTTCTCACTTAAGGGTTTCCTACCCAAACAAGCCCCTTCTCTCTTAGTCCGTGTCAGTGTCCTGAACTTACAACCTAAGCTGAGATGACAGAAAAGCCAAGAAGAGTCCTGCTTCTGTCCTTAACAAACCCTATGAAGCACCTGACATGCCCCCCAGGCTAACTTTTTTCATCTTCTGTCTGTGCCTTCTTCCTAAAATTTGTCCACCTGTTCAGCAGTAAATGTTGTGACCCTGATAATAATGACTGTCTACGCACAGGAGCCCTGACCTCCAGGTGCTCCCAGGAAACACAAGAACAGTGCCTTCTTCTGAATCAAGAAATGTTTCCAATCAATTCTACCAGTTTCATTTTGTTGATTCATCTCCCCTTCAACACCCTGCTCTTTCTTTCATTTCTCTTTTCTCTCATTCAGGAAGAGGAATACGGATTCGGGATATCCTAAAGGACGAAGAAACACTGACACTGTTTCTCATAAAAAACATTGGCCTGACTGATTCAGTTGTGTACCTTCTGGTCAACTCCCAAGTCCGTCCGGAGCAGGTAGGTGGTGGTGAGAGATCAGTGTCTCTGGAGTGGAGTGAAAAGGGCCAGTTGTGAGCACTAAGGCTGAGGAGGCAAGCTGTCCTTGTTTTCACATCCAGAACTCACAATCCCTGCCACATACTCAGAAAAACATCTGGGAGTCAGTTGTGATGATGAGCATTCACATCATAAGATTCTAAAGCAGTACAAACCCCAACAACACTTTAAAAACCCAATTTTTGTAATTGAAAGAGACCTTAGAGACCACATGGTTCTACTTTCTCCTTTTAAAATTTAGGAAACCAAGGTGTATTCATTCATTAACCCAGTATTTAGGAACTGTTGTAGGTTTTAGTGAGCCCAGATGGCACAAATGGTTTGCAATTGGCTGCTAACCCAAAGGTTGGTGATTCAAACCCATATAGCAGCTCCATGGAAGAAAAAGCCTGGTGAACTGCTTTCGTAAAGATTATATCCAAGAAAACCCTATGGAGCAGATCTACCCTGCACACATGAGGTCACCATAAGTCAGAGGCTGACTTGATGATAGCTAACAGCAACAACTAGATATTAAAATTCAGTGTGAGCAAGATGGACAAAACTCTTGACTCTGGGAGGAGCCTATATTCCAATGGGGTGACAGGTAGTAATCAAGTCAACATGTGGATATATGAATTTATAATGTATCTTCAGGTTGTGATAAGTGCTGTGAGGAAAACCTAGCAGTATAAGGAGTTGGAGAGGGATTAGAGGAGCACAGGGGCAGATAAGGGGATGGTCAGTGTTCTGGTCCTCTAGTGCCACTCTAGTAGAAATACCACAAATGTATGGCTTCAACAAACAGGGATTTATTCTCTTATAGTTTTGGAGGCTAGAAGTCTGAGTTCAAAGTGCCAAATCTAGGGGCTGGGTGAAGGCCTCTCGGCCTTGTGCTTTAACTCTGCCTCTTGCTTCCAGCCCACTGGAGCTGGAGGCTTCTTTTAACTCAGGCAGCTGCCAGCTGCTGAGACTGGCAAGCCCAAGGTCGACAAATAAAATGGCATAGTCCAAAGATTATCAAGCAACGTGGCAGGCCGCTAGTCCAAGTCGAGAAACAGTCCCAAGATGTGTAGACAACATGACAGGCCACTCACCAATGACCTGGCCAAATGCAAGATCCAGATATGCCAAGAAGCTAGAGTCCTTTCTCAGAGCTGCTTCTTATATACTAGAAGTGGACCACATCCCTGAGGCAGCTGCTCAGCTGCTGACAGTAGATTCCACCATGGAGTTGATTACCAGTCTCATCATGAGGAATAATTACATCCAACTGCCCAGCCATTCAAAACCAGGCCCAGTCAAGTTGACACACAACCTTAACTACCACAGTCAGGGCAGTCTTCCTGAGAAGATAGTATTTGAGCAGACCTGACTGAAGAGAAAAGGAGCTCTGGTGATACAGTGCCTAAGACATTTGGCTGATAACCAGAGGTCAGTGGTTCAAACCTACCAGCTGCTCTGTGGGAGGAAGATGAAGCAATCTATTTCTGTAAAGATTTACAGCCTTAGAAACTCAATAGGGGTGCTATGAGTCAGAATTGACTCTATGGCTGTGGGTTTTGTTTCTGGTGACTGAAGATAAGGTAGCCTTGCCAGTAACTGTGAGAAAGATTTTATTATTACTCTGATAAGCAAATGAGCTAGCTATTTCAGAGAGCAGGCATATGACACTGCTGCTCCCCTGTATAAAAATACATATGTTTTAAATGTTCCAGTATTTGTCTCTCAGAATGTTTTCAAATACCATGGTCCTCCTTTCTAAGGAAGAGGATGGAAAAAGTGAGAGATATTTAACAAATTTTGAAAAGTATTAGAGAAGAGGAAAAGTAGATCTGACTATTCAAACAGACTTCCTGTAGTTTTACTTCTAATCTATCTATCTAATATTTTTGAGCACCAGTGTGATGTCAGATTTGCTAGGGAATAGTGGAAGAATAAAGGGAAAGGAGGGAGTCCCAGAGTAGTGCAAATGTTTAACAAGCTTAGCTAATAATTGAAAGGTTGGAGGTTGGAGGTCTCACATTGCCAGATCTCAAAACCTACTATACAGCCATAGTAGTCAAAACTGCCTGGTATTTGTTCAATGACAGATACATAGACCAATGGAATAGAATTGAGAACCCAGATATAGATCCATCGACCTATAGTCAGCTGATCT
>NW_006921620.1:5546644-5551535 GCF_000298275.1 Orycteropus afer afer | reverse complement strand
TGTGGTCAATGACATGAGACAAAGTATATGTAAACTGCTGTATGGAAAGTGAATTTGCTCTGTAAATCTTCACCCAAATCACAATAAATAATAAAAAAAAAAAAGAAAAGAAAAGAAAGAAAGGTTGGAAGTTCAAGTCCACCCAGAGGCAACTCAGAAGAAAGGTCTGGCGATCTACTTCAGAAAAATCAGCCACTGACAACCCTGTGGGGCTGATTTGTTCTGGCTGAAAAATTTGCAGTGTGAAGGCCTTGAATGTGGTAGGGAACCCCTAGGAGATACAGAACCTGATCATGGCAGCCCAAAGAGCCGACCTCTGATTTCCCGAACCCTTTCTCCTTTCTGGGCAAACTCCTCCTCTCTCCTTTGCACATTTCTGACCTGTTGCAGTGTGCCATCAAATTGATTCTGACTCATAGTGACACCACACGAGAGTAGAACTGCCCCATAGGATTTCCAAGGCTATAATCTTTATGGAAGCAAACCACCAGGTCCTTTCTCCCATGGGGAGGCTAGTGGTTTTGAATTGCCAACCTCTCAGTTAACAGCCAAGCACTTTAACCATGGCACCAGTACTCCTTTGGTGGTGCAAACCCACCAGCCATTCCTCGGAAGGAAGATAGGGCAAACTACTTCTGTAGTGATGTTGTTGTTGTTGTTATTTGCCTTTGAGTCGGACCTGACTCATAGCGACCCCTCCTGCCTCAGAAATCCAAGTAAGGGTCACTATGAGTTGGATCCCACTCGACAACAGTGAGTTTGGTTTGGTTTTGGTTTATCTCCCCCTAAATCAATTTCATCAGTTTTAATGGTCTCTTGTATTTACACAGAGCATTTTTAACTGCTGACAAATTACTTTCACATCTGTTGGTTCCTTTGTTCCACACCATAATCCTGAGATAAGTCAAACAGATAAGGAAAACTAAGCATTTGGTGACTGAGTGATTTGCCCATGGTGGTAGAGCTAGACTAGGAGACCTGGTAGCACAATGGTTAAACACTCAGCTGCTAGCCAGAAGCTCAGCAATTCAAAGCTGCCAGCTGTTCAGTGGGAGAAAGCTGTGGCTGCCTGCTTCCATAAGATGATAGCCTTGGAAGCATTATGGAACAGTTCTACTCTGTCCTATGTTGTTGTTATGTGCTGTCGAGTCAGACCCGACTCATAGCAACCCCTCCTTGGGTTTCCGAGGTGATATCACTATGGAAGTAGATTGCCCAACCTTCCTTCTGAGGAGTGGCTAGTGGGTTTGAACTGCCAGCCTTCTGGTTAGCAGTCAAGTGCCTTAGGCACTGTACCACCAGAGCTCCCACTGTGTCCTATAGAGTCACCATGAGTTGGAATCAAGTCAATGGGAATGGTTTTGGCATAGATCACCATAATATGATAGCTTGCTGTTGCTATGATGATAGAAACTATGCCACCAGCACCTCAAATATAAGCAGGATCATCCATGGGGTAGATTTCAGCAGAGCTTCCAAACTAAGACAGGCTAGGAAAGCCTGGCAATCTACTTCCGAATATTTGCCAATGAAGACCCCATGAATCACAACATAATATTGTCTAACATAGGGCTGGAAGATGAGCCTCCTAGGCTGGAAGGCACTCAAAATGCACAGTGGCCACAATGATGCAGTCAAGAGTGCCAATGGTCATGAAGACGGTACCGGACTGGGCAGGGTTTCATTCTGTCATACATGAGGCCACCATGGGTTGGAGGTGACTCGACAACTACTAACAACAGAGTTAGAATTGGCAATACCAGTTCTAATTCAGTATTTCACATCCCTACTCTGGTGTTTCTTACTCTAGTTTAGTGGTTCTCCAAGTCTAGAGACCACCAGCTTCAGCACCACCTTGGAATTTGTTAGAAATGGCAATTCTCAGCTCTAGCCCAGATCACCTGAATCAGAAACTCTGGGGGTGGTACCAAACAATTTGTGTTTTAACAGCCCTCAAAGAGAGTCTGATAGGCATTCAGGTGTGAGAATCACTGTTCCAGTTTGGGCCCTCACTGGCTCCTGGCCCAGCATCCTGGATGTGGGTTCTTGGTGTGATGAACATGGTGAATATTTAGAGAACAATAGTCCAGACACCCTCTGACTCTACTACCCAGCCAAGTCTGCACTTCCTGTAGACTCCAGGGGAGATTGAGACATAAATGGAGAATTTCAGTGTCTATGTCAGTCCTGTGATAAAGGACTGTATGTGGTGCTGCCTGAACTCAGAGGAAGGTAGGGACTCCACCCACCTGGCCAAGACTGGAGTTTTAAAGATAGTTCCTGCACAGCTGTGAAGATGCCAATGCTTGCTTTTCTGGCTTCTCAGACCCTGAGGTTTTCACCAGAACTGGACAGGGAAACTGAAAGTCAACCCTGAAGAGATAGCGAGGGTCCTGAGAACCTGCTAGGAACATGATGCCATGGTGCCCTGGCCCTGGCTCCTGGCAAGGGCCTTGGAGTTTGGCCGGCCTGGGCTGCCCAGCCCTGTACCGCTCTCCTCCCACCCTCACCTAAGGGAGGTGGTGTCATGGTACCAATTGCTCATTTTCCCTTTGCTTTCTCTTTAGCTCATAAAACTCTTGTCCTGGAAATGTCTGTGATGCCTTCCAGTTGGCCATAAAATGGAGATGGAGATAAGGGCAGGAATTTAAGGGAAATTTCTCTCCAGGCCTCATTGAGGTGACATTTGGATTGCCAGTTGCTACACTGCTGGCATCAGAGCTGAGGCCTTTCATGTGGGGAGAATCAAGGCCAGGGTCCCTGGTTGCGCCTTTGTTTAGTGTTGCTGGCTGCGATTAGCTGATGCTGCCTGATAGCAAACTCTGGAGCTTAAAAGGGAGCGAGAGCTTTCTGTGCTTTGCAGAGTCTCCTTCACAGGACCCGTATCCCTGGCGCCTCCCATACCACCTGGCTTCTCGACTTGTTGCCTTCTGTACCCACCTCCTTTCTCACTCCAGCTCTTTGTCTCAAGTTCCTGGTCTTGGTCTCTGTCTGCATCTGCTCTGGGAGTCCTTATCAGCCTGTCTGCTGGAATTTTCCACCACGATAACAATTGTCTCCCTCTGCTATGGCCAATATGGTTGCCACCAGCCACATGTGGCTGGTGGGCACTTGAAATGGGGTTAGTATGACTAAGTAACTGAATTTAAAAATTTATTTAATTGTAGTCAATTTAAATGTAAATAGTCACATGTGGCTTATGCTTCTCTGACAGATCATCCTCATCAAACATGGAACTTTTTCCTTTGCCATCAGGACTGGATACCCCTTCTGCTCCTTCCAGCCTGGTGTCTGAGTGTCTCAGCACAGCTCTGAAGGGTAGCATGTCACCCTCCCCCACCCACTCTAAGGAATTAAGAGTGCTACAGTTCTTTGGCCTATTCCCTATTTTCCCCCTTAGCCCTATAGCCCTAGGTATACTTCAAAGCCCAACTCAAATATTTCCTCTTCAGTGAAATCATTCATAAACCCTCCTTTCTTCCCTCTCCTTCCTCCTACTTGTCAAAGAGCTAACTAGGAATGGTTAAGCACAAGCTCTAGGTTCAAATATCAGCAAGACAGCACATTTAACTTAGTGGCCTCAGGCAAGTTAGTTAACCAGTCTGTGCTTCTGTTTCCTCATTTGTAAAATACAGACAGTAAAAGCACCTACCTTATATAGTTGTGATGAGGGTTAAAAGAATTATGTAAAATACTTATAATGGAACCTATTGTTGTTATTAGGTGCCCTTGAGTTGGCTCTGACTCATAGCAACCCCATGTACAACAGAACGAAACACTGCCCGGTCCTGCGCCATCCGCACAATCCTTCCTATACTTGAGTCCATTGTTGCAGCCACTGTGTCAATCCATCTCATTGAGGGTTTTTCCCTTTTTGCTGACCCTCCACTTCACCAAGCATGATATTCTTCTCCAGGAAATGGTCCCTTCTGACAACATGACAAAAGCCTATCACACACTAAATACTCAATATATTAGCCATTCACTTTCATTAGCCATTTTTAACACTATTTTCTGTGTCCTTGTTTCATTATGTTCCATCTGGCACTCAACCAAAAAACAAAACAAAACCCACTGCCATCAAGTCGATGACTCATAGCAACTCCCACTGGGTTTCTGAGATGGTAAATCTTTACAGAGGTAGATAACCCACTCTTCCTTCCACAGAGTGGCTGGTGTGTTTGAATCACCAACCTTCTGATTAGCAGTCAGATGCCTTAGGCACTACACCACCAGAGCTCAGGCACATTTCCATCTAGTCAGTGATCGTATTCAATCCCTGTACCCCCACAGAGTGGGGACTTACATGATAAGTCACTGTCTGAGTGAGTGAATGAGCAAGGACCTTGGTGATGTCCCAGCTTCCCCACCAGCCTGATGTGTGACTCTCTCAAGTCACTTCACCCTTCTCCATCACTCCTCCCCTTTGTAATATAAGAGATTTGGACAAAATGAGCTTATTTATTCCTTGCACCTCAAAATGTTTTAAACTTTGTGATTAAGGATGGGCATGGGTTTTGCCTGGGAATAAGAAGGGAGATGTGGAGAAAACAGGAAGCCTCCATTTGAACATACCAGTTACAGGCCACTGTAACCATCAGGTGTGACCCTGTGCCCTCATTCATGGACCAAGTTTTCATGCAGGGAGAGTGGCAGAGCCAGGGACAGCTCTGCCTTCCAGTCCAAGGACTGTGTAGTGAAATCCAGGGCAAGATGTGGTGCCCAGGGCAGCTCATGAGCTTGGTCATGGTACTCAGTATCTAGTCTACTGCTGGGGGCCAGAACTCCAGGAGGCCAGTTGCTCTGTTGGGTAGCTAATTGTCCCTGTCCAGGGTTGATATTCCTCCTTTGCCACTTTAGCTGCTGCTGCTGCTGATTTTTTTTTTTTTTT
>NW_006921620.1:5539030-5546164 GCF_000298275.1 Orycteropus afer afer | reverse complement strand
GTTTTGTTCCACATTGTTTTCCCACTCTATCCAGGATCTCCTGCACCAATCCCCCTCTGAGAGGTTGACAGTGGTAGCTAGGCAGCATCTACTTCTTTTGGTCTCATAGTCATATAGGCTGAGGATCATATGTCCCTTGGACCAATTATTTCCATGTGTCTTTGGTTTTCTACATTCTTCTTTGCTCTGGACAAGGAAAGACCAATCGTTGCATCTAGATAGCCATTTACAAGCTTTGAAGACCCCAGTTGCTACTCACCAAAGTAGGATGTAGAACAATGTTTTCATGTAGTTGTTGTTGTTATGTGCCATCAAGTTGTCTCATAGCAACCCCATATACAGCAGAACAAAACAGTGCCCAGTCCTGTGCCAGCCCTATGATCCTTGCTATACCTGAGCCCATTGTTGCAGCCACTGTGTCATTCCGTCTCTTTGAGGACCTTCCCCTTCTTCATTGACCCTCCACTTTACCAAGCATCATATCCTTCTGCAGGGAATGGTCCCTTCTTACAACATGACCAAAGTAGGTGAGATGAAGTCTGGCCATTCTCGCTTCCAAGGAGCATTTTGGCTGTACCTCTTCCAGGACAGATTTATTACTTCTTTTAGCAGTCCATGGTACTTTCAGCATTCTTCTCTAACACCACAACTCAAAAACATTGACTCTTCTTCAGTCTTCCTTTTTCATTGTCCTGCTCTCACATACATATGAGGCGATTGAAAATACCATGGCTTGTGTCAGGCACACCTTAGTCTTTAAGGAGATATTTTTGCTCTTCAGCACTTGAAAGAGGTCATTTGCAGCAGATTTGTCCAATGCTATACAACATCTGATATCTTGACTACTGCTCCCATTGGTGTTGATTGTAGGACCAAGTATATAAAGTTTTTGACAACTTCAATCTTTTCTTCATTTATCATGATGCTGCTCATGGGTCCAGTTGTGAGGATTTTTGTTTTCTTTATATTGAAATCTGTAATCCATACTGCAGACTGTAGTCTTCAATCTTCATCAATAAGTGTTTCAAGTCATCCTCACTTTCAGTGAGCAAAGTTGTGTCATCTCCATAATGCATATTTTTGATGAGTCTTCCTCTGATCCTGATACCATGTTCTTCTTCATGTAGTCCAGCTTCTCTGATTATTTGCTCAGCATACATACAGATTGAATTCGTATGGTGAAAGGATACAATCCTGACACACTCCCTTCTTGGTTTTAAACCATGCAGTATCCGCTTGTTCTGTTCAAATGACAGACTGCTGGTCTATGTACAAGTTCCTCATGAGTACAATTAAGTGTTCTGGAATTCCCATTCTTCTCAATGTTATCCATAATTTGTTATGATCCACACAATTGAATACCTTCTTTAAAACACACATAAACATCTTTTTGGTCTTCTTTACTTTGAACCAAGATCCATCTGACATCAGCAATGAGATCCCTTGTTCCACGTCCTCTTCTGAATCCAGCTTGCATTTCTGGAATTTCTCTGTCAATACACTGCTGCAACCATTTTTTAATTATCTTCAGTAAGATTTTACTTGTGTGCGATATTAATGATATTGTTCTATAATTTCCACATTCTGTGGGATCACCTTTCTTTGGAATGGGTACAAATATGGATCTCTTCCAGTCAGTTGACCAGGTAGCTGTCTTCCAAATCTCTTGGCATAGCCAAGTGAGTGCCTGTAGTGTTGCATCCATTTTTTGAAACATCTCAATGGATATTCCGTCAATTCCTGGAGCCTTGTTTTTCACCACTTACTTCAGTGCAACTTCGATTTCTTCCTTCAGTACCATTGGTTCTTGATCATATGCCACCTCCTGAAATGGATGAACATTGACCAATTCTTTTTGGTACAGTGACTCTGTGTATTCTTTCCATCTTCTTTCAATGTTGCCTGTATCATTCAACACACTGCCCGGGAATCTTTCAATATTGCAACTCGAAGCTTAATTTTTTTCTTCAGTTCTTTCAGCTTGAGAAATGCCAAGCATGTTCTTCCCTTTTGGCTTTCCAACTCCATGTCTTTGCACATTTCATTTTTTTGTGTAGTATACTATGCCAATTGAGCATGATGTCCCCTGCGACCATGGTCCCAAGCCCACAGGTCCAACTACTTGTTCCCTCAGGGTACCTGGCTGTGACCAAGAAGTCCCCACAACCTTGTCTCTTGTCAGCTCTACTATACTATCTGGACATTCTTACAGCACATACAAATATACGTGTAGAAACGTCATCTGCCAACCCTATACATGGTCATGGGCACACTCCCCCCTGCCTAGACAAACCTGCTATTTCAGCCTGTCCACCCTGTAGATCAATATTTCCATCACCGACAACACAGTACTGTGTGTGCAAAAGGGTTCATCTTTGTTGTCTGTACTTCCCATGTACCTCTCTATGTCTTCCTCCTCCTCAGTGCCATCACGTTGATTACTCACTTTTGGTACATTGTCCTTCCCTTCACCCAAATCAATACTTGTCTCGACCTATCTTGCAGTGTTCCTTCCCTTTCTCTTCTATCCCTGGTAACCAACAAAGAACGTTTCCTTGCATATATAAACCTTTCTTTGACTTTTTACAATAGTGAATTAATACAGTATTTGTCTTTCTATGATTGACTTATTTCATTAAACATAATGTCCTCCACATTCATCCACATTATGTGGTGTTTTGCAGATTCTACATTATTCTTCAGTGTTGCATAGTATTCCGTTGTGTGTATGTACCATAGTTTGGTTATACATTCTTCTGTTGATGGGCACCTGGGTTGTTTCCATCTTTTTGCTATTGTAAATGGTGCTGCAATGAACATAGGTGTGCATATATCTGTTCTTGTCCTGGCTCTCATTTCTTTAGGATATATACCTAGTAATGGAATTGCTGGGTCAATTCCATTTCTAATTCCAACTTTTTAAGGAATCACCATACTGCTTTCCACAGTGGTTGTATCATTTTACATTCCAACTAGCAATGTATGAGAGTCTCAATCTCTCCACATCCTTTCCAGCATTTATTATTTTCTGTCTTGTTGAACTTTCCTATTGGTGCTGGGGCTAGATGGTATATCATTATTATTTTGATTTGCATCTCTCTAATGGCTAATGATTATGAACATTTCTTCATGTGTTTGTTGGCCACCCGAATATCCTCTTTGCTGAAATGTCTATTCATGTCTTCTGCCCATTTTTTAATTGGATTGTTTGTCTTTTTGTTGTTAAGGTGTTGAAGTTTTCTATAAATTCTGGAGAAAAATCCCTTGTCAGATATGTACTTGCTGAATTTTTTTTTCCCTATCTGTAGGTTCTTTTTACTCTTTTGGAGAAGTCTTTGGAAGCACATAAAAATTTAATTTTTAGAAGGTCCCATTCATCTAGTTTATTTTCTGGAGTTTATGCTTTTTGGGTTATGCTTGACTATTTATGCCATAAATGAGGGCCCCTAAATTTGCCCCTAGTTTTTCCTAGAGGAACTTTATAGTTTTAGGTTTCACATTTAAGTCTTTGACTTATCTGGAGTTTTGTGTATGGTGTGAGGTACAGATCTTGTTCCATTTTTCTGCAAATGGATATCCAGTTTTGCCAGCACCATTTGTTAAAGAGACCATCTCCTCCTCATTTAATAGATTTCAGCCCTTTGTCAAAGATCAGCTGACTATAGGATAATGGATCTATTTCTGGGTTCTCATTTCTATTCCACTGGTTTATGTGCCTGTTACCTGGGAGCTCTGGTGGCATAGTGCCTAAGGCATTTGACTGCTAGCCAGAAGGCTGGCAGTTCAAACCCACCAGCTACTCCTTGGAAGGAAGACTGGGCAATCTACTTCCAAAGAGATAGTGCCTCAGAAACCCAAGGAAGGATTGCTATGTGTCAGAATTGACTCGACAGCAGTGAGTTTGGTGCCTGTCATTGTACCAATACCAAGCTGTTTTGTATAGTAGATTTTGAGACCCAGGAATGTGAGACCTCCTACTTTTTTCTTCTTTTTCAGTAGTGCTTTGTTTATCTCAGGACTCTTTCCTTTCCATATAAAATTGTTGTTGTCATGTGCCATTGAGTCAGACCTGACTCATAGAGACTCCTCCTTGGGTTTCTGAGGCAGTATCACTACAGAAGTAGATTGCCCCATCTTCCTTCCAAGGAGTGGCTGGTGGGTTTGAACGACTAGCCTTCTGGTTAGCAGTCAAATGCTTTAGGCGCTGTGCTACCAGAGGTTTTTCCATATCCTTAAAAAATGTTGATGGTTCTAGATTGGGATTGCTGGATGTATAGATTGCTTTAGGTAGTATTGACATTTTCACAGTGTTCTATCTTCCTATCCATGAACATGGTATATTCTTCCATTTAGGTAGGTCTCTTATGGTTTCTTGAAGTAGTGTTTTGTAGTTTTCTTTGTACAAGTCTTTTGTGTCCCTGGTAAGATTTATTCCCATGTTTCCCCACCCCCCCTTTTTGTAGCTATTGTAAATGGTATTGATTTCTTTATTTGCTTTTCAGCAATCTCCTTGCTGGTGTAGAGGAATCCAGCTGAAATTTGTATGTTGATCTTGTATTCTCCCACTGTGCTAAATCTCTCAATTAGTTCCAGTAGTATTCTTGTTGAGTCTCTTGGGTTCTCTTTGTATAGGATCATATCATCACCAAATAGGATAGTTTTACTCCTTCCTTACCAATTTGATTTCCCTTTTTTGTCTTATTGCCCTGCTTAGAACTTCCCATACAATGTTAAATAGAAGTGGTGATAGAAGGCATCCTTATCTGGTTCCTGTTTGCAAGGGGAATGGTTTCAGACTCTTTCCGATAAGAATAATGTTGGCTGTTGGTTTTGGATATATGCCTTTTATTATGCTGAGGAATTTCCTTTCTATTCCCATTTTTCTAAGAGTTTTATCAGGAATGGATGTTAGATTTTATCAAATGCCCTTTCTGCATTGATTGATATGATCATGTGGCTCTTTTTCTTTATTTTACTTATGTGATGGATGATTTGTTTGTTTTTCTAATGTTAAACCATCCTTGCATTCCTGGTATGAACCCCACTTGGTCATAATGTATTATTTTTTGATATATCGTTGGAGTCCATTGGCCAGGATTTTGTTGAAGATATTTGCATCTGTGTTCATGAGGGATATTGGTCTGTAGTGTTCCTTTTTAGTGATGTCTTTGCCTGGTTTTGGTATCAAGATTATGCTTGCTTTGTAAAATGAGTTTGGGAGGATTACATCTTTTTCTATGTTCTGGAATAGTTTGAGTAGGATTGGTGTCAGTTCTCTGAACGTTTGGTAGAATTCTCCAGTGAAACCATCTGGGCCAGGACTTTTGTAGTTGGTAATGTTTTAATGACTTGTTCAATTTCTTCTTTCATTATTAGTCTGTTCAAATTTTCCACCTTGGTCTGTGTTAGTTAGGTGAGTAGTATGTTTTTAGAAATCTGTCCATTTCTTCTAGATTTTCAAAATTGTTGGAGTACAGTTCTTCATAGTATCCCAATATTATCCTTTTTATTTCAGTTAGTTATACTGTAACATAGCCCAATTAATTTCTTACTCGTGTTATTTGTATTCTCTCTCTCGTTTCCTTTCTTAAGTTTCCTAGTGGTTTGTCAATTTTATTAATCTTTTTAAAAGACCAAATTCTAGTCTTGTTGATTTTTTCTGCTGTCTTTCGATTTTCTGTTTCATGTATTTCTGCTCAAAACTTTATTATTTCTTTCCTTCTGGTGACTGTAGGCTTTCTTTGCTACTCTTCTTCTAATTGTTGGAGATGTTGGGTTAAGTGTTGACTTTGGCTCTTTCTTCTTTTTTGATGTGTGCGTTTATTGCTATAAATTGGCCTCTTATCACTGCTTTTGCTATATCCCAAAGATTTTGCTATGTTGTGTTTTAATTCTCATTTGATTCAATGAATTTTTTTAATTTCACTTTTTATTTCTTCTATTACACTGTCATTTTTAAGGAGGGTGTTTCTATGTGTTTGCTCTTTTTCTGTTGCTCTTTCTTGTTGATTTCTAATTTTGTAGCATTCTAATCTGAGAAGATGCTTTGCAGTCTTTCAATGTTTTTAACTTTATTAAGGCTTGCTTTGTGGCCTAACATATGGTCTATCCTGGAGAACATTCCATGTGCACCAGAAAAGAATGTATATTGTACTGTTGTTGGGTGAAGTGCTCTATAGATGTCTATAAGGTCAAGTTGATGGATTGTAATTTTTAGTTCTGCATCTTTGTTGAGTTTCTTTCCAGTTGTTCTATCTTTCATTGAAAGTGATTATTAAAGACTCCTCCTACTATGACTATAAGGAGCTCTGGTGGCATAGTGCCTAAGGCATTTAACTGCTAACCAGAAGGCTGGTGGTTCAAGCCCTCCAGCCACTCCTTGGAAGGAAGATTGGGCAATCTACTTCCATAGTGATATCACCCTGGAAACCCAAGGGTGGGTTGCTATGAGTTGCATCCAACTCTATGGCAGTGAGTTTTGAGTTTAGACTGTGACTATGGAGTCATCTATTTGTCTTTTCAATTCTGATAAAGTCTAATTTACATATTTTGGGGCTCTTTCATTGGGTGCATACATATTTATTATGGTTATGTTCTCTTGTTCAACACTTTAATCATTGTATAATGTCCTTCCTTGTCTCTTATGGTGGTTTTTGTCTTAAAATCAATTTTATCAGAAATTAATTTTGCCATTCCTGCTCTTTTTGATTGCCATTTGCTTGAATATCTTTTTCCAACTTTTGATTTTTAGTTTATTTTGTCTTTGTCTCCAAGGTGTATCTCTTGTAGATAGCATATTGATGGGTTATGTTTCCTTATCTAGTGTGCAACTCTCTCTCTCTTGAGTGGTGCATTTAATCCATTTATGTTCAGTGTAATTATCGACAAGAATAAATTTGTTTCTGCCATTCTATTATATGTTTTTTTCATGGTGTTCCTGATTTATTTGTTCATATAATTTTCTGTGCTGAGTTCATTTTGTTTATGAATCATGTTATCATTCCTTCACTGCTCTTGTTTTAGTATTTGCTAAGTATTCATGCTTGTCCTCTTTTAATTTTGATGTGAAGCCTTATTATTTTTCTTTGAGCTTACCCTGTGATTTATAATTTTCTTCCCAAGTTTAGAACAGTC
>NW_006921620.1:5510482-5538930 GCF_000298275.1 Orycteropus afer afer | reverse complement strand
CTTGACTTCCTCACCATTTAGAAGGTCTGTAGCTACACAGTATTTTCTCTCTTTTTGATTTGTAGTTATCCTCATTTACTAATCGATGTCTCTGGTTCCCTGTTTACAATCTTGTAAGCTTATTTTACTTTGGATATTTCCATAACTGGGTTGGTTTCTGGATTATGTCATCATATGTGTTAATGGTCAGTTGTTGTTTGCTGTTGTTGGTTCTCTGTGCAGAGGACTCCCTTTAGCATCTCTTTTAAGGTTGGTCTGGTTTTAACAAATTCCATTAAATTCTGCTTATCTGGAAATGTCCTAATTTTACCATCATATTTGAAGGACAGTTTTGCCAGGTATATAATTCTTAGTTGGAAATTTTTTTCTTTCAGGATTTTTATTTATACCATCCCATTGCCTTCTCACCGCATGGTTTCTGCTGAGAAATCTGAGCTTAATCTTATTGGTTGCCCTTTATAGGTAACTTTTCATTTTTCCTGTGCTGGTTTAAGGATTCTTTCTTTGTCTTGTGTTTTGGTGAGTTTGATAATGATATGTCTTGGTGATTTTCTTTTGGAGTCTATCCTGTTTGGGGTTTGTTGGGCTTCTTGAATGAATATATTCTCATCTTTCATCATATCAGGGAAATTCTCTTCCAACAAATCTTTGACAATTTTCTTCACGGTTTTATTTGTCTCTTCCTATTCTGGAATTTTGGTTACACATAGATTATTCCTCTTGATGGTATCCCACATGAATCTTGGGCTTTCTGCATTTTGTTTTGATCTTTTTTTCTGATTGACCCCTTATCAAAGTGACATTGGGGTATTTGTCTTCAAGCTCACTAATTCTGTCATTGATTCAATTCTATTCCTTTGATTGCTCAATGTGTCATCTATTTCTGAAATTTTAGTATTAATCTTCTGTATTTCTATCTGTAGACTTTGTATCATTTATAATTTTTCATTCATTTTGTCATTTTGTGCTTGTTTTGTCTTCTGAAATTGTTCTAGGGTTTTGTTTGTGTTTTCCTCAATTTTGTCAGTGTTTTCCTTGATCTTTTTCTCAATCTGTTGAAGGTACCTAAATATAATTCTTTTGAATACCTTATCAAGGAGATCCAATGCTGCTGCTTTCTTCAGGGATGTTTTCTGGGTCTGTATCCTGGTCCTTTGTTTCTACTACTTTATCTTGCTTCTGTGTGTGGACTGTGATGGTCTGTTGTCTCCAAGACATTGTGGTGGTGGTGTATTTATATTTAATTGATGATTGTGTGTTAGTGTAATTCACCCTAGATATATATATATATTTTTTTTTTGACATATCTGAGTAAGCAGGATACTCTGCTCCTCTCTTTGCTAGTTGACAGCCCTTATGTACTTACCACCTTTCTTCTGGTGGGTGTGATAGAAAATGAGAATGGGTGCACAGATCTCGGTTAGCTGTTTGTGAAGAGCAATTAAGGGTAAGTCAGGCTTGTATTGGCTGTCATGTGTCATTGGCCATTAAATACAGAAGCAAGTGGTGGCGCTCCCTCAGTAGGTGGGGCTGCGGGAGGTGCAGGTATGGTTGGGTTGTATAGGTATGGTTGCTGTCTCTTTTTTTCAGTTAGAAAAAAAACAACAATCAAAAGAAAAACACCAAAAAAGTAAAAACAAGAGGACAAAATACACACACACCACATAAACATGCAGGAACAATCACCAAAGAAAGAAAGAGAACAACAACAACAGCAAAAAAAAAAGCATTAAATGAGAAGAAATATTTAAAGAAATACTTATAAAAGGCAAAAGAAATATAGGTAGAAGGAAAAAACAAACTGAAATATCTGGAGAAGGGAGTGTGATAGTTGGAGCTGTGTGTCAACTTGGCTGGACCCCAGTTCTGTGTAGTTGTTCCCATGATGGGATCAGATGACTGTGTTCTGAGTGGCCAGTCTGCCCAAGGGGAGTTCCCCTAGGGGTGTGGCCTGCTTCCAAGATATCCAGGGACATCCTGGGAAGAGACACATTCTTTGAGGGATTGGAACACTGGTGTGCAGACTACAGACTTCCATGAGTGAGTAGCCCACCGCTTGGCCTGGAGATCTTGGATTCGTCTTTTGTTGGAGTCAACAACCAGTGTACTGCCTGCCAGCCTTGAATTTCTCGGCTCCCTGCGCTTACGGAAGCGAAGACTGCCGCCTGCCTGTTTCCTCCAGAGACTTGGACTTGTCGGCTTGGACTTGTCGGCTTCTATATGCCGACCTGGAGTTAGAAAACCAAAAGGAAGAACATGCTTGGCATTTCTCAAGCTGAACGAACTGAGGAAAAAATTTAAGCCTTGAATTGCAATATTGAAAGATTCCGTGGGTAATATGTTGAACAACGCAGGAAACATCAAAAGAAGATGGATGGAATACACAGAGTCACTATATCAAAAGGAACTGGTAGAAGATCATCTGTTTCAGGAGGTGGCATATGATCAAGAACCAATGTTATTGAAGGAAGAAGTCAAAGCTGCACTGAAGGAATTGGTGAAAAACAAGGCTCTGGGAATTGACAGAGCACCCATTGAGATGTTTCAACAAATGGATGATGTGCTGGAGACACTCACTCACTGCCAAGAGATTTGGAAGGCAGCTATCTGGCCAACTGACTGGAAGAGATCCATATTTGTACCCATTCCAAACAAAGGTTTCACATTTACCCAGAATGTGAAAATTATCAAACAATATCATTGATATCATATGCAAGTAAAATCTCACTGAATATAATTCAAAAATGGTTGCAGCATTGACAGAGCACATCCAGAAATGCAAGCTGGATTCAGAAGAGGTTGTGGAGCAAGGGATATTATAGCTGATGTCAGACGGATCTTGGCTGAAAGCAAAGAATACCAGAAAGATGTTCACTTGTGTTTTATTGACTATGCAAAAGCATTCAATTGTGTGGATCATAACAAATCTTGGATAACATTGTGAAGAATGGGAATTCCAGAACACTTAATTATACTCATGAGGAACCTGTACATAGACCAGAAGTCTGTTGTTTGAACAGAACAAGGGGACACTGCATGGTTTAAAATCAGGAAGGGAGTACATCAGGGTTGTATCCTTTCACCATATGTATTCAATCTGTATGCTGAGCAAATAATCTGAGAAGCTGGACTATATGAAGAAGAACATGCCTTTAGGATTGGAGGAAGGCTCATTAACCGAAGATACGCAGACAACACAACTTTGGTTGCTGAAAGTGAGGATGACTTGGAATGCTTACTGATGAAGATTAAAGATTACAGTCTGCAGTCTGGATTACACTTCAACATAAAGAAAACCAAATTTCTCACAACTGGACCAAGAAGCAGCATCACTATAAATGGAGAAAAGATTGAAGCTGTCAAAGACTTCATATTACTTGGTTCTACAATCAGTGCCAATGGAAGCAGCAGTCAAGACATCAAAAGTCATATTGCCTTGGGCAAATCTGTTGCAAAAGACCTCTTTCAAGTGCTGAAGAGCAAAGATATCTCCTTGAAGACTAAGATGCCCCTAACCCAAGCCGTGGTATTTTCAATCACCTCATATGCATGTGAGACCTGGACAATGAATAAGGAAGATGGAAGAAGAGTTGATGCTTTTGAGTTTTTGTGTTGGCGAAGAATGCTGAAAGTACCATGAACTAACAAGTCTATAATGGAAGAAGTGCAGCTGGAATGCCCCTTAGAAGCGAGAATGGCCAGACTTCGTCTCACCTACTTTGGTCATGTTGTCAGAAGGGACCATTCTCCGGAGAAGGATGTCATGCTTGGTAAAGTGGAGGGTCAATGAAAGAGGGGCACACCCTCAGCAAGGTGGACTGACAGTGGCTGCAGCGATGGGCTCAGATATAATAGGGACCGTGAGGCTGGCACACTGTTTCACTCTATTATACATAAGGTCTCTGTAAGTCGGAGATGACTCAACAACATATAAGAACAACAACATTGCTTTAAAACAACTCAAATTTATTATCATATAGTTCTGGAAAGGAGCCCTGGTAGCACAGTAGTCAGGTGCTTGGCTGTTAACCAAGAGGTCGGCAATTCAAACCTATCAGCCACTCCACAGAAGAAATAGGTGGCAGTCTGTAAATTACAGCCTTGGAAACCCTATAGAGCAATTCTACTCTGTCCTCTAGGGTGAAGGGTTTGGTTTAGTTATGGTTCTGGAGGTCAGAAGTCCAAAAGTCAAGGTGTTAACAGGACATGTTCCTTTCTGGAGGCTCTAGGGTAGAATCCATTTTCTTGCCTCTTCCAGCTTGTAGAGTGTGTCTCCATTTCTTGGAGGACACCTTCAAGCCCACCAATGACCAGTCAAGTCATTCTCACATCACCTTACTGTGGCACATTCTCTTCTGCCTCCTCCTTCCACATTTAAGGACCTTTGTGATTACACTGGGCTTTCCCACAGAATCCAAAATAATCTTCTTATTTTAAAGTCAGCTAACACCTTAATTTTACCTGAAATCTCAATTCCGCCTTGCCATGTGACATAACATTTTCACAGGCTCCACGGACTAGGCTATGACCATTTTGGGGGTGGGGGTGGTATTCTGTTCACCACAGGGATGTTTCTAGCATTGCCTCTCCTCCCTGCAGTTCGCTCATGGAATCCCGGACCTGGTGCTGAAGGACATTGCCTGCAGCCAGGCCCTCCTGGAGCGCTTCATCATCTTCAGCCAGCGACGTGGGGCCCAGACGGTGCGTGACGCCCTGTGCTCCCTGTCCCAAGGAACCCTACAATGGATGGAAGACACTCTGTATGCCAACGTGGACTTCTTCAAGCTCTTCCGTGTGGTAAGGGGGACAGTTAGCTGCTCACCTTTGAAAGGTCATTCCTGGGGGCAGAGAGCCTATTGTCAGTTGGGTAGGGCATGGGGGCCCTGGCATTCAGGACAATCTGTGAGAATGCTCCAGGCTCCTAAGGGCCAAGGAATCCTGACCAACGTATTGCTAGAGCAGTGGCCCAGGAACTCAGCAGTCACCATTAGGTTCGCCATTTAGGCAAGTGGCTGCAGGAAGTTTGTGTCCATCCCAAATGAGGGAGAAATCTCCTCCACCACCTCCAGCAGCATGGAAGGGAAGAAGGAAGCTGGGTTTGACTCCTAGGTAGGTGATAACAGACAAGATATTTAACCTTCCCAAGCCACATTCACTCATCTATAAAACAAATATTATACTGTACTTTAAAGAATGATAGGAAAAGATAGGTGAAAAAATATATGCTAAGCATTTCATAGATTTCAATAAATAAAGGCATCACACTCCCTTCTCTGGGTCTGGTCTCAACCTAAAGTTGCTGTTTCTTGACAGGAAAAGTATCTGAGAAAATTTCCTAGTCCCAAAAGTGTGGAGAGCCTTCTAGCTCAGCCCTCTGTTACAGCACTGCATCCCAGACAGATTGCTTGGGGCCTGATAATATCTCCTCCTTTCCTCTAAGGATAAGATGGGAGAGAATGATATGAAGGAAGTTCAGGATGGCAGTTCTCTAACCCCAGAATGTGTCAAAATCATCAAGGTTTCTGGTAAAGGTGCAAATTTCAGATACCAAACCTCAGAGACTCTGATTTAGAACACCTGGGCCTGCCCATCACCTGCCTTGCTACGTTAGGCAATCGTGAGGGAGGTAATTGTAGGCCACACTTAAAGAAACCCTGCAAGTTAAATTCCATCATAGAAGGTACTAGTACTTTGTTTTGTTTCTCCTTTTGCTTACATTTTAATTTCTCGAACTGTGTTGTGAGGAGTCAGTCACTGAGAACTAGGTTGAGGAATTTGTATTTTGCTTTTTGCAGGGTTGCTCATTCTCAGCTTGTCTTGAAAAGCAAGCTGAAGGCTTTTAAAGAGCAAAATGAAACAAGACCCCACCGTTTTCGGCAGAGATGATACTTAATCCTTTTCAAACTGTAACATTTTCTTCTCTCTTCTCTGCCTATTATTAAGGAGCTCTGGTGGCACAGTGGTTAAGGCATTCAGCTGCTAATCAAAAGGTCAGCAGTTCAAACCCACCAGCTACTCCACAGGAGAAAGATGAGGCTGTCTGCTTCTGTAATGATTTACAGCCTTGGAAACTCTATGGGGCAGTTCTACTCTGTCCTGTAGGGTTACTATGAGTCAGAATCAACTCAATGGCAGTGGTTTATCAACTTTATTGCTTGACCCACACAAGCAATGACTTTCCTTGGAAAGTTACCCTACAATTGTCCCAGCTCATGAGGTTGGGCATCCAGAGTGAGTAAGAGGGTCAGCTGGGCCTGTGGATGCTACCACCACTGAGAACCCAAGAACTTAAAAAAGGTCTCTCAGCTCCCACCCTGAATGGAGAAGAAAAAGCTATGTGGATCAGGCATTTCTATCCACAGTTTCAAGAGGAGCCACAATTTAGAAACACTCTTTGGTACATTTTCCAAACCAGACAAAAAAAAAAAAAAAAACCTGCTATCGAATCGATTCCAACTCATAGTGACCCCCATTGAGTTTTGAAGGCAGTAAATCTTTATGGAAGTAGATTGCCTCATCTTCCTCTTACAGAGCACCTGGCGGGTTTGAATTGCTGACCTTCTGGTTAGCAGCCAAATACCTGACCCACTACACCACCAGAGGTCCTTAGTAAAGTTATAAAGATCCCTAATTTGGGCCATTGGACACCCAGCATAGCTAGGAGACCAATACCTGTGTTTGGAGGTTCCTGTCAGACATGCCAGTATCTTGTGCCCACAAGTGGGATAGAATAGATAATGTGTGGCCTGCACCTTGGCTCTTGGGGCAGGGCCCAACCTTCCCTGCAATCCACTGGTTGTTATCAAGTGAGGAGGGCATGCTTCTTTTCTTGAAGAACCTTGGCCACCAGTAGTGGTAAATTTGCCTTCTGAGGCATGACCACAGATTCTGCAAGGACAGTTCTAGATGTGATAGGACAAAGGGGCACCTAGACAAAACTTTTAATTAAGGACTGGGCCCAAAACTCAGGCCACTGGCTTCAGAATGTTTTTTGATCAGATGAGAAAGACCAGAGAAGCCGAGAGCCACAGGCTATATAACAAGTGCTAGAGTTCAGAAACCAGGGCATAACTTGGGCTGGTTGCCCTCATTGATCTCAAATGGGTCTTGTGTACTTGCCAAGCATATGTGTCCAGGCATTCAAGCATGAATTGGGCACCTACTATGCTCTAGGCTCTATGTTGGGGCTGAGGCTCCAACCATGACCCTAAACCTTGGCTCAACCTCATTGACCTCACAGACCAGAGACAAGCATGACAGTGCACTTGGAAATACAAACACCAACAAATTGCCCTTCCTTACCCCCCTCAATTATAGCAGGGATTGTGGGGCTGGCATGGGATCGGGCAGTGTTTTGTTCTGCTGTGCATGGGGTCGCTATGAGTCGGAAACTACTCGACGGCACTTAACAACAACAACAACAACCCACCCACGCGCGCACGCGCGCACACACACACACACATACACAGAGCAGTAGTTCTCAGCCTTGTTTGCACATTGAGTCACCTGGGAAGCTTTTAAAAACTGCAAATACCTGGCCCTAATGCCCAGAGGGAAGCTCTAGTAGTGTAGTGCCTAAGGCACTTGACTGCTAACCAGAAGGCTGGCTGTTCAAACCCACCAGCCACTCCTCGGAAGGAAGATGGGGCAATCTACTTCCGTAGTGATACTGCCTTGGAAACCCAAGGAGGGGTCGCTATGAGTTGGGTCTGACTTGATGGCACATAATAACAACAACAACATGGTTCATGCTGGACATCACTGTTTTTAAAAGCTTCCAAAGTGACTCCAATATCCAGCCAGGGTTGAGAATCACTGACCTAACACAGGGGTGGGGCAGTGTTGGTTCAGTGGCAGAATTGTCACCTTCCATGTGGGAGACTCAGTTTCAATTCTTGGTCGATGCACCTCATACGCAGTCACCACCCATCTGTCAGTGGAGGTTGTGTTGCTATGATACTAAACAATTTTCAGCAGAGCTTCCAGACTAAGACAGACTAGGAAGAAAGGCCTGGTAATCTGCTCCCAAAACTCAGCCAATGAAAACTCTGTGGATCACAACAGTCTGGTTCCTTTTGTGTGGAGTCTCCATAAGTCAGAGGTCAACTTGACAGCAGTTAACAATAACAGCAACATAGGAGTTTGGTTTGCAATCTCAATTTCTATAGGCCAAAAGTAATAATAGTACCAAAATGTCTTTAAAACTTCAAAGCACCCCCATTTGATCACCCACTGACCAGGCTCCTCCTAACAAAGCCAGTGAGCCACAGAACCTGGCGTGCACCCAGAGACTGACAGGAGGAGGAAAGCCCAATAGGAGATAGCCTTGATCGGGCTTCGAGGACTACCCGTTCTTAACATCCCCTTACTCCTACTCCCATCTCTGTGGCAAAAACCTGACGAAAACAGGACATGTGGGCCTCAAGTAGAAAGAAACAACCTGTCTATTCTTCTGATGCCCTTGAATGTGGCAATGGACAGAGTACTAGGATTTAAAAAAAAAAAAAAAATTGTTATTCGTAACAAAGAAACTGAAAAGAAATTCTAGGCTGAGATGAGATTTTTTACTTTCAGTCCTGCTATACCCATTATATTGGTGTTTTTATAAAAACAGCCCCAAGGTGGGACAGAAAGGCTCAGGTGAGACCCTCCAACTCACTGAGAAGGGCATTAGCAAGGCAGGGGCAGCTCCATGGCCAGGGGAAGGGGCCTTTCTGGGAGAAGGCTGTTATTGCAGCTGGTTGGCGCACAGCCACACTGAGCTCCAGCATGGGGAGAGTTGAGCCTTCTGTTCTCATTTGCTCATCTACTCAAGTCACCAGTGTATAAATGAGGTATTATGAAATGCCAAGACAGTTCTCATCAACAAAGAAAGAAGGAAAATCATAAGAAACCACTGTGACGGCACCTGGCCCTGTTGTGTAAGGAGCTGGGGGTGTGGCTGGGGTGGGGGTGCAAACTCAGAGACCCAGAAACCCACAGAGCTTGGAGAATCAGAATGGAGTGTTTAGGGGCGAGCACCAGCTGGGGCCAGCTGTGTTTTTCCTCGGCTCCTTGAAGATCAAAAGTGAGCGTTGTCATCCTCAAATAATCCAAATTTGGCCTTACTCCACCCTACTCATGCCCATACATACTCTCACACACACATTCACACACACAGAATTCACATATACTCACATGTACTCACACTCATACACCCACACCCTCTCTCTCTCACACACACCCACTCACATATATAATTTATATGCATTCACATAGTCATACACCCACAGCCTCTCACACATACACTCTCTCACACTCCTATACGCACACACATACACTCATATACACCCTCAGACACTCATATACACACATACACACAATAATTCCCATACACTTACACACATATTCTCACACACACTTGCATAATACACTCACATACACTCATATGCCCACACACACTCACATACATAAACATGAATTGAACGCCAGGTGACCTAGCTGGGCTGGGAAAGAAACAAGAAAGTAAGTGGCTGGGTGTTCTCTGAGGTTCAGCCCCTTCTTGGTTTCACCTAGGTTGCAATAGTTTAAAGGAGCTTGTCTTCACCTGTAGCATTTTTCAGGTTTAATGCCCCTAGCTTGAAACCTAGAAGCTCAGACCTGGGCCCACGGTATCATTACTGCCAACACTACCTGAAATGTTTCACACCTCATTAAAAAAAAAAAAAAAACCAGTGTGTCAGTTTCAGGTGAGAGGTTGGGATGTTTCCCATCTGATTTGGCCCTGGGCATGCCTGCCCCTCCTCCTCCTTCTCTTCCCTCCACCATCCTTCCTGTTTTCTCTCAGGCTCTTGTGCACAGCTTTGAAATCTTGCTGAGAAGCAAATCTGTCCCCTCTGCCTCGAATGTTTATTTGTGGAAGTTCGGCAGGGGAACTGAGGCTGGTGCCAAGACCTGCCACACTGCTGGGAAATCTGAATTTCCCTCCCTACCCCTCGTCATTGGATGTTGATAGAGGAAATTTGGCCTCCCAGGCATGTTGGCTCACGGTTTTCCCCTTTGCAAAGCGTTTCCAGTGTGACATGATTCAGCTTTCTTTCTTTTTCCTAAAGGACAACTCTGTTGCGGTGGTTACTGTCTTGACTACACTTTACCCAGGTCTCTCTTACTACAGTGGTGACTGGACATTGAGTTCAGGGCAAGAAAGGATGCAATCTTGGGGGCCCTGCTCCTTTAAGCATCCTGCTTTGTTCTTGGCTTTGCTCCCTGATTTCCAGAATCACTGGGAATAAGCCTGCGTGGACTGCCCACCGCCCAGTGAGAGCCAGCCGTGGTTTCTGCTCTCCGGGGTCATTTGTTGCAGTTTGTTAAATTTCAACTATGCGTTTTAATTTTGTGATGGATATTACCGCATCAAAGTCCTCTGGAAAAGCCCCAAGTCTCCAGGAATTTATAATGAGGTCCCATTAATGACTTAGCTTCATGATTTCCTCTCTCTTCCTGATTTCCAAATCTTTGAACTTTCAACTTTATCCCACTTCTGCATAAGAGGTTTGGGAAGAGAGAAGAGAAACTGTTGATGCCAAATGCCAGTGGCACCAAGGGAGCAGCAGGACTTTTGGCGAAAAACAAAACTATGTCAGCAAATAGTTTTTTGAGAATTATTAAGCTACCACAAGTATATTTGATTTACAGCATGAGTATTTGTTCTGCCTACATCTACAAAAATATGTGTCTATTGTACTGAAAATGTCCCCTGTGTGAATAGATTCCAATAAAGGAGAAATGAAAAGGAGATGGAGTGGCAGAACCAAGTTGATTAAAAGTACACGAGGCCCGCCGGCTTGATTGTCACTGGCCTGCCTTGATTTCCTTTAGGCTCCAGGCATGCAGTAGGCCAGGGTTTATCTTCAGGACTGATCAGATGACATTTCTATAGATCTGAAAAGAGAAAAATACAGAAGACTCTCTGAAAAAGCTGTGTACTATGTAATTACAATAGAACATTCTGGAAAAGGCAAAACTATAGAGACAATGAAAAGATCAGTGGTTGTCTAAGCACTCAGCAGTAAGACGGGGTGAGATGAATAGGTGGAGCACAGAGTATTTTTAGGGCAGGAAAGCTATTCTGTATGGTACGATAATGGTGGACACATGGCATTATGCGTTTGTCAAAACCCTTAAGACTGCACAAAGAGTGAACCTTAATGTAAACTATGAACTTTAGTTAATAATAAAATTTATCAACATAAATTCATCAATTGTAACAAATGTACCACAGGAATGTAAGATGTTGGTAGAAGAAACAATGTGCAGGGGCAGCACTAGGTATATGAGAACTCTCTGTACTTTCTACACAATTCCTCTGTAAACATAAAGTGCTCTAAAACATAAAGGTTGCTTAAAAAAAAAAAAAAAAGTCATTCTAGAACGCCAGATACTGCTGGTAGCTGGGGCACATAGTAAAAGCCATGCTTGTTAGCAAAAACAATAATGACAGGTCAAAATTAAAGTTTCACTTAGCACAGAAGCAGACTTCTGGCATACTGGTCTTTATTCAGTTAACACAGATCAAGCACCAATGTGTTAGGCATCAGGTACTCCCCAGAGTAAACTGATTTTAGTAAGGATTTTGGCTTCTGAAATTTCTCATTCCCTATAGAACAATAATTCTCAACTTTTTTTATGGATTAGGATTATCTTTGAGAATCTAACTCCCTAGAGAAACAAATTTGCATGGACACACAGAGGTAGGAGTAAGGGATCATGGAGCTGATGAAGCTGGACCTCAGGTTAAAAGTTTTGTCCTAAAATTGTTTTCCTACTTTTCAGTAACACGCATTGTTTTCCTAAAAAGATCTCGGTACAGATGGACAGGTTCTTCTTGAACTCTCTTTATGAGGTGACCAGCATCTCCTCTGAGCATGGGACCCACAATGAGAGGAGTGGCAGCCTACTGGACAACAAGAAGATCTTTACACTCATGGTCAGGAGATGGGTCCTGGTTCTGGGCTGGCTCTTACCTTGTTGTCATTTCAAAGGGATCTCAGCTTCCCCATCTGTAAAATCGAGATAACAGACCTGTTCTACATTATCACCTGGATTGTTGTGAAATTCACATTAGAGAAAAGATGGAAAAGCATTTTGAAATAGAATGCATCTTTACCCTCCCAAAGCAAGAATATGGCTGCTTTGCAGAGAGCCCCACTGTTACCCCCTCACTGCTCCATTCCCAGAAAAGTCCTCTTACGTGGGACATTCTCAGACCCTGCAAATTAGGAACAAGTCTGTCTAATGAGGCAAACTTTTGACTGCCCCTAGATTCTAAAACACAGTTTTTCTTTCATTAACCATAAATACCAGGACTGAAGTCACTGCAGAGAGAAAAAGGCCTAGTTCCTGTTCAGTCAAAGAAAGTCTCATAACTTATCTGTTCACATACCCCAGAGCCCACCCTGTCATTCAGACGCTCCATGCTTGGGAGACAGCTTGTCTCTGTGACCTCTTGGGTAGAGGCAGTTTGGCATTTTCCCCCTCTGAATGATTTAGTCTGAATTCTCCATTCATGACGCATTTCCTAGTACTCAGGGTGTCCCCTCCTGGCTGCCACACAGCACTGAAGCCAGCTTCCTCTCTTTTCATCTGATGCTTAACAACTGTCAGGTTGCAACAAATATGCTTCAAACCCACATTCTCCCTGTTGCCTAGCAACAACTTCCCTCCCGGATAAATCTGGATTTCCTGTAGCAGCAGCCCAGGACTGAGCATAGAGGGTCCCTCACTGTTTGTCCACAGCTTCGTGTATACTTCACCTCTGGTCTGCATGCTCTTAAGAAAACAGCTCAGCCCTTACTGCAGACCCTCCCACCAGCTCCCAGAGGCCATGCCATACTGTAAAGACACTTAACCCAAGGCTACCTATTTTTGCTCATATTAGGTATATCGTCAATTTAGAAATTAATGCTGTTTTCCAGATTATCTTCTTTGAATAATAATAATATATATAAAAAAGTAAAACTAACAAAAAATTTACATCATAAGAATTTGTTTCTTTTGTGTGGTGATCAAGTGACTCGTGGATGTAAAACATCAGCAAATACTGCTCAACAAGATTTTTCAGAAGCTAGTCCCTGGGTAGTGTAAATGGTTAAGCACTCAGCCACTAACCAAAAGATTGGCAATTCAAGTCTACTCAGAGATGCCTTGAAAGAAAGGCCTGGTGATCTATTTCTAAAATATCACAGCCATTCAAATCCTGTGGAGCATAATTTGACTCTGAAACACATGGGGTCACCATAAATTGGAATTGACTCCATGGCAATAGCTTTTGTTGTTGTTATTGTTATGTTCTAGTGTTTTTTAATCTCCTTTAAGAAAAAGACCCAATTGCACAGGAGAAACAAAATTTTCTGCCCCTGGAGAGCCCAGAGCATCTTGGTTGCTGGCTAGGCATGTATCAATTTCTTTTTATGTTGTTATGTGCCATCGAGTTGGACCTGACTCACAGACACCCCTCCTTGGGTTTCTGAGGCGGTATCACTACAGAAGTAGATTGCCCAACCTTCCTTCCAAGGAGTGTCTGGTGGGTTTGAACCAGCCTTCTGGTTAGCAGTCAAGTGCCTCAGGCACTATGCTACCAGAGGCCCAGAAATTCTTCAGACTGACTGTAGTGGATGGGAGGAAATAGACAAGTTACTTCCACAACCCTATTTATACATCAACCTTAAGAGATCTGATCACACCTTGGACTTGGGTGGGCAGTTCTGAGCACAGTCATGACATGAAAGGGTTATTTGTTACTTGGAAACTTAGGAAAACTTATTTGGCAACGGAAGCCGTGGTGTGTGTGTGTGTGTGATACTTGCCATTTATAACCTTTGTTCCACAAATGTTTTCACATTCAAATAAACTTACAATCTCTTCCGATTCTTCTGGCAGAAACAATTCACAAAGATTTGAATAGATAGTGACGGAGGGAGTCACAGGAAGAAGAGAGCTCTGGGAAAGTAATTTTATAGTTTATGGCAACATCAGTCAGACAGTTGGTGAACTGAAACATATGAAGGGCTGCCAAGGGGCCAGGAATGGTTCTGAGATATGCATAGTGTCTAAAATGAAGGTATGAGTATAAGGGCTTCATTATTTACCATCTCTACTGAAAAGAACTAGGAAGGCAATTGCAGCTCTAGTACCAGACATATAGCTGGAGCTTAGTAAATATTTGATGAATTATATAAAATTATTGTTGTTGTTGTTGTTGTTATGTGCCGTCGAGTCGGCCCCAAGGCAGTATCACTACGGAAGTAGATTGCCCAATCTTCCTTCCAAATAAAATTATTAACCAAAATTATTTATTTTATAAAAATAAAGACACAAAAATGTATCTCAAGGTATATTCTTCCTGTTTCCTCTCCTCCAAGTACTTGGTCTTATTTGTTCTTATCTGACTATCTCTCTAGTGACTATCTAGTCAGTCTCTCCTGCTGATGTTCATCACCTTCTTCCCAGGGCTTTGAAATGCTTCTTCATGGTTCAGTCATAATGGCTAACAAAAGAAAACCACAATGGAGCTAAATTTGTAAAATATGAATGTACTGCAATGATAACTGAAACCAGAAAAATTATTAGTCAACTCTCTGCTAGAAACTTAATCTCCCTCTTAGAAAACAAGGGCAGCATGTGCGTTACATAGCAACCAAATGTCTTGATCACCAGAGTTGGAAATTCAGTACCCAGCTCAAAGACGGCCACTGTCCATGCTGCTTTGAATGTGTATCACTCTCCATAGTCCTGGCAATAATCCAGTCTCCCAAATCAGGCTTCTGAAAGGGCTCGCTATGCCTCTTCTGAATCTCTCATTCCAGGATTTTGACCTGTATATTTTTCCTGTTGTAGTTATTGCTCCAGTATACCCACATTTTACAAATTCAGGTCTGTTCCATTTCACTGTGTTGGCCATGACTGAACCAGTTTGAACTAGTTTTTGAAGGCTTGGTTCTGCCCTCGACCTGGAATTCCTGGCCCTCCCTTTCTGTCCACAAAGACTACCCTCACCCTCACAATCATCAACTTGTCTTATTTCAAACATCAGCTCAAGTGTCACATTCCCTGGCCCCAAGGGGACTGACCACTCCCTCCTTCAAGTCACCACCATACCTTATAGAGACATCTGTCATGGAAACTCTTTTCAACTAGATCATAATTTACTCATTCATTAATGCAACAAATTATTGAGCATTTACAGTGTTCCAAGGATATAAAACAAAAATAAAGCCCATCTCTATACTTTCTAAGAAGGAACTCTGGTGGCACAGTGCTTAAGGCATTTGACTGCTAAGCTGAAGTTTGGCAGTTCAAACCCACCAGCCTCTCTGCTGAAGAAATATGGGGCAATCTACATCCATAAAAATTTACCACCTTGGAAACCCAATGGGAGTCACTATGAATTGGAATTAATTTGATGGCAGTGAGTTTTTTTTATACTTACTAGTTTACAGTTGGTAGCTCTGATAGCATAGTGCCTAAGGCACTTGACTTCTAACCAGAAGGCTGGTGGTTCAAACTGGTTCAAACCCACCAGCCACTCCTCAGAAGGAAGGTTGGGCAATCTACTTCCATAGTGATACCGCCTCAGAAACCCAAGGAGGGGTTGCTATGAGTCGGGGCCGACTTGACGGCACATAACAACAGTTTACAATTTTGGGGAAAGACAGATACATTAGAAAATAATGGAAAGCCAATGTAAAAGTGAAAAAAATAAATACACAGCAAATTATGAAGGAATATTATAAGATTTTCTAGAAAAGGTGAAGTGATTTCAGATGAGTTGACTCTGGCGAATGGAGATAGGATAAGATGGGGTGTACTGGAATGGGGTGGGATGATGTCAGGCAGGCCATTTTATTCATTAGGCCCTAAAATGATAGGCATAGTGTCTAAAGACCACAAGCTTTGCCCTGGCTTATAAAAGTATTTGTTGTTGTTGTTATGTGCCATCAAGTCGGACCGGACTCATAGCGACCATTCCTTGGGTTTCCGAGGCAGTATCACTATGGAAGTAGATTGCCCTGAAAATTAAAAAAAAAAAAAAAGACTCTAAAATACAAGCAAAAAGCTTTAGGAATGAAATTGAAATTGAATGAAATGTTAAACTGAATGTTTAAGCAAGGTAATATTATTTAAATTTAGTATTCATGAAATTTTAAATTTAAAAACCAGTTTATAGTTCAAGTTGTCCCCCTTTGCAGATACTTCTAAGTATTCTCAATGATTGCTGAAGAATCATATCTGATTATTCATTAAAAAACTAATTTAGAGCCAAATAATTTCAAAATCAAAATTAAGAGATATTAAAAAAATGTTTGTGTGTGTGTGGATGCAACATTTTTTATGCAAATAACATGCATCTTCTAAGTTGTTTGCCAGTTGCTGCCAACTATTCCCTTCTCTGGGAGATATTTTTGTAAACGTGCATTGCACATTTTTTTTAACATGTATTACTTTACATACCAAAATAAATAAATTACTTATTTAAAAATATTTTAAAAGAAAGGGGATATAACTGGCCAGATCTCCCATAAGAGAGTCATTTTGAGCAGGGGAAAGGACACAACCTGCCTGCAAATGACACAAAGGGAGTAAAGACATGAGCAATGCTGAGGAAACAGGAGTGTCTACAAAGCGAACAGATGGGCACCTCAGCTCGCAGCCTTCCTCTGCACTCTGGCAGCTGTGCTCTGTTTTCCTTCCTCCAGGAGTCTTGTTTGGTGGCTCTGAACCAGCAATCAGAATCGCTTTGGTGTATTTAATATCACCATGAAACTATTTGTGATTGACTAGCTCAGCAGGGAAACTTGAAATAAGAGGCTTTGATTTTCTCAATTAGATAAAAGAATTTTGTTTCTGGAAGCAATCTTGCAGAAAAGGTTCTGTAATCAGAAAGAAGGGAGGAAATGTTTTTTAAGCACACAGGAGGTCAGATAGAGCCTGTGAGTATATATATAACTATATAGATACATTTAAAATATTTTTTTCCTATCAATTGCAGCTTCCCACACTTCTAGACAGCAGTTCTCAAGGTATCAATCTGAGATCCTGGGGAAGAATATTATCTGATATGTCTCCAAAAATTCAAGAGGTAAGTGGCTTGGTGATGGTCATTACAATTTCATTGTATCCTTCCACTATTTTACCTCACTTACATGATTTAATTGTACCTCAAATCTGTCCAAGGAGAAATACATGTGATCTTTCCACCTAGCAATTACAAAGCACCCACTCATATCCTAAATTACCTGTGCTCCTGGGTAGAGGGCAAAATAAATCTCAGGAAGAAATGCCACTGGAAGTAAGCAACTTGCCTGATGTGGCAAATTTTCAGTGTCCCTACAATTGAATCTAAGTCTTTCTGTACTGAGGTGGTGTATTATTCTGTTATGTTCTTAAAACACACATAAATACATACTACCATACTGCTACTAATAATAGGAGGAACTCTGGTGGCACAACAGTTGGTGATTTGAACCTACCCAGTGGCTCCACAGAAGAAAGCCTCGGCAATCTGCCTCCATAAAGATTACAGTCTAGTAAACTGTATTTGACAGAGTAGCCGGTGGGTCTGAACCACTGACTTTCTGATTAGCAGCTAAATCCCTTATCCTCTTGTGATATTGTTATGTGCCGTCAAGTTGGACCTGACTCATAGCAACTCCTCCTTGGGTTTCTGAGGCAGTATCACTATGGAAGTGGATTGCCCCATCTTGCTTCCGAGGAGCAGCTGGTAGGTTTGAACCACCAGCCTTCTGGTTAGCAGTCAAGTGCCTTAGGCACTACGCTACCAGAGCTCCCATCCGTTTGTGATGGTTATGTTTACATGTCAACTTGGCTAGGCCTGGTTGAGTGGCTGGGCAGCTGGATGTCGTATTCCTCATGATGAGACTGGTAATCAACTCCATGGTAGAATCTACTTGGAACAGCTGAGTAAGCTGCCTTTGGGATATGGTCTGCTTCCTGTATATAAGGAGAAGCTTTGAGAATGGTCTCTAGCTTATGGCATGCTTGGACCCTACATGTAGCCGTGTCATTGCTCAGAAGCCTGCTATGCTCTGCCGACCTTGGGACTTACAATGGACATCAGGACTGTGCCTTTTTCCTTGTCAACCTTGGGGCTTCTCAGCCTCAACAGCCAGTGGCTGTCTGAGTGAAGAAAGGCCTCTAGCTCCAGTGGGCCGGGAGCAGGAGGCAGAGCTGACCCCAAGGTTGAGGGGCTTTCACCCAGCCCCTAGAGCCTGGCACTTTGCACTTGGACTTAAAGCCTCCAAATTGTAAGAATAAACTCCTGCTTGTTAAGGCCATCCCATTTGTGGTATATTCTTGTTGGAGCGGCACTAGGTAACCAGAACACCTCTACACCACCAGAGCTCCATAAACCTTATGGTGTAGTTCTACTTTGCCACATCACTATGAGTGGACATTAACTCGACAACATCTAACAAGAACAACACAATAATAATAGTTTATATAGTGCTTGTGGGCAGTGGTGGTTCAGTGACAGAATTCTCACCTTCCACATGGGAGACCTGGGTTTGATTCCTGGTCAGTGCACCTCAGTCACAATCACCATTCAGCTATCAGTGAAGGATTGTGTGTTGCTATGATGCTGAAAAGTTAGTATTGCTTTGGGCAAATTTGCTGCAAAACACATCTTTAAAATATTTAAGAGCAAGGATATCACCTTGAAGATTAAGGTATGCTTGATCAAGCCATGGTATTTTCAACGGCCTCATATGAATGTGAAAGGTGGACAATGAATAAGGAAGACCGCAGAAGAATTGATGCATTTGAATTCTGGTGTTGGCGAAGAGTACTGAATGTACCATGAACTGCTGGATGAACAAACAAGTCTGTCTTGGAGGAAGTACAGCCAGAGGTGAGAGTGGCCAGACTTCATCTCTCATACTTTGGTCATGCTGTCAGAAGGGACCAATCCTTGGAAAATGATATCATGCTTGGTAAAGTAGAGGGTCAGCAAAAAAGGGGAGGATCTTCAAAGAGAAGAATTGACACAATAATTGCAACAATGAGCTCAAGCATACTAACATTGTGAAGATGACGCAGGACCGGGTAGTGTTTCATTCTGTTGTAACAGGGTTGCTATGAGTTGGAATCAACTCAACAGCACTTAACAACAACTATGATGAACAGGTTTCAGCAGATCTTCTAGACTAAGACAGACTAGGAAGCAAGCCCTGGCAATCTACTTCCAAATCAGCCAGTTAAAATTACATGAGCTGGGAGCCAACTCAATAGCAGCAAACAACAACAACAAATAGTGCTTACAGGCACTATATGTAGTATGATAAGTGCTATGAAAGGGAGGGACAAGGAGGACGTAATTTTCCTCAAACTTTTTCTCCCTCCAGTATTCCTAGCTGCCTTCAGCTTACTTAGCCTGGAAAAATGTGTAATGGGAATCTGTCTTCTCAACGCTAAGCTCAACCTGCGCAGAACATGAATGTGAGCACTGCTGTGCAGAGAAAGTTAGAGAAGGGCCCATTGTACTGATGTCCACCTGCTGCAGTGGGAGTCTCTGTTTAACATTCTTTTCTTCACAAGCATTTAAAAAATTCGTATCAGCATAGTTGGGTTGAAAATGATACATAATGTGAAGAAAAAAAAACACTCTAAAGTCTATTAACACTTATCATTCCATGTGGGGCTTCCAGAAGTTTCCTCGCTTGTCTAGATGGCAAGTCTAAGCATTTGTGACTAGGCTGAAACAGATGGCCTAGTTTATATTAATTGACACTAGACTATTTGACCTTGGAGCAGCCCCTTCATCTCCGAGTGCTTTGATTAAATGAGCAACATAATAATGGTAATAACCCCTTACAAGACTGTCATAAGACTCACTGTTGTTGAAGCAATTTTAGATTCTGACTTTAATATTGAAGCATGGACTGTGATTATGGGCGTGACTCACTGTGTGGATTCTATGTGGCACTCATCATTTTCAGAAGGCAAGCATTGGCATGTGGACAAAGAGAGGTATGACAGATAAACATCCCTTAGTGCAGTAGGAGAAATGTTTTCTGTCTCAGCTGATTGAATCTTGTTGTTTTTTAAAATTCCCAAGTGCCTTATTTTCAGGGGATAAAAATGGCATTATTATTATGTTTTCTTTTTCCCCAAAGCATAGCCAAATGGCATTATGGGAGCTGAGACTCTGGCAACTGTGGTACCCCTCAGCTTTGTTCTCAGCATTACAGATCTACCTTCAAAGGACAAGGCCAGCGAGTACCCTGGGTACTCGTGTGGAGAGGAAATGACCATCAGTATCTTCTCAGGAGCTCTGGCAGCATAGTGCCTAAGGCACTTGACTGCTAACCAGAAGGCTCTGGGTTCAAACCCACCAGCCACTCCTCAGAAGGAAGGTTGGGCAATCTACTTCCGTAGTGATACCGCCTCGGAAACCCAAGGAGGGGTCGCTATGAGTCAGGTCTGACTTGGTGGCACATAACAACAACAATCTTCTCAGTTAGGTGTGGAATTTAAAAAGTGTTTTGCCAAGAATGGAGGCTTCATTGTTCTATATTTGCTTGACTCTTAAAATAACTGACACACACACACACACACACACACACACAATAAAAGAAACCACAAACCACACATTTCAAGGAAATGGAGGAGTTTCCATTTGACAAATTAAACTAATAAAAATATAATTTTCCAAATAGAAGAATCTAAATTCTGAGCTACTTGGCCAAAGAAATTTGCTTTGACGTTGTTTTTCCTGCACAGGGCCACTCTAACATCATTTTATTTCCCAGTTCTTTCCAGTGTCTCCATCTTGATGGGATAACAAAACCTAAGAACTGGCAAATAATGAAATAGTCTCTGTATTTCCCCAAGGGTTCATTCCCAAGAAATTCAAATAAAGGGAACTGGAAGAAGAGAGCCAATGTGAAAATGCTTTGGAGTTCACTATTTGATTTTCTTTAAGGTTTATCCTAGTTTTCTCCTAGTCCCTAGTAGATGGCAGTAGGCTTATTTTCACAGCTGGGCTAAGGGTTGCTGAGAATATGAATATTTTATTTTAAATATAGAAGTCGAACTTATATGTGTCTGTCTCCCAAAACTTGGGAGCTTTGGCTTCACCATGTATTATGGTCCTTAAAATAACCATGTTTGTCTTGCCCTAGTTTGTCCTTCGGCCAAGTGTTCAAAACTTGCTGTGGGTGACCAGGCCCCTAATGCAGAATGGAGGCCCAGAGACCTTCACACAGCTGATGGGCATTCTGTCTGACCTCCTGTGTGGCTACCCAGAGGGAGGAGGCTCTCGGGTGTTCTCCTTCAACTGGTATGAAGACAACAACTACAAGGCCTTCCTGGGGATTGACTCCACGAGGAAAGATCCTGTCTATTCTTACGACAAAAGAACAAGTATGTGTTCTGAGTCCTGTGTGTAAACAGGCCTCTGATATTGATTACCCTGATAGATTAGCATGTGCAAGTTACACCAATCCTCAAGTTGACTTTACCTTGATCTTGTTGAGTGGCTTCAGGCCAAGGGGGTTCTCCTCCCAGAAAGCAGACTTTCCCTTGAAGAAAGGGGGCAGTGCTCATAGAGAATTCTGGATGTGAGCCATGGAAACAACTGAGGCCCACTTGGAAAGGGAACAGAGGGGACATTTCCCACTGATCTAAGTGAACCAGGGTTAAATTCTAGAGGAAGAGAAGAAAGATAAATGAGGAGGAAAACTCAGGGTTGCAAGCAAAGCTTGGGTCAGAAGGGCCCTGGCAAGTAAACACGGCTGTGGGATGTTTTTCCAAACACAATGCAGTGAAAATCTGTGTGTATAGTACTGAATTACTTTCCAAATGGCAAGTCCCTGGCGAATAATCGTTCCCACCTTGCACTATTTTTTTTGGCTCTTGTGAGGTAGATGGGGGTGGTGTCGGGAAGAAATGCAACTGGGTGATTAAAAACTGAAAAAAAAGGCAGCAAGGGACGCATCAAAAGTAGTTAGGCCCTAAGATAGCCATACACAACAAATAAGTTAAGCAGCTAATTGAGGGGGAATTATTGAGGCTAAAGCTGAGATCCCAAGGAGTCCCTGTTTGGCCTCTCGGTTCCTTTCTTCTACATTGGCCTCTGGTCTTTGCAATAATTGCCCCTCAGGCTTCTCAGCCTCCTTCTTCTAAAGTAGAAAAAACCACAGGGCAAGCCCCATCCTTTGTTTCTCTGATGAGGCCATTATTGAGATGCACTGTGGCATTTGTTACTAATGATGAGCTTGTTGCTGGTGAGGTGGAGTGGGGGAGAGTACAGCCTATTAATTTAGGTTATTTGCCAAATCCTCCAGCATGGAGTTGAATGAGACATGTGACCAGAACACACTAATGACCATGTTTAACTATGAGCAGTTGGAGAGTCTCTATAAAATCTGTCCCTTCTCTCCTGGCAGCGTCCTTTTGTAATGCATTGATCCAGAGCCTGGAGTCAAACCCTTTAACCAAAATAGCATGGAGGGCAGCAAAGCCTTTACTGATGGGAAAAATCCTCTTTACTCCTGATTCTCCAGCAGTGCGCAGGATACTGAAGAACGTAAGATGCCAGCTTGTCTTGTCCCTCATACCTTGTGCTTCCCCCAATGAATGAGTGTGTGTGTGTGTGTTTGTAGTTTTAATGTGCCCTCCAGGTAGCAAGCCTCAGGTTTGTTTTTTTGCTAAGTGGACTCTTGGCTTTCCTCCCCCATCCATAGTCATCGTTGGAATGCTTTGCTTCGATGCCCCTGCTGGACCCTCCCCTCTCTACTGCAGCCTACCAGGCGGTTTTCTTTCCCAATGCCTGAATTATTTCCTGGAGGGAAGGGGTCACAGTTCTCTGCATCCTGGCTATGCAGAATGGATAAAGATAGGGAGGAAGAGTATTTCTTCATGTTGTTGTTGTTATGTGCCGTCCAGTCGGACCCAACTCACAGGTACCCCTCCTTGAGTTTCCGAGGCAGTATCACTACAGAAGTAGATCGCCCAACTTTCCTTCCGAGAAGTGGCTAACCGCCAGCCTTCTGGTTAGCAGTCAAGTGCCTTAGGCACTATACTTTAATGAAGTTCAGAGTCAATAATATCATCAATATTACATGTGCCTCAGATATTAAGAAATTAGATTCTTTCTATCTGGGAGGCTAGGAAATAGCAGATTGTGCTGGGAAATATCAATAGACTAAGAAAATTAAAAAAGTATCTTTGGAAAACCTTTCCCACACCTTCAGGGATTGTGACAGGCACAGGAAAGATGTGATGAAAAGTTCTCTCTCTCTCTTTTTCTGTCTTTGTCTGGTTTTAGGCCAACTCAACTTTTGAAGAATTGGAACGCGTTTGGAAGTTGGTCAAGTCCTGGGAAGAAGTAGGGCCCCAGATCTGGTACTTCTTTGACAAGAGCACACAGATGACCATGATCAGGGTACAGAATGTCTTAGAGGATGAATGAGGGAGGAGAAGAAGGGCCAGGGAAGTCCCATTTGTTTCTCAAGTTCTAGGAGCTGTCACCAAATGGAGTTACTGACTTTGGGTGGGAAATATTTCTTGAATTCAAGGGAAAATCTAAAAACTGTGCCACAAGGACCAGTAGCTTCCTAAGTTTTCTTCCTTTTATGAATTTAATTGAGGGCCTCAGATCCAAAGGGTCATCTCCCAAAGGGGTGAGCTCTGTAACTGCAAAGGTGGTTGAGTCTGGTGGCTGATCTCATTTCTAGTTCTATAAAAGGCAGGAGGCCAAAGTCCTATATAATAGGGACAATTAAGGGAGAAAAAACTGTAAGAGGAAGAAAGCTTCCATATATCACCAACACACATATATCTCCTGCCCATTACAGAGATTGATGTATTTGGGGGAAATGGGATATGGATAGATTTGCCCTATAATGGAAGAAAAATCACTAGCTTTGTATAGAGACTTAAGACTCTCTACCCTAATCATTAAAAGTGGGAACTGGCACAAGATCCTGTGAACTTTCTAAATGCTGTGACTGTATTGCTTTTTCCCAAGGACACCCTGGAGAACCCAACAGTAAAAGAGTTTGTGAATAGGCAGCTCAGTGAAGAAGGTATTACTGCTGAAGCTGTGCTGAACTTCCTTTATAAGGGTCCTCGAGAGAGCACAGCTGACGACACGGCCCACTTTGACTGGAGAGACATATTTAACATCACTGATCGCACCCTACGCCTGGTTAATCAATACCTGGAGGTAAGGAGCAGCAGCCACATGAAGACTACTGTGGTGTCCTCACAGCCTATGCATGGGTCCAGAGATCCCTTTGTAAGTCAAATGGTCTTGGGTTTAAGCTTTCATTTTTCCCCACTGCAGAACAAGAATTCTGACAACCCCAATACAGAGATGGACCCTTTTCACTATCAGCTTATCCACAATTAAAACAGTTCTCTCTTCATATTTCCTACATCCTACCTGCTTCCTCAGAAGCCTTGGTGGTGCAGTGGTTAAGCACTTACCTGCGAACTGAAAGGTCAGTGGTTTGAACCCACCAGCTGCTCCACAGAAGAAAGATAAGGCAGTCTGCTTCCATAAAGATTTATAGCCTTGCAAACCCTATGGGGACGATTCTACACTATCCTATAAGGTCACTATGAATCGGAATGGACTCAATGCCATTGGAGTTGGTTTTGGATGAACTGCTCCCTGAATTCTCCTTGGCTGGCTCCTCTTCACTTGTTATTAGCTGTCGTAAAGTCAGCTTTGATTCAGGGTGACCTTTGATAGAATAGAACTGAATGTTGTTCAGTCCTGCTCCATCTTCATGATAATTGGTATGTTTGAGTTCATTGTCAAGGTTCATTGTGTTGTGCCTTCTAACCTAGGGGTCTCATCTTCCAGCACTATATAGGAATTTGTTCTATTGTGATCCATAAGGTTTTCATTGACAAATTTTCAGAAATAGGTCACCAGTCCTTTCTTATAAGTCTGTCTTAGTCTGGAAGCTCCACTGAAACCTCTTCACCACGGGTGACACTGCTGGCTTAGTGTCCAGCATCATAGCAACTTGAAAGCCCCCACAGGTAATGAAGATGTGGTTTCTGATCTTCCTGCCCATTACACAGATGACTGTGTAATGATGGAGGATGTTTCCTCAAAAGAAAACCAGAGAGAAAAATATATTTCTATAAAGCCTGAAATCGCCTTCTCATCCCCATCCCACCTTCTTTCTACTCATCCATTCTTGGAGACTCAACTCTCAAACGTTACCTCTTCTGCTTCAATATAGGTTAGTCATTCTCTCCATGGTGCATTCGTGGTCCTCTGATGACACCTCTCTTAGATCCCTGTCCAAAGTAGTTTAGAGTTAGGTGTTAATGTGTACATCTCTGGCTGAACAGCTGGACTGGAATTATTCAGGGTCAGGGAACATAGCTTAGTCATTTTCAAATTTTCTTCCTCTAACTCCCAGGGCTTACACTTGTCAGTGGCTCAGGTCTAGGCCTCAGTTCATCTAGAACCATTAGAAGGCAGAAGATATTCTGACCAACAAGAGAGGGAATTAAGCTGAGGACTCCCAGGAACTAGCTCTCTGCCTCCCCCCTCCCACCACCACCACCACCAAGCTCCACCACACTCCTGAGCTGTAAAAGATAACTGTTTAGTGAGGAACGCCTGGCTCCACCTGTCACCCTCCTGAGGTGTTCTTGAGGACTACTCCTATTGCTCCAACTGCCAGCAGTATTTCCCCAGATGTGTGAGTCTCCTTCTCTGGAACCATGGAAGTGGCAGCACAGGTTTCCCAAGTGATGTTCCAGAAGTTTCCAGGTATGGTAGTAGCACAACACCAAAGCTTAAGTAATTACTAAATGATTCCCAACTTGTCAGAAGATAAGAATGACCTACACACATACATACCTATATGTATATATATTGCTTTTTATCAAACAGAATCCTGAGCAGCAACACAGATCAACTGACTCAGAAATGTCCAGGGGAGAGACCTGGTAATTGTATATTTCTAGACCTATTAGATGTGTGGGGCCTTGGAGTTTCCTTGCACAGTTATTGAATTGGCATTTCTCTCTTCTCCTTGTGCTTCTACTAGCTAGCTCCATATCCACCCAGCTGTCATCTTAAATATAGGCAAGACCCTGGGAGAGTTTGTGGATGGAGGAGAAGGGCTCTAGTCCTTTATTCTTGCAAAATGGAGTTCAATGGTTCTCATAATGTTTTTGTGAAGTACTATTAATTGATAGGGAGCTCTGGTAGCATAGTGGCTAAGGCACTTGACTGCTAACCAGAAGGCTGGCGGTTCAAACCCACCAGCCACTCCTCGGAAGGAAGGTTGGGCAATCCTACTTACGTAGTGATACTGCCTCGGAAACCCAAGGACGGGTCCCTATGAGTCAGGTCTGACTCGACGGCACATAACAACAACAACATCAATGGATAATTAAAGCATATTTGTCTTTTGTTTGACTTGATATATGTATCATGTACATAAGAGGTCTTGTTTCCTTGAAGGATTCTTTTTCTTTATAGTTTATGCTTAATACAGCTCCAGGCACCCAACAGCAGATTCTGTATGAGTGTGTATATACAGACATACATACATATACATATACACATACACACATACATACATATATGTGTATATATTGCTTACTTGGCTAAGAATTCAGCCTCTAGAGTCAGACTGCCTGAGCTCAAGATCCCTATTGAATGTAACTTGGTTTCCTCATCTATAAAGTGGGAGAATATGATACTTGCCTAATAAATAGGCTTGCTATGAGAATTAAAGGAGCTAATGAATCAGAGCACTTGGAATAGGGTCTGGAATATAGTAATCATTTAATAAATATTAGATTTTAATAAAATATAAACAAAGAAGCAAAAAATACTGCTAAGGAAGAGAAAGATGGCATCATGTGAATTAGGCCCAGTCACTCATCTGGTGCTCCTCTAGAGACTATGAATGTGCTAATCACATCCTGCCTGAGCCACCAAGAGTTTCTGAGGGGCTTGCAATCTCATTATCCAAGCAAAGTGCCCCAAAGCAAAAGCAATGGTAGCCACAGGGCAGTGGCCTCCCCAGGCGTTCCTCAGAGGGATTTTGGTAGTGCAAAAGCCCCCAAAGGTAATGAAGATGTGGTTTCTGATCTTCCTGCCCTTCATAAGGGTGTGGGGTGGGGAAGAAAAGAAAGGAGCAATGAACCAAAAGAAGATAGAAGGGGGAAAATATGCAGCAAAGAAGAAGAAAAAAAATCCCAGGTAATTCATCCTGGATTTTTCTGCTTTTTTTTTTTTTTTTTTGAGAAGTCTGGAGAAGCCTTGAAAAGCCCCATCACACCCTGAGGACCCTCACTAGTAGACCACCTCCACTCCCAGTTGTTGTAAAGTCAACTCTGATTACGTGTTTCAGCATAAGGTTTCCAGTGGTTGACTTTTTGGGAGTAAATTGCCAGATCTTTCTTCCAAAGTGCCTTTGGGTGGACTCAAACCTCTAATCTTATGATTAGTAGCCAAGTGTTAACAGTCTACACCACCCAGATTCCAGGCATGAAAACTCCTCATGAATGGGTTAAGGGTCTCTCCTAGACATGAAAGTAAATATATTGCTTCATGAGCTGTTTAAGGTCAGCTTGAGGCTCTTTTTCTCAACAATAAGACTTAATACTGTACAAGTTTGACAACTTCTTTGGTCAGTCTTCATGCCTGTTTCCCTACCTATCCCCGCCCCCTAAAAAAAAAAGAAAAAAAAATAAGGAAAATGAAACAAAATTCTTTATTTTGGCAAAATACATATAAAATAAAATATTTTCCATTTTAACCTTCTTAAGGTATAAAATTCGGAGACGTTAATTACATATACCCTGTTGTATAGTTATTGTCACTATCAATTTCCAAATATCTTCTATCAGCCCAAGTAGAAATTCAGTACCCCTTAAGTAGTAACTCCCCACTCCCCTTCCCACCCAGCCCCTGGTAAACACAAAAACTTTGAGGGTGGTAATGCTTTCCTTTCTAGGTGGTTGTGAGGATAAAATGAGAAAGTGCTGGGTTCAGAGAGGTGACACAGATATATCTACCCCTGAGACACAGACTCACTGGGGAATATATTTTTCATCAGATTCAAAAACTTGAATCAGCAACTTATCATATTGTTGCGACCCCTCCTCATATCATAGTGACCTCTTTGTGACAGAGTAGAATTGCTTCATAGGATTTTCAAGGTTGTAATTTTTATAGAAGCAAACTGCCATGTCTTTCTCCCACAGAGAAGGTAGGTTTGAACCACTGACCTTTTGGGTTAATGGCCAAGTGCTTTAACCACTGCACCACCAAGACTCCTACTGATATGTATATATACCTGTATATTCATCATTTTTGTGTGTCTTCATTCACACAAGAAGTTCTGGTGCTACAGTGCCTAAGGCATTTGACTGCTAACCAGAAGGTTGGCAGTTCAAACCCA
>NW_006921620.1:5503887-5510192 GCF_000298275.1 Orycteropus afer afer | reverse complement strand
TCTACTTCCATGAAGACTTACTACCTTGGAAACCCAATGGAGGTCACTATGAGTTGGAATCAACTCGATGGCAGTGGATTTTTTTGTTTGTATGTTTGTTTATTCACATATATTTTTTGCTTCTGGAGAAAAGTACAATTAGAAAAATTAATAAATTATTCATCTGCTTATCTTTTAGTTAAAACAAACACTCACACCTCTCCATTTTGATTTCTGTGCTTAGTGAAAGGTTAGTCCTGCTATAGATGAAATACTATTTAGATTTCACAGTGTACTTTAATTTCATAGTTTATTTGAATATCAAGTCTTAAATTTCATCTCAGGAAGCTGAATTCAGCCAAACTTTATCTGAAAATACTTCTGAGCAAGGCATAAAATTGTACCTCAACAAGTAACAGCTACCTTTCTCTAAGTCTTGAAAAAACATGCCTTCATTAACTGCTTTTTCCTCTGCTGTCAACATAGTTGATATAAGTGCATAACTCTTTATTGTCTACGTAGTGATTATGTTGTTGATGAATTATCAGTAACGGGATTTTTTAAACTACTTTTCCTCTGTACTTTACATACTCCTGGCCACATGCCACTACCACCCAACAGGAATGTGCTCAGGGAGTGTAAACTATTTTCCAGGCACTAAGAAAAATAGGATTAAGAAGATAAAGCTACTGATCATGTAATGTGCTTTAGAGTCAGATATATAGATATTTGTGGATTATCTGTCCTATTACATTCTTCTGTTAATTTATTGACTCCAGATGTGTGTTGATGTGCGTTGCTGCAAAAATGAACTTGAACATGCCAGCTGTCATGAGGATGGTGCTGAACAGGCAATGTTTCATTCTGTTGTGCATGAGGTCACCATGAATCGAAGTTGACTCAATAGCAGCTGTCTATCATCTATCTATCTGTCTGTCTGTCTGTCTGTGCAATGCACTTAGCACAGCATTTGGCAAAAGTAGTACCCAATAAATGATAACTGCTTTGTGGAAGATAAAGAAGAAATGAAGGATGACCCTAAAATTTCTCACTTGAGAATCTGGGTGAGTGTAGATGACATTAGCCAGGATGGGCAATGCTGGAGGAGGAAAGGTTTTAGAGGGAGGGAGAATATAAAGTTGCTTTTTGGACCTGTTGAATCTGAGATGTCTATAGGACCTAGGGGTAGGGATGTCCAGCACATGGTGGGACCTCACAACTAGAGGTTTGGTGGATACTAGCCAATAGATAGGCCACTGAGTGAAGTCAGACAGGAGAGACTTGAGGACAGACACTGACATTTTAAAGTCTATCAGGGAGGAGGCCATTTGCTTGCTTTGAGAATGTCATCATCAGGAGGGCTCAATCGCCAGAGGATAACATGATGTTGATATTGATGAGTTAGAGAGAAATCGAGAAAGCAGGATAGGAAGGATACAAACAGCTACACCACTAGAGCAAGTAGTACTTCAAAGACCATAAACATAAGCAACTCACAAGCAATGACCTTATTTTATACCTCCTTGGTCTGTTACAAACATGGACTGGATTGAAGAAGGAGAATGCAAATGGTAGGTGGGCTTGGGGGCCATAGATGGAAGGAAAGGACTCAGATTTGTTGGAGCCTAAGCTTGCTATGGGAGCTCTGGTAGCATACTGCCTAAGGCACTTGACTGCTAACCAGAAGGCTGGCAGTTCAAACCCACCAGCCACTCCTCAGAAGGAAGGTTGGGCAATCTACTTCTGTAGTGATACTGCCTTGGAAACCCAAGGAAGGGTTGCTATGAGTCTGGTCCGACTTGACAGCAAACAACAACAACAACAAACAACAAGCTTGCTATGAGCAGTTATTATATTGGACACTTTCACACGTCATCTCATGGAATGCTCTGAAGGACCTGTTAGGCATTGTTGTTGTCATTTTACAGATTTTAAAACCAAGTACTACCTCTTGCAAGATTGAATTATTTTCTGTTTTGAATTTTTTGTTGGAATCATGTTTTCAGTAATGGAAGACATTTTGAATGAAATGAGAAAAAAAATGTTGAGGTAATATGGATTTTGATACAATTAATGGGACACAGGTTCTGAGGGATCTCTGGTTCTGGGGTTGGTAGGATAAGGTCCATTTCTTCAGATTCATGCAGTTACACAGGCCCCCATCAGATGGCAGCATGCACTAAAAGTGGGATGACATCTTCCCACTAAACCCCAGAGGTGGAAAATGTAGGTGGGCACTATATGTTCAATGAGTCAGAAAAGATAAGTACCACATCAGACAATTCTAATCCAGATTTGTCTGGCTCCAATGAGAAAGTTCTTTCCTCCAACATGTTCTCCAGTGAAATCTTTCTAAATTTCCCATCTCGCCATGACTAAAACCAAAAAAACAAACTTACTGCTGTTGAGTTGAATCCTACTCATAGTGACCCCTCCTTGGGTTTCCAAGGCAGTATCACTACAGAAGTAGATTGCCCAATCTTCCTTCTGAGGAGGCTTCTCAATGACTCCTTTTTGCTGTAAAGGAACAAAACCAGTTGCTATCAATTCCAACTCATGTGACTCCATGCATGTCAGAGTAGAACTGTGCTCCATAGGGTTTTTAATGTACTTCTTTCGGAAGTAGATCTCCAGGCCTTTCTTCCCAGGCACTTCCGAATGGACTCAAACTGCCAACCTTTGGGTTAGTAGCTGAGCATGTTAACTATCTACATCATTTAGGGATTCCTGGGAGTTCTGGTGGCATAGTGCTTAAGGCATTTGACTGCTAACTAGAAGGCTGGCAATTCAAACCTACCAGCCACTCCTCAGAAGGAAGGTTGGGCAACCTACTTCCATAGAGATACCACCTCGGAAACCCAAGGAAGGGTTGCTATGAGTTGGATCCGACTTGACAGCAGTGAGTTTGGTTTTTTGGTTTAGGGATTCCTAATCAAACAAATAGCAATTGAGTTGATTCTGACTCATGATGACCCCGTGTGTCAGTAGAATTGCGTTCCAAACAGTTTTCAGTGTCATAATCTTTTGGAAGTAGATCACCAGCTTTTCTTCAGAGGTGCCTCTGAGTGGACTTGAACTGTCAACCTGTCAGTTAGTAGCTGAACACATAACAGTTTATGTCACCCATAGAGTCCATCCCAATCTAGCACAGTCATGACTCTTGGAATATGGAATATGGAATGGAATTCTGCCCTCAGGCAACCCACCTTGTACAGACTGAATCCTTCCCTCCACCTTGAATGCTTGGTTGACACCTGCATTCATCGCTCAGGACTCAGCCCCTGTATTGCAAGTCATCTTCTATGCATGATATTTCCTCCATTGTAGTCCTTGGTAACTACTTGTTCATATGCCTCCCCACTACCACAGACTATGAGTAAGTATATCTTATTTATCTTTTTGATCTTACTCTAGTGGAGAGGCACTGGCATAAAGTAGACACCCAAAATGCCATATTGGAACTGAAAATAGCATTTGTGCTGGGTCTGAAAGATTGAGTAGAATTCACTAGCTAATCAAGGCAGAAAGGTAATTTCAGGCAGAAGGAAGAGCAACATGCAGAGGTAAGAATGTGCAAGACAAGTTTAAGAGATGCAGAAAGTCTGGGTAGAGGTGAGGTGGGCGATAGCACTAGGGGAGTAGCATGGGGAGGGATAGTAAATAGTGTCCAGACATAGAACTAGGAAGGTCAAGTGGTCTGACTCGTGAAAGCCCTTTTGAGCTTCATCTTGTATACGAAGGAATATTGTCTCTAGCACTTATTTATGGACTCTGTGATTTGGGACAAATGGCTGTTCCAGTGTCTGAAAAAATAAGGCTGATAACTTGAGCTGCGATTTGGACAGTGTTCTCCAGTGTGGCTGAATCAGGTGTTTGCAGCCAGAATCTGTTCTTATTGGCCAGTGCCCTCGTCTGTGGATTATTAAATGTTTTGAGTAAAATAGCACCCACCTCCCAGAGTTATTGGAAAGATTAAAGAAGAAAACTTTGAGAGCTAAAGCACTATGCAATTGTTAGCCAGGTTACATCATGTTTTCTTTTGGACTCAACTACATAGCAAGCATTTTGGTAGCTTTGCCCCCCATGAGTCTTTGTGCCCGAATTTTTACTTGTTTCATTATTATATATAATCTAGTTATTTTAGAAACAGAAAGGACTTTTTTTTTTTTTTTTTAGCTGCTGTGCATTTCCTGTCCCTTTGTTTTCTAGTCATGGTGTGTTTCCTCACCCTTTCTGGTTGAATGTTTCAGATGTCTGTTCCTGGTGCCCAGTGTGTTATTAGATAAAATTTCTTGCAATGCCTTTGGCCTCTACCTCACCACCTCAACCGATTCAAATAGCCAACAGCTATTTTATCCAGTGGCTTTTTCCATGTACTGGGAAATGAATCTTGAGGGTTACAGTTTAGATCTGCCAGGAAATTCATTCTGGGATGCTTGCCCACATTCATGGGCATTTTTCAAAAGGAGCCCTAGGTGTCTACATTAACACCAGCAGGACCACTTTAGGGCTCCACAGCCACTCATCAGCCTCTTTGTTCTCAGTTTGAGCTTGGGAATTAAAGATGTGAGAGGCAGGATTACAGAGCCAGCATCGTTAAGGCTGCAGCACCTCCTTTATCCCTAACATATCCTGGATGTATTCTCAAAATGTGGCTGCTTATACTATGACATCAGCATAGGGTGCCCTTCACCTTTGATTACCAAGTTCAAGCAAAAAGAGAGATTTTTTTCTTCTATTGCCCCTGTTGTTGTTGTTGTTGTTATGTGCCATCGAGTCGGACCCGACTCATAGCGACCCCTCCTTGGGTTTCCGAGGCAGTATCACTACGGAAGTAGATTGTCCCATCTTCCTTCTGAGGAGTGGCTGGTGGGTTTGAACCGCCAGCCTTCTGGTTAGCAGTCAAGTGCCTTAGTCACTACGCTACCAGAGCTCCTTCTATTGCCCCTACTAGACAATATTTCCCACCTAGTAGACAATTTAATGTATCTATTACTTAACGTGTTTGAATTTAGAGTTGGAGAGTTCACAGTTGAAGAAGGCAGCCTGCTGCTACTGCGGCTTCTCATCCCAAGGTGCTGTTTGATTTAGTTGTATAAACAAATGACTGCATTCTCAAAAGGTCTTGGAACACAGCTGCCTGCCCTGGAGAGAGTTCTACCCTCTTCCACCAGAGTGAACTCTGCTTCCTGGTATCAGCAAAACAACTGACAAGGAACTGTAGGACTTGCGTGGACTTCAGTCAGCTGGTGGTTGCCCTGCTTCCTGGGTTTGGCTACAGCAGCTGGATAAAGAAGGAGATAAGGAAACCCCTTTTCTTGCTGTATTGCTGTTGGCTGTCATTGGGCTTTATAATGGTTCATTGAGGTTCTACACTCTGAGGCCATAAGACACTGCCCTTTTATTCACTAAGGGTGCCCTGTGATTTCTTTTCCCAATAGTAGTGAGAGTTTTATGTTGTTCCTCTTACACTAGCCAGCTCTTGTCTGCCTACATTCTTCACTAACATCCAAGGTAGTGCAATTTCTGTCTGTGTACAGCAAAAGCTTTTCTAGATAAACTCTATAGAGCTTTACTAGAACCTACTATGTTCTAACTTGCAAGCAAATCAGGCCAGATCAAATATCTCAAAAACAAGGAATTCTATTGAGGGTTTAATTATCTTTATCTCCCCAAAGCAGAAAATACCGGAAAGATGCTTGTCTGTGTTTTATTGACACACAAAGGCATTTGACTGTGTGGGTCATGACAAATTATGGATAACATTGCAAAGAATGGGAATTCCAGAACACTTAATTGTGTTCTTACAGAACTTGTACATGGACAAAGGGACAGTTGTTCAAACAGAACAAGGGGACATTGCATGGTTCAAAATTGGAAAAGGCATGTGATGGGGTTTTATCTTTTCACCTTATTTATTCAATCTGTATGCTGAACAAATAATCTGAGAAACTGGATTATATGAAGAAGAATGTGGTGTAACAATTGAAGGAAGACTCATTAACAAATATGCAGAAGACACAACCCTGCTTGCTGAAAGTGAAAAAGACTTGAAGCACTTTTTGATGAAGGTCAAATATTACAACTTTCAGTATGGATTACACCTCAACATAAAGAAAACAGAAGTCCTCACAACTGGACCAATAAGCAGCATCATGGTAAATGAAGAAGAATAATTAAAGTTGTCAATGATTTCATTCTACTCAGATCAGTAATCAAAGTCCATAGAAGCAGCAGTCAAGAAATTAAATGATGGGGGCAAGATGGCGGACTAGGCAGAAGGATTGCACAGACCCTCTTCAACAAAGAAAAGGGAAACCAATTAA
>NW_006921620.1:5466684-5501010 GCF_000298275.1 Orycteropus afer afer | reverse complement strand
AGACATCCTAAAGGGAGTCCTTTGATCAGAGAACTAAAAATAGCAAATAACAACAGACCATTAATACACAAGATAACATAACCCAGAAACCAAAGAAATTAAATGATGTATTGCATTGGGCAAATCTACAAAAGTTTTAAAAAGCAAAGATGTCACTTTGATAACTAAGGTGCATGTGAACCCAAGCCATGTTTTTTTCCATCACCTCATATTCATGCAAAAGTTAGACAGTAAATAAGTAAGACAGAAGAATTGATTTATTTGAATTATGGTGTTGGCAAAGAATATTAAATATACCATGGACTGCCAAAAGAACAAGCAAATCAGTTTTAGATAACAACTAGAATTTCCCTAGGACCAAAGATGATGAGACTTCAACTCATTTATTTTGGATACATCTTCAGGAAAGACCAATTGCTATAAAGAGAAGACATCATGTTTGGTAAAGTGGAGGACCAATGGAAAAGAGGGAAAGCCTCCATGAGATACACTGACACAACAGCTGCAGCAATGGCCTCAAGCATACCAACGATGTTGGAGATGGTGCATTTCATTCTGGTGTACATAAGGTCGTCATGAGTTGGAGCCAACTTGACAGCAACTAACAACAAAATCTCCCTAACAAACACACTCACTCACATACACAGTGGTGGGTATACCCTTTAGCCAAGCTTTTAACAGCAGTGATCACAGTAAGTTCTAATAGGGAATGAGGCCAGTTGCTGTGAGGCAGGTGGCCTCCTATGAGACTTCAATGATGCATCATGATTCATACCTCAGAGGGTGACTGAGGAAATTTTGACTCATGTCCAAGGAAGCTTCTACAATTGCTCCGCCTTGACCTCAGGTAGATTTAGTGAGGATGACATTCTGGATCAGCTTTCCAAAACCTTTCTCTGAGTAGAGCTTGTCTGACTTTCACCTAATGGACAATGATCACCAGTAGGTTAGGAACACACACACCCCAACCAGGCGGGACATAGGGCTTTGGCTTCCTTCCATCACATTGTTTTAACCAGATGAGGTTCTATGGATCAGCTGAGGGCAGGCTGTGTTCCCAGCCATATTGTTTAAAGAAAATAACTGCTTTTCTCCACTGATGAACAGCTGTCAGGAATGAAAGGTAACCTGACAGGGGCTTAAAAGTCATGAAACTCTGTTGACTTTCAATATATTTTGCAAAAATAGTAGTAATAATGGCTTTATTGAGTTCTTGTTATTTGGTTGCTAACCAGAAGAAGGTGAGCAGTTCAAACCCACCAGCTGCTCCACAGGAGAAAGATGAAGCAATCTACTTCCATAAAGGTTTACAACCTTGGAAACCCAATGAGGATCATTATGAGTTGGAACTGACTCAGTGGCAGTGGGTTTTGGTATTGGTTTTACTACTTATGAAACAGTATGATACAGATACGACAGTGGTTAAAAACATGGACTCTGGAGTCAGATTGCTTGGGTTAAAGCTGAAGAACTTAAGCAACTTTTTTTTTTTTTTAACCTCACTGTTCATACAGATGTTATGAGGATTAAATGAGTTATCAGGAGTAAAGCTCTTGGACCAGTTTTCAGCACATAGTAAGCTCTCAGTGTCAACTTTTATTTTTGCAGTGAGGCACTGATTGAGCCCTTCACAAACACTGTTTCATGTGATCTTTAGAGTAAACCTATGAAGTAGGTCCCACCTCAGCTTTACAAACAGGGACACACAAGCCAACAGGAAATGGTATAGCTGGGTGGCATTCTGGTCTGGTTGACTCTTAAGCCCTACACTGTGCCGCTTTCCAAGATGGGGAAGATGAACCAACTTATTAAATGGACCAGATGGCTCAGCACAGAGCATGAGTGTTTGAGAACCTTTTTGTTTTTCTGGAAAGTATCAGGGTACCAATCTAGGGGGACACAACAGGAAGCATGACTGTGAATCGGCTGCCAGATTATACAAGCCAGGATGGAGCCCACGTCATTGCAGGAGTCAACAATGTCACTGGAAGCATCAGCTGCTATTCTAGTATAGATTTCCCTTTAAAACATGAAAGGAAAGTTCAAAGAGAAGAAGCTATATAGCTCCAAAAGTCACATTATTAAAATGTATTTGTTTTCATTAGTTTTTTGTTGTTACAAGGAGAGTTATCCTCTCAGTATCACTATTAATTATGTTCAAGACACACAGTAGTAAAATCATTCTTCTTACAACATTCAGGGCTTCAAACTTAAATGAATTCAACTCAATAAACACTTATTGAGTCCCAATCAGAGCCACAATGAACAAGACATGTACCCGACCTCAAAGAATTTGGTCTCAAGAGCTGTGCTGTCCGATAAAGTAACTGGTTGCCACATGCCACTATTTAAATTTAAATTAGTTGAAAAGAAAAACTCAGTGCCTCCGGTGCACTGGCCACATTTCAGGTGTTCAATAGCTATACATGGCTATCGGGTACCATACTGGACAGAGCAGCTACAGAACATTTCCATCACTGCAAAAAATTCTACTAGCTTGTACTGCTCGAGACCAAAAGATCTTCTTGTTCAGAAATTTTGTGCCCCTTCCTTGTGGTTGGAGTGTGGCTTACTCTGACAGGTTGTCGGGTAGGAAACAGTACCACCCTTCAGCTTGATTCCTGAAGACATAAATTCAGATTCTGTTTCTGCTGCTGCTCTGCTTATACAGACCTTAGGCAAGCCTTTTGCCCCTCTCATCCCAGTTTCTTCACCAGTAAAACAAAGACATCAGACCACAAGACCTCGAAGACTCCTTCTGTGCAAATGTCTCGGGACTCTGTGAGTTAATTGGTAGAACAACATGCCACAGCTAAAAGAAATGGCAAAGAATTTTCAACTCCCAACATGATTTTCTTTTTCATTTTAGAAGTTTAATTTCAGATTCATTCTAATAGACAATACTAAAACTCTATCTATGCAGTTCTAAATTCATTGAACAGATATAGTGAGATTATCCTATTACTTACCTTCGTAGAATGTTGAGGGTTCCCTAAAAAATACTTAAATGTGCATTTTATATGTACTCTGAGCAGTTTACTTCTGATACTTCCTTGCCTCAGCAGCAGACTGATCATTCTTTGTCCCCATAGCAGTGTTGTTGGGTCAAGTACTGACAGGTAATGAGTATCAGGTTCTTGGTCTCTGATTGAGGTTAAAATCTACATATTAGCTTCCCCACAAAAGATCTTTATAAAACAGCAAAGTTTTTGTTATATCTAAAGAGTCCTTGTGTAGCACAACAGTTAAGCTCTCAGCTGCTAACCAAAAGGTCGGCAGTTCAAACCCCACAGCTGCTTTGTGGGAGAAAACACCTGGTGATCTCCTTCCGTAAAGATTACCCACCCACTGCCTAGAATAAATTCTGACTCATAGTGGACCCTACTGGACAGAATGGAAGTGCCCCATAAGGTTTCCAAGCTCTCAATCTTTACAGAAACAGACCTTCCATATCTTTCTCCCATGGAGTGGCTGGTAGGTTTGAATCACCTAACTTTTAGTTAGCAGCCAAGCACTTTAACGTTGTACCAGCAGGGTTCCTTGTAAAGATTACAGCCTAAGAAATTCTATGGACCAGTTCTACTCTGTCATATACGGTGGCTATGAGACAAAATCCACTCGATGGCATCTAACAACAATAATGTTATGTCAATACAGAGGAAATGAATATTTATTGAGGACTTTTTCTAGATGAAAGAGCTCTGCTGGGGCAGTGCCTAAGGCATTTGACTGATAACAAGAAGTTGGAGTTTCAAACCCACCAGCCACTGCACGTAAGGAAGATGAAGAAATCTACTTCTGTAAAGATTTAGCGCCTTGGAAACCCAGAGGGGGTCACTATGAGATAGAATTTACTCCACGGCAATGTTTTTTTTTTTTTTTTCCTGGTTTTCCTGTATGAGGCACTAAATTCCTCCTTCTCATTTAAAGGCCTGGACAATGTTAAGCAGGACAATGCCAGTTTGTGAGAGATTGGCTGAAGGAAGAAAGTTCCCCATTTCTATTAACTCCATGATGTGTGACTACACTAAACAGCATTCCTTAAAGAAATACCAGTTCATTTCCGTCTAAAATAATTATCTTCTTTGAGGAGCTCTGGTAGCATAATGCCTAAAGCACTTGACTGCTAATCAGAAGGCTGGCGGTTCAAACCCACCAGCCACTCCTCGGAAGGAAGGTTGGGCAATCTACTTCCGTAGTGATACTGCCTCGGAAACCCAAAGAGGGATTTGAGTCAGGTCCGACTCGATGGCACATAACAACAATAACATGGTGTTATGTAAGCTTTGGCCCTCCAGATTTTCTCATGTACCTGTGCTTCTCTTTCTCATATCAGCTGGAAAGTTAACAGTTTCCTTTTTTCCCCCCTAATCTAGAAGACTCAGAAAATCACATGGGACCTGCTCCCGGCTGTGGAGCCTGAGGACAAACACTTTAACTCAGAAGGCCCTAAACTAGGTTTGTAGTACCTTGTTCAGACACAGCCCCCAAGTAATAAGAGGCTTTTGGCTTGGGTATAAGGCTATGATGTCCTTAGAGTGGGATTTAGGAATGAAGGGTTTTCGATGGCTGAGCTGGCTTTACATGCTTCTTTCTTATCAGTGTTGTGGCAGCTTGGTTCTCAGGTTAGGTCCTTATAATCTGTCCACTTTTCTCACACCCCCCCCATGGTAACAGTTCTCCTGGAATTACTGGTAGAATTCTCATACTCCATGTGGAAGGCATGGGCCAGTGTACCTCATACAGAGCCACCACCAATCTGTTGGGGGAGGATTGAGTGTTTCTATGATGCTGAACAGGTTTCAGTGGAGCTTTCAGACTAAAACAGACTAGAAAGAAAGTCCTGACAATCTGCTTCTGAAAACCAGCCAATGAAAACCCCATGGACGACAATGGTCCAAACCACAAAGGATCGAGGGGATGGCACAGGACCAGACAGCGTTTTGTTCTGTTGTGCCTGGGGTTGACATGACTCAGAGGTGACTCTATGGTAGCTAACAACAACAACTACTACCCTGGAGAGGTTACTAAGCCTTTTTGAGCCTAAGTTTCCTGGGCTGCAAAATGAAGATAATCAATAATTCCTCTACAAAATGGTTGTGAGCACCTGAAAGGGCTTTGCAAGCCACACAGTGGATGGGGCTAATCCTGCTGCTCCTGAGAGGCTGGGAAGTGGCAGGAGGAATTCTGGGACCAGAGTTGGAAAGTGGGGAGAGAATCCAGGCTCTGCCATTGTCAGCTGTGTGGTCTCAGGCAGATCCCCAGTTTCCTTGTCAGTAAAATTGGCGTTGCAGGTAATGCATAGGCTCTTCATGCTGATTAGTTTGTTCCTTTAAACGGAAATTACAACTACCTGCTAACCAGTCTTCTTGCTTTCTTCCTTGCCTTCTCAAATTCATCCTGCCTCTCCATACTCCCACTCCCAACCAGTGATTTTTCTGAAACAAACTGATCACATATATCATGTTATTATTAGCTGCCATTCAGTCAGCCCTGACTCACGGCAACCCCATGCACAACAGAGCCCTTGCCATCCCCATGATGGGCTGGGTATTGGATCACTGTGATTCATAGGGTTTTCAATAGCTGATTTTCAGAAGTAGATTGCCAGGACTTTCTTCCTAGTCTATTTTAGCCTAGAAGCTCTGCTGAAACCTGTTCAGCATCATAGCAGCATGTAATCGTTCGCTGACGGACAGGTGATGGCTGCACATGAGGTGCATCGGCCAGGAATCTAATCTAGGTATCCTGAACGCAGGATGAAAATTCTACCACCAAACCACCACTGCCCCCTATGTTAAAAACCTTGCAGTGACTCTTTATGGCTTTTTAGAGTTTGCCCAGGGCTTTCCTGGTTTTAGCCCTGAAAATTCCATGTCCCCAGAAAATGGTCAGCTGATTAGTCACGCTACAAACTGCAGTGGGGCAAATGTGATCTGGTTCTCATCAGTCTTTCCAGTGCTCAACTCCTACCACTTACCTCCATCCACTTTGTGCTCTTCTCTCCACATTAGAATTGCCTGGGGAGTTTTTTGCAAAATACTGATGCCCTGGTCCTATCTCTTGAGATTCTGATTTACTTGGTTTGGGATGGGGCCTGGGAGTTGGTAAAATATAAAATTCCCCAGTCATCTACCTCACAGCCAAGTATAAAGGCCATGCTCTCTTCTTGCAAGTCTCCAGATACTCCATGTGCTATTCCCTCTGTATGAGCTAATCTTCCCTGTTTTCCTTCCTGCTCATCCTCATTCTGCTCAAAGGGCAGCCTTCCCTGACCCATCCAGGTGGACTTACGTGCATCCCTCCTCTGGGCTCCCAGAGGACCCTGGGCTGGTTTCCACCAGAATCTGTTCATTCTGTATTACAATTGTTGGTTTACTTCAACCCTCTCCCTCATTAGGTCTTGAGTTTCTTTCAGGAAGAGATTTTATCTTTCTTCCTTGTATCCCTGGAGCCAAGCAGACTCTGGCACATTGCAGACTTTCAGTAAGTATTTGGTGAACAAATTAATCAAGACAAGGCCATCTGACCTCTTGTGAGTTACATTCTAAGAAAGACATTGACACAAATGCCCATAGTGTATTGTAGGAACAAAAGGTTAAGGAAAAAAACAGGTACAGATGCAATATAGACCTTTAATGAATCTATAAAAGTAGACAACCTCTAATATTTAAATTAAAAGAAATTCTTAGTTTCAATCTTTTGTTTTTCTCTTCTTGGGAAGAAAAGAGACATATTAAGAAATTCCTCCTTCACCACTATTAATTGTCATAAAATTGTTACTGGAAATGAATTATCTGACTAAATCAGTTTGGCTCTCTAATATTTGCTTTCTTCCTCCTTGTTCTTCCCTCAGCTGGTCATCCCTGTGTGTTTGGAGAGAGGCAGGAAGGTTCGCTGCTAGGAATGCTTCTCACTCTTTTTAAAACTCTTTTATCGTCAAGCTTTCTGATCTTCAAAGCAGCTTGCATCCAGTGTGACCCCACTCCCTTGCCTCTCCATGCTGGGGAGTTTGAGCCCTGAGTATTTTTGTCATTTGAGGAGTTGCATATTTGGACAGCCTTGGACAGCTGGATTGTACAGTCCTCATGAAACCTGCAGGGCTAAGAGCAAGTCAGCGTTTCCAAGCCTCCTTCCACCCCCAAATCCAGTCACACTGAAAAATTAACACCAGATTCCAGAGCTAAGCAACATTAAGTTTCTAGGTCTTCTTGCATTTGACCCCTCCCCAGGGCAGGAGCTCTTATCCTCTGCCTCTTTGCAGTTGAGTCTTTGCTAGTGCTAGTCAATCTCTCTCAACTTTTATGATTATCTGCAGTGCTTGACCCTGAATAAGTTTGAAAGCTACGACGATGAAACTCAGCTCACCCAACGAGCTCTATCGCTGCTGGAGGAAAACAGGTTCTGGGCCGGTGTGGTGTTCCCTGACATGTATCCCTGGACCAGCTCCTTACCACCCCACGTGAAGTACAAGATCCGCATGGACATAGATGTGGTGGAGAAAACCAATAAGATCAAAGACAGGTGATGTCTCAGGCAATCTCAAAAGACCCTAGCCATTCCTAGAGTATTGGTCAAGGACAAATGGCCCCTCTGGACTCAGACAACCCATCTTCTCACAGTGGTAGGTTTACTTAGAAAAGCATAGAAATACTTTGAGATCAAAGAACTGAGCTAACCAGTTGAATCGGATAGCTTATAGGGAAAAGAGAGTTTGGCTACTCTGTCTTCACACATCTCAAATCAGCACTTGTACCTCCCTGGCTGGCCTTTGTGCAATTTGGTCATAGACCCTCAAGACATTGAATTGACTTCACGAAGAGATGCTACAAATGGGGTTTCTCCAAAGTTGGTGGGAAATTACATTTGATATTGAGTAGGGAGAAGGAGCCCTGGTGGTGCAGTGGTTGAGCCTTGGCTACTAACTGAAAGGCCAGCAGTTCAAACCCAGCAGCCCCTTGGCAAGAGAAATATGTGGCAGTCTGTTTTGGTAAAGATATACAGCCTTAGAAACCCTATGAGACAGTTCTACTCTGTCCTAAAGGTGGTTTTACTGGGTAAAGAATTGAGACTGGGCTCAACCTGTAGATCAATAAAATTAAGTTAAATAAGAGGAAGTAAGATGTTTTGTAAAGCTGGAAGCAGAGTTCTGCTTGAAAGCAAATACAGAATCACACTCTGGCTAATATTCATAACTGAGATGTAAATTCTGAATTAGAAAATAGAATTGGATAGTTTAGAAAGTTTCAACAAAAGTTTCCAAGAGAGCAAGTTCTAAGTGTGCCAGCCAAGTGTGAGTAAGTACTCTGTTCCCATTGACATCCTATGTCCTTCCCTCTGGTTGATTCTCAGGTACTGGGATTCTGGTCCCAGAGCCGATCCCGTGGAAGATTTCCGTTATATCTGGGGAGGGTTTGCCTATCTGCAGGACATGATTGAACAGGGAATCACCAGGAGTCAGGCCCAGGCTGAAGTTCCAGTTGGAGTCTATCTCCAGCAGATGCCTTACCCCTGTTTTGTGGATGACTCGTGAGTACCAGGTTCCCACTCTAACAAACGAATTTGAATCACTGGGGCTGGGGTCAGGTGGGGGTGCTCCAGAGCTCTCTGCAGAGAAACCCAGGGACTAAGGCCAAACTGAGGAGAATGGATATCTGACTGAGAAGCATTCTTCTCCAAGGCCTCATGCGGAGAAGATGAGCAAGTGAGGTGTCAGGGAGAGAGAAAGGAGTTGGTGGTGTGGGTGGAAAAGGAAGGTGAAAATTAAAGCAAGGGAAGTGAGGCTAGGGGAGGGGATAAACACTTTTAAAAAAATTCCCACTACGTAGAGTGTTTGGTATGTAGAAGGGTTCTGGTGGAGTGTTTGCCCAATGGTTGCCAAATCAGCAAATGAGGACTCTGCATGGCAAGTAGGTCCGGTTCCTAGGAGCCTGGGAGTAATGCAGCTACTTCTCTAATTAACATTCCCATGATGTATGCTTAATGAAAAAGTAAAGGAATGTTGGATGAGCTCGGTCACTTCCTCCATGCCCACTCCATCCCCAGGCTAAGGAAGTAGCGACTGTTTTGCTGAACATGGATTTGGGTGGTGGTAGAGACAAGAATAGAGGGAGAAAGGGGCTGGGAGGGCTCATTTGCCATGGGGAATGGGGTCAGAAATGCTCCCAGGACAAGTAGCAGAGACCTACTGGCTTAGAGATTCAACTCCTTGAAGAAAACTGGCAAGTTCCCTATAGTGTGCCTGTGTATCTGAGCCACCAGCCTTCTGGTTAGCAGTCAAATGCCTTAGGCAGAGCTCCACCAGAGCTCCCACTTCTCTGCCAGTCTCTCTCATTCTGCTCCTAAAGGTGGGACTGGTTTTGCCCCTGTATCCACTTCCCATCTCTGCTTACTCTCACAACCTAGACTGACTTCAGAATGTCTACTGACATTTTGAGTTGTTCTCTCTTTAATCTTTTATAGAACAGAGTAAGGAGAAGCAATTGGACTCAACTGCTGAGAGGATCCCTTTGCCCATACTGGATTTTATTTCACTCTCTCACCAGCTAGCTATCTGACGATGTGGGTAGTGCCTCCCCAGGAGGGATTGGGTCATTCGGTGTGGGAGAGCCCTCTGGTGGCCAGTCTACCAGGAGTGCTAACTATGAATTTGCTGTTCTCCTCCTAGGGCCATCTTGAGTGAAAAACCTTTCCCCACTAGAATTCCACCCTGTCACAACACCTAACAGTTTGGGGTCGATAATATCCCCTCAAGACTTTACTAGCAAATTAAGCACAGAGAAAACATGTGTAAAGTTCACAACAAACTAATTCCAAATTATCAAATCCACCAAGCTTCCTGGAGTACATATCTGTAGATCTATTCTCCCTGCGCATGGCTGGTGGAGACAGTGGTTATTAGAGCTCTGGATCACTAACGATTCATTTATTGGACTGTTGTCTCCTGGAAATGCCACATAAAGTAGTTATCTTTTGCCTCTTCCTCTGAATCTAGGATTTGACCCACCAGGGTAGACAGTGCTGGGCTAGCTGACTTCCTTGAGAAGCCAAGTTATTGATCTCACTACCACAATTTCCTCTTGTTTATGGTCCATCTTCTTGGCTTCAGTGCCAGGTAGCATGTACCTATCTATTCCAATCACATCCCATATCATCAAGTCTGTAGTCCTTTCCCAAGAGGGCCTTATATGTATGCCTGTGCTGCATAACACACATGATTTTATGTATACATTTTATCTATTTATTCATTTGGGATAACTAGAAAGCTCTAAAGAAAAAGTAATCTTCCAGGGCAAAAATGCAATGCACTAAATCATTCAAGTCCATTGAATGTCCAGTTGAGATTTTTCTGCTTTTCCTTCCCTTTACCTGGGCTTTGTTTTCAACACAAACATTCAACAAAAGTGTACTCGACCTCCACTGGTTACAGCTACTGTCCTGTTTCTTTCCTCTTGCTTCAGCTTTATGATCATCCTGAACCGCTGTTTCCCTGTCTTCATGGTGCTGGCCTGGATCTACTCTGTCTCCATGACTGTAAAGAGCATTGTCTTGGAAAAGGAGTTGAGACTGAAGGAGACTTTGAAAAATCAAGGTGTCTCCAATGCAGTGATTTGGTGTACCTGGTTCCTGGACAGCTTCTCTATCATGTCAATGAGCATCTTCCTCCTGACAATGTTTATTGTGGTAAGCCAGATAGATGGAGAAGGCTCAGAAAAATCTGTATAGTGTGGTTCTCCCCACACTTCCTCCTGTTAATGAAAATTGTGCCTGGATTAGTTATCTGGCCACCAATGAGAGCATGGAATTTTAGCTGCCTGGCTCTTTCAGCCAAGGGGAAGGCATTCAGAGAGCCAAAACACCCCCAAGGAGCCACTGTATCCTAGCACCCTCCTCCCTACCACATTGTGCTCAGGAGAGCTACTTGATTTTCCAGCACCAGTCCTTGGGTTCTCTTGAGAAGCTGCTATCAGCAGAGCCCAGCACATGTTGATAATATATTCAGAGGACTGCTCTCTTTCCAAACACGGAAGAAATGAGAACAAAGAGTGTTTTTCTGGGATTACTGGCCCAACTACTGGCTAAGGTTAGAATGTGGAAAGCCTTTTCAGTGATGTCATCATCAGAGCCATACCTTTCATGGCTTCCCCAAAGAATATTCTGCCTGCAGAATCTCCAAGATTTTAAAGAATGGAATTTGAAGTCCATCCTTTCTCAGTGATAAAGGGTTTTTATAGCTACAGACAGCATGCATGGCTCCATGCTCTGCCAACATGCAGCTCCCTTGCCAGCTAGACTTGAAAACAAAACTTTGCTTCACAAATACATTGCCATCCCTTCATTTCAGCGCCTTCACAATAGATGATTTATTGTACTTGTTGAATGATAAGAACACCCTAAGTACATACATTTAAATAGATTTTTGATATTTTATTTGTTGGAATCTACAAGCTCCTGATATAGTTTCATCAGGCTTATTTTTCCTCTTTCCATCATCATATTAAGCACTCCTCTGCTTAACGTATGTGGTGACCCATTGAACTCTGGCTGAGTGTCTTCCATTCCATGCTAGACCATACCTGCCACTGACCTAATCCAAGAATGCTCCATTACATACCATGTGTAACCAACACAAGATCCAGTTAAACAAAGTCCTGCCCTTTCTGTTCAGTAAAATGTACCAAGTCTGAAGGATTTTGTTTTCTAATGTTGCATTAAAATACAGTGAGCTTTGGCTTTCACCAAACCCTGTGCTAGAGCCCTTTCACTGTCAATGCTGAAGCAGAGGTCATTCTGCTCAAAGAAGCTGACTTCATCTGAATGTGGCTTTAAATTTGCAAATGGGACCAGAGCTCTACAGGGATAAGGGAAGAAGCTGAGCTCCTGTCTTCCTCTAGGGGCCCAAGTTTCTTCCCATCCTTTGGTCTGCTCCTTTTGGAGATAGTCTGTGTCCTTAGAATTAAAGAAGTCAAAATGCAGAAACATGCCTTACAACGGCCATGAGACTTTGCCTGACTTGACTTTGAGCTTTGCCTTCAATGAAGAATTAGGACTTCAAAGCTTTTAGGACGTGAGGCAAAGAAAGTATCTTGCACAGAAGGGTTTCTCTTTGTGGGAACTGAGGCATTGTTCCAATAAGACGGAAACAGTTTTCCACATCAAAATAGGGTTTTCCTTTGAATGACTTTCCCATCCTTCCCTGTCCCTTCCTCCTCACCTCAACTGCACAGGAAAGAAGCTGGAAGCAGGGACAATGGGAAGGTTCCATTGTTATGTAAGTTACTGAACCAACAATGAAAAGTGGTCATTATAGGAAGCCAAGGTATGAGTGACATCTCTGCTTTGAGTCAATTAGAATTATACAACCCTAAATGTCAGTGGTTTGAACCCACTCACCATCTGTGGGAGAAAAATGTGGCAGTCTGCTTCCATAAGGATTTATTGCCTTGGAAACCCTATGAGGCAGTTCTGCTCTGTCCTATAAGATCATTGTGAGTTGGAATCAGCTTGAATGCAGTGGGTTTGTTTTTTTTGTTGTTGTTTAGAAGTTTGCTATGAGGAGAAACTGGGTTAAGAAACAGATTTCATTCTTTTGAGAAGAGCGACAACCATCTTAATGTTCTTCCAGCCAAAAGCCACATGTTCAGTCATGGACTTGCTTTTGTTGGGTTCCCAGGTGATCACAAAGGACAAGGAGTGGGTTTCCAGGGTAATGTGAAGAACTCTAACACACAGAAGCAAGAGTTTTGAGTCCTAATCTTGCTTTTGATTTAGGTTTCCTCAGACTCTGATTCTAGTTAATCATGGCTCTCTTCCAGTCTGTCATTTGTTTCAGCCTATTTTTCTATCTTTTAATCAGTGCTCAGCAGGCATTAGAGTGTAAAGGAGAAATGGTGGCAATAGCAGATAAGTAGCATATCTGTTCAACTAAACTCTCACATACCCATGACAAACATTGTTAATTGATCTTTTTTTTCTACTAAGAACTTAGTACTTCAGAGAGCCACTACCAATTCATCAGAACCCATTCATGAGATGAATCTATTTGTACCTCTAAGTTCTTGATAAAAGCCAGGATGATCTTTATATATTTGGACATATCTTTATTCAAATGGCCTAATAAATTTGAGCATCTCAATTTACCCAATAGTGTCGCTAGGCAGAAGCCCACTTACTGGAAGTCGCTGATTTGGTCCTATTTTCTACAGAGCCAAAGTGATTGACTCACTGGTTAATGTAGAAGATACTGAATATTACCCACAGGCTTTAAGAAATGCATTTGAGTGATGAACATGAGTGAGGAGAATCAATCCATTTCTAGGTGATGTAGCTTAATCATTGATTTTTTTTTTTTTTTTTTAACCAATGTAAGTGGAAAATCTTAGTCTACAAATACAAATGATCAAATCAGCAGGCTAGACTCCATTAAAATATTAAAGCTTGCTTGACTGATCTCAACAACCTCCCTCACTTCCCATCTACTCCATTTACCCAAGGCTCTGTTGATGCTCCCAGACCTCCTACACATGTCTTCCTCTGCTCTAGACATACTTATCCACATCATCCCCTCCTCACCAAGGATTTGTTTACTTAATAATAATTACTAGTGACTGATGTTGTTGGGTGCTATCAAGTTGATTTCCACTCACAGCAACCCCATGTGATAGAGTAGAACTGTTCCATAGGGTTTCTAACACTGTAATCTTTACAGGAAAAAGTTGTCAGGTCTTTCTCTTGCAGAGCCACTGCATGGATTTGAACTGCCATCCTTTCAGTTAGTAGCCAGATGCCTAACCATTGTATCATCAGGGCTTCTCTAATGACTGCTAGACAGCCCGAAGTGTTACCTTTAGTGTCCCAGGGAAAATGGCATTTGTAGGATTAAGAGACTCAAAGCATAGAGTCTCTAAATATGGACATGTAGGCAACAGCAGGCTGGTGGGTGAGATCCTTCTGTGGCAGAGGACTTCTGGGAGCCCTGGGATCACCGCAGAGAGGTCTCCCTTGAATATGGGAGGAAACTGCTGACTTTTGGCCTCTTTGATTTCAGCATGGAAGAATTCTACATTACAGCAACCCATTCATCCTCTTCCTGTTCCTGTTGTCGTTCTCCACTGCCACGATCATGCAGTGTTTCCTGCTCAGCACCTTCTTCTCCAGGGCCAGCCTGGCCGCAGCTTGCAGTGGCGTCATCTACTTCACCCTCTACCTGCCTCACATTCTCTGCTTTGCCTGGCAGGACCGGATGACGGCCAATCTGAAGATGGCTGTGGTGAGGGGTCATCCTGACATGTGATTCATTTCCTCTGAAGGAACTACAGCTCAGCCTGTAGGACTAGTATCCTCTAAGGAGGCCCGCTTTGTGTTGGTGTAAAGGGGCTGAAGGCTAAAAGCCACAAAGGCAGAAAGTGGGAGAAGATTTTACACAGCATAACCTAATAGTTACTCCTCATCCAACCTGCCTGATGAATCTGCCCAAGGAAGTAATTGAAGTATCAGTCCAATTCACAGGTCCCTTTGTTTATCCATAAGAGGACCACCAACAGGGCATGTCACACCATCTCTTATCCTGGTGTTTGCAAAGATTCAGATTTTCTATCCAGAATGAGTTTTCCATAAATTAAGTTTTGGTCTCTCTCCAAAATAACTTGAACTGGGGTAGTTCTGCAAATGTCTTTAAAATGCTCCTTTAGGGGGAACAAAAAAGGATAAAGAGATGACCCAGTCTACACAGGACCACATAACAGTCAGGAGAAGGCTCCAGGACTTGGCTTGTGGTTGCTAAGAGATCTCACAGTTCACAATGCCCACACAGTCTTTTCTCTAATTGTTTTCAAATGAGCCATTTCCATCCCTTATTGACACAGGCTAAGCAACATCTGGGCCCTATAACCAAAGCAACACCAAACCAGTTGCCATTGAGTCCATTCCAACTCAGTGCAACTCTATGAGTGTCAGACTAGAACCGTGCTGCATAGGGTTTTCAATGGCTGATTTTTTTTTTTTTTTTTTTTTTTTTTTTTTTTTTTTTTGTGATTTGGGTGAAAGTTTACAGAGCAAATTCATTTTCCATATAGCAGTTCATACACATTTTGTCTCGTGACATTGACTGCAATTCCCCACAATGTAACAGCTCTCTTCCCACTTCCACCCCATAGTTACCTCTTCCCTGTGTCCTTCTCTCCCATGCACTCCTGCCCCCTAGTTGTCTCCCTGTGCATACGCTGCCCTTCTATTCTCCCATGATTGATCTTTCCAAGGAGTATATCTACCTGATGTAAATGTTCAGCTCATATGTCTGTCTGTTGTTTGGTCAGAAGCCACAGGAGTGAGTTCAATTCCAGACTTGAAGGGCAGCTAGGGGCCATAGTCTCAGGGGTCTCACTAGGCTCTGTCAGAATGGCAAACCTGGTCTTTATAATTCTGAGTTTTATTCTACTTTGTTCTCCCTCTCTATCCAGGATCTCCTACACAGATCCCCTTCTGAGTAGTTGACAGTGGTAGCTGGGCACCATCTAGTTCTTCTGGTCTCTTAGTCATAGAGGCTGAGGATCGTGTGGTCTACCAGTCTCTTGGACTAATTGTTTCCGTGTGTCTTTGGTTTTCTTCATTCTTCTTTGCTCTGGGTGAGGAGAGACCCACATTGTTGCATCTAACTGGCCTCTTGCAAGCTTTTAAGATACCAGTTGCTACTCACCAAAGTTTTGGAACAATGTTTTTGTGTAGTATGTTATGCCAATTGAGCTTGATATCCCCTTTGACCATGGTCCTGAGCCCACAGGTCCAACTACTTCCACCTTCTGGGTAGCTGGTTGTGGCCAAGAAGTCACTACAACCATGTCTGTTGTCAGCTCTACTATATACCTGGCCATTCTTACAGCACATACAAATACACTTGTAGAAACATCATCTGCCAACCTTATACATGGTCATGGGCACACTGCCCCCTGCCTGGACAAACCTGATTGTTCAGCCTGTCCATCCATCTATCCACCTGTAGATCACTGTTTGCCATCACTGACAACATAGTACTGTATGTGCAAAAGGGTTCATCTTAGTTGTCTGTACCTCCCACGCACCTCTCTATGTCTTCCTCTTCCTCAATGTCACCATGTTGATCACTCACATTTGGTACATTGCCCTTCCCTTCGCCCAAATCAATGTTTCTACCTGTCTAGCAGTGTTCCCTCCCCTCCTTCCCACCCCAGGTAACCAAAAAAAGTTTTGTTCCTTTCCTTGACTTTTCACAATAGTGAACTAATACAATATTTGTCCTTCTGTGATTGACTTATTTCACTCAGCATAATGTTCTCCAAGTTCATCCATGTTATGCAGTGTTTTGCAGGTTCTATATTATTCTTTAGGGTTGTAAAATATTCCATTGTGTGTATGTACCATAGGTTGGTTATCCATTCTTCTGTTGATGGGCACCTAGGTTGTTTTCATCTTTTTGCTGCTGTAAATAGTGCTGCAATGAACATGGGTGTGTATATATCTGTTCTTGTCCTGGCTCTCACTTCTTTAGGATACATACCTAGTAATGAAATAGCTGGCTCAAATGGTATTTCTAATTCCAACTTTCTAAGGACTTGCCATACTGCTTTCCACAGTGGTTATATCATGTTATAGTCCCACCAGCAGTGTATGAGAGTCCCAATCTCTCTGCATCCTTGCCAGTGTTTGTTATTTTCTGTCTTGTTGAACTTTGGTATTAATGCTGAGGCCAGATGGTATCTCATTGTTGTTTTGATTTGCATATCTCTAATGGCTAATGGGGAGCTCTGGTAGCATAGTGCCTAAGGCACTTGACTGCTAACCAGAAGGCTGGTGGTTCAAACCCACCAGCAACTCCTTGGAAGGAAGGTTGGGCAATCTACTTCCATAGTGATACTGCCTCAAAAACCCAAGGAGGGGTCGCTATGAGTCGGGTCCGACTCGATGGCACATAACAACAACAACAATGGCTAATGATTGTGAACATTTCTTCATGTGTTAGTTGGCTGCCTGGATACCCTCTTTGGTGAAGTGTCTATTTATGTCTTCTGCCCATTTTTGAACTGGATTATTTGTCTTTTTGTTGTTGAAGTATTGGAGTTTTCTATAAATTTTAGAGATAAGTTCCTTGTCAGATATGTCATTGCCAAATATTTTTTCCCAATCTGTACATTCTCTTTTTACTTTTTTGGAGAAGTCTTTGGAAGCACATAGAAATTTAGTTTTCAGAAGGTCCTATTTATCTATTTTATCTTCTGCTATTTGTGCATTTTGGGTTATGCTTGATAGTCGATTTATGCCCTATATACTTACTCACTGCCATTGAGTGGTATCTGACTCATAGTGACCCCTTCTTGGGTTTCCAAGGCAGTATCACAGTATCTTTATGGAAGTAGATTGCCCAGTATATGTGTGTGTGTGTGTGTGTGGGGGGGTGTATGCATATATGTGTGTGTGTGTGTAGGTATAGGTATATGTATATATGTGTGTGTGTGTGTGTGTGTGTATATATATATATACATACCATATATAAGGGCCCCTAAATTTGCCCCTAGTTTTTCCTTGAGGAACTTTCTGGTTTCATATTTAAGTCTTTGATCCATCTGGAATTAGTTTTTGTGTATGGTGTGAGGTACAGTCTTGTTTCATTTTTCTGCAAATGGCTATCTAGTTTTGCCAGCACCATTTGTTAAAGATACAATCTTTTCCCTATTTAATGGATTTCAGCCTTTTGTCAAAGATCAGCTGACCATAGGTCGATGGATCTATTTCTGGGTTCTCAATTCTATTCCACTGGTCTATGTGTCTGTCATACCAATACCAGGCAGTTTTGACTACTGTGGCTGTATAGTAGGTTTTACGATCTGGGAGTGTGGGGACCTCCTACTTCTTCTTCAGTAGTGATTTGCTTATCTGAGATTTCTTTCCTTTCTTAATAGCTGGTTTTTCAGTACTAGGCTCTCCTGGAGTCTAGAGGGTGCAGTTCTCCAACATTTCTTTGTCCTCAAGAATCTCCCTGTCCACAGTTCTGTGCTCAGTAGAGTCAAGAGAACTGCTACCTGCCTGTGGTTTGGGGAAAGATCTTGGTCTAACTTGTTCTCACCACTCAAACTTATTTGCCTTCTGAGTTGCTAGGGCATTTGCCTTTTTCTTATGTTAAATAAGTAAGTAATTGCTGCCATTTACAACACCCAATTTTCTAAAATAATTACAGTAGTTAACAAGAAAGCCTTTGACTCAGCCCCAGAGCTGGCCTATTGGAGAAATTTTGGTAATCATTGGGTAGAAAGCCGCTAGGTACTAGCTTCATGGGTGTGTGGATCTACCAAAAGCAACTGTGTGTGAGGCTGGACTGAGATTTTTAAAAGGGTTTTCATGAAAATATAGCTAGAGAGTCCCTTCCTTCTGCAGAGAGGTACTCTGAACCCCTTTCTGGGTCCCCTAAACTACAAAGTGGCCTCTCAGCAGAGGAAATTCATATAGCAAATGCTTCTCACATGTTTTTGTGCTTTCTGCCTGGTCAGTGGCCACCCATTGAGGTTGGTTGGGGAGCTTCTGCTTCAGGCTTCTTTCTGCACTCCACCTATTCAATTTACTTGTTTTCTGCACAGAGAACAAAAGGAAATGACCATCTCTAGTCTTGAGATGGGGAAGGGTGGTAGTCAGTGTCAAGCTTTTCTGGCATTGGGGATCATGGGACCTTCCCCTGACTAGCCTCCTAGCCTGACCAAGGAAACTGATGACCTTTGTGAACTCTTCAAATGGGATTTTCCCTATGCATCTCATGTTAGCATCTTTGTTCTGCCAAGCAGTATGTGATCTGAAGAAAGAGATAGGGAGACAGGGAAAGAGGGAGGAAGGAGAACATGAGGTACTTTAATCCTTGGGTTTGTCCTGCTGGGTAGCATTTCTTTGTCTTCCTCATTGCACTACAACTCAACTGTATCCCATTGAACAGTTAAGAGGGAGCCTGGTGGGTATTGGGCAGGGGTCCCCAAGGCCTGAGAAACATTTCCAGAATTATTTTCCAATAGGAAGACTATGTTAACCCCACCCTTAGGTAAGCTTACACTCAGAAACAACATGAATCTTCTTTTGGCTCTTCCCCTTCTTTGTGGGCTTTTGGGTGCTGTTGTGTTGGGTGAAAGACCATCTGCTCATCTCCCAGGCCCCTTGTGCCCCACTGCAGAGCCTGCTGTCTCCTGTGGCATTTGGGTTTGGCACTGAGTACCTGGTTCGCTTTGAAGAGCAAGGCCTAGGGCTGCAATGGAGCAACATTGGCAATAGTCCCATGGAAGGTGATGGGTTCAGTTTCCTGCTGTCCATGAAGATGATGCTCTTTGATGCTGCTCTGTATGGCTTGTTTGCCTGGTACCTTGATCAGGTGTTTCCAGGTAAGTATCCCTCTCAATAGAGTAAAGGTAATTGGGTTCTTTGGATCCCTAAACCCATTGCCATCAAGTTGATTCTGACTCATAGCTACCCTAGCCTTCCCCCATTTCATCTACTTTAAATGTCATCATTTCTAAGCTCTTTGAATTTATGCTCTTAGAATCAGCATTTGAAACTTAAATCTAGATGTCAAAAATCCATCAGCAAATCCAATTGGCTCTACTTTAGAAATATATCCGGAGTCTGGTCCCACTTCCACCACTACCTGCTCAGTCCAAGACTTCATTTTCCACCCTTATCTCACACCAGTCCATTTTCCACATTGTATTCAGAGAGATCCTTTTAAGAATCTAGTTCAGAATGTGTTAGCGCCTATTCAAATCCCTCCAGTGGCTTTTCATCTCATTCAGAGTAAAATCCAAGGTCTGACCTATGATCTACTACAATTTCTGGCCTCCATTTTCCTCATCTCATGCTCTTCTCCCCTATGTTTCCCTGCTGCAGCCACCCCAAGCTCCTTACTGTACTTCAACACACTGTATTTCTTCCTCAGACTCTTTGCATCTTCTATCCTTACTGCCAGAAACATGGTCCCTCACTAACCCCTCTCCCTGCCTCCCACAATTTGTAGACTCGATTCCTGTTCAAATGTCACCTACCACAGGGTTTTTTCCTGACTGAAAATATCTAAATATCTATCCCTATATAAATAGTCTTCCTTCAGTTCTCCTGTCCCCTTGCCTATTTTGTTTTTTAAACACTCTTTACCACCTGAGATGATATACCTTTATGTTTGTTTATTGATGGTCTACACTCAAGAGAATATGGGTAACATCAGCACAGATACCTGGTTGTTTGATTCATTGTCATTGGCACATTGCCTAGATGAATGCCTGATATTTGGTGGACACTGAGAAAATATTAGTAATAACCAAGAAAACCCTATGGGGGCAATTCTATTCTAAGAGGTGGGGTTTCATAAGTCAGGGTTGATTCGAGGGTAGCTAACAACAACCACAACAACATGTTGCAGCATGGAAAATCAACTCCTAACCTGGGTGTTTGTACAGTTTTGTATCTGCTTTGCATAAAATTGAATTTCCCTTCAAATTAGCATTTCCTGGTAGTTCAGAGTGTCTCCTCTTTTTGAAAGATCTCCTAGTCAACCAAAAGTCACCTTGCATTATGTCAATGGTGGGCTGGTCTCCATCCTATGACCAGAACAGGCAGGGGAGAGAGAGACTTGGCCTTGTCCCTGAGGAGGATGAACTCAAGGCTCTCAGACCATCTCAACAACCAGGAAGTAGGAGAAAGAATGCTACATGGAAAATCAGAAGGTCTGGGTGGAGAGCCTAGCTATGCAACTTTGAGCAGCACACTTGATCTTGCTTAGCGTGTGTTTCTGCTGTCTCATGGGCCCATTGGGAAGAGATAATATAAATGAGAATTATTATTTGGGTTAAAATGTCAACGTGTGCCTAACTCAAGCAATTTATTTTAGCCAAAAGCTTTCACTTTGTTCAACAACTATTTACTGAGCAGCACTACATGTTGGGGAGTCAACAGAGGCAGGTTCTGGGAATGGAGGGGTGAACAAGACTGATGTAGGTCTGCTCTTGAGGGACCGGCAATCTAGCAGTGGAGAAAGCCATGAAACACGTGATGACTATTAAATAGTATTCTCACAAAATCAATATTTTGCAGGGAATAAAACTTGCTGAGAGAACTGAACTATAAATTTGGAGTTTTGACACTGAAATCCAAATGAAGCCAGTAGAATGGGGTGGTTAAGAAAAGTATTAGAACTGAATACCTGAGTGCAAATTCCTGTACCTCTATTTAATTAGCCATGACCTTGAGCAGATCATTCAACTTCTATGTTGCTTCAGCTTCCTCATCTGTAAAACAGTACTACCTATTTGCTAGAGTTGTTTTGAGAATTAAATTATTTAACTCCTGAAAAGTGTTTATAGCACAGACAGAGCATCCAACAAATATTAGTGATCATCATTATTATTATTATCTGGTAAGTGTTGGAAAAGGATAAAGTTAATTGTTCAATGAGATATTTTTTTGGTGAAAAAAAAAAGGTCAACTAAGATCATTAATCTCAGTGTTGCTAATTCTAGCCAAGAACATAGACTGTATAAAAACACTGAGAGAGCAGACTCTGTGGTAGCCATGTTACGGTTAATGAACTTGAAATATTTATAGTTATAATTTGATGTTCACATACATATAAATTCAAACTCTTATAAAACTATGATAAAGTGAGATAAGAAGACTATTTAGACTTTTTATCTGGATCTCTATTTTTAGGGGATTATGGAACCCCACTTCCCTGGTATTTTATTCTGCAAGAGTCCTACTGGATGGGAGGTGAAGGTGAGTTATTTAAAAACAAAATCTTCATGTTTGAAACTAGCTCCTTTGGCCCTTTGTGGGCTATGTGTGGATTGTAGAAGTAGACTTTATGTCATGGGTATGATTCCTGGGGAGTCAGCCACCACCTGAGAGCTCTGCCACCATGGCAAGGCATCACAGCTTTTGGGAGCCCATCTTTCTTGTTTCCTGAGAGACCCTGGGCTAGAGCAAGTGGCTGAGCACTGATAAACCCTGGGTCCTATATGTCTTCCTGGTGGATTAAATTACCTTATTGAATGAAGGACAAATCACTGCCTGGTGCAAATGACTTTTGCAATTTCCCAGATTAAGGCAAAGAGAATTATGAAGAAATTGTTGCACTCATCTTCTGATGCCTGCTTTTTTTTTTTTTTTTTAAATTCCTCTCCACTTTTTCAAAATATAAATTAATCAATTATTCCAAGGTGATGGCCCATCCAGAGGTCAAGATGGGGCTATTGATCTTCAAGGCAAATATTCCCAGGCTGTCCTGGGGTTGATTTTTCTTGTGGTCCAGGGAGGAGGACTGAAAGATTGGCCTGGAATAATATTAGATACAATTTACCCATCTGTCAATAAAAAAAACCAAAAATCAAATTCCCTACCGTCGGGTTGATTCCGATCTATAGCAACCCCTCCTTGGGTTTCCGAGGAGGTATCTCTACAGAAGTAGATTGGCCAGTCTTCCTTCCATCTGTCAATGGAAGCTTCCATATTATTATGGTGCTGAACAAGTTCCAGCAGAGCTTCCTGACCAGGAAGAAAGGACTGGCAATCTACTTCCAAAAATCAGCCAATAATAACCCTATGTATTGCAAAGCTTTGATATACTATTGATCATGGGAAGGACACAAGGCTGGACAGCATTTTGTTCCATTGAGCACAGGATCATCAGGAGTTGGGGGCCAACCTGATAACTACTAACAACAACAATGAACCTTTCCTATTGGGCAAGACAGGAAGCCCAGGGAGAGTTCTAGAAACAGGGAAAACTATAGACTCCTTTGTGAGGTATGAGGATGCAAAGAAATTTCAGAAGTATGAATCTAGGGACTCACCTGGAGCTAGGAGGTTTTGGGAGCAAAGAAAATTCTTTCCAATCTGTTATTTTCCTCACCTCTCTGCTCTTTACTTTGTAGTACTGGGCCTGGGCCAGGATTTATCCTTCAGGCACCAAGATAGATGTTTGTTTGTCTAGGGAATTAAACTAGATCATTTAAAAGGCCTTTTTTTTTTTTTAATGGCTCAAACAAATAGCACTTCAACAACTCAGTATTTCAGTATTTTTCCATTATGTTGGTCTGTCAGTCTCATATATATATATATATATATATATATAGATAGATAGATATAGATATAGATATATATATATCTGCTTTTAAATTTCTACTGTCATAAAGTTACAATCCCATCACTGGTGGGAATTTTCCACCTAGCAGTGTGTTCCTGCAATGTTTCTAATGTCAATGAATGTTAGGACTTGTGGCATTTTCTTTCTCTGCATTCCCAGTAGATATTCTCCCTCACACACACACACACACACACACACACACACACAATCTTAAGACAAATGTCCTTTTACAAAAGGTGAATCACGTATATTTTTGCTGATAGAAGCCAAATATTTTTCATTAATTTCACGGGCTAGACTGTAATGGATTCCTAAATTTCTAAAATTAGAAAAGAGCTGAGTTTCTCACCCAGCCCCCTCTTTTCACAAATGAAGAAATAAAAGACAAGAGATACGCCAAGGTGACTTGGGGCACAGTCTGGAAATGGGACATGGATTTCCTGGCAAAGGACTCATTCCAGTGACTAAAACTATTTAGAAGGCGATTTCCCCTGCTATTTTATTACACGTTAGTACAGTGTGTTAGCTATTAAAGTGATCAAAGGAATGTGGGTAATAAGTTTAAAAATCCTTTCAGAGTAGAAATAGAAGTACCGGCTGAGGAGCGTCCCTGACCACCAGGTCTCATTGCTTGCTGCTCCATGTATACTCTAAGTCTTCCAAGGGAGGAGTGGACAGAGAGAGATACTACTTGGCTACTGCATTAAAAAAAAAAAAAAAAACTTGCCTTGCTCACATGAGGCCAGCGACTTTAGGTGCCTGGAAATAGCACTTTCCTCCTGCCTTGCTTTCCTGTTTGGTTGACTCACTCTTCTGCTTCTCTTCCCCTTCCAAAATGTCCTGATGTCCTTTTAAACCTAATGCCAAGTTTACAAAACGTGCCTTTCCCTCTCCCTTTCTCCTCTTTCTCTGTCTCTGTCTCTGTCTCTCTCTGTGTTTACACCTCTCAATTTGTCCAGGCCTGTACCTCACCAAAAGGAGCTCTGGTGGAGTAGTGGATAAGGCATTGGCTGCTAACCAGAAAGTCAGCAGTTCAAACCCACCAGCCGCTCCACAGAAGGAAGATGGGGCATCTACTTCCATGAAGATTTACAACCTCAGAAACCCAAAGAGGATCAGTATGAGTCGTAATCAACTTGATGGCAGTGAGTTTGGTTCTGGTTTTGTACCTCACCAAACTAGTTGCCCTTGAGTCTATTCTGACTTTTGGCAATCCCATTTGTGTCAGAGTAGAACTTTGCTCTGTAGGATTATTTGTTTTATTTTGTTTTTTATTATGGTGAAAATGTACAAACCAAAACATCCACCAACACAGTAACTTCCACATTTACAACTCAATGACAGGGATTACCTTTTCCACATTATGCCACAATTAAGCCTAACCTCATTCAAAACCACAAGTAACATGAACTCAGTGTCACCCAAACAAAAACTCCCTCTTCACCTCTCCTTCCCACCCCCAATAACCATTAATAATCTTTGATTTCTAAACATTTGCTTGTTTAATATAAGTGAGATCATACAGTGTTTGTCCTATTGTGACTGACTTATTTTGTTCAGCATAATGTTTTCAGAGTTCAATCATGTTGTTGCATACAATTATCTTCATGGCTGTATAATATTCCATTGCATGTGTATAGCACATTTTGTTTATCTATTCATCTGTTGATGAACATTTTGATTGTTTCCACATTTTGGGTATTGTGAAAACTGCTGCAATGAACATTGGTATACAGATTACTGTTTGTGCTCCTGCTTCCACTTCTTCTGGGTGTATACCTAGGATTGGGATTGCTGGGTCATATCATAGTTCTATGTTCAACTTTTTGAAGAACTGCCAAACTGTTTTCCACAGTGGCTGCACCATTTTACATTCCCACCAGCAGTGGATGAGGGTTCCAGTTTTTCTACAAGCTCACCAACGTTTGTTTTTTTGTTATTTTGATCATTGCTATTCTAATGGAGATTAGGTGATATTTCAGAAGGTTTTTGATTTGCATCTCCCTAATTAATGAAGGAGCCCTAGTGGCACAATGGTTAAGCTCTCAGCTGCTAACTGAAAGGTCGGCAGTTTGAACACAACAGCTGATCCACAGAAGAAAGATGTGACAGTCTGTTTCTATAAAGATTTACAGCCTTAGAAACTCTACCGGGCAGTTCTACTCTGTCCTATAGGGTCACTATGAGGCAGAATCAACTTGATGGCAGTGGGTTTGGGGTATTTTTGGAATGGTTGATGATGTTGAGCATCATTTCATGTGCTTATTGACCATTTAGGGGCTCTGGTGGCATAGTGCCGAAGGCATTTGACTGCTAACCAGAAGTCTGGCAGTTCAAACTCACCAGCCACTCCTCAGAAGGAAGATTGGGCAATCTACTTCTGTAGTGATACCACATTGGAAACCCAAGGAGGGGTCACTGTGAGTCGGATCCAACTCAACAGCAGTGACTTAATTAGTTAGTTATTAACTATTTGGATATCTTCTTTGGTGAAGTGTCTGTTCAAGTCCTTTGCCTTTTTTTTTTGATTGGGTTGTTTGTCTTTTTATTGTTACACTGTTGAAGTTGTATATATATATATATTTGGAGATTAGGCCTTATCTAGTATATGGTTCCAAAAATTTTCTCCCAATCTGTAGGTTGTCATTTTATATAGGTTCTATATAGGGTTTCTCATGAGTATGTACAATTAAGGGTTCTGGAATTCCAATTCTTCTCAGTGTTATCCATAATTTGTTATGATCCACACAATCAAATGCTTTTGCATAGTCAATAGACCAGGAGGCTGTCATTCAAACAGAACAAGGGGATACTGCATGGTTTAAAACCAGGAAGGGAGTGCATCAGGGTTGTATCCTTTCACCATACTTATTCAATCTGTATGCTGAGCAAATAATCCAAGAAGCTGGACTATATGAAGAAGAATGTGGCATCAGGATTGGAGGAAGACTCATTAACAACCTGTGATATGCAGACAACACAACTTTGCTTGCTTAAAGTGAGAATGACTTGAAGCATTTACTGGTGAAGACTGATGACTATAGTCTGCAATATGGATTACACCTCAGTATAAAGAAAACAGGAGCTCTGGTAGCATAGTGGCTAAGTCACTTGCCTGCTAACCAGACGGCTGGCTGTTCAAACCCACCAGCCACTCCTCGGAAGGAAGGTTGGGCAATCCTACTTCCGTAGTGATACTGCCTCGAAAACCCAAGGAGGGGTCGCTATGAGTTGGGGCTGACTCGACGGCACATAACAACAACAACAACAACAACAACAATAAAGAAAACAAAAATCTCCACAACTGGACCAATAAGCAGCATCACAATAAATGAAGAAAAGTTTGAAGTTGTCAAAGATTTCATGTTACTTGATTCTATAATCAACACCAATGGAAGCAGCAGTGAAGACATCAGATGACATATCACATTGGGCAAATCTGCTGCAAAAGACCTCTTTCAAATGATGAAGAGCAAAGATGTCTCCTTGAAGACTAAGGTGCACCTAACCCAAGCCATGGTATTTTCAATCACCTCATATGCATGTGAAAGCCAGACAACAAACAAGGAAGACTGAAGAAGAGTTGATGCTTTTGAGTTGTGGTGTTGGGGAAGACTACTAAAAGTACTGTGATCTGCTAAAAGAACTAACAAATCTGTCCTGGAAGAAGTGCAGCCGGAATGCTGTTTGAAAGCAAGAATGGCCAGACTTCATCTCACTTACTTTGGTCATGTTTTCAGAAAGGACCATTCTCTGGAGAAGGATGTCATGCTTGGTAAAGTGGAGGGTCAAGGAAAAAGGGAAAGGCCCTCAAGGAGATGGATTGACACAGAGGCTGCCACGATCGGCTCAGGTATAGCAAGGATTGTGAGGCTGGCACAGAACCAGGCAGTGTTTCGTTCTGCTATGCATAGGATTGCTATGAGTCGCAGACTACTCAATGGCACCTAACAACAACACATAGGGTTTCTATACAGGGTTCTACATGTGGTTTACATAGGGTTCATAGGGTTTACAGTGACTGGTATTTTGGAAGTTAATTGCTAGGCTTTTCTTCCCAGGTGTCTCTTGGTAGAGTCAAACCTCCAACTTTTTGGTTAGCAGCCAAAAGGGTGGAGGTTTGAGCCCACCCAGAAGTGCCTTGGAAGAAGGCAGATCTACTTTCCAAACCTCAGCCATTCTTGGCTTTCACTGCCTTGAGCCTCAGATGGGCAGAGAGAGTGATCATCATGCCTCAGTTTCATTTTCTGTACATGAGGAATAGACTATCTCCTAAGGTGTTGTAAGCACTTTTTGAGATGAAAAATCAGGGCAGACAATTGAAAGATGTGTATAGTTTAGAACAGTGCTCGAGGTGTAGTAAGCACTACATTAAGTTAATTCCTATCATCATGGTCACGATTATTATCAACATCATTGTATCTCCCCTAGCGCCAAGCGTAATGCTTTATTTACACCTCGAGATGCCTCCTCAGTGTTTGTTAAATTGGATAAACCTGCTTGTTTAACTGGCAAAATGAAAACCCAAAAAACTCAGCCATTGGGAACCCTATGGTGTGCATTTCTACTCTGACACGTACACAGGGTTGCCGTGAGTCAGAATTGACTCCATAGCAACTAATTTTTCTGGGACCTCAACCAGTCTCAACTCTGATATTAAAAATCAGGTCAAGATACTAATAAGGTGGATTTCTCAGGTAAACCATTCCTCAAGCTGTAATTTAAACTGAGTGCCCCTCGTATTACCTGGAATGCACTTTTAGTCAGGGTTTACTATGACTTTGATATGTTCTAGATTGTGATGAAAATTACTAATCTGTCCTAAGAAAATAACCCAATTCAAATCCAATCCTGATTTTCTCATTTTTTAAAAATCATTTCTAACATTGTGGGTTCCTTCTGGTGTGGTAACAGGATGAGGAGAAACTCCAAGCCTTCCTATTATGAAAGTTGCTGGGACTTGGGAAGGATTGCACCATCCAATTAGCGGGAGGCACCACCAGCTGGGTTCAGTGCTTCTCAGACCCACGGCAGGTCTGAGACTGGTGGGCCTGCATGGGGTCTGGTCTTCAGGATACTGACTTGGACTTCTGAGGAAACAGGGCTTTCCCGTTATCTTAAGAAACTCGTTTGCTCTCCCTACTTCTCTCCTCCTTTCCTGTCTTTACTGATTCTCAGCTCTGACTGGGGAGTAACACTGGCTTTTGTTTGGTACAGGGTGCTCAACCAGAGAAGAAAGGGTCCTGGAAAGGACCGAGCCACTAACAGAAGAAATGGAGGATCCAGAGCACCCAGAAGGAATAAATGGTAAAAGCCCCAGACAAAAGAACATAGAGCAGAGACAAGTAGAAGGCTCTAAACACTGCTAAGAGTCTTGCAGACAAAGACACCTCATGACTAGGGTGAACTGAAACCCAGAAAACTGACTCTCTGTTGATGAGTGTTAAACCTGGTACCCTTCAAGGGTCCAGCTGCATGTGTGTGGAATGAGTGGTCCAGCCCAGACATGAACACATATTTCCTGGAGAAAGCAAATCCCAAGTATGTAGTGTGTCTATGCCCTTGTTAGGGAAATCCCAAGTGAGTTGCACAAATGTGCTGACTTCCGAGGATTTAGAGAGAACAATAACTTGGGTCACTGGGCCTTAAAGCGGATGTGAGCTATAAGGAAAGACAAAAATAAATGCAATGCCTTGCTTGTGTGCACAAGGCGAATGAGAGCTCCGGGAGAACTGACCACACTTCACTCAGATTGACAAATCTGGAAGCCCATTCACTCAAACCATCAAAAGCCTTTCCTGGTAGTGGAAGTTACCTAATAATTCCTGAACTGATGGACTAGGTTGACAAATGTTATTTCTCCAGCCTTTGCTATTCTTATCTTCTCTCTGGAACCAGTATGGTACTTTTCCCAAGGGTTTCCATTCCCTAAGTGTGTGACATTTCTCTCTGGATGCTAAAATGCTTTCGCTACCATCATCCTTGTTTTAGAGGGCAGCATGGTCCCTGGACTTTGCCTGAGTGGATTAAGTCCTTCATGTTCTATCCCTACCTCAGATCTGCTTCCTACCACTGAGGCCAATGACCCACAGAACTCACAGAGCTGGTTTGCAGCCACTAGTGCCTCTGGGAAGACCCTGCTCCCAGAGTGAAACTCCAAGGCCAAAATTAGGGGTTTGGGGTCTAGTCTCACCTCAGTCACCGGTGAGGCCAGGAGGAACAGAAGGAGCAATGGGATACTTTTTGCAGGGGAGTAAGTGCTCAGAATGACGATACTGAGAAGGTAAATCAATAATGTTGTGTGGGTTGAACTGAGCAGGGAGAGACTGGAGGTCAGAGAGAAGGGAAAATCATGGTAATGAGAATCTACACTGGAGGAAGGTGTGTGGGAATAGAGGGACTCCGAAGGACAATGATGTCAAAGAATGGCCTGCCTGCCCAGTTAATTAGAGACACTGGAATTCTGAGAAGCAAAAAATCATCTTTAGCCAAAGTGACTAGCAGAATGGTAGCAGAATGGCTGCAGGAATGAACATGAGAAAGACTGGAGGAAAATGAGGAGCTTGATTTGCTGCCAGAAATGTATGAGATGCCGCACACACTATTGGAAATGAGGGGCTGGTGCTGACCTTAAGGCTAATTTTGAAAAGGCAGAGTGTATCCTGTGATGAGCATGGACACTGGAACAAGACAGCCCAGGATCAAGTCCCAGCTGTCACTCATGAGCTATGTGACCTTGATAGGACACTTGATGTCTCTGTGTAAAGTTCCTCATCTATAGATATGACACGATAATCTCCACTCTATGTATGTTGTTGTTGTTGTTGTTATGTGCCATCGAGTCGGCCCCGACTCATAGCGACCCCTCCTTGGGTTTCCAAGGCAGTATCACTACGGAAGTAGGATCGCCCAACCTTCCTTCCGAGGAGTGGCTGGTGGGTTTGAACCACCAGCCATCTGGTTAGCAGGCAAGTATCTTAGCCACTATGCTACCAGAGCTCCTCCACTCTATGTATAGGACCATTGTAAGGATGAAGTGAGGTATCCATGTACAATACTTGAAACAGTGCCTTGCACATAGTCAATGATCAAGAAACATTTGTTAGTATTATTGTCATTATTCTATAGATATGGTAGGTGCCTAACAAAAGTCACAGCTGAACCATGGGATCAAGTGAAATTATAGGCAAAAGACAATAGTCTGAAGAAAGAAACTTGGAGAGCAAATACATTAAGACATTATATTTACATCATGTTCATTTCTTTCTCTCCAAGATTCCTTCTTTGAACGTGAGCTTCCAGGGTTGATTCCTGGGGTATGTGTGAAGAATCTGGTAAAGATTTTTGAGCCCTGGGGCAAGCCAGCCGTGGACCGTCTTAACATTACCTTCTATGAGAATCAGATCACCGCGTTCCTTGGTCACAATGGAGCAGGGAAAACCACCACCTTGTGAGTCTTCAGTCAAAGCTGAATTGCCATTCTATTTTGCCTTTTCTTGGCTTTATTCTTTCCTTATTAACTACAGTCTACCCTTTCTCAACGAATTTTAGTGGTAAAAATGTACTCTATATCTGTGGTCCCCAAAATATGTAAAATGTACTGCAATTCAAAGTTGGCTCCCATGTATTGTTTTATTTGATCTTCTCCAGAAGCCTGAGAGGAAGGCAGAGTAAATTCATTGACCCCTTTGTGTGCCCTAGGAAGCAGAAACTCAATGAGTTGAAGTGACTTTCTGAATGTCATTTGAGTTCTAGTGGTTCAGCAGGGCTAGAACCAGGTCCTCCCACCACAGGCTTCTTCTCTTCCACAATTGCTTGTCTCTGACATCCAGGAGCCCTCTCCACCTCCACCCCCTCCAGCATTACTATCATCAAGGTAGTGATAAAGCCAGTGTCATCTCAATAACATGCTCTGCATTGATAGTTGCCATTGAGTCAGTCCAACTCATGGCAACCCCATGTGTGCACAGTAGGAACTCCATAAGATTGCAAGGCCTTTCAGAAGATTATCAGGCCTATCTCCAAGGCACCTCTGTATAGATTTGAACCTCCAGCCTAGTAGTCCAGCTCTTAATCATTTGCATCACCTGGGGGCTACTTATTTTCACAGAACGTTCCTTTGCCTACTGTTTACTAGTCAGGGTTCTACATCAGAATGGGACCTTTGATGAGAGTTGGTAGTGTTGTTGTTGTTGTCATGTGCCATCGCATCGACCCGACTCATAGCTACCCCTCCTTGGGTTCCGAGGCAGTATCACTATGGAAGTAGATTGTCCAACCTTCCTTCCGAGGAGTGGCTGGTAGGTTTGAACCACCAGCCTTCTGGTTAGTAGTCAAATGCCTTTGGCACTATGCTACCAGAGCTCCTAGAGTTGGTAGTAGTTCCTGAGAAAGAAAAGAAAAAGATGTTATCTCTAGAGGGATCTGTAGGGTAACAACCTAGCAACTAAAAGCCCACTTTAGGGAAGAGGAGGGTTCTTTGTGGACCTGTCAGCCCAAGACTCCCAAACCTCCTCTAAGGAGCCTGGGTGCCCTCTGTTGAGGAGAAGATGCTAGCTAAATTTTCCCAAGGACCCGCAGAGGCTGACCTCTCAGAGGCAGTGAGCCTGTGTGATACGTAGTCATCATGTCCCTTGGCTTTTTGCAAAGCCCCAGGAAGGAACAGCAAAGAATACACCCAGTATTGGAATGTACTCTGAGGGTGGTTCAGTGTGAATGGAATGTGGGGCTGGTGCCATCATATTTGGTTTTGTTTCCCTCTAGTGTTGATCAACAGAGATTTCAGCTTCTAAGTCTAAATTCAGATAGCCTGAGATTTTATCTGAACTCAGGACAAAGCTGGGCATGGCTGCACTAGCTCTGCCTGATTTCTGTGAACTAATATGGTCAGAGAGCCCCAAGTTTCATCCAGGATCCCAGGACTTCTCCAAAGCAAACAGATTTTGATCCACCACTGAAACACAACTTCCTCAGGAGGTTGAAACACAATGTTTAATAATAATAGCAATAATGTATTTTAGCTTTACTTTATGCTGTTCTAAGCACTTTAATTTATTTAATCTTCACAACAACCCCATGAGATGTGGGTCATTACACCTACTCTTCATTTATCTACTATCTCATTATCTGACATTTCACATTTAAACACACATCTGGCAGTAATTAACTCTGAGTTGCAAGGTGAGAGTAATGTTGGCCTTACTGGTTAAACCTAGGCCATGATTCTCAGTGGTTTAGCAATTATGTAATGATGTGATCACTCTCCATTTTATGATATAATGTGGTCACCCTCCATTTTTGCATAATGCCTCTTTCACTAACAACCTGGTCTTTGGAACACAGCCATGTTGATAAGTGAAGAGGGGGTGTATTTCCCATTTTACAAAATATTTAGTAGTTACTATTGGCCTTTTTATCTTTTGGATCCAAAGATGATACTCTTGGTGGTAATTTCTATGCCTGGCTTCAGTAAATTAATCAACAAATAAACATTGGACGGAGGGGTTAGTGGTTCAGTGGTAGAATCCTTCCCTCCAAGTAAGAAACAAGGATTCCATCCCAGCCAATGTACCTTATGTGTAGCCACCACCCATCTGTCAGTAGAGGCTTGTGTTGCTATGGTGCTCAGTGGTGTTTCCAGACTACAATGGACTATGAAGAAAACACTGGAGATATACTTCCAAAATGCATTCAATGAAACCTCATAGATCACAATGGTCCTCAACCAATATTGGAGATGGTGCAGAACCAGGTAGCACTTCATTCCATTGTGCATGGGATCACTATGGGTTGAGTTCCAAGCCTTTGGGTCTGCATGTACACCTTACATGATAAGCCATGTATGTGGAATTGTCCCTACGGCTGATGACTGTTTTGGCTCAGTTCAGAGCCATGAATGGACATCACTGTGAGAGTTCTCATTGACCCCGGTGAGGGGCTGCTCTCCCAAGGCGTGCTCCTAAAGACTATCTCTTCTGCCCACTGACCCCCATGTTTGGCAGGTCCATCCTGACTGGTCTGTTGCCACCGACGTCAGGGACTGTGCTCATTGGGGGAAAGGACATTGAAACCAGCCTGAATTCAATCCGGCAGAGCCTTGGCATGTGTCCACAGCACAACATCTTGTTCCACCAGTAAGTAAAACTGGAAATGAGACCCTTCCCATCCCCCCTCCTTACCCTTGCCCCCCAGCACACACACTCTCTTGAGCTCAACTTAAGGATCCCAGTTCTGCAAGCAGATGGAAGCATTTTTGTCTTCTCCAGTGTTCAAGGTCCTTTTGTCCCTGTTTGCAGTGAGAAATGTCCCTCAGAGAAGGGAACTGTGTCTCTGGTGCTTGGAACTGAGGTCTCCCTCAGAAGAATGATGCTGCCTTCTCTCTGACAGAGCGGCTGGTGCCTGGGCCCTTTTCCCAGCCCTGAAATACTTCTCAGGAACCAAAGGGAGGAGAACCAATGTCCCTTTTTCTTTTTTAAGCCATGACACTAAAGACTGACTTATCAGAGTGCTTTTCAGTTACTTTTTTTTCCCCAACTAAAATATCTTTCATTTCCTATCTAAAAAACTATACACTGTCATTATTGAAAGAGAGAAAGGAAAAGAAGGAAAGAAAGGAGGAAGGAAGGAAGGAAGGAAAACCAAAAAGAAGAAAATAAAAGTCATCTTTTACTTCACTGTCCAGAGATAAACCATTGCTAACACTTTGGTATGCAATTGACATGATTTCTTAGAGCTTTCTCTTAATGCATATATAGATGTACATTTATACTTTAAATGGAGTCCCACTTGAAATGAGTGTCAAAAATGGTTAACATTTAGCTGCTAACCAAAATAGTGGTGATTCAAGTCCACCTAGATGCTCCTGGATGATCTACTTCCAAAAAAATCGGCCAATGAAAACCCTATGGAGCAAAGTTCCACTCTCATGTACATAGGGTCGCTGTGAGTTGGCACCAACTCAATGTCAATGGTTTTACAGGTTTATTCTCTTCTATAAAGTTGCACAAGAAAATAAAACTATATATGTAATTTTGAAATCTACCATATTTAAATGATTTTTTAACCTAAAATTTCACAAACATCTTTTCATGTTGTTAATTATTCTTTTATAAAAATATTTTTTACTGTTTATATCCTGTTGTTGTTGTTGTTGTTATGTGCCATCGAGTCGGCCCCAACTCATAGCGACC
>NW_006921620.1:5462698-5464848 GCF_000298275.1 Orycteropus afer afer | reverse complement strand
CCATATTGCTTTCCACAATGGTTTACCATTTTACAGTCCCACCAGCAGTGTATGAGAGTCCCAATCTCTCCACAACCTCGCCAGCATTTGTTATTTTCTGTCTTGTTGAATTATTCTTTTATAAAAATATTTTTTACTGTTTATATCCTATTCCATTACATAAATTTATTTAAGCAATTCCCTATTGCTAGATATTTAGTCAGGTTTTGTTTTTGCCTGGTTTGTATTATAAACAACACCAGATGAAGGTCTTCGTTGCTTAATCTTTGTACCCATCCTTAAGATTAATCAGTCACTAGAAGTGAACTGCTGAGCTCATTGCCTTTCTCATTGTCCTATCCCCACAGCCTCACAGTGGCTGAACACATCCTATTCTATGCCCAGCTGAAAGGCAGGTCCTGGGAGGAGTCTCAGTTGGAGATGGAAGCCATGTTGGAGGACACAGGTCTCCATCACAAGAGGAATGAAGAAGCTCAAGATCTATCAGGTGTTTGGTATTGGAAAACTACAGGGATACAGATGGCAAAAACTATTGTTTTCCAGTATGCCTCAGGAGGTTGTGTTTGGACAGGGGCAGTATAGGTTGTGGGGGTTTATAACAGGCAAGACCCTAAGAATTGGAACACTTGTATAAAGTTATTCTGGGATGTTGGGAGCAGCCAACTTCTGGATTATTTCTCACATGGAAAATTGTCTCACAGCAGCCTGGGCTTTATTTGTTCTGGAATCTATGTGCTTGAACTAAAATGTGAGGACAATCTTCAAACAGTCTAGGAGACAGAGCCTGCCTTTTCTGCATTTGTAAGGCCTGCACACCACTAGGGTTTTGAATGCTGCACAAATATCTAAAGAAGCAGCATCAGGCCACTGCTGGATTTAAGGTATCCTTTGTAGACGACCAGCCATGAATCCTTTCTCCTCTTATCACAGTCCCTGTGATGCCCTTCTGCCTTGTACCTCTAGGTGGCATGCAGAGGAAGCTGTCTGTTGCCATTGCCTTTGTGGGAGATTCCAAGGTGGTCATTCTGGATGAACCCACCTCTGGGGTGGATCCCTACTCAAGACGCTCAATCTGGGACCTGCTCCTGAAGTATCGCTCAGGTAATGGCTCCTGGAATGGCAGTGCTTTGTCTCTGATCCACACTCTTTAGTGCCTGGAGTTTTGCATCTTATTACAATAGCAATAGTAACTATACTCAGATGGGGCTTTATGAGTGATCTAGGTGAATTTAAACTCCACTTGAGTCCTCCTGAGATTTTAACACCATCAAAAGCAGAAGTCATTGATGGCAGCCCACTTTCCAGAAGATTCTAGAAGGTTTTCTCAGCCTGTAGTCCTTCTATGAGAGGGAACCCAGGCACACCCAAAGCAGCAGGGTGGGAGAGCAGAAGAAAGGGGATTAAAAGGCCCAGGAACCGAGACAGAGGAGGAGTCAGCCACAGGAACCCAAGTAAGGGTGATAGGAGAGGTTTCCAACAGGGAGACAAACTTGTCTGTCTGTTTGTCCTACTGTGGTGACACGTTGATGTGAGTTTTGAGGCTGAGCCACTGGTGTTTGAAACCCAACGGGATGCACATTATGCACAGGTATCAGCCCAGCTTACAGACTGAGATAGACTAGGAAGAAGGAAGAGGCCATCCACTTCTCAAAGAATTGGCCGGGGAAAACCTTATGAATAGCAAAGAAACACTGTCTGATACATTACCGTGCAACTTTATGAATAGTCCAGTTAGGTTAGAAGGTTCTCAAAATAGGACTGGGAAACAGCTGCATCATCTGAGTAAACCCAGGCTTACTCATATGGATACGGTAAAGCTTTCAAGACCTCTATTTGCTGATGTGGCACCACTCAAATTGAGGAGAAACAGCTGCAGACATCCATTAATCATTGGAACATGGAATGTACAAAGTATGAATCTAGGATAATTGGAAGTTGACAAAAATGAAATGGAACACATAAAGATTGATATGCTCAGCATTAGTGAGCTGAAATGGACTGGTTTGGGCCTTTTTGAATCAGACAACCATATGATCTACTATGCTGGAAATGACAGTTTGAAGAAGAATGGCATGGCATTCATCATCACAAAGGATGTTTCAAGATCTGTCCTGAAGTACAATGCTGTAAGTGATAAGATAATATCCATA
>NW_006921620.1:5430972-5460453 GCF_000298275.1 Orycteropus afer afer | reverse complement strand
CCTTGGAAGCGAGAATGGCCAGACTTCATCTCACCTACTTTGGTCATGTTGTCAGAAGGGACCATTCCCTGGAGAAGGATGTCATGCTTGGTAGGGTGCAGGGTCAACGAGAGAGGGGAAGGCCTTCAGTGTGATAGATTGACGCGGTGGCTGCGATGATGGGCTCAAGTATAGCAGGGATCATGGAGCTGGTGCAGGATCAGGCAGTGTTTCATTCTGCTATGCATGGGGTTGCTATGAGTCGGAAATTACTCGATGGCACCTAACAACAACAACAAGAGTCCTTCTATTTGGAATAATGGAGCAACTCTAAGCAAAAATTATTTTTTGGCTAAGGGGATCCAAATCACCTACAAAAATCCCAGGAAGCCCCACAGCTGTGTGATGGCCACTCAGGACCAGGTATATGTGCTGATACTCAGTGCCACAGAGGACTACTTCAGATAAGAATGTCTCAAAATTCTTCCTTTTATACATCACCTTCCAACTAGAGGGCACAGATCTAAAAGAGACAGCAAGCAGAGCTCAGAGTGAGCACCCATTAGAATGACAGTGTGGGTCAACCCTGTGGTCAAACCCACGATTCCCTCATCACTCTATTTGCATAGTTTTTCCTCATGAATTTTACTGTAGATTTGTCATCCTGGAATCCTCGTTGCCTTTTCCTTTTAATGGTATCTCTAGTTAGTATAAAAGTATACATGTGTATGTATGTGTGTGTTCTTTGCAATGATTTTAAATGTGAGTTTCATGATCCAGAGAACACCAATGTGGCGCTCAATAGATGCTGAGTGACTGACAGTAGTCAGTGCATCCCATATATGGTGATTCATTTGAATCTGGTCCTATGCCTGATGATGGGATCCTGTTTGTGACAGTGTTTTACAATATGTAGGGTATTAATAAGGAGCTCTGGTGGTGCTGTGGTAAGGCATTTGGCTGCTAACCAAAAGGTTGGCTGTTCAAACCCACCAGCTGTTCCATAGAAGAAAGATGAGTCAATCTCTTCCATAAAGATTTACAACCTTGGAAACCTTATGAGGTTTGCTATGAATTGGAGTCAACTCAACAGTAGGTTAGAATGTTCGTAGTTGTCGTTGTTATTCTAATATCCTGGAATTTGCTGCAAAAGTAGCACCCTTGTCTTTATTAACTCCAGAATGTCTCAGTAGGAGATTGCTTCCTGGCCATTCCTCTGCTCCCTTTCCTTGCAGGCAGAACCATCATTATGTCCACGCACCATATGGACGAGGCGGACCTCCTTGGGGACCGCATAGCTATCATTTCCCAAGGGAGGCTCTACTGCTCGGGTACCCCGCTTTTCCTGAAGAACTGCTTTGGCACAGGCTTCTACCTCACTTTGGTGCGCAAGATGAAAAACATCCAGAGCCAAACAGGAGGCTGTGAGGTACAGGTCTGCCCAGGGAAAAAGCCCAGCCTGGGTGAGAAGGGACTCAGGGCTTGTCCTAAGACAGCCACAACAGTGTGGCGCTGCCATTTGAGGAGTTCCTATCCAAATCAGGCTCTAATTGTAAGAATTAGCTTCTTAGCTTCTGGGATCACTTGCAGGAGATTTTGGTAAACTGATATTTTGAATCCTCCTGCAGAGATGCTGAACCCAACATGAAATAACTAGTTTTAAATGGCTTGAGAGAATTATACTCCAGTGATGCAAATGGTCAAGGAATTCTGGTAGTGTAATGGCAAAGGCATTTTGCTGCTAATCAGAAGGTCAGCAGTTCAAACCCACTATGAGTTGCTCAATGGGAGGAAGATAAGGCAATCTACTATAAAGATTTACAGCCTTAGAAACATAATGGGGGTCACTATGAGTGAGAATCGACTTGAGGGTGGTGGTGGTGATCTAATTCTGAAAACTTAGCTGCTGAAAATCCTAAGAAGCACAATTTTACTCTGACACCCATGGGGGTACCATGAATTGGACCAGACTGCAAGGCAACTGGTTACCTCACACTACATGCTTGGTTTGGTGCAACACAGATGTGTCTTCTTCTGAAAGGTTATGCTTTTTCAAGAATAGTTGTTGTTGTTGTGTGCTGTCAAGTCGGACCCGACTCATAGCAACCCCTCCTTGGGTTTCTGAGGCAGTATCACTACAGAAGTAGATTGCCCAACCTTCCTTCCGAGGGGTGGGTTTGAACTGCCAGCCTTCTGGTTAGCAGTCAAGTGCCTTAGGCACTATGCTACCAGAGCTCCTTCAAGAATGTTGTTGTTGTTGTTATGTGCCGTCGAGTCGGCCCCGACTCATAGCGACCCCTCCTTGGGTTTCCGAGGCAGTATCACTACAGAAGTAGGATTGCCCAACCTTCCTTCCAAGGAGTGGCTGGTGGGTTTGAACCGCCAGCCGTCTGGTTAGCAGGCAAGTGTCTTAGCCACTATGCTACCAGGGCTCCCCCTTCAAGAATAGATGTGGTAAAAAAAAGAATCTTCCTTTTCTTCCCCCTTCCAACATTTATGTTCACTAAATAAACATGAGTTTCATTGGCAAAGACAGATAAGATAAAGGTTCCTTGTGGACTATAATCTAAAAATGATGAAAGTATTTTAAAAAGAGAAAGAGCAAAACACCGATCACCAGAGACCACCTCAGCATCAGGAAACCCAGGGTCAGCGCTTGGCCTCAAGGTGGACAGACTGGGATCCTAGGCAAATTATTTAATTCCTTATATATTTTTCTACAGGGAAAGTCAAACTAATCATTCTCTGCCTTTGCTTCTCAGAGATGTGGTGATGATAAATGAGATAATGTATTATGAATGTACTCGGGGCTCCTTGAGAAAAGGCATTATTCATTCAGAGTGTCACTATTGCTGTATTAGAGTGTTATTTATACTCTGGTCCCTCTACTGTAAGGGTCTGGCTACTGCTGGGTTTTGCTGTACTGGGCAGATTTCCACAGCCAAGGTGCAAGAGGAACAGAATGCCTGCACAGGCAGACCTACATCTGCCACGTAACTAATAACATACCAAAAGGATCCTTTGAGGTTCTGCTCTCTGTGCCTGACTCACACACTCTCCAGGATAAAATCAAATGGTCACACCTTCAAATTGGTCAGATGAATTAGGAGATAAAAATTGAGAAGAAAAAAAAAATGTGTTGCACACCCTTGGCTGTGAAAAATAAATAAAGCATTGTGGTGACAGCATCTGGTATCAAGGAGATGTTATCTGAAATGAAGTGTCTCTTGCCCATCTTCCTGTCCATCTGTTGTAGGAGACCTGCAACTGTGCGGCCAAGGGTTCTTCCATCAAGTGTCCAGCCCATAGTGATGAGCTAACTCCAGAACAAGTCTTGGACGGTAAGGTCTGGGATAGGCCATACCTCAGTTCCTGCTATCATCTTTTGGTATTGTTGGGTGTGTCTTGTTGTGATGCATTTTAATGGGAGCGAAGAAAATACTCTGTACTTCTCAGACCCACCAGCACACAATTGCTCAGCGTTTTCCTTGAGCTTTCTTTTCCTCCATTCCCAAAAGAGAATTTAAAAGTCATAGACTCACGAGCCCTCTCTCTTTAATGAGGACTCCAGTCTTTGCTCACTCTGTGCTCTTGCCCATATCAAGTCTCCATTCCTGGGACCCTCCTGGCCCTGACTTCAGGCAGCATTCCTCAGTGATTGGCGAGACAGGCTTTCAAAGGTGCTCTGTGGTGCCCTCTGGTGGAGACACAGTGCCATGTGCACAGTCTTCAGTAAACATAAGGGAATCAGAGATTGCATTGTGTGGATGGCAAATCTGGCCTAACTCCTAAGGCATTTGACTGCTAACTAGAAGGTTGCAGTTCACGCCCACCAGCCACTCGGTGGAAGGGAGACTAGGCAATCTACTTCCATAAAGATTTACCACCTCAGAAACCCAATGGAGGTCACTATGAGTTGGAATTGACTCGATGGCAGTGAGTTTGTTTGTTTAATACTATATGTATAGGTTGTTTGTTTGTTTAATACTGCTCCTACCTCTCTGCTCAGCTTCACAATTTTCCATAGATTATCTCTCAGACTGAGGCACATTAAGTCTCCCAAGGGGCACCCCACCTCCATGGAAATGCCATAGAGGAGCTATCACTTACCCTGCAGGATCTGAGCCCAGAGACCCAGAGTCCTTACCAACAACTCTTGCCATTCTTTGTTAACACCCACCTGCCCCTCCCATGGGGGTGTCTTTGCAAATAGAATACCACACATCCCATATTTCCCAAGTGGGAGTGAAGCTAAACTTATGTGCTGACCCAGGCTAATGTAGGAGGAAAAGTATCTGCTTACCAATAAAAAACAATAATAATAATAACACTTCCCTACTCGGCACACAGTTTTTCTAAATCTGAGGAATATACTAATTGAAGTCTGGGTGAAACAAGAAAACTAGACAATATTTATGTACTATGCTTAAAACGTGAAAGAAAATGCCTAGCATTGCATTGCCAGTATTTGTCTTCTCACCCTCTCTTTGCACTGACAGAACTATGATCAATATGAAAACAGCTTTTAGGACAACATTCCTCTGTCTTTTTCCCAGACTGCTTTGCTATGGGTCTCTCTCTGCTTTCTGAATGTTTGTGCTGGGAGGAATCCTAGTAAAAAATTTATGATTATAATAATGATAAAATCAATGTGAATATGTTTAATGACTGTGGTCCACCAAAATCAAGTAGGAAGCAAGGTTTGCTTGGCTAGGATGAATTTTCCTTTTTTCTCGTCTTATTGTGGTAAATACATCTATAAAACAAAATCTGCCATTTTAAAACCATTTTTAAAAGTACAACCATTGTCATTAATTCCATTTCAGAGTTGTACAACCATCTCCATCCCTATTTCCAAAACTTTTTCACCATGAGGTGGTTTAAAAAAAATCCACTTTTTTTCTAAATGAAGGTTTAAAGAATAGGAATGCAGTTCATCCCTGTTCTATTCAAAAAGAAGCAGAGTAAATAGTTATGCCCCAAATAAGGGAGGAGAGATCATTTTAATCCCCAGTTAGCTCCTTGGAAGGCTCATACACCCACATACCACACACACACACACTCAGAGACCTCCTGCCAGACGCTGAAAGCCCTGCTGACCTAAAGGTCTACTTCTGGAAAGGCTGACACACACATCTAAGACACAATTCCTGGGAATCCAGCAGCTTCAGGTTCAATTTCCTTCCTCAGAGAACAATGAACTTAACCCCTAGAGAACTATCAGGGCAGAGCTGCTTCCTCAAGTAAAGATGTCTTCAGACTCTGTATGAAGTCATCCCAAAGCTAAAGACAATTGAGTCCAATTTGTAGGCTTTACATAAAGCAAGACTTCCACTTCAACTAAGCAGAAGGATTTGGGTTAAAAACCACAAAATAGGTCATTTTAAAAAAAGAAAGGGGGGAAAAAAAAAACACTGGGTGATCCTAACTCTCTAAAAGAACAAGGCGGAAGAGCCTCCTGCTTTTGACCTGCCTCTCAAGAGAATGTGCTAGGAAACTGGCTCTTCAATTTTGTGGGGTTTTTTAAATTAGAAATTAAACTAAAATTTTAATGGAAAAGTAAAAGTTTTAATGTAGCACATGCTTGTATATAAAAGTTGATTCCTAATTAGAAGAATATCAGGTAAGCACTTGGCACTTCCTCATGTCCCCTGCTTTTGCACCCACACCTCATCCCTCTGGCCCCCCTCCACAGCAACTCAATACCCTTCTGAATGTCCTGTGACTTGGATTTTAAGTTTCGTTTTGTTTGAGAAGACAGGTGCAATCCCAAGGAAAATGGCACAGTTCTCCAAAAAGTTAGAGCAGGTTGAGTGTGGGATTTAGGGAGGGGTGTTTTTACTCTGGCTTGGTCACCAGTTCCAGGTGTGTCTTGAGCAAAGCACTCTATAGCTTGGGCGAGTCCAGGAAAATAAAGACAACTTTGACTTAACCCTTAGGCTTGTGGTGAATGAGAGTAAGCAGCAAGAATGATGAAGAACTTTCTTACCTGAGATGATGTTCAAAATAACAACAACAGCCAAGGAGACCAAACAGTTAAGCATTCAACTACTAGCCAAAAGGTTGGTGGTTGGAATCCACCCAGAGGTTCCTCAGAGACAGGACTGGCAATCTGCTTCTGAAAAGTCACAGCCTTGAAAACCCTATAGAACAGTTCTACTCTGCACACAGGGGGTTGCCATGAGTCAGAATCAACTCAAAAGCAACTACCAGCAAGAACACTAATCGAATCGTGAGGCACTGTTCTAAGTGCTTTGTGTGTATTAACTCATCCAAACCTCATGAACAACTATAAATGAGTACTATTATATGCCCCTTTTCCCAGATGAGGAAACTAGGATATAACCTGCCTGATGTAACAAAACTTATAAGTGACTAAACAAAGGAAGAAGCTAGCACAAGGATGTTACATGGTCTCCCAAGGGCTACACAGCCAGGTAGTGGGAGCGCTTTTGCTTCCCTCTCCATCTACCACTTAAGGCCAGTTGCAGGGAGGGACAGTCCTCCAAAAGAGTCATTACTGGGTATCTAAATGCCCCTTCCCCAAATGGGATGTGGAAGAAAATCAGAGACCTCGATAATCTCCCATCTAGATGAGCAATCAAGGAGCTCTGGTGGGATTTGACTGCTAACCAAAAGGTCCATGGTTTGAACCTACCAGCCACTCCACTGAATGACTTGTTGTTGGTGTTATGTGCCATTGAGTCACACCCGACTCGCAGTGACCCTTCCTTGGGTTTCCAAGGTGGTATGACTACGGAAGTAGATTGCCCAACCTTCCTCCCAAGGAGTGGCCGGTGGGTTTGAACCACCAGCCTTCTGGTTAGCAGTCAAGTGCCTTAGGCACTATGCTACAGCCTTGGAAAGCCAATGTGGGCACTATGAGTCACCATCAACTTGATGGCAGTGAGTTTGGTTTGGTTTGGAGATGAAAATCAGGTTCTGGAAACTAGAGTTTGCATCACTTTTTTTCTTGTCCCAGGGGACGTGAATGAGCTGATGAAAATGGTTCACCACCATGTTCCAGAAGCAAAGCTGGTGGAATGCATCGGTCAAGAACTTATCTTCCTTCTTCCCAATAAGAATTTCAAGCAGAGAGCATACGCCAGCCTTTTCAGAGAGCTGGAGGAGACACTGCCTGACCTGGGACTCAGCAGTTTTGGAATTTCAGACACTCCCTTGGAAGAGGTAAGGGAGAGATTCCAGCTGGTTTCTCTCAGGTGCCATAAGAGATGGCTCTTTTAAAAAGCTTAACACTGGAGGAAATTTTTGTAAAAGCAAAAAGTTATAATTCCCCACCCAAGTATAGCTACTATCTTCATTTTTGCCATTCTTCTCTGCTGCCTTTGTTCATACACATACATATTTTATGTAGTTGTAGTCACAGTATGCAAACATTTTTATATTTCTAGAAGACTATTCTTAAATAAAATGAGCCCTGGTGGCACACTGGTTAACTGCTCAGCTGCTAAATGAAAGGTTGACAGTTTGAATCTACCAGCCACTCTGTGGGAGAAAGAAGTGACAATCTGCTTCCATAAAGATTTGAAGCTTTGGAACCCTATAGAGCCTTGGAAACTCTGTCCTATAGGGTTGCTATGAGTCAGAATGAATTGATGGCAATTTGTTTTTCTTTATGTTCTTAGATAAAGAGTCATAATGTATTTTCTTCCCATCATGAAGAAATATACAACAGAACTTGGGTTCGATTTTTCTGAGAGTGGGAATGCCTTAACCAAATTCTCTTTTTGTCTTCTTGACAGATTTTCCTGAAGGTCACAGAAGATTCTGACTCAGGATCTCTCTTTGTAGGTATGGTGCTAGTGTGTAGCTTTTACTCCCTACTGCACCCCTCAAACTCTCATTTAGAAAGCCTAAGGATCCATTCACAAAACAACAAAGTAGGAGAATATCCCTCCATCTGTTTTGATCAGATCCCAAATAACAAGCATTGTGCATTCTTGAATTCTTTGAATAATAGTGGAATGAGAAAATTATTTAGCTCTGGGTGGGAACACTCTTTTTCTTTTTTTTTAATTGTGATTTGGGTGAAAATTTACAGAGCAAATTGACTTTTGATACAGCAGTTCACATACACTTTGTCTCATGACATTGACTGCAATTTACCACAATGCAACAGCTCCCCTCCCATTTCCTCTCAATAGTTACCTTTTCCCTGTGTCCATCCCTCCATGCACTCCTGCCCTGAGCTGTCTCCCAGTGCATAAACAGGAGTGTATCTACCTCAGGTAAATGTTCATCCTTTCAATTAATATTCACGGGCACCCAATGATGCACCAGCCTGTGATGCTGAGATGTAAATGTTCAACTCATATGCCTGTATTTTGTTTGGCTGGAAAACACAGGTTTTGATCAGATCCCAAATAACAAGCATTGTGCATTCTTGAATTCTTTGAATAATAGTGGAATGAGAAAATTGTGGGTTCAATTCCAGACCTGAAGGGCCACTAGGGGCCATAGTCTCAGTGGTTCCACCAGGCTCTATCAGACCAGCAAACCTGGTGGGTGTGGGAACATACTTGATGAATCAGGATTCTTATAGATGAATAATCTCCCCATCCCCAAGTATCTCATCCTATTTCTTGGTCTCTTGTTCCTATGACATCATTATCCTCTCTCCTCGCCTCTTCACCTAATTCCTTCTGTCTTCCATTGAGAATATCTACATGAGTGACAGCTGGTAGAGTCTTTAAAGACAATGGTGATAGTAAATATACCCAGATACTAGCTATAGTCTTCTGGTCCCTTTGAGATCTAGACAAAATCATTTTGGACCTCTATTTAGTGCATTTAATGTCCTGTGGGCCTTTGAAACTGTAAGGATCAAGATTACTATGGATTCTGGGGGTTTCCCTTCTACATGTTTCAATCTGGTCCCATCCATGATTTTTACCAAAACCCCACAGCCCCACAATGCATTAGTGAGTGCATACTGTGGTGGGTGGGGAGATGGCAGTACAGGACAGGTGATCTGAAGCATCTCAAACCATTTCTGAGAGTACAGTAGGCCTCCACTCACATAGCTAAAATCCTCTCCCTGGCTTCTCTTTCCTGTCTCTCTAGTTCCTCCCTTTCCTTGCTGCCTAGTCACAGGCAAAGCTGTGTGGAAATTCTCCTTTGCTGCCTTGGGCTCCTGACACCACCCAGGCCCACTGGTTATTTCCTGCTACCCAGAGTGGCATATCATGATGTTTTCCTGAGCAGAGACTCTCCTCCCTAAGGGGGATTCTGGTGCCAATCGCTACAATGACATGGTTTTCATCTTGCTACATAAATGATCCCAGAAGTTTATCTATCAGCTCTGCACAGAATTGCCAATGATCAAATGTAGTAGCCCAAATATTCTCCAGCCCACTCAGCTAGGTCACGTGGTGGCCAAGATATTCGGCCACGCTTGCAGAGTGAGTAGATGGAGAATAGGGCAATCTTCTGGGGAGGGGTACTCACCACAGGGCCCAGGTTCTCTTTTCAGCTTTGCAAACACAGAAATAGAATTCTCTCAGTTCATCCAAAGGTAAAAACCTACATTAGCCAAGACTAGAATGAAAATTGGCTAATTTATATATATCAGAAGTTATGCTGAACTTGGACGTGTCCTAGGCTGTGTTCTCTAGAGAAATAAAACCAGTGACGCTTATATATATAGAGAGAGAGAGAAATGTTTCTTTGGAAAATGGATCACACAGTAATAGAGGCTGACAAGTCCCAAGTTCCTGGATCAAACGTCAGGCTGAAGCCTATTCCTGACTCATGCAGCTGCAGGGGCTGACAAGCTCAAGATTGGCAGGCGGTATAACAGACTGATGACTTCGGCGAATGATGAATCCAAGATCAGCAGGCTCACAGGACAGTTGTAGGCAGCACGACAGGCTCCAGATCCACAGAAGATTCCTGAATTTTTCCCAGGACATCCATTTACATATTGGAAGCAGGCCACACCCCCAAGGAAACTCCCTTTTAACTGATTGGCTCCTCAAAGCATATATATCAGATCTTATCATGGGAACAACCACATCATAACTGCTTAAACCACTCAGAATCATAGTCCAGCCATGTTGACACACAACCCCAACTATTACAGGGTGCTAACTAAAAGATTGGCAATTCAAACCCACCCAATAACTGTGAGGGAGAAAAGCCCTGGTGATCTGCATTCACAAAGATAACAGCCTGGGAATCCCTGTGGTGTGGTTCTACTCTGTCACAAGAAGTCACTATGGGTCTGAATCTACGTGACAGCACCTAACAACAACAATATTCTGGATTCAAGAATAGGGTCTTTTTTTCTGCACAGAAATACTTCTTAATAGTGAGATCCACTCAGGATATTAAATTACATAGCCAAGAAGACTGTTTGGTCAGTATGGACCTAGAATAAGATGTTTCAAAGGAGTTGGCAAGGGTGGTGGTTAAGAGTGCAGCCTCTAGAGTAGGACAGACTACATATCAAAACTGAGCAGAAAAACAGGGACAAGCCGATGATGCTGAACAGGACCAGCCAGGATCTTGGACTCCAGTTTGGGTAGGGCCACCCAGGGAGAACACAAAGATCAGAAGTAAGAGATGAGGTCAGCCAGCAAAGAGAAGAGGCATCAAAGGTCCCACCAGAGGGAGCTGGCAACAGCAGAGCCCAGAACATGGAAGAAAGAAGGCTGGAGAACTGGGACTCTGGCACTGGGCAGATTAGAAGACCTCAGAACTTCCTCACCTTCCTGAGTGCAGGGGCTGGACTGGGGCCATATCACTAGGGTCTCAGCATCACAGGCTAGTGCATCATTGGGTGCCCATGAATATTAATTGAAAGGATGAACAAGTTGACCTAATTTGCTTTGCAGCTGTCTGTGTCCCCAGGGACTTGATGATGGTATATGCTGAGCAAATAATCTAAGAAACTGGACTATATGGAAAAGAACATGGTATCAGGATTAGAGGAAGACTCATTAACAACCTATGATATGCAGATGGCACAACCTAGATGCCCAAAGTGAGGAGGACTGGAAGCACTTCCTGATGAAGATCAAAGACTACAGCTTTCAGTAAGGATTACATCTTACCAGAAAGAAAACCAAAATCCTCACAACTGGACCTATAAGCAACATCAGGATAAAAAAGAAAAAAATATTGAAGTTGCCAAGGACTTCATTTTACTTGGGTTCACAATCAATCCCCATAGAAGCAGCACTCAAGAAATTAAATGATGGGAAGGCAGGCCAAGATGGTGTAGTTAGATGCCTCATAATCTCCCTCTTACAACAAAAACCCAAGAAAACAAATGAATCAGATGTAGATGACAACTTTGGCCTAAGCATCAGAGGCAAGGCTGAAGAATTGGACCAAGTACCAAGTAGAAGGAATGATTGTACAGAAACAGTGGACATAGAGAGTTATGGATTACTGTTGTCCTACCAGTTAAACCTGCACAATGTGACTATACTGAGACAAAGCAAGCAGCATTTCCAGCTGAAACCCCATCACCTAGTGCAGCCAAACAAGACAGACTCTATACTCACATCCAGAGCCAATCAGGACTTCTCCCTGCCCTGTGAAAGTTAAATGTACTCACCTCACCAACCATACTCTCCCAGACCCCCTGTGCCAGAGGCCTGCAGACCTGTGATGTACCCCTCATCCATCCCCATCCCACATGTGATCATAGTTTGGTGGTACCCACCACTGCCCTGCCCCCTGATCTGGGGCCTATGGACTGACAGTACCCATCTCTTCACTCAGCCACTCACATTGGGGATCCACTTCTCTGCCCAGCCACCAGAACCAGGGGCCTGCAGAATGGTGGCACCCATTCCTATGCCCAGCTGCCTGCACCAGGGACCTATAGACCAGCAGTGCCTGCTGCTCTACCTAGTCACTGGTTTCAGGAGCTCACAAACCAGAGGTACCCACTCCTAAGCCCAGCCACCTCTGCTGGAGGTCTACAGATCATCAGCCCCTTCTATTTCCTGCAACCACCTCTGCCAGGGGCTGAAAGACTGGTGACATACCCTTCCCCATGTTTCACTCTACCAGATAGGAAAATGCTCTCCTAGTGAGCACTCATAGACTGGTTCCCTACCTCACCTCCTACAATATCCCCTCACAACCTGAGACTTGTGCCCACTCCAACCACCTCCACACAGCCCTGCACATCTGGGACTGTCATTGAGAGTTTCTATACCATGCACCCAATGACCAAAAACTTGGTGGCACACACACACACACACACACACACACACACACAAAAAAAAAAAAAACCCAACAACCAGTGAGAACACTCCCTGAATCCATGCCCAGGTGACCAGCCAGATAGACACATCACCTCACCAGCAACACCAGCTACATCCTCATTCACCCTGAAAGACCAGTGAACAGAGACCTACACTCCACTCAGCCACTGTCCCACCACCTGAAGACAGGTGGTGAGAGTTCCCCAGTGGCCAGACTAGGAACCAGAGTACCACATACTCCTCACCTACTCAAATCTATCAAAACAAAACAAACACTCAGCACACAGCAAAAAACACAATAAGTAAATAAATATCATAATAACACCTTAATACCACAGAGACAAAAGATAATATCAAATCACATAAAGAAGCAGGACAAGACAGCTACAGCAAGTGACCACAATAAAGAACCAGAAGACCTTCCAGAGGAAGAAATGGTAACAGAACTACCTAATAAGGAATTTAAAAGACTAATATAGAGAGTTCTCCAAGAGAGCAAGGAGAATTCAGACAAAATAATAGAAGAATATAGGAAAACAATATAAGAACAAAACCACAAATAAATAGACAATTAGAAACCATACAAAACATCAACTGGAAATCCAAAAGACTAACAATAGTATTTCAGAAATAGGCAACACAATAGAAGGAGGTAGGAGAAGAACTGAATCAATGGAAGATAGAATCAGCAAAATAGAGGACAAATCTCTTGACATTAGTTGGTTTAAGGAAAAATCAGAAAAAAGAATGGAGAAAAATGAAGAAAGCCTAAGAATTATTTGGCACCCTATCAAGAAGAAAAATTTACATGTGACCAGAATTCCAGAACAGGAGGATGAAACCTCCCCCCCACACATACACACACACAGAGAATCAGTGAAGATTTGATTTTGCTGGCAGAAAACTTCCTTAATATCATAAAAGATGAGAAGATATACAGCCAAGAAGCTTGATGAACCCATACAGTACAGACCACAAAACAAAGTTACCAAGACATATAATCAAAGTTGACAAAACCAAAGACAAAGAAAAGAATCCTGAGGGCAGCTCAGGGAAAATGAAAAACTACAAAGTGGAACTAAGCTCTGATTACTCTGTAGAAACCTTACAGGCAAAAATGCAATAAAACCAAAAACCCAAACTCACTGCCACTGAGTCGATCCCAATTCATAGTGACCCCTCCTTGGGTTCCTAAGGCAGTATCTCTATGGAAGTAGATTGCCCAATCTTCCTTCCAAGGAGTGGTTGGTGGGTTTGAACTGCCAGCCTTCTGGTTAGCAGTCAAGACAATGGGATGACATATATAAAACCCTGAAAGAAAAAAATGAATTACGTACACAGGAAGATTGTCTCTCAAATACGATGAGGAAATTTCCATCATCAAAATAAAAAGAAGCAAAACATAAAAACTTGGTAAACTCAAAATCAACAACTACAAAAAGAAAATCCCCAGACAAAAAGAACTCACACAGAAAATAAGCAGAACAAAGAAATCAACACCATAATAAATAAATAAAATGACAACAACAAACTCATATCAATAATTACACTGAATGTAAATGGCTTATGCACTAGTAAAGAGACAGAGAGTAGCAGAATGGATTGAAAAACATGACCTCAACACACCGTCTACAAGAGACACATATTAGACACAAAGACATAAATAAACTAAAAGGACAGAAAAAAATATATCAAGCAAACAACAACAAAAAGAGTTAAATAAAAAAAAGAGTAGGAATGGCAATACTAATCACTGATAAAATAGACTTTAAGGCTAAATCCACCATAAAAGATAAGGATAGCATCATGTAATGATAAAAGTGTCAATCAACCAAGAGGACATAACCATAATAAATACATATGCACCAAAAGGCAGGGCTCCAAAATGCATTAAACAAACTCTAACAACATTGAAAAGAGAAATGGTTCCACAATAATAATACGAAATTTCAATACACCACTTTCAGTAAAGGATAGAGCAACTTACAAAGAAACTCAATGAAGATACAATAGGTCTAAATGCCACAATCAACCAACTTGACCTCACAGACATATAAAGAACACCCCACCCAACAGCAACAGATTGTACATTCTTTTCCAGTGCACATGGATCATTCTCCAGAATAGACCACATTTTAGGTCTCAGCAAAATCCAAAGCATCTAAATCATACAAAGAATTTTCTCTGATCACAACACTATGAAAGTGAAATCAGCAATAGGAAGAGCAAGGAAAAAAAATAAAATACATGGAAACTGAATAATACCTTGCTTTAAAATTATGGTGTAATGGAAGAAATAAATGATGAAATTGAAAAAATTCCTAGAATCAAATGAGAATGAAAACTCAACATACCAAAACCTTTGGATCATAGCAAAAGCAATGCCCAGAGTCAATTTATAGCAATAAACACACACACCAAAAAAGAATGGACCAAAACCAAAATATTAACCCTACAACTCAGATAGAAAGAGAGAAGCAAAAGAACCCCACAGTCAACAGATGAAAGGAAATAATATGTATTTGAGCAGAAATAAATTGAATAGAGTACAGAAAAGCAATAGAAAGAACCAAGACCAGATGTTGGTTACTTGAAAGGATTAATAAAATTGACAAACCATTGGCTAATTTAACAATGGAAAAGAAGGGGAAGATGCAAATAGCATGAGTAAGAAATGTGTGGGATGTTTTCAGGACCACCCCAGACTGTGGACATTTGCATCTGGTGAATTTCAGGCCAGTCATCCTGCTTGCCCCAGCTGGTTCATCTTTAGGTCCTATACTTTGCTCTCTGAGTCTCTGAATTAAAGAAAGTCTTCTTCAGTTCTGGTGCAGGCCACAGTAAGTCAGCCCTGGGACCAGTGAAAGATGGGTGTTTGCCCTGGGGGCAGGCCGGGTAAGTGAACAGGGCGGGGAAGACCAGGAAATGAGCAGAGCAGTTTCGAACAGCTAAGGAAGACAAACTTATCTGTCAGTTTGTCCTACTGTGGTGGTTTGAGTGTTTTTGTGAGGCTGGAGGCTTTGCCACCAGGTTTCAAATGTCACCAGGGTTACTCAGGGTGGACAGGTTTCAGCAGAGCCTCCAGACTAAGACAGACTCAGAAGAAGGAAGAGACCATTTCTCAAAGAATTGACCAGTGAAAGCTTATGAATAACACTAAACACTATCTGATATATTACCAGAAAACTTTATGAATAGCCCTGAAACATTGTGTGATATAGTGACAGAAGATGAGCCCCTCAGGTCGGAAGACACTCAAAATATGACTGGAGAAGAGCTGCCTCCTCAGAGTGGAGCCAACCTTACAGATGTGGATAAAGTAAAGCTTTTGGAACCCCCATTTCCTGATGTGGCACATCTCAAGATGAGAAGAAACTCATCAAGCTGCAAACAGCCATTAATAATCGGAACATGGAATGCATGAAGTATGAATTTAGGAAAATTGGATGTTGTCAAAAATGAAATGGAACACATAAAGATCAATATCCTAGGTGTTAGTGAGATGAAATGGACTGGTTTTGGCCATTTTCAATCAGGCAATCATATGATCTACTATGCTGGGAATGACAAGTTAAAGAGGAATGGTGTGGCATTCATCATCACAAAGAATGTATCAAGATCTATCCTGAAGCACAGTGCTATCAATGATAGGATAATATCCATATGCCTACAAGGAAGACCAGTTAATACTACTATTATTCATATTTACATACCAATCACCAAAGCCAAAGATGAGGAAACTGAAGATTTTTATCAACTTCTGCAGTCTGATATTGACCGAACATGCAACTAAGATATGTTGATTGTCACCAGTGATTGGAATGCAAAAGTTAAAAGTTGGAAACAAAGAAGGATCACCAGTAGTTGAAAAATATGGTCTTGGTGATAGAAATGATGCTGGAGATCACATGATAGAATTTTGCAAGACCAATGACTTATTCATTGCAAATATATTTCAACAACATAAATGGCAGCTATACCCAGGACGTCACCAGAGGGAGTACACAGGAATCAGACTGACTACATCTGTGGCAAGAGGCAATGGAGAAGCTCAGTATCTTCAGCCAAAATAAGGCCAGGAGCTGATTGTGGAACAGACCATCAACTGCTCATATGCAAGTTCAAGTTGAAGCTGAAGACAATTAAAACAAGTCCACAAGAGCCAAAATATGACCCTGATTATATCCCTCCTGAATTTAGAAACAATCTAAATAATAGATTTGATGCATTGAACACCAATGACCAAAAACCAGAGGAATTGTGGGATGACATCAAGAACATCATCCATGGAGAAAGCAACAGGTCATTAAAAAGACCAACATGGATGTCAGATGAGACTCTGAAACTTGCCTCTTGAATGGAGAGTAGCTAAAGTGGATGGAAGGATAAAAGAGCTGAACAGAAGATTTCAAAGAGCAGGTCAAGAAGACAAAGGCAATTATTTTAATGAAATGTGCAAAGACCTGGAGTTAGAAAATTAAAAAAGAAGAACACACTTGGCATTTCTCAAGCTGAAAGAACTGAGGAAAATATTTAAGCCTTGAATTCAAATACTGAAAGATTCCATGGGCAATATGTTGAATGATGCAGTAAACATCAAAAGAAGATGGAAGGAATACACAGAGTCACTGTACCAAAATGAATTGGTGGATGATCATCCATTTCAGGAGGTAGCATATGATCAAGAACCAATGCTATTGAAGGAAGAAGTCAAAGCTGTGCTAAAGGAATTGGCGATAAATAAGGCTCCAGGAACTGACAGACTATCCACTGAGATGTTTCAACAAACAGATGCTGCACTGGAAGCAGTCATGTGGCTATCCCAAGATATCTGGAAGACAGCTACCTGGCAACTGACTGGAGGAGATCCATGTTTGTACCCATTCCAAAGAAAGGGGATCCCACAGAATGTGGAAATTACTGAACAATATCTTTGATATCACATACAAGTGAAATCTTACTGAAGATAATTCAAAGATGGTTGCAGCAGTATATTGACAGAGAGCTTCCAGAAATGCAAGCTGGGTTCAGAAGGAAATGTGGAGTGAGGGATATCATAGCTGATGCCATATGGTTCTTGTCTGAAATCAAAGAATGCCAGAAAGTTGTTTACTTGTGTTTTATTGACTATGCAAAGGCATTTGATTGTGTCATAACAAATTATCATAACAAATTCTGGATATCATTGAGAAGAATGGGAATTCTAGAACACTTAATTATACTTATGAGGAACCTGTACATAGACCAGGAGGCTGTCGTTCAAACAAAACAAGGGAGTACTGCATGGTTTAAAATCAGGAATTGAGTGCTTCAGGGTTGTGTCCTTTCACCATACTTACTCAATCTGTATGCTGAGCAAATAATCCAAGAAATTGGACTATATGAAGAAAGTGACATCAGGATTGGAGGAAGATTCAGTAACTACCTGAGATACGCAAATGATACAACTTCACTTGCTGAAAGTGAGGATAACTTGAAGCACTTACTGATGAAGATTAAAGACTGCAGTCTGCAGTATGAATTACACCTCAATATAAAGAAAACAAAAATCCTCACAACTGGACCAATAAGCAGAATCACAATAGATGGAGAAAAGATTGAAGTTGTTAAAGACTTCATGTTACTTGATTCTACAATCAACACCAATGGAAGCAGCAGTCAAGACAACAAAAGACGTATTGCATTGGGCAAATCTGCTGCAAAAGACCTCTTTCAAGCACTGAAGAGCAAAGATATCTCCTTGAAGACTAAGATGCACCTAACCCAAACAATGGTATTTTCAATAGCCTCACATGCTTGTGAGAAATGGACAATGAAAAAGGAAAACTGAAGAAAAGTTGATGTTTTTTAGTTGTGGTGTTGGCGAAGAATGCTAAAAGTATAATGGACTGCTAAAAGAACTAACAAATCTGTCCTGGAAGATGCATGGCCAGAATGCTCCGTGGAATAAAAAATGGCCAGACTTTGTCTCACCTACTTTGGTCATATTGTCAGAAGGGACCATTCTCTGGAGAAGGATAAAATGCTTGGTAAAGAGGAGGGTCAACGAAAGAGGGGAAGGCCCTCAACGAGATGGATTGACACTGTGGCTGCAGCAACAGGCTCAGGTATAGTAGGGATAGTGAGACTGGCACAGAACTGGGCAGTGTTTCATTCATACATAAGGTCACTATGAGTTGGAGATGACTTGAAGGCACATAACAACAACAAGAAATGAAATAGGTGATGTCACAACAGAACCAAATGAAATTTTTAAAAGGATAATAACAGAATACTATGAAGAACTGTACCCCCAACAAATTTGAAAACCTAGAAAAAATGGGAAAATTTCTAGAAGCACGCTGCCTACCCGAACTAACGTGACCTGAGGTAGAAAATTTGAACGGGCCCATCACAAAAGAAAAAATGGAAGAAGTCATTAAAAAAAAAAAAAAAACAAATCAAACCTGCTGCAAAAGACTTCTTTGAAATTAAAAAAAAAAAAAAAAATCCCAACAACAACAACAAAGGCCTGGCCCAAATGGCTTCACTGGTGAATTCTACCAAACACTCAGGGAAAAGTTGACACCAATTCTATTGAAACTATTCCAGAACATAGAAAGGATGGAATACTCCTGAACTCATTCTATGAAGCAAGTGTAACTTTGATACCAAAACCAGCCAAAGTCACCACTAAAAAAGAAAACTATAGACCAATATCCCTCATGAACATAGACACAAAAATTCTCAACAAGTCCTAACCAATAGAATCCAACAACATATCAAAAAAATAACACATCATGAAAAAGTGGGATTCATACCAGATATGCAAGGGTGGCTCAACATTAGACAAACAATCCACTACATAAATTAAACAAAGCAAAAGAACCACATGATCATATCAATCAATGCAGAAATAGCATTTGACAAAATCCAACATCATTCTTGATTTTTAAGAAAAATAAATAAATAATAAAGCTCAGCAAAATAGGAATGGAAAGGAAATTCCTGATTTCATGATATATTAACGTGATTGAGAGCATATATATCAAACCAATGGCCAACCTTATTCTCAATGGAGAGAGACTGAAAATATTCCCCTTGTGAATGGGACCCAGACAAGGGTGCTCTTTATTAACACTCCTATTCAATATTATATGAAGAGTCCCAGCCAGAGCAGTAAGGCAAGAAGGGAAATAAAAGACATTCAAATTGGCCAAGAAGAAGCAAAACTATCTCTATTTGCAGATGATATGATCCTATACACAGAAAATCCTAGAGACTCAACAAGAAACTACTAGAACTAATAGAAGTTTTCAGCAAAGTGTTAGGGTGCAAAATTAACATACAAAAATCATCTACACCAACAAGGAGAACTCTGCAAAGGAAATCAGGAAAACAATACTATTTGCAATAACCATCCCAAAGATGAAGTACGTAAGAATAAATCTAGCCAGAGACACAAAAGACCTATACAAAGAAAACTACAAAACACTACTATGAGAAACCAAAAGAGACCTACATAGATGGAAGAATAGCCATGCTCATGGATAAGAAGACTTAACATTGTGTAAATATCACTACTACCCAAAAGCGATATACAGATATAATGCAATCCTGGACTAGATATCATTATCATTCTTTGGAGATAGAAAAACTAATCACCAACTTTTCATGGAAAGGAAAGAGACCCCAGATAAGCAAAGCACTTCTTCAAAGAACAACAACAAAGTAGAAAGCCTCATACTCCTCAACCTCAAAACCTACTACACTGCCATGGTAGTTGAAACAGCCCAATACTGCTCAATGACAGACACACAGACCAATGGAACAGAATTGAGAACTCATGCATAAATCCATCCATCTATGGGCAGCTGATTTTCAACAAATGGCCAAAGTTCCTCAAATGGGGAAGAGACAGTCTCTTTAATAAATGGTGCTGGTAAAACAGATATCTATCTGTAGAAAAATTAAACAGGACCCATATCTGACACCATACACCAAAACTAACTCAAAATGGATCAAAAATCAAAATATAAAACCTAAAAGTATAAAGATCATGGGAGAAAAATAGAAACAATGCTAGAGGTCCTAATAGATGGCACAAATGAAATGCCAAACATAACTAAAAATTAAATACTTATGTTCATCAAAAGACTCTTCCAGATGGTTAAAAGACAGCCTATAGACTGGGGGGAAAAAATTTTTTTGGCTACAACATATCCAACAAGGGTCTGACCTCTAAAATTTATAGAAAACTAAGCACCTAAAAAAAAAAAAAGACAATCCAATTAAAAAATGGGCAAAGGATATGAACAGACATTTCATCAAAGAAGACATTCAGGTGACTAGCAAATACATGAAGAAATACTCAAGATCATTAGTCATTGTTGTTGTTGTTATTTACCATCGAGTCAGATCTGACTCATAACAACCCCTCCTTGGGTTTCCAAGGCAGTATCCCTTTGGAAGTAGATTGTCCAACCTTCCTTCCAAGGAGTGGCTGGTGGGTTTGAACCGCCAGCCTTCTGATTAGCTGTCAAGTGCCTTAGCCACTATGCTACCAGAGCTCCATTGTTGTTGTTGTTCTTGTTGTTTGCCGTCGAGTCGGCCCCTACTCATAGCAACCTCTCTAATGGAGAGCTCCATTAGAGAGGTGCAGATCAAAACTATAATGAAATACCATATTACCCTGACAATAATGGCACTAATAATAGTACTAATAAAACCCAGAATATAACAAATGTTGGCTAGGTTGCAAAGAGATTGGAACTCTTATACACTACTAGTGGAAATGTAAAATGGGACAACCACTATGGAAAATGGTATGACACTTCCTTGAAAAGCTAGAAACAGTAATACCATGTGATCCAGCAGTCCTACTCTTAGGTATACACCCCAAAGAAATAAAAGCCATGCCATGAATAGACATGAACACACATGTTCATTGCACATCATGCACAATAGCAAAGAGATGGAAACAACTCTCATCATTAGTTTAATGGAAAAACAAACTATGGTACATATACACAATAGAATACTATGCAATGATAAAGAATAACAATGAATCTGCAAAACATCTCACATTATAGCTGAATCTGGAAGACATTATGCCTAGTGAAATAATAAAAGGACAAATATTATATGAGACCCCTATAATAATAAAAAAAAAAGATTTACATGCAGAAAACATATTCTTTGATGGCTGCCAGGGATAGGAAGGAGAGGGAAGAACAGTTACTAACTAGATAGAAGACGTGTTAATAACGATGAAGGGAAAGGTAATACACAATATGGGGGAAGTCAGCTTAACATGAACGAGGCAAAGGAAGAAATTGAGAGAAATATAAGAATAAAGGGCAATTTCTAGAACACAGACAATCCCACAACAATGGTATTAACAAACAGTAATTTGCAAATGGATATATGAGTAGATAAGTATGTAAAGAGGTGTGGGAAGGTATAAGGGATCACACACATGTGCAGATATAGGTTTGTTGTGGATATTTCTACAACATATATATTAATATGGACAATAGAAAACACAAGAAGCCCAGTCATGGAAACTTCTCAGACATAACCAAACACCTCGTGGGATAGAATTCCTAGGCTCGAAGGTGAAGGATCATAGACTCGGGACATCCACATCAATTGGCACAACATAGTTCATAAAGACAATGTTCTGCATCCTACTTTGGTGAGTAGCATCTAGGGTTTTAAAAGCTCACAAGCAGCCGTCTAAGATACAGATTTTAGTTTCTTCCTATCCTGAGCAAAAGAGAGTGAAGAAAACCAAAGATTCGAGGGAGCAATTAGTCTAAATGAACTAGTCTAAAGGAACTAGTTTGTGCCCAGCTACCACCACTGACTGCTCTGACTGAGATCACAACAGAGGGTCCTGGACAAAGCAGGAGAAAACATAGAACAAAAAATTAAATTCATGAAAAATGACCAGACTTACTGCTCTGAAAGAGACTGGAGGAACCCTCAAGAGTGTGGCCGTAGCACACACTTCTGACTTTGAACTGAAGCCATTCCTAGAGTCCAAATTTCAGCCAAACAATAGATATATTCATAAATTAAATAATAACATTCCAGAGGAATGTATTCCTTAGACTAGTCAATTACATGAGACCAAATTGGATAAATTTGGACCCAAATTCGGGTCCCAATTTCCCCAAAAGCAAAGATGAGAAAGCAGGAATTGGGGGTAAGAAAATCCTGACAAGAGGAAACAGGGTGGAAATGGGGAGAGTGCTGGCACATTGTGTGGGGAATACAACCAACACTATGGAATACTTTATGTATAAACAATCAGATGGGAAGCTAAATTGCTCTGTAAACTTTCACCTAAAGCTTAACGTTGTTGTTGTTAGGTTCCATTGAGTCGGGTTCTTAACTCGTAGCGACTCTGTCCAACAGAATGAATCATTGCCTGGTCCTGTGCCATCCTCACAATCATTGCTTTGTTTGAAGCCATCGCTGCAGACACTGCATCAATCCTTCTCATTGCGGGTCTTCCTGTTTTCCATTGATCCTCTTCTTTACCAAACATGATGTCCTTCTCCAGGGACTAGTCCCTGCTGATAACATGACCGAAGTATGGGAGACAAAGTCTCACCATTCTCAGTTCTAAGGAGCATGCTGGCTATACTTCAATTCTCCTTCAGTCTTTCTTATTCAAATTTTTAAAAAGAAAGAAGTCAAACAATATATTGCATTGGACAAATCTGCTGCAAAAGGCCTCTTTAAACGTTCAAAAGCAAAGATGTGACTTTGAAGACTCAGGTGTGCCTGACTCAAGCCATGGCATTTTCCATCACCTCATATGCATGTGAAAGCTAGACAATGCATAAAGCAGACTGAAGAAGAATTGATGCCTTTGAATTATGGTGTTGGCAGAGAATAGTGAATATACTGTGGACTGCTGGAAGAATGAACAAATCTCTCTTGGAAGAAATACAGCCAGAATGCTCCTTAGAAGTGAGAACGGAGAGACTTTATCTTACCTACTTTGGACATATTATCATAAGGGACCAGTCCCTGAAGAAGGACATCATATTTGGTAAAGTAGAGGGTCAGCAAAGGAAAGGAAGAACCTCAGTGAGATGGATTGACAGTGGCTGCAACGCTAGGCTGAAACACAGAAGCAATTGTGAGGATGGTGAGGGACCAGGCAGCGGTTCCTTCTGTGGCTATGGGTCAAAACCATCTTGATAACACCTAACAATGATGAAAAAAAGCAAATGGGTGCTAAGCAGAATCGTCTAGGCTGCCCCTGTGTGCTCAATGATAGATGTTCTCTAAATGAATGTTGGTTGGTGATGTTAAACCATAGCTGCAACGTAGCCAACAACATCCAGTGGTTTATGGAGCACATTCGCGTATGCTGTCTCATTCAGTCTTCATAACAACCCTGCCAGATGTTCTCATTTTCATTTTATGGATGAAGAAATTCAGTTCAGGCAGATTAAATCACTTCCCTAAAATTATACAACCAATAAGAACCAACACCCTCAAGGCCAGGTCTCCTAAGTTCATTAGTCTCTCTGCCACTTGTCAGAAGCCTCTAAAAACTCAGAAAGAACCAAGTTGACTTTGAAATTTGATTTTTTAAAAAATAAACAGGTAATATGTAAATATATTTGTTATAAATATAAAATTAAATAATAAATAAAGGTTAAAGTCCTGCTTCCCATCTCATCCCCTCCTTATCCAACTCTGCCTCCCCAACTGTTAACAGTTGGTGTGTTTTTCTGCAGAGCTTTGAAGTTATGTGTGTGTGTGTGTGTGTGTATACATAAAATATTTTTTTCCTTTGTATATGATGTGTATGTTTTCTAACACGAATATACTCTTATTATACAAATTGCTCTGCAACTTACTTTTTCTTGCTTAGTTATATGTTTAACATCGCTCTCTGTGTCAATGCATTTAGATCTACTTTATTCTCTTTAACTGCTATAAAGAATTTTTAAACCTGTTTTAGACTCTTCTGTCTACAGTTTGTTTATAATGGATAATAGAATTTTAAAAAGTGCATTAATGTACCTGGTCAGGGGTTTTGTTGCTGATTTCAATGAAGGGAGAATCAGTGCTGTAAAAAGAAATGATTTGTGAGATCCAGATCCTGTGGGTACTTTTCTAAATTATTAATTTAATCTCCCCAACCAGGTGGTACGCAGCAGAAAGGAGAAAACGTCAGTCTCCGACGTCATTGTTTGGGTCCCAGAACGAAGGCCAGGCCGATTCCCCAGGGCTCCAAAAGCTACTCCACGGAGCCAGCTCCTTTCCCAGAGGACCAGCCTTGCCGAGAGCCAGAGGACCACAGTGCCCCACTCAACACAGGAGCACGGCTCATGTTCCAGCACATGCAGGCACTGCTGGTCAAGAGGTTCCACCATGCCACAAGGAGCCGCAAGGACTTCCTGGCCCAGGTCTTACTGCGGATCTTTGCTTTGCTCTCAGGCTGCTCCTTGCCTTGGCCTGTCATACCCTCTTCTGGCCTTTCCATCCTCTCCTGGGCCTTCTCCTGCACCAGAGTTCAAATACAGCCACCAGCACCCTCCTTGAATTCTGTCAGTTTTGCTTCCTTCTTGCCAGGCCTTTATTTGATTCTTAGTGACAAAGCTTCTTTGTATATATTAGACCTCACCCAGCAGAGAAAAGGAGCTCTGGTGGCATAGTGCCTAAGGCACTTCACTGCTAACCAGAAGGCTGGCAGTTCAAACCCACCAGCCACTCCTCGGAAGGAAGGTTGGGCAATCTACTTCCGTAGTGATACTGCCTCGGAAACCCAAGGAGGGGTCGCTATGAGTCAGGGCCAACTCAACAGCACATAACAACAACAACAGCAGAGAAAATAGAATAATAGTAAATGTGTAAATTTTGTTGTTTTGATTTTTACAGTGAAGGGTAAATCATATTTCTATTCATTCTTGCAATGACCCTACATATCAAAGCCATTGTCCTCTTTTTTTTTTTCTTTTAATGTTCTTCATTCAGGAAAAAACAAAACAAAATACAGTAGTCCAGAGAGCAATGAGTAATGTGACTTGTTCTTTAAATTGCCCTTTAACTTCTGGCCTACATTCAGATTCTTCACCAGTTACCAGAACATTCCATTTTCTTCTGCACCTCCTGCTTACACAATTTTTGCACACACTATTTCCCCTGCCTATATTGTTCCCCAGCAGCCAGACTTTCTCCACGTAGTCCCAGTTGTGAGTCTGCAGGATAAGCGTTTAAAAGCATGTGTATGTGTGTGTGTGTGTGTGTGTGTGTTTAACATCTCCCATATCACAGCCCATGTTTCTACATCTATTTTCCTACAGATTGTCCTCCCAGCCACTTTTGTGTTATTGGCTCTGATGGTTTCCATCATCGTCCCTCCTTTTGGTGAATACCCTGCTTTGACGCTTCACCCCTGGATGTATGGGCAACAGTACACCTTTTTCAGGTGCGCTGACCTGCCCTCAAAGGTCATCAGGCACCTTCTGGAATGTGGGGCTCCTGGGTCACATGATGCTTGCTAGGGCCCTGACCATCCCAATTCTCTGGAACATTCACCAGGGTAGAAGGGGTCCTTCCTTGGGTTGCCCTCAGAAAAGAAGTTAATGTACCTTCCACTGTCTGGAAAGGTAATCCCAAGTAGACAAATAGGGCTGTTTGGGGAGGAAAGCAAGGAAAGGTAAAGTAAAATTTAGGTGAGTGGGTTGAAGCTACAACTTTAGCAAGCACAGACATGATATGCCATTGGATCACTGTGTGTGTTCTGGGGTGGCTACCTCGTTCCCAAGAAGCTGTAACCATTCTGTGGCCGTGTTCTGTGGTAACCTTTCAATAAATGCTGGTTGAATTGCATATTGACCACTTTTGTCCACTCTCAGTCATGTATCCATTGAGTAAGGTTTCCTCACTCTGTCTACTAGCATGGATGAGCCAGTCAGTGAGCGGCTCTCAGTCCTTGCAGACGTCCTCCTGAACAAGCCTGGCTTTGGCAACCGCTGCCTGAAGGAAGACTGGCTTCCGTAAGTCCCTGCCCTTACACCAACAGCTCCTCTGGGATCCCCTGGGAACAACAGGGTTGGAGAAGCCCCAGCACAATCTTGCTTTGTATGACATGAATCATTTCCATATCGCTGACCTACTATCACTCAGGTGCTCCCTCAGCGCTCATGGTGCAAGGATGTCCACTTCCTCCTAGAAAGCCCCTGATTACTGGATAGCTCTATATCTCTCTGTTTCTCAATATAGAAAATTCTATATTGTATTGATATGTGCTATCCCATTACTTATTTCTGAAGAAAAGAGGGAGGAAGATAGAAGGATGTGCTATTGTATAATTAGGCCTTGAATGTCATTAATTACATATATGGCTGACTCTCAATTATTTTTATAAAAGTATGGAGAAGGGAGTCAGGTCAATTAAAATCCACTAAGAATCCTAAAAATTCAATATAATTTTAACTTCTTTTCTCGTCCAATCTTTTTTCAGAGCTATTGATAAGAACCAAAATGGATTAATTTCGAACTCATTTATTTGCTCTGTGTCTCAATAGCTGGGACCTCTTGGGAAAAAGAGAGAGAGAGGAAAAAGAGTTCACAAACTAGATAATAATTCCCCAACCCTCACCAAGTCAATCAACAAAATTGTTCTTTCTTGCTTTTTCTTGAGCAGAAACTAACTTCCAAGAGTGTAAGAAGAAAATGCAGGGGTCTGATGAGAAGGGGGAAAGGCTAAGAATGGGGAGATCAGACACTATTGCATGGCTTTTAGTCAACTTTGGGACTGATTGTGAAATATTTTATCCATTAGGGAGTATCCCTGTGGCAATTCAACCCCCTGGAAAACTCCCTCTGTGTCTCCGAGCGTCTCCCATCTGTTCCAGAAGCAGAAATGGACACCAGACAACCCCTCACCTTCCTGCAAATGCAGCACCAGAGAGAAGCTCACCATGCTCCCTGAATGCCCAGAGGGTGCCGGGGGGCTCCCTCCCCCTCAGGTACCTCTAACCCTCTTCTAGGGAATCCGTTGTTGCTGTTAGTCGCTTTAGAGTAGATTCCAACTCACAGTGACCCTGTGCGGGCAGAGTAGAACTGCACTCAGAGGGTTTTCAAGGCTGTGACATTTCAGAAGAAGATCACCAGGCTTGTTTTCCAAGCTACCTCTGGGTGGCTTGGAACCACCAACCTTTCGGCTAGTAGTCAAGCACTTAACTTTGTGTACCACCCAGGGACTCCTGGGGAACACAAGGTACCCCCAATCTACCTGAGACAGCAGGGATTTGGGAAAATAAATAATGCTTTCTGAGTCTCTAGTCAACTGATATTTTGAACTAAAAGTTGAATGAGGGACTGATGTAGATTACCTCTCAGAGGACCTTTCCAGAGGGCCCTGCTATGGCCACATGGAGGAAGTCACTGAGCAAAAGTTTCATTTAAAAATATATTCTTATTAGGCCTATGAGGTCTAATGAGAACATATTTTTTTAATGTTTTAAAATTTTCTGAGTAAGACATATTCATCTTAGAAAATACAGATAATTTAGAAGAAAAATATATCCTATCACTTGGAAATAACCACCAACAACATTTGGTTTTTATTCATCCAAACAGGATGAGATTCAAAATACTGTTTTCTAACCTGCTATTTTCACTTAATAACGTATAGTGAACATATTTCCATGCCAATAAGTATGTCTTCACACCAACCTTTTTAATGCCTGCGTGCTATTCCACTGTTTGGATTTACTTTTATTTAACTAATCCTCCACTGTTGAACATGTAGGCTTACAGTTTTCCACCATTACAAACAATGCTGTGATGTATATTCAAACATGTTTGTTGTTGTTGTTGGAGTTGATTCCTGACTCATGGCAACCTCATACAGAAAGGGATTAGGCTGTTGTGATCCTAAGGTATTTATTGGCTGGTTTTCCCAAGTAGATTGCCGGGCCTTTCTTCCTAGTCTGGACGCTTCCTAATCTTAGTCTGGAAACATATTTGGTATCATAGCAACATGCAAGCCTCAACTGACAGATGGGTGTTGACTGCTCTTGAGGTGCATTGGCTGAATTGAAGGCAAAAATTCTACCTCTGAATTGCCACTGCTCCCCATACACATTTATACAGTTATTAACAGTCTTGTTAAGAAAGTTACCATATGCTGTGTCCCTAACACACACACATCTTATCCTATAGCAACAACATCAACAATCTTGGCTCTGAATAGCACCCTCTCTTGGGAATTCGGTACTCCAGAGTATATCGCAGTGATCCTCTCCCGGGGTTATGGAGACAGCGAAAAGGGCTAGAGAAGTCCTACTTTGCTTCGGCACTGACAATGGGCCTACCAGCTGGCGAGGACAGAGCTAAGTCCTTTCATGGCCCTCTCAAATGATTTGTCAGTGAATGAACAACTTACAAAGAAGCAGTGTGGTATGTGGGAAGGGCATAGGCACTAACTCCAGAGAAGCACAGATTGGTTACTTAGTCTATCTGAGTCTTAACATCCTCACCTATAAATTGGAGGTAACCGTACTTATTTTAGAGCAGTACCATGAGGAGTCAATAAAATAATGTATATAAAGAAATTGTATTTCTTAGAATTAAATACAACTCAAATGATGACAACCTCAAACTAAAGCAAGATACAATTTAATTTTGCTCTCACGTAAAAGCTTATGTGAATGGTCCATGATGTTCTGTTTTGCTGCTTCTCCATGCCACATAGATGAGACCTCAATTTTGTTATCCAAGATGGCAGCATCTACTTTGCAGGTAGCAGAATAGAAAAAGAGACGAAGAAAAAGAGAAGGCAAAGTGTAGAAATGTGCTATCTTTTAAAGAAGATTTCCAGAACCTATCTAACACTAAGCATTTCCACTTATATTATCTTTGTCCAGAACCTGGCTTCAAGGGATACTAAGAACTTTATTCTGGAGGGCCTTATACCCAACCAAAAAGCCTATCACTATAGCAGAAGGGAAGAGCAGAAAATGGCAGACAACTAATTTTCCTGTAGCAACTATTATAGCTGGCTTGAGAATGGTCCTATTTGTGAGCTCCAATCTTTCTCCTATATCTTAAAACCATATACCTTTATACTTCTCAAGCAACAGATTTTCTCCTTGTACAAGTCTCTCTACTCCAAAAGGAAGGATTGCTTCTGTTTGGTTTGTAGTTAATGCTGAGGCCCCTGTGGCTGCTTCTGATCTGATGCATCAAGCATCAGGACCCTGAGAGCTGGACACTGTGCCTGAAGTTCTTAACTGGGGGG
>NW_006921620.1:5415971-5430872 GCF_000298275.1 Orycteropus afer afer | reverse complement strand
ATATATTCATGAAACATTAAGGCTACATGTCTAACTTAGAAACCTATATTCAATAGCGTTAGTCCTCGGTTCCTGGGGGAAAAATTAATAAGTCACTACAGCCAATATCCTGGAAGAAGTCAAAGAAGTTTCTGTTATTTTGTTTCACTCCTGCATTTCCTCACTATTATCCATGCCTCTTTGGAGCAAGATAAAATGTTGTGCATCTATACAGGAGCTTCTCTGTCTCAGACACATTCATATTTACACCCATTTATCCCACTCAAGGAGCTCTGCTGGTGCTGTGGTTAAAGCATTGGGCTGCTAACCAAAAGGTGGGTGGTTCGAATCCACCAGCCACTTGTCAGGAGAAAGATGAGGTAGTCTACTTCCATAAAGATGTATAGCCTTGGAAACAATACAGGGAAGTTCTACTCTGTCCTATAGGGTGGCTATGAGTTGCAATTGACTTGATGGCAGTTGAGTTTGGTTTGGGTTTATCCCACACACACTCTTCCAGCTTGAAATAAGTCCAGAGGTATGGGCTTGGTTTTGAATCAGTAAATGGTCCTCTCATTTGGAAAATGAAGGTAAAGGATGTCTCTTCTTGTTCTAATATTCTTTGTATGGTAGTAGGGCTTGAACAGGTAGTGCCTATCCTTGAGTTAAGGAGCTCTTGTGGCACACTCCCTAAGGCATTTGCCTGCTAACCAGAAAGTTGGTGGTTCAAACCCACGAGCTACTCTGTGGAAGGAAGATGGGGCAATCTACTTCCATTAAGACTTACTGCCTTGGGTATTTGTATGTGCTGTAAGAACAGCCAGGTATATAGTAGAGCTGACAAGGGACATGGTTGTGGTGACCTCTTGACCACAGTCACCTACCCAGAGGGAGCAAGTAGTGGACCTGTGGGCTCAGAACCATGGTCCCAGGGGACATCAAGCTCAATTGGCATAACATACTACACAAAAACATTGTTCTACATCCTACTTTGGTGAGTAGCAACTGGGATCTCAGAAACTTTCAAGTGGCCATCTAGATGCAACAATGGGTCTCTCCTCATCCAGAGCAAAGAAGAAGGAAGAAAATCAAAGATGTATGGAAACAATTAGTCCAAGGGACTGGTAGACCATGCAATCCTCAGCCTATATGACCAGGAGACCAGAACCAGATGGTCCCTGGCTATCACTGTCAGCCACCCAAAGGGGTATCTGTGTAGGAGATCCTGAATAGAGTGGGAGAACAATGTGGAACAAAACTCAAAATTGTTAAAAAAAAAAAAAACAGGTTTGCTGTTCTGATAGGGCCTGGTGAAACCCCAGAGATTATGGCCCTTAGCCACCCTTCAGATCTAGAATGGAGGTCACTCCTGTGGTTTCCAGCCAAATAATAGACAGGCATATGGACTTAACATTTACATCAGGTAGATACACTTGAGATCAATCATGGGAGAACATAAGGGCAGTGTATGCACAGGGAGATAGCTGGGGGGCAGGAATACATGGAAGAGAAGGGCACAGGGAAGAGTTAACTATGAGGAGGAAGTGGGAAGCGAGCTGTTACAATGTGGGGAATGGCAGTCAACATTATGAGACAAAATGTGTATGAATTGCTGTACGGAAAATGAATTTGCTCTTTAAATGTTCACCCAAATCACAACAAAAATAAAAAATAAAATATTTACTGCTTTGGAAACCCAATGGAGGTCGCTATGAGTCAGAATCAACTCAATGGCAGTGAGTTTAGTTTTGTTTTTTGGATCCCTGAGTTGTAACATACATAGAGATACAAGTATTTTATTTGACAAAATTTTTAGAAAAAAAAATTATTATAAACAGTTCTGGTGGCGTAGTGCCTAAGGTATTTGACTGCTGACCAGAAGGCTGGAGGTTCAAACCCACCAGCCACTCCTCAGAAGATGGGGCAATCTACTTCCGTAATGATACCGCCTCGGAAACCCAAGGAGAGGTAGCTGTAAGTCAGATTTGACTCGATGGCAGTGAGTTTAGTTTTTAGTTAGTCCCAGACATGAGTAATGTTCCAGCATGGACCCACCAGTGGAGCTTGGTAGTTCCCCTGGGTACCATGTTCACCTTTGAGGAGCAGTGTGACAGAGTAAAAAGAGTAACAGTTATGGAGACCAACAATCTGAAATCTGCCACTTACAAGTGCTATAACCAGTGAGAGTTAACTTTTCTGAGCCTCCGTTTCTGTCTGTGAACTAAAGTAATAATTCCTCTTTCGTAAGGATATTAGGATTAAACATGTTAACTTATTTAGAACATTTAATGCTGGGCATATAGTGGACATTCAATAAATGCTAGCTCTCCTAATGTAAGAGAGAGGAACAAGGTGAAGAAAGCAAATAGAAGAGGGAAAATAAAAATGGAAAAGGGGAGGAGGAGATAAGGTTTTAAAACTAAAAGAATGATGCATGATGACAGTAGTTTAAAGCCAAACTCCAAACCAAAATCCAAACTCATCACAATCAAGTTAACACTCCTTTGGGTTTCCAAGGCTGTAAATCTTTACAGAAGCAGACTGCTTTCTCTTTCTTCCACAGAATGGTTACAAGGTTCAAACCATCAACTCTTTTGTTTAGCAGCAAAAACCTTAACCACTATACCACCAGAGCTTCTCAAAGCCAAACCTTACCAAACACTATGTGGTCCTAAGTTTAAAGTAATATTGCCACCTGCTGGCCAAACTCATGGACTTTTGAATTCTCCAAAGTCTTTTGATTTACTAGCTTTCTGTGCTAGATGAAGGAGCTCTGGTGGTGAGTGACTAAGGCATTTGACTGCTAACCAGAAGGCTGGCAGTTCAAACTCACCAGCCACTCCTCAGAAGGAAAATTGGGCAATCTACTTCCGCAGAGATACTGCCTCGGAAACCCAAGGAGAGGTCGCTATGAGTTGAAATCGACTCGACAGCAGCGGGTGGGTGGGGTGTGCTAGATGAAGGAGCTCTGGTAGCACAATGATTAAACACTAGTGGAAAGGTTGGTGGTTTGAATCCATCCAGAGACACCTTGGAAGTTGGCCTGTTTCCAAAAGGTGACAGCCTTGAAAACCCTGTGGAGCATTTCCACACATGGGGTCATGACAAATCAGAATAAATTCGATGGCAACTAACAACACTGGGTGGAAAGAATGGATAATGTGCTTGTCTGCTAACTGAAAGCAGTTCGAGTCTACCCATGGCTGCTTGGAAGAAAGCCCTAGAAATACTTCTGAAAAATTAGCCATTGAAAGTCCTATGGAGCACAGTTCTACTCTAATAGACATGGGTCCTCATGAGTTGGAATGAATAACAGCAACTATTAGTCCTGGATGTATCAGCCAACAAGTCAGGGAAGTCCCATGTCCTCCCAGAGCTTGTATTATACAGGGTTAGCAGATAAAAACAGGTAAACAGATCCACCTGAAAGAAAATTTCAGATGGAGATCTTCTATGAATACAATAAAACAGTGTGGAGTTAAAATAACAAGGGACAGGAAATAGAAAATACCGCCCTGAGGAATACAATTTGGGCTGAGACTTGAATGACAAGGCGCTAGCCATGTGAGGCTGTCCTGGTGGAGTACTCCAGTCAGAGCAAAACACAAGTGCACAGCTAACGCCAGAATGAGAGGTGTCCATTTGAGGGACAGGAGGATGAGCTGGGGTGAGAGGGGTAAGGGGAGAGTGAGGGAAGGGTAGGGGATGAGGGGCAGGAAAGAATGAGGGGAGTGGAAGAGGAGAGGAAGGGAGAGGCAGAGAGGAAGGAAGGGGGGGATGAAGGAAAAGTGGAGGGTTAGAGGACAGTGGCTTCAGAGCTCAGAGAGGGACACAGGGCCAGATCATGGGAGCCTAATAACCATACCCACTGCCATCTAGTCAATTCTGACTCATAGCAAGCCTATGGGACAGAGTAGAATTGCTCCATAGAGTTTCTAAGACTGTAATCTTTATGGTAGCAGACTGCCACATTTCTCTTCTGTGGAATGGCTGGTGGGCTTGAACCACCAACCTCTTGGTTAACAGCCATATGCTTAACCACTGTACCACCAGGGCTCCTTAAGGGCCTGGTAGGCCTTGGCAATGAGTTTGGGTGCGATCCTAGGGTGTAATGGAATGTTTTGAGCAAGGTGAGTGGGGCGTTCTGATGTACATTGTTAAAGCTCCATCTGGCTGCTCTGTGAAGAATGGATTATGGTGGGCCAAGAGTGGAACCAGAAACCAGTTTGGGAGTTTCTGTAGAGGTCTAGGCAAGCTATATGGTGGTGGCTAGGCTAAGGTAGTAGTAGTTGAAATGGAGAGAGGTAAATGGATTGGAGATTTATTTTGGAATTTGAGCCATCCTATGTTATGGGTAAGGAGCCCTGGTGTTGTAGAGGTTAAAGCATTCAGCTGCTAACCAAAAGGTCAATGGTTCAAACCCACCAACTGCTCTGTGAGAGAAAGATGAAACAATCTGCTTCCATAAAGATGTACAGCCTTGGAAACCCTATGAAGCAGTTCTACTCTGCCCTATAGGGTTGTTATGAGTTGGAATCAACTTGATGTCACCTGGGTTTGGCTTTTTAGTTTATATGTTGTGGTGGATTGGAGAAAAGAGAGCAATCAAAGTTGACTCCTACATCATTAGGAAGATGCCAGCGCTTTATTCAGTGTTTTCCAAACAATTGGGTGTATAAATAATTTTGGAGAAGAACAGTTTCTCAAATTGTAAGCCCTCAGATTCCACAATAATTAACATGGGTGTCTCATTGCCTCAGAGAATACAGCGCAGCACTGAAATTCTCCAAGACCTTACTAACAGGAATATCTCTGACTTCCTGGTAAAGACGTATCCTGCTCTTATAAGAAGTAGGTAAGAACAGACTCTTTCATACTTTTGATCCTGGCTCCCTGAAAAAAAACATTGACTAAGGACAGAAGATAATTTAGTCTCATGATTTACCTACATCCAGGGCAGTGGTCTCTTTTGTTTTAGTTTGAAAGCTTCATCCAACAGAAAAAGCAATTGAGTGATACAAAAGTAGGATGCAATTTAAGATTAATTTTGTTGTTTAAGGCAAGTAGTCTCCAAGTTTATTCCCTGCACTATTCAAAGTAAAAGTAGCATAGGATTTATTCAATAATGCAGCCTCATATTTAAGTAGTTAAGGGAGAAAGACAGTTTGGAGGGAGAGAAAGAGTAAAGAGGAAATGGTAGGGGAAGAAGATAAAATCAAGAGGGAAAAATAAGAAGCAAAAAGGAGAGAGGAAAAATTAGACAGGGAACAAGATAGAAAAGAGTAAGTGATACAGTGTCCCAGTTCACCCATGGGCCAGGTTAATTACTCTTGTCACACCATAACTGTAAATTGTCATCTGTTATCACTGCCCATTAAATTTCCAAATGCACCAGAGTTGACTAGTGGTAACCAGGGGTGAGTAGGAGGGAGGGAGAAAATGGGGCCTCTGAACTTCTGTTAAGGTTGAGGGGAAGTTTGAATCCAGTCCCCACATGCTCTGGGGCTTTAAAATAAAACAAACTGTCTTATTTTAGCAATACTTTCTGTTGCTCCCCCTACCAGATCCCTGAACAAGGGATAAACTGAGTCCGTTAACTAGAGCACACTACAGATGGTGAGAGCAGCTGCTGAGAAGGCAGTGCCAAGTCACCTTTTAGCAAAATGAACATCGCCCAATGTAAAGATAAAATGAAACAGAATACATAAAAATCAAAGCAGAGCGCATAGAGTTTATTCAATAATTCTCTACAGATAAGACCATCCTTAACTTCTCAGTTGCAAATTTTCAATATGTAATTTTGGTTGTTGTGCTTGATGGTTGGTGACAATAAGACTTCAACTCTGGAGTCCACAGTTTGTTTCTTCATGTTTCCAATCTTGTAGTTTTACACATACATCTCCACACACACTCCCAGTGACTGGAAGTTGGTCTCTTAACTTGGAATGAAGGAGTAAGTCAGAACTTCCCTCAGCTATTATTACAGTCTCATCTGCAGAGGGGAGAGGAAGGGCAGGCAGCAGCCTTCACCCCACAGGGGCATGGTGATTGCCATGGTTTATGGGTCCACATGGGCCTACTGATCTAACAAATGCTCTGATGACCAGCATGTGGGATAAATGTGGAGAGCCAATCCAGAAACATCCCATCCATTCTCCACATGTGTATTCATACTCAGCACCTAGGCTGGGAGGTTTCCACATTACTTAATATCAAGAAGAAGCTCTGGCATAGTAGTAGTAGTAGTTAAAACACTCAGCTGCTAACCAAAAGGTAAGTGGTTTGAACCCCCCAGCCACTTTGTGGGAGAAAGATGAGGCAGTCTGCTTCACTAAAGATTTACAGTCTCGGAAACCCTATGAGGCAGTTCTACTCTGTCCTATAGGGTTGCTATGAGTCAGAATTTACTCAATGACAGTGGGTCTCCAATACCAGGAAATGCAAAAACACTGCCTGAAGACTGACACTCCAGAAATGTTAGAGAAGGAATTAATACTACTTCCATTTTTGCAATATTCAATGTATGATTTTATTTTGGCTTTCAGCTTAAAGAGCAAGTTCTGGGTCAATGAACAGAGGTAAGAAACTATTTTTTATAAGAAAAAGTAGGCTCTCAGATTGATCCTAAAATAACTACTCATAAATAAGCTATAACTGAGTCATGTGGATAGATTGTCTGTATGTGCTCAAAAATTCACAAGCCATGTCCTGAAGGGTAGGTGGCTAGGGACACCCTGAACTCAGGACATGTTCAGTGGTAGATCTCCCTGGAGGACATTAGTGACAGATTGTGTTCCCTGAAAAAAAGTTCCAGAGCTCACCCAAAGGGAGGTTATAAAACCTCCCAGCACACACAGTTGAGAATCCTCTACTGAGAGGTCTCATAACCTAAGCCTAGGCGCTCCTGAACCCATTCATTATAAGCCTCCAGGGGTCTGTCCCAGCCCCATACTCACCACTTTCCTGAGGCATACTCCTGGAGTATGTGGTTCCAGAGTTTTGAAGAATCACCAAGGGTTATTCTAAGAGTGACTTAGCCTCCCAGAATCCCTCAGGAACTGGGCCTCCAACAGTGTTGGATTACCCAATAAGCAAGGTAAGCACAGTTTACTTGTGCCTACTAATCTGTAGTGAACATTCTCATATGTTTGATGTGGTGAAAAACATGAGACTGTTCACTACAGATTAGTAAGTAAGCACAAGTAATCCTGTGCTTACCCTGCTTGTCAAATAACCTGTTCCTGGCCTCCAGAATAGATGAAGAGCTAATGTTGACTTTATTTCCTGGGCAGATTCTAAATCATAAAAGATCCCCTAAGCGAAATCACTCCTGGGAGGGAGCTGTAGAGCCTTAGCTTGAATAGAAAGGTGACACAGTTTGAGGACCTGAAAAATAAATATCTTCTCCCCTGCTTTGCCTAATAGGCAAAGTAATTTTGTTCTGTTTAGGAGTTGGGCTTTTATCCTGCCACTGAAGGGTTTTAAGCTAGAGATCTATATTTTAGCCAGATCACTTTATACTTCCAGCACTCTGTGGAAGATCTATGAGGAGGAGAGGCTTAAGGCTAGGATCCCAGTTGAGGAGCTAGAGCAAGAGTCAAGGCAGGAGATGCTGAGAGCCTGCCGAGAGCAGGGGTGGCAGGACTTGTTCATGATTAGGGAAGAAGGTAAGTTAAAGGATGCCAGAATGCCACAAAGTGCAGAGCACAGCAAAGGAGTCATTGATTGGGGGAGGGGGATGTAGTGAAGACTTCAAACAGATGATGACATATGATAGATGAGTTGGAATTGACCAGATGCTCAAGAAAGCAAAAGGAACCCTAGAGAAGCTAGCAGCCTTGCAAGGCAGAGAGACATGAAAGCAATCTGAACCACCTGGAGCTTGGAAAGTGACTCCGTTTGGCCAGAGTCTGCCATTCAAGGAAGGGTGTGAGTAGGGATGAGACTGAAGAGATTGGAGAGGGATGAGATTGGAGGGCAGAGACCAGACTCAGAAGGGCCTTATACAGTAAGACGTGGAGTCTGAACTTCATCTTGGAGGCAATGGGGAAGAACTAAAAGCTGATTTGCAAAGTGGAGCAATACTGATCACTAGACTAGACAATTCACCCAAAAGTACAAGTCTCCCTACAGAAACTGGCAGAGCAACTGGTAGGTGCGAAGCACCAGAGACATAGTTCATGTAACTGATATGAGGCTTTCTTGTTCCCATGTCAGGTATGGAGGAATTTCCATTGGAGGAAAGCTTCCGGTTCTTCCCATCACTGGGGAAGCACTTGTTGGGTTTTTAAGTGAACTTGGGCAGATAATGAACGTGACCGGGGTATGTAAACAGACTGGAGATTTGTGTAGGATTTTAGACTTGTTCAAGTATCATGAAACATAAATTATCATGAGTGCACAGGAAAGAAAACAACCCTCTTGCTAGTTTATTATGGTTTTGCAGGGCCCTATCACCAGAGAGATCTCCAAAGAAATGTCTGACTTCCTTAAGCATCTAGAAACTGAAGATAACATTAAGGTACTTAACCAAATAATCGCCCTAAAGCTAAAAATTCACATGAGCTAGTTATTTTATTTTTATTTTCCCAGCTTAATTAAATTCCACCCCTCCTCCTGTTGAAAACTGGAGAGGGATATCTTTCAGCTGCCAAGCCCCTCCTTCTCCTCACATTCTTCTTCCTGTTGCAAACTTTTTCTTTAAACATCTATTATTATTAGGGCCATGTTTCAGGTGTCACAACAGAGCACAAACTAACAAGCTCACCATCTCCACCTTCTCCTAGGTGTGGTTTAACAACAAAGGCTGGCATGCTGTAGTCAGCTTTCTCAACGTGGCCCACAATGCCATCCTACGAAGCATCCTGAATGAGGACAAGAACCCTGAGGAGTATGGAATTACCGTCATAAGTCAACCCTTGAATTTGACCAAAGAGCAGCTCTCAGAGATTACGGTGTAAGCCACCACGGTCCCCAGCCTCTCAGCTCTCTTACCGCCTTTCTCCACTCCTTGGACACCCTGGGCTGGATGGAAATGTTGTCTGAACTCATTGCCATCAAGTGGATTTTAACTCATAGCGACACTGTAAGACAGAGTAAAACTGCTCCCTAGGGTTTCTGAGGCTGTACTCTTTACAGAAGCAGATTGCCGTATCTTTCTCACACAAGAAAGCCTGGTGGTTTTGAATTGATGACCTTTTGGTTATTATCTGAGTGCTTAACCTCTGCACCACCAGGGCTCCTTGAATGTTATTTAGTGAGGCACATATGAACCTAAGATTTTTAATACATAAAAAATACTTTGTATACCCAACTACTTGGCTATTCTTTCACTCCCATATATATTTAGAAATAAGCTCATATTTGGTTCCATTTGCTTTTGGCTCCTGATAACAAGCTGCTCCTAGAGCTTATGCATATTTCTCCTTGCCAGTATGCAAAATGACTGCTGGGAACTAGGAAAGTTTAATGAATCTTTCATCTCCTCTGTAGTAATTATGTTAGATTCCAGTAATTTCCCTCAGAGGGTCAGGCTTTGGAGATGTTTGACAGATCCTTGCCTTTCTTGGACTTAGACCCTTATTGCACAGCTCCAGGCAGTAAAAAACATTAACCTTTGCAATCTGTAGAACGTTTGTTATATCTGAGGCCTATGTGAGAACGACTTAGTTAGTACAAACTTCTTCCCACTCTTGCTATTTTTGTTGTTAGTGCCATACTATGAGGCCCCAACCATGAGGTGACCCCAAAAAAACAAAACCATACTCACGGCCATCAAATCAATTCTGACTCATAGCAATCCCCATCGGGTTCCCAAGGCTATAAATCTTTACAGAAGCAGACTGCCCATCTTTCTTCCACGAAGCAACTGGTAGGTTCAAACCACCAACCTTTTGGTTAGCAGCCAAATGCCTTAACTACTACACCACCAGAGCTCCTTATGATGACCCCAGACACATCAAAATCAGACCATCATGATCCATAGGGTTTTCATTGGCTGATTTTTCCTAAGTAGATTACCAGGCCTTTCTTCCTAGTCTGTCTTAGTGGAAGATCTTGTTGAAACCTGTTCAGCATCATAACAACATGCTAGCCTCCAATGACAGATGAGCAGTGGCTGTGTATGAAGTGTATTGGCTAGGAATTGAACCCAGGTCTTCTGCACAGAAGGTAAGGATTCTGTCACTGAACCACCACTGCTCCCTGGAAAGTATTTTACTATCCTCAGTATACACTGAGTGCTACTAAACACGCCCAGTGTCATCTGGTAAAACTTGGGCCCTGGCCCCTCGATGCCTTCTCTGGACACTCTCTAGGCCCCAGATTGGGGAAAAAATAGTCTGTCTTAGTGTAATTCTGACTCAGCCCAAGTCTTGTCCTCCTGCCAAGCTATTTTTTAAAAAACTTTGATGTGATTTTTTGTGATTATAAAATAGTAAATATTCTTTCAGTAAAGTTTATAAAAAATAATGTTTCAAGAATTTACCATCTATAATCCAACACCAGGAGCGCTGGTGGCATAGTGCCTAAGCACTTGACTGCTGACCAGAAGGCTGGCAGTTCAAACCCACCAACCACTCCTCAGAAGGAAGGTTGGGCAATCTACTTCCATAGTGATACCACCTCGGAAACCCAAGGAGGGGTCGCTGTGAGTCGGATCTGACTCCACGGCACATAACAACAATAAACAACAATCCAACACAGTTTAGGGAATTTCTTCTTAACGTTTTCATATTTGCTTCCAGTCATTTGTTTTATGCTTGCCATGTGTGTGGATCCCACTGTTTATCATTTTATGAGGACAGTTACTAGCAATATGATACCTTTGTGGGAGTTAGTCAAAGGTGCTTCTTTCTCTGGGTGGGCACTGCTGCACACCAGAGGATGTAGTTGGTATGTTGGATGTCATCTTCCCTAAGCAAAGTGCCCTGTATTTGATCCAGGAAAGGGCAAATAAAGCCAAGCTCCTGTGTATCCTGCCTTTTATTTTTTCCCCCACTTAATTCTTGTTTGTTTGTTTAATAATATTTTATCTATCTATCTATCTATCTATCTATTTATTTTTGTGAAGGGTTACACAACAGTTTAGGCTCCATTCAATAATTCCTATGCAAATTTTTCAGTGACATTGATTATATTCTTCCCAATGCGTGAGCATTCTCTGTATTTCCATTCTGGATGTTCTGTTTCCATTGATCTCTTTTCCCTACCCCCTTACATTTTCATCTTTGTTTTAAAGTAATTGTTGACTGTTCTTTTTGTGTAAATTTACATTATGAACAGCTTCTCATGTTATGATGTATTTCTTGAAGATATAATTTACCCAGGTAAATTTTTTAAACAAAAGAAATATATTTATAGATCATATGACTGTCTGCATAGGAAATTCAAGAGAGTCTATAAAGTATTAGAGCTAATAAGAATATTGTCATACATAAGGTTAATATAAAAATCTATTTCATCAACAAATAATTAGAAAATGTATTTTAAAAGAAAAGTTTCTAGAAATATTAACATGAAACAGAGCTATAACCCATAAGTATCCACTTACTCTTGACCAAGATTGAATTAGGGGAATGCTATGCTCCATCCCAGGGAAAGAGATTCTGGGGCCATTATCTCAGTATTGGTGAAGGCTTTGGCAGAGCCCAACTTTGGATGTTCTCCTGCTTCTGCTCCTCCTTCCTCATATCGTGTTCCTTCTGTCTTCTGGTTTTGCAGGCTGACCACTTCGGTGGACGCCATGGTTGCCATCTGTGTGATTTTTGCCATGTCCTTTGTCCCAGCCAGCTTTGTCCTTTATTTGATCCAGGAGAGGGTGAACAAAGCCAAGCACCTGCAGTTTGTCAGCGGGGTGAGCCCCACCACCTACTGGCTGACCAACTTCCTCTGGGACATTGTAAGTGTTAGATGATGGCACCTTCCTCACCTTCATTTGTCCAAGGTGGGCATTTGTGTCTGCTCTGACAGCAGGGACACAGCAGGGTGCGGTTCTTGTCTTGCTAAAGCTGCTGGAAGGCACTGTCCTGAGGGCTTTATGTGTCTGCTGTCCCTTGAACATCTTAGGAAAGGCACAGAACTAGCAGCCCAATGCTGGAGAAGGGTGTGTGGTGCAGCTTAACACCTGATGAGTAGGGGCTTTCAGTACCTTGCAACCCAGTGGCTTGTGACTACCACATGACCACTTCACTTTGGAGCATGAGGCTAGCCTTCTCAGGAGTAGTCTGGAGATGCAGGAACACTACTGAGGGGTCCTTTACATTATGTCCTCTTTTTAAATGCTGTCCTACCCCCAAAGGAGTAAGGGTAGAACTTCCCTAGTAGTAGGGTTGCCAGAAATATAGAATGCCCAGTTAAATTTGAATTCACATAAACAGTTTATCATTTTTCAGTATAAGTATGTCCCACCCCAAATATTATATGTGACTTATTTATACTGAAAAAGATTAATTGTTTATCTGAAATTAAAATTAAAGTGGATATATGGTGTTGTGGTTAAAGCATTGGTCTGCTAACCAAAAGGTCAGTGGTTCAAACCCACCAGCCACACCATGGGAGAAAGATGAGGCAGTCTGCTTCTGTAAAGATTTACAGCCTTAGAAATCCTACGGGACAGTTCAACTCTGTCCTACAGGGTTGCTATGAGTTGGAATACACTCAATGGCAGTGTTGTTTTTTGTTGTTGTTTGTTTAATCTGGCAGCTCTACCTTGTAGTTTTATTTTGCTTTCTCAAAGTAACCAGATTTTCACTATATCAGAATCTTACATTTAAAAGAAAAATGAAGGAAACATTATTTAACTTCTAGAGCTAATAGAGGAATTTGGCAAAATTGCAGGGTACAAGAACAACAAACAAAAATTAATTAGGTTTATATACACCAGCAATGAGAAATCTGACAGGAAAATTGGGAAAACAACTCCATTTACAATAGCATCTGAGAGAATAAAATATCTTGCAACAAGTCTTACCAGGAACATGAAGGACTTATACAATAAAAACTATAAAACGCTGCTGAAAGAAATTAAAGTCTTCCATTAAATAAATGGAAAGATATCACATGTTTATGGATTGGAAGACGTGTTTATGGATTAGTAGTGTTAAGATGTCACTACTACCCAAAGTGATTTATAGATTCAATGCAATCCCAATCAACATTCCAACAGCCTTCTCTACAGAAAAAGAAAAACCAATTATCAACTTTATATGGAATGACAAGAGGTCCTGAATAGCTATAGTAATGTTAAAAGGCAATAACAAAGTAAAAGGACTCACACTTCCTGATTTTACATACTTTACAGCTACATTAATCAAAATATTCTGGTTCTGGTGGTGTAATGCCTAAGGCATTTGACTCCTAACCAGAAGGTTGGCAGTTCAAACCCACCAGCACTCCTCGGAAGGAAGGTTGGGCAATCTACTTCCATAATGATACCACCTCAGAAACCCAAGGAGGGGTTGCTATAAGTGGGGACCGACTCAATGGCAGTGAGTTAGTATAATATAGACACATCAACCAATAGATTAAAAGTGAGAGTCCAGAAATAAACCCACATATCTATGGTCTACTGAGTTTTTACAAGGGTGCTAAATCCATTCAATGGGTAAAGATGAGTCTCTTTGATAAATGGTGCTGGGAAGATTGGATTTTCACATGTGGAAAAATGAAACAGAATCCATGCCTCACACCATAAACAAAAACAAATTGAAAATGGATTAAAGACCTAAATGTGCAAACTAGAACCGTAAAACTCTTAGAAGAACAACCAAAGGCAACACTGCAGGCTTTGCTTTCAACAATAGATTTTCTAATATAACAACAAAAGCACAAGTAAAAAAAGACTAAATAAATAAATGAGACCCCATAAAAATTAAAAATTTTTATTCATCAAAAAACTTTACCTGACTGGGAAAACATCTTTGGGAACTATATATCTGACAGGAATCTAATAACATGTGTGTGTGTGTGTTTGTATATATATGTATGTATGTGTATATGTGTGTGTGTATATATATGTGTATATATATGCATGTGTGTGTGTATATATATATATATATGTATATCTTCACCTTCACAACAAAAAGAAAAGTAACCCAATTATAAAATGAGCAAAGGACTTGAATAGACATTTTCACCAAAGAGAAAAAAAACAAACTCACTGCCATCGAGTCTGATCCAACTCATAGCGACCCCTCCTTGGGTTTCCAAGGCAGTATCACTGTGGAAGTAGATCTTCCTTTTGAGGAGTGCCTGGTGGGTTTGAATCGTCAGCCTTCTGGTTAGCAGTCAAGTGCCTTAGACACTACACTACCAGAGCTCCCTTTCACCAAAGAGGACATTCAAATGGCCACCAAACACATGCTTAGTGTCATTAGCCATCAGAGATATGCAAATCAAAACTACAATGAGGTACCATTATACTCGTACTAGATAGCTAAGATAAACAAACAAAAAACCCAGAAAATAACAAATGTTGGCAAAGATGTGGAGAAATTGGAACCCTTATCAGTTACTGGTGGGAATGCATAATGGTACAGCCTTTGTGGAAAAACAATATGGTGGGGTTCCTTAAAAAAAATAAAATAAAAATAAAACTACCATATGACTCAGCAATTCCACTCTTAGGTATATATGACTTGAAAGTAAAGAATCAAAAAATAGACTTGCACACCAATGTTCATTGCAGCACGATTCACAGTAACCAAAAGGTGGAAACAACCTACGTGTCCATCAACAGAAGTATGGATAAATAAAATATGTTACATACATACAGTGGAATACTACTCAGCCAGTAGGAGAAGGCTTGGTACATGCTATAGCAGAGATGGAGCACCAGAGCTCCCTTGAAGACTTATGTTGTTGTTGTTGTTGTTGTTGTTATGTGCCGTTGAGTCGGACTCAACTCATAGCGACCCCTCCTTG
>NW_006921620.1:5411015-5413161 GCF_000298275.1 Orycteropus afer afer | reverse complement strand
TTTGGTTTTCTTCATTCTTCTTTGCTCTGGATGAGGAGAGACCCATTGTTGCATCTAGATGGCTGCTTGCAAGCTTTTAAGATCCCAGTCACTATTCACCAAAGTAGGAGGTAGAACAATGTTTTGTGTAGTATGTTATGCCAATTGAGCTTGATGTCCCCTGTGACTATGGTCCCGAGCCTCCAGGGATGATGTTCTTGATGTCATCCCATAATTCTTCTGGTTTTCAGTCATTGGTGTTCAACACATCGAATCTATTCTTTAGATGGTCTCTAAATTCAGGATGGGTATATTAAAGGTCATATTTATTGTAATTGCTGCCAATACATTGTATACCTATAAAAGTTGAACTGTGGAACTTTTTTGTGAAAAACGTTATGTGATAGATATATTCATAACAATGGCTGAAAAAGAAAAAAAGAGTAGCTGTTGAGGCTGCTTATGTACAACCACTCATGGGATTTGATTCCTTGGTTTGGAGGTTTAGGGTCATGGTTTCATGGGGCATCCCAGTTAATTGGCCTAATAACATATTTAGTACTTCTGTTCTGCCTCCTAGTTCTTTTTGTAATGACTGTGGTCTTAAAATGGAGCTCTGGTGGCATAGTGCCTAAGGCATTTGGCTCCTAACCAGAAGATAGGTGATTCAAATGCACCAGCAGCCACTCTACAGAAGGATGATTGAGCAATCTACTTCCATAAAGATTTACCACCTCGGAAACCCAAAGGGGGTTGCTATGAGTCAGAATTGACTCAATAAAAATGAGTTTGTTTTTGTTTTTTTGAGAGTCTTCAAAGCTTTCAAGTGACCATCCAAGGCACAACAACTAGTCTATGTTCACCTGGAGCAACAGAAGGTGGAGAAAGAATAATAGGAGCAGGATATAGAATGGGCTACTTGTCTCCATGAACAACTGCCTCCTTTGCCATGAGACCAGAAGAACTGGATAGTGAGTGCTTAGCTACCATTACTGAGCATTTAGGAGCTCTGGTAGCATAGTGCTTAAGGCACTTGACAGCTAACCAGAAGGCTGGCAGTTCAAATCCACCAGCCACACCTTGGAAGGAAGGTTGGGCAATCTACTTCCGTAGTGATACTGCCTCGGAAACCCAAGGAGGGGTTGCTATGAGTTGGGTACCACTCCATGGCACATAACAACAACAACTGAGCATTTTGATCAAAGATTCCATAGAAGAATCCTAATCCAAAGAGGGGGGATGCAGAACAGAATTTCAAACTCTCAGGGACTCTAGACTTTCTAGAGACATGGAGGGTGGATGAGCCCCTATAAGTATTGCTCTAAGATAATCTTTAAACCTTAAACCAAATATATTTCCTGACATCTTAACATTGAACTTAACTAGTGAAAAAAGTCTACCTTGAGCATTATGCTTTTTTAAGAACTATCTATATAGGATCAAACTGACAACAACTCAAGGCATTAGATAGGAACCTTAGAGTTTATGTTAGTGAGGAAAGAACAACTCAGAAAAGGAGGGTAAGAATATTTGCACAACTCAAAGAATGTAATCAGTGTCACTAAATTGTACATATACAAATTGTTGAATTAGTGTTTGTTTTGCTGTGTATGTTCTCAACAACAAAATAATTTAAAAAAAGAAAGAAAGAAAACATCATTTATTAAATCAACAGACTACCACCTCTTTCATAAGCAGGGTTGAAGGGCGGGGGGGCAAGGGTCATCAGGATGAGATACTGTATGACGAGTAACAGGATCAGAAATGAATTGGTAACAAAGGCCTAGTTATAATGTAGCAGGAATCATTACAACATCAATCCCAATCTATTCTGGGTGCCTTGAATAATAAGATCCTTTGTTTTATTGCAACATTCTAAGACCAACATGAGCTTCCACTTCATATGATGATAAGATATATCAACTGATGGAGACCAATGCATCCAGCCTTCTCCACAATGGCTTTTAATAATGATAATGAATATTAAGGAGCTCTGGTAGCATAGTGCCTAAGGCACTTGACTGCTAACCAGAAGGCTGGCGGTTCAAACCCGCCAGCCACTCCTCGGAAGGAAGGTCGGGCAATCCTACTTCTGTAGTGATACTGCCTTGGAAACCCAAGGAGGGGTTGCTATGAGTCGGGGCCGACTCGACGGCAAATAACAACA
>NW_006921620.1:5409730-5410915 GCF_000298275.1 Orycteropus afer afer | reverse complement strand
ACTACGGAAGTAGATTGCCCCATCTTCCTTCTGAGAAGTGGCTGGTGGGTTTGAACTGCCAGCCTTCTGGTTAGCAGTCAAGTGCCTTAGGCACTACACTTATACTGAGCAAAATAAACTAATCACAAAAAGACAAATACTCTATGACCTCACTTACATAAAAAGGCAAGAAAAGGTAAATGTCTAGAGGCCAAAGTTTATTAGTGCTTACCATGGGTGAGGAGGGGGGAATGGGGGTTAATGACAATGGAAAAAGTCATTGATTAAGGGTAGCATTTGCACAGCCAATTATTATAATTGTTGTTTTTAGTTGTTGTTAGGTGCTGTTGAGTCATCTCTGACTCATAGCGACCCTCTGTTCAGCAGAATGAAACAGAAGAAATGCCCAGTCCCGTGCCAGCTCCGCGATCCCTGCTATACTTGAGTCCATCGCCATAACCACTGTGTCAGTCCAACTCGTTGAGGGTCTTCCCCTCTTTCGTCGACCTTCCACCTTACCAAGCATGACATCCTTCTCCAGGGAATGGTCCCTTTTGATAACATGACCAAAGTAGGTGAGACGAAGTCTGGCCATTCTCGCTTCCAAGGAGCATTCCGGCTGCACTTCCTCCAGGACAGATTTGTTAGATCTTTTAGTAGTCCATGGTACTCTCAGCATTCTTCACCAACACCACAACTCAAAAGCATCAATTCTTTGGTCTTCCTTATTCATTGTCCAGCTCTCACATGCATATGAGACAACTGAAAATACCATGGCTTGTGTCAGGCACACCCTAGTCCTCAAGGAGATATCTTTGCTCCTCAGCATTTGAAAGAGGTCTTTGGCAGCCAACTTGCCCAGTTCTATATGACATCTGATGTCCTGACTGCTGCTTCCATTGGCGTCATTTGTAGAACCAAGCAATGTGAAGTCTTTGACAACCTCAATCTTTTCTCCATTTATCATGATGCAACTTATAGGTCCAGTTGTGAGGATTTTTGTTTTCTTTATATTGAGATGTAATCTATACTGCAGACTGTATTCTTGAATCTTCATCAATAAGTGCTTCAAGTCATCCTCACTTTCAGCAAGCAAAGATGTGTCATCAGCGTATCGCAGGTTGTTCGTGATTCTTCCCTCCAATCTTGATGCTGCATTCTTCTTCATATAGTCCAGCTTCTTGGATTATTTGCTCAGCATATAGA
>NW_006921620.1:5383077-5405730 GCF_000298275.1 Orycteropus afer afer | reverse complement strand
GGGCAATCCTACTTCTGTAGTGATACTGCCTTGGAAACCCAAGGAGGGGTTGCTATGAGTCGGGGCCGACTCGACGGCAAATAACAACAACAACAATGAATATTAGGATTCCTGAAAATACGATTTAAAAAAAAAAAAATCTTAACTCACCAAGCAACCATCACTTAATGATACAAAACCAGAAATTATCAATAGTAACTCAATTTTCCCCCCTCTCTTTTATCTGTATACACAAACATTCATGTATACTCAGGAAGAGGGTCAGAACCTTCAAGCTTCATGTTGGACTTGAACATCACTTACTGCCACTGTACTTTTAGCATGAAAGGAGCTAGGTTCACCTGCACTGAAAAGCTCCTTATTAAAGTGCTGATTTTTTTATTTTACGTTTTTTTAAAAAAGACTGTTGTTGTTGTTGTTTGCCGTCGAGTTGGCCCCGACTCATAGCAACCCCTCCTTGGGTTTCCGAGGCAGTATCACTACGGAAGTAGGATTGCCCAACCTTCCTTCCGAGGAGTGGCTAGATTTTACATTTTGGGGCTGACTATTAAGTGTGTCTGTCTACAGACAGAGACTCCTGAGCCTAAGGATATCTCTGTGGTTAGAAGGAAATAGTGAGTGGTTGGGATGGAAGGTGATATTAGCAAAGTAGATACTTGGCAACCAAATGAAGGGGGTTAGCAGACTGAAGAATCCCGGAGCAGGAAGGTGTGGGTGGGACGGGAGGTAGGGAGGGAGGAGAAGTAGGGCCTGACTTACCATATGTTTGCTACAGAAGACCGTTTAGACAAATATAATCAGAATCCTAGACCACAAAAAATGTAGGATACTGGCCCTACCGCCTCATTTTGCAATCAAGGAAAGGGAGACCCAGAAAGGTTGTGCAGTTTCATCTTCTCTTATTTTCAAGATGAATTATGCAGTGAGCGCTGGCCTAGTGGTGGGCATCTTCATTGGGTTTCAGAAGAAAGCATATACTTCTTCAAGCAATTTGCCTGCCCTCATTGCCCTGCTCATGCTGTATGGGTAAGTTGTTTAGGCCAATGAACCAACGCCAATGAAAGGAAATCAGGGGAGGGAGTATTATCTTTTAATTGAAGATTTGGGGTTTCCAGTGGCTGTGACATATGCAAACTTAGCCTCTAGCCTCAAGGCAAGGTCTGCAGCTGCTAATCATGGATCTGTCTGTCTTCTGTTTCCAACTCTATGGATGGAGGTTTTTCTGAAGCTTGATCTACTTAAGGACAATAGAAGAAACCCCACGTGCTAGTGCCTAAGGCATTTGACTGCTAACCAGACGGCTGGCGGTTCAAACCCACCAGGCACTCCTCAGAAGGAAGGTTGGGCAATCTACTTCCATAGTGATACCGCCTCAGAAACCCAAGTAAGGGTCACTGAGTGGGCTCCAACTCCACGGCAGTGGTTGCTTTTTTTTTTTTTTTTTGCAAGCAGTGAGTGGCCTGTTCAAAGAATTATGGGAATCAGTCATTCCCCAGTTCCTTACCTCAGCTCTCATTCCAATTCATCAGTGCCCAATCTATCCATCTCAGCATCTTCATCTATAGCTGACAGTTGTTTGCCCAAGGTTGAAGATTCTAGCCGAACAGCTGCTCCTGAGTCAGCACAAGGTGACATGGAGATTAAGTTCAGTAGAATTATAGAGGAAAACATGCAACTTTGTATTGCTGGCCTACCACTTACTATATACATGCAACTCAGGTCAAGTAATTCACCCCACATAGGCCTTTGTTTCCTCATATGCGAATGGAAATAATAATAATACTTAGCCATTCCTATGTAAGCCAGTAAGGAGCCCTGGTGGTACAGTGGTTAAATGCTCAGCTGCAAACCAAAAGGTTTGTGCTTAGAACCCACCCAGTGGCTCTCCAGGAGAAAGACCTGGAGATCTGCTTCTGATAAGATTACAATTTAGGAAACCCCATGGGGTAGTTCTACTCAGTCATATGGAGTTGCTATGAAATGAAATATCAATTCAGTCGCACCTAATAACAACAATATGTAGGCTGGTAGAGTCTTGTCAGAGCAATGTTCTCAATCCATATCTCTTGGAAACAGAGAGTTTAGGGGTAGCTATGAAACATCAGCTCCAGAGAAGTGTGAAAATGAGCTTGCTGTGACCTTCAGCTCTGCTTTGTTGTCTCAGACTAAAGTAGAAAGCATTGCAGGGTGGAGAATCATCCTACGTATTGCATAAGGCTTTATAATCACAGCTGCTATCTTACTTCTTATAAAACCCCATGGGATGGTCAGGACAGGTATTATCTCCATTTAAAGGTAAGACTACACAGACCAAGGAGATGCAATACCTTTGGTCCCGCTGGAACTCTGACCAGTTCAAACATTTCACCTCAAGTGTGAGGGTAATGCATTATTTCTGAGATACAGAAGGTGGAATGGAAGTTGGAAGTCTGTCTTACTGAGTTGTGTCACTTCCTACAGATGGGCAGTCATTCCCATGATGTACCCAGCATCCTTCCTATTTGATGTCCCCAGCACAGCCTATGTGGCCTTGTCTTGTGCTAATCTGTTCATCGGCATCAACAGCAGTGCCATCACCTTCATCTTGGAATTATTTGAAAATAACCGGGTGAGCATGACTTTCTTTGCTTCCTTGTTTGATTAAGAGGATAGTGGAGGGGATGTATTGATCAAGCAGGGCAGTGGGCAAGGGCTGCATCTAGAGAAGCTTAGTGCAAGATGAGTTTTGCTTTCTCTCTCCCTCCCTTCCTTGCTGTCTTTCTGAGCTTGTTGATTTATGTGCTCTACGTGTCTGGATTTTCTGAGCTCATTTTGCAAGTTATAGATGACTTTTTATAATGCTAAACCTGTAGATTTGCTTGCTCCTTCAAGAAGGTGGGAGCTCTGGTGTACTGCCTAAGGCATTTGACTGCTAACCAGAAGACTGGTGGTTTAAACCCACAAGCCACTCCTCGGAAGAAAGACTGGGCAATCAACTTCCGTAGAGATACCACCTCGGAAACTTAAGGAGTGATCACTATGAGTCAGAACTGACTCGACAGCAGTGAGTTTGGTTTTTGGTTTCAAGACGGTTGCCTTGAAGATTTTGAATGATAGGCTTTACACACATACACAGGTAGTACATTCATGTGATTTCAAATTTTAATGTATGAAAAAGCATACAGTGAAGTCTTCCTCCTCATATTTCCCAATCACCCAATTCCCTTTTCCAGAGGCAGCCTCTCATTCAAGTTCCTTATATGTTCTTCTGAAATATATAAGCAAATACATATACATTCTTTCTCTCACTTTCTTACACAAATTGTAGCATACTAACATATATTATTCTACATTCAAGCTAATCCTAGGACAGGATTAGGAATTTATGGTGCTGAATGATTCATTTTTATAAGCTATAAAGTCCTGTTATTCCCATCCCTACCCCTACAGACTTCTTGCCCATAAAAAGAAGTTTAATTTGTTTGTTAAAGAAAATGTCAATGGCTGTGCAAATTACTCCACACACAGATGAAGGCACACACACACACCGCCATTCCACTGGGGCTGACTGGGTCTTGGCCATGACTGTCTTCAGAACATTCCCAAGGATTGCTGGCTCGCCCATGTGCCTGTGTCCTCAGTAGCCTCTGCAGCCTTTCCTTCCTTCATCAGCTCTTCTTAGTTCTGAGGTTGGGCTCTAGTCTCCTCATCTACCCTATTGCCTGTGTCCTATCTCCACCATTGCCTTTGGGCCGTGCGAGGAGAACAGAAGGCAAATAAATCTGTGTTGATGCCTTGCAATCCAGGCCCTCCTGAGACTGACTTTTCCCAGATGTTGTTAGGCTTTCATGTTAGCAGGAAATGAAACTCCATCTGTCCCATAGCTGATAAAAATGGTACCAAGTCACAGTCAAATCCAGAAGGGAACATTCTGCTTCCTGCAGGCTACACTTACTTATCTGGCCAACATTTATTGAACTCACCTTTCTGCATAAAAGCTGGTTGTTTTCATGTAAATAACCAGATAGACAGATGCGGAAGAAATTCTCAGTCTCCCACAGGAGGCTCCAGTAGCTGTTGTGCTGCTCAGTCAAGAGGTATTTACACCATGGCCAATATAAACAGGTCAGACTACTTGTCCTCCCCTTAAGATGCACCCATTCCAGTTGGGAAATAACCAACACTCCAAGTTAGCAACTGATATAAAACACAGTATGAGAGGTTCCATAAGACAGTATGTAATAAAACATAAAAGGGATGAAACAGATAAAACAGCATGGATCAGAGCAGGCCAAAATAGTGGGCTGCAGGCATCAGGGAAATCTTTGTGGAGGAAATTTAATTTGAGGGTTGTTGTTAGGTGCCATTAAGTTGGTTCTGACTCATAGCCACCCTGTGTACCACAGAACGAAACAGTGCCCAGTCCTACGCCATCATCACAACACTTGCTGTGCTTGAGCCCGTCATTGCAGCTGCTGGGTCAATCCACCTCTTGGAGGGGCTTCCCCTTTTTCTCTGACCCTCTGCTTTACCAAGCACGATACCTTCACCAGAGTCTGGTCCCTTCTGACAACATGGCTAAGTAGTTGAGACGAAGTCTGGTCATTCTCACTTCTAAGGAACATTCCAGCCACACTCCTTTTAGGATAGATTTGTTCCATCTTCTAGCAGTCTCTGGTATTCTTCACCAACACCACAATTCAAAGGCATCATTTCTTCTTTGGTCTTCCTTATTCTTTGTCCAGCTTTCACATGCATATTAGACGATTGAAAATATGATGGCTTGGGTTAGGTGCACCTTAGTCTTCAAAGAGACATCTTTGCTCTTTAGCACTTCAAAGAGGTCTCTAGCAGCAGATTTGAGATTTGGTGGATCCAAGTAATACAAACTCTTTGACAACTTCAATCTTTTCTCCATTTATTTTGATGCTGCTTGTTGGTCCAGTTATGAGGATTTTCATGTTCTTTATGTTAAGGTGTAATCCATACTGCAGAGTGTAGTCTTTAATCTTCATCAATAAGTGCTTCAAGTCATTTTCACTTTCTGCAAACAAGATTGTGTTGCCTGCATATCACAGGTTGTTAATGAGTCTTCCTCCAATCCTGATGCTGCATTCTTCTTCATGTAGTCCAGCTTTTTAGATTGTTTGCTTAGCACCTTAAAGAGGTCTTTTGCAGCAGGTTTGCCTAGTACAGTACAACATCTGATTTCTTGACTGCCTCTTCCATGAGCATTGATTATGGACCCAAGTAAAACAAAATCTTTGACAACTTCAATCTTTTCTCCATTTATCATGATGTTGCTTACTGGTCCAGTTGTGAGGATTATTTATTTCATATATTCCACATTCCAATAACCAATGAATGTTTGTAGCTGTTCCTGCCCATTTTGAATCATGCCCCATCAGCAAACAGAAGTCTAGAAAGCTTTAATCCATCCATATCCTTAAGGTCGACTCTACTTTGAGGCCTTCTGACCTGAGGGGCTCATCTTCCGGCACTACGTCGGACAACGTTTCAGGGATATTCATAAAGTTTTCCAGTAATATATCAGACAGTGTTTCACTGCTATTCATAAGTTTTCAGTGGTCAATTCTATCAAAAGTGGATGGCCCCATCCTTCTTCCCAGTCTTAGTCTGTTAGCTCCACTGAAACCTGTCTACTGTGGGTGACCTTGCTGGCTCCAAAACACTGGCCTCACAGCAACATGCAAACCATTACAGTATGACAAACTGACAGACAAGTGGTGGAATCTGAGGGTGGTCTAGAATAAATGGAATTTTATTAGCCCATTTAATAAATATCAAAGCGCCTACTGTGAGCTAATCGTTATTCATGGTAATTAGGAAGAGCACAAAAATAATCAGGACCCAGTTCCTCCCCTCCAGGAGATCACTGACTATTGGAAAAGGTAGGCAGATAAAAAAAATTAATCATGGAATGCAAAAAGTACTTTAAGAGAGGAATGGATATTTTACCACAGCAATCTGGGAAGGCTTATGAGAGAAGAGGCTACTTGAGTTAACTTTCTAAAGAAGGGTAGAAGTCTGCCAGGGAGCAGAAATGAAAAGAACATTCTTTCCTGCTAACAGCAAAAGATGATAGAAGCAGCAAGTGCAAATGCCTAGAGGCCAAAGAGCATAGTGTGGTGTGGCCCCAGTCTCAGGCCCCAGCGATGGCTCACAGCTGTACCATGGGGGAGAGACCCTGGAATGTGTGGAGGGGAAGGTGGAGAGGGATGCAAGAATTTGAGTAGAGATGTGAGGCTGGAGAGCAGAGAGGTGGTGGGTAGGAGGGGGCCACATGTGCTTGGATAGTGTGGGCAGCAGCAGTCCAGCCACGAGCTTTGTCAGCCTTGCCCCTTGATCCTTTCTGTCTTCTTGGGGGAAGTTTTGCTCAACACTCCAAAGCTGGAGCAGAATAAAAAACAAGTCTCCCCAACTCAACACACTGCCCAGATAATCGCTGGTCCTGTTGTCTGCTCCTGACAGCCCATACAATGGTAGCTGCCCCTGTGGGAAGTTAAGAGCATTTCCAGATGTGGCCCACTTTCAAAGAAGAACTGAGAGAGGCTCTGGGCTCCTCTCCTCTAGCACAGGCCAGTGCAAGAGTCTCAGGGCCCAGTGATGGCTCACAGTTTTACCAAAGGGAAGAGACCCTGGACCAGCTGCCAGCAGTACTGGGTCTCCTTGTGACAGCTCCTCTGAGGGCCGACTTGTATATAGCTGCAAAGCACATTAACAGGGAGAGTTCACCAAGGAGACAGCTGGACAGATGCTTCTTTACAGATTCCCACAAAGTCAGCTACAGTTTCAAGGAGAATAACTTGGAAGTCCATCACAGTTACTCCCGTCCCCACACAGTAATGGGCATAGTTGTTAGTTGCCATTGAGTCAACTCCAACTTATGGTGACCCATGCACAACAGAACGAAATCTTGCCTGATCCTGTGCTATTTTCTTTCATGATCGTTTGTATGCTGAGTCCATTGTTGCAGACTCCAGCCTAGGGGGCTCATCTTCCAGCACTGGATCAGCCAATATTCTGTTGTGATCCATAGGGTTTTCACTGGCTAATTTTCAGAAGTAGATCATCAGGCCTTTTTTCCCAGTCTGTCTTAGTCTGGAAGCTCCACTGAAACCTGTCTACCATGGTGACTCTGGAGTATTTAAAATATTGGTGGCATAGCTTCCATCATCACAGCAACACTAAGCCAGGACAGTGTGACAAACTGACATATGGGTAGTGGACAGAGCATCGTAAGTGCTAGAAAACACTGTTTGGCTGCATGAATGGAGCAGCTCCCACATACGAGAAGCTTGCAAGGAGCCTTAGTAGTTGGTTAGTCCTGAAACACCTTCTCCAAATATTTCAGGACTTCCCTTTCAAATCCTCTATGCTGTGCTTGACAGATCCTACCTGTGGCCAGTCTGACTGCAAGGACTCCTCTGTCTGCAGGCCTTCCTCTGATCCTGTCCCATGAGAGCACCAAAGGCTCTACCCTGATCAAGAGGCAGTCATGCAGGCCTGGCCCCGCAGCTGACAATCCTGCTGCTTTGTGTTTCAGACGCTGCTCAGGTTCAATGCCATGCTGAGGAAGCTGCTCATTATCTTCCCCCACTTCTGCCTGGGCCGGGGCCTCATTGACCTGGCGTTGAGCCAGGCTGTGACAGACGTCTACGCTCGATTTGGTAGGCAACAACTGAGGCCCTTGGAGGGTGGACCTGGATCCTCTGGAGCTGGGAGGGCTGCAGCAGGAGCTCCTACATCAGACCTGAAGCCTGGGGTTAAGGATGAGAGTTGTCCTATTGCCTAGAAGCAGTGAGGGTGCCTCTGTCTCCATGGCTGAGGACATAGGAGGGATTGAGGGCAGGATGCTCCTCTTTCCTACTCTGACTTGAAGTGCCCCAGATAGGACCATCATTTGTGGTGCATATTTGACAACTCCTTGCTTAAGGCCTGGTCCAGCTGGCCTAGAGCTAAAGCCAGATCTTTGACAGTTAGTTGGGGCAACTGAAGTAGACTCAATGCATGTTGCTTTCTGGTGACTTCTGTCCCCAGGTGAGGAACACTCTTCAAATCCCTTCCAGTGGGACCTGATTGGGAAGAACCTGGTTGCCATGGCAGTAGAAGGGGTGGTGTACTTCCTCCTAACCCTCCTCATCCAGCACCACTTCTTCCTTACCCGATGGTACGTAGGTTCGTGTCGCTGCCCTGAGGGTGCCAACAGCTGGCTCATTGTGTCCCTGGGCTTGATTTCATATGGATGTGATTGCCTCTTTCCTCATGAGTCTCCTCCATGATGGTTTTTTACTTTAGCAAAGCCTGACTTGTTCTGAATAAGGAAAGAAGGAGAATCGGGTTAAAATAGGTGTGTTAGAATTTGTGAAGAGTTTAAACTTTAATTCAATGTTACTATCTTCAGTTACTAATATTCAATCCTCATTTAATTAACAGAAACTCATTTTAATTTGCATGGTACCATTTCAAAATGACAATGGTTAAAGAGTATCCAAATCTAGGAACTAGATTTAGAAAATAGACAAAAATAGGTTTTTATGCTAATTATAGATTTGAAAGTGGGGGCAGAGAAGGAGGGAAATAATGTAGAGACAGTATATAAGGTCCTTGAGTCTTAAGTAGGGCAAACCATTTGTGCTCAGCTACTAACTGAAAGGTTCACAGTTCAAATCCAACCAGCCATGGCTCAGTAGAAAGGCCTGATGATCCCCTTCTGTAAGATTGTTGTTGTTAGTTGCTATCAAGTCGATATTTACTCATGACAACTCCATGTGTGCAGAGTAGAACTGCCCCATAGGGTTTTCAAAGCTGTGAACTTTCAGAAGTAGATCATCAGGCCTGTCTTTTGATGCACCTCTGGGTGGGTTTGAACCATCAACCTTCTGGCTACTAGTCAAGCACTTAATCATTTGAGCCACCCTGCGACCTTCTGTAACATTACAGTCATAGAACCTCATGGAACACAGTTCTACTCTGACACACAAGGGTCATCATGAGTTGGAATTGACTTGACAGCAACAAGCTGTGTGTTTTTTTTATTTTTATTTTTTTTTTCGGTATAAAGTTAGCAGAGGCCCCTAGAGAGGTAAGGGGTAGTGATGATGCTTCCTAATGTGGGGGAGGGGTAGAGGTGACTGCCAATCCTGACTCTATACCAGGACTTCTTCCCTCAGGCCCTGCCAGCCCCTGCTTTATTCTGCTGTGGACACTTAAGTTTCCAGAGGGCAGCCCCTCTACAACCAAGACTCAGCTTTACTGGGTTTGGTCTGGGGGTGTGAACTGTAAATCACTGGGCCCTCTTTAGCAAGCTTTCCTGACTATATTTTGTTTTTTATCCTGTCATTCTCTGAAGCTGCATCTGGCTGTATGTAAATAAAGTTTCAGAGGACTTGTTTTGATACCCAGGGAATGCATTTATTGGAAATGGATATCCCCTCCTACTCACAGAGTTGTGGTAACGACTGAATGAGACAACTAGGTGTCAATACACTATGAGTAAAACGATATAATTTGGAAATGGCTCTAGGTATGGGAGACAGTGTGAGGAACTGTCTGTGGGGCCTCTCAGCCCTTACAGGGCCCCTCTGGAGCTTTGCCACATCTTTAAGAGATGGCAGGAACCTGGTGGCGGCCACCGAGCACATGGACTCTGCTCTCTCGCTCTTCACTGGCTTCCACTGCAAGCATGTCTGACTAACCCGATATAGCTGAGATTGAGAAGCTTGATAAGTTGCAATTGAAGAAGATAGGAACACAAGAGAAAAATCCACTGCCTTCAAAAGAAACAATCGAACAGGAGAAGCAAGTGGGTGAATTGTAGTGAGGTGGCGCTGCCAATATGCACTGTACATTCTACAAGCATTGCCTTCTTATTTTCCTTCTTGTAGCTGGTTAAGTTTGTAAGATGCAAAGAGGTTGGATCAAGTTTAAATGACTGTGCTGCCCCTTTTCACATCAAAGAATTGAGAACTACTGACAACAAAGGTGGCGCCTGCTGGTCCCATTACGCCTGTCTGGCGGGCAGGGAAGGAAAAGAACTTACATGTTGATGAAGGAAGGAGCTGTGTGGGATGACAGTGAATAAATATATAGAGCGAAAGCAAAGCTGGTCCAAGGTGTCCTGCAGGCATAAAATGCAATTTAATTGGAGTGCCATTTTTATGTTCAAATGATTTTAATTATTGGAATGCACAATTTTTTTAATATGCAAATAAAAAGTTTTAAAACCTAAAAAAAAAGTGGCAGGTATTTGTGTGTGGGAGAGGGGCAGGAGGTTTGTTACCAAAGCTGACTGATTAGCTTCCAATAGGAGCACAACTAAGTGAGTCTGGCCATGTGTTAAGTCCTGAAGAGGACCAGAGATCCGTAATTCGTTGCCATCAAGTTGATTCAAACACATAGTAACCCTACAGAAAAGAGTAGAACTGCCCCCATAGGATTTCCAAGGCTATAATCTTTACAGAAGCAGACTGCCACATCTTTCTCCCTCAGAGGGGCTGGGGTGTTCAAACTGCCAACACTTCTGTTAGCAGCCGAACACAACCTCTGCGCCACCAGGGCTCCTAGGACCAGGGAGGGGAAAAAAACAAACCACTGTCTTTGAGTTGATTCTGACTCAGAGTGACCCTGCAGGACAGAGTAGAACTGCCCTGTAGGGTTTCCAAGGCTATAAATCTTTACAGAAGCAGACCACCTCATCTTAGATGACCAACTCATCCTACCAGGCTATTTGTTAGCAGTTAAGCACCTTAACCACTACACTACCAGAGGACCAGGGGAACATACAGCAATCTCTGGCTTTAAGAAGCTCACTGCTGGGTTGTAAAGAGCTTTTTTTTTTTTTTTTAAAAAAAAAAAAAAAAACAATTCAAGCCTTAGGAAATGAAGCCCAGGCTAGAGCAGAGGTATGAGAATGGGAAGAAAGGTAAGAAGAGAGGTCAGAGCCCAGGAGATGTACACTCAGCTCCATCCTGTCCTGTTTCCTTCCTCTAGGATTGGGGTGCCTGCCAAGGAGCCCATTGTTGATGAAGATGATGATGTTGCTGTAGAAAGGCAAAGGGTTATTAGTGGGGGAAATAAAACTGATATCTTAAGGCTACATGAACTAACCAAGGTAAGAAAACAGGTATTGGCGTGTTCCTTTGGAGGTGCTTGTTGGACCCACACATGACACAACTTTGTAATTTGCCTTCTGTAGAACAAGCTATAATTTTGTGCAAGCAATTAGTTTTCCTTATTTTTTTGGAGGTTGGCCTCTCTGTTTCATAACTTGTCTCCTGAGAATATCTGATTTCAACACATTTTTTCCTGGTAATTATCCTTGGTACAAGCACAGGGCTTCGGGGGAAGCCACCTTCTCTGAGCATCACTGATGTTTATCTGTTCCAGTTCTGCGTAGTGTGGGTCAGCTTGGGGCCTCCGCTCCTGGGGATGGGACCCTTGGCCGTTCTTCCTCATGCCCTCCCTCAGCACCTCTCTGAGCACCATGTCAATATATAACCTCCTGGTGCTGCTACTTTTCCTCTCAACCATCTTTTCCTCTCTCCTGCCTGTTCCCCTCCCTGCACTAACCTGTCTCAATTTAAGTTCAGTTTCTCTGGACTTTGCAGGTTTATTCAGGCACCTCCAGCCCAGCGGTGGACAGGCTGTGTGTCGGAGTCCGCCCAGGAGAGGTGGGTGCTCTGCAGGCTACACAGGAAAGGGCTTTGGAAAATCAGCTCTAGGACACATGTCCTCTTCCTTCTGAAGCAGTGCCATCCAACAGAAACAAAACATAAGCCACATCTGTAATTTTAAATTTTCTAGTAGCTATAGGAAAAAAGTAAAAAGGAAACAGGTGAAATTAATGGTAATAGTATACTTTATTTTACCTAATATATCCAAATTATTATCATTTCAACATGTAATCAATATAAAACATTAATAAGGAGAAAGTTTATATTCTGTTTTTTGTTCTAAGTCTTCAAAATCCAGTGTGTTTCACATTTACAGCACATCTCAATTCAGACTAGACATTTCAAGTGATCAGTAGCCACATGTGACTAGTGGTCTCCGTAATGGCAGAATGGGTCTAGAATTCTTCCCCACAAGTCATACACCTGCCCTACTATTTACCAGTTATCATCAAGTCCAGTCCAACTACGGTGACCTCATGGGTGTCAGAGTAGAATGGTGCTCCTTTGGGTCTTCAATGGCTGATTTTTTTTTAAAGTAGATCACCAGGCCTTTCTTTTGAGGCACCTCTGGGTGGAGTCAGCCCTCCAACCTTGCAGTCAGTAGCCGAGCATGTTAACCATTTTCACCACCCAGGGACCCCAAGTATTCACTTGCCCGAAAACACCAAAACCACTGCCATCTAGTCGATTCTGACTCATCGCAACTGTACAGGACAGAGTAGAAGTACCCCATAAGGTTTCCAAGGCTGTAATCTTTATGGAAGTAGACTGCCACATCTTCCTTTTATGGAACAGCTGGTGGGTTCAAACTTCTGAACTTTCCGTTCACAGCAGAGCACTTTAACCACTGTACCACCTAGGGGCTGACATTCCAGACTTTCTGTCCCCCTTTGAAAGGTTCAGACCTGCTCCTTATCATCTTCTGTAGTCTCCCAAAGCTTTGCAAAACACTTTCACTGAGTTGATTCAACTGACCGACCTGAGGCGGTATCTCTGCAGAAGTAGATTGCCCAGTCTTCCTTCCGAGGAGTGGCTGGTTGGTTTGAACCACCAGGCTTCTGGTTAGCAGTCAAATGCCTTAGGCACTACACCCCTAGAGCTCCCTTTTTTTGGGTTTGGTTTTGCCTCCATATCATCTTCTGTAGTCTTTCATAGCTTTGCAAAACACTTTCACCTGCATTATTTCATTAATCCTTCAAACAGCTCTATGACATGATATTGTGATCCAGTTATAAATAAGGAAACTAAGGCCTAGGATGGAAAATGTGACTTCTCAAGTTCATACAGCAGGTGACTCAAACCCAAGTCCCAGAGTTCATTCTGCTATAGTGGGCTGTGATCCTTGGCAGTTATTAGCACAGCAAGAATTCAATGAAAAGAAGAGAATTGCAACAGAGAAAGATGGACATTGAGGAAATATAGTTAGAATTGGGACATGAGAAGGCCTTGAGCTTTGGACACTTCTAAGAGGGAGAAGTGAGGTGCAAAATCAGGGGAATCAGCTTTAACAGTCTAAAGGAAGGACTAAAATGTGAGTTTTCTACATTTTGCTAAATGCTTTCCATGGTAACCTATTACTAAGTTATCAAAAGGAAAGAGAGGGGCTCTGAACTTTTGCCTAGAGCCAGCCTTGGCTGGGGGCGGGGGACTGTGATCACTTGTGTCATGTCTTTGATCCAAACGTTAAACCCCATGCTGTTTGAGTTAATTTTGATTCATGGCAACCCGTGTGTTTCAGAGTAGAACTGTGCTCCATAGGATTTTCAGTGGCCGTAATCTTAAAAAGGAGTTTTGATGGTGCAGTGGTTAAGGCATCTGGCTGCTAATCAAAAGGTTGGCAGTTTGAACCCACCAGTTGCTCTGTGGGAGAAAGATGAGGCAGTCTACTTCCATAAAGATTTTCAGTCTTGGAAATCCTATGGAGCAGTTCTACTCTGCCCCATAGCGTCACTATGAGGCAGAATCGACTCGATGGCAGTGGATGGGTGGTAATTTTATAAAGGTAGATTGCCAGGCCTTTCTTTCTTGGCACCTCTAGGTGTATGTGACCACTAATAGTCAATCATAAGCTGCTTGCACCTCCCAAGGAACCCTGAACTCTTTTTTATTCACCAAGTTAAACCAAGTAACGAGACTGTGCTACTTTCTCTGCTAACTCCTGTTTACACCTACCCCTTACTCACCATCCTATAGCTTCTTCCTTGATTCAGCCCCCATTTCCTTCTTTCTAAGGCAATTACTATTGCCTCCCGACTTCTTGGGGCTTTTGGCCTCCATCCCCTCCAGTCCATGCCAACATACCATTGCTGAAATATTTCTAAAACTCAGCTCTGAATGTGTCACTGGATTGCCTCAGAGTGAGCTCACATCTCCTTATCTTGGCCCATGTCCCTCCCTCCTCTGCCTTCCGCCTCATCTCTCTCTCCAGCTCACCTTCCCGGCTCCTGACAAACCAAACCTTGCAGTTCTGATTCATTGCATCCTCTTTCGTCCTTGCCTACTTTGCCCATCTGCCCAGAATGCCCTTTCCTAAATGATCACCTTGCAAAATACCTCCTTTTCTATTAAAACTCAACAGAAGGGCATGTCCCCTTTGAAACTCTACTTGACCGTCCCAGGTAGAGCTGAACCCAGTGAACTCTTCATAACCACAGCTCCTTCAGTGTATTATGTACTCACTTGTCACACATCTTCCTTTCACTGCTAGACTGTAAGTTCCTTGAAGGAAGGACTATGACTCACTGCCTTTTTCCAGTACCATTTCTGGTAAATTGCAGGGCTTTATAAATGAATGCATGAGTAAAATGGAAAGAAGGAGGGAGGTAAGAAGGAAGGGAGGAAGGAAACTCAATATCTCTAGGATAAGACTAATTCTGTATTCTGTCCCTTAGTGCTTTGGCCTTCTGGGAGTAAATGGTGCTGGCAAAACTACCACATTCAAGATGCTCACTGGGGACACCTCAGTGACCTCAGGCGATGCCACTGTAGCAGGCAAGAGGTGAGTGTCCTGCTCCTCTTGTCTTGGGTGTCTCTCACAGGTGCTGGACCTTGTCTCTGTCCTAGCATAGGGAGGGTGATCTCTAGACCCTGTATCTGAGATGCTGAAAGATCTGTGCAGCAGAGTGTTTATCCCAGGGATCATAGTCCAGAAAGTCCAAAACATGGACCATCTGGAGAAATTGAGTTCAATTAAGATTATTAAGGGATTCCTCTGTTCTTAGAAAGTTCTGGGAAGCACTAAATCAGTTCTTCATTTTTCAGGAGTCACGGACTCCTTTGAGTATCTGATGAATGCTTACATCTTCTTCCCAGAAAAATACACTGCTCCGTTCCCAATGCCTCCCTCCACAAATTTTTGCAGTTTCTTAGAATTTATTGAGTCATAAAACACATTTAGTTGCTGCAGGAACCCCTGGGTCCCAGATTAAGAATCTCAGGTTAAGAACCACCCTAGAAATCGAAGTAACAACAACAACTTGAAAGATAACAACCTAAGGGAAAACTGAGTTTAAGTTAATGGGGAAAGAACAACTCAGAAAAGGAAGGTGAGAATAGTTGTACAACTCAGAGAATATAATCAATATGTAAAAGAACCACCCTAGATGAAGCATCCTTTCTCTTCAGTTGAGCTTGTGGATGGGTACTGGTTCAAAGATCCTCTGGGGTCTTAGTCCATATCATCTTTTTTCTGTGCTGATGCATGGCTTTGCAAGGCCGAGGAACATAAAGAGAAAACAAGCATGTGCTTATTCTGAAAGACAGCTGCTGCTCTCTCTAAGTATATTTAGATAAACTGGTTCTCTAAGGGACAGGACGGGAGCTCTGGTAGCATAGTGCCTAAGGCACTTGACTGCTAACCAGAAGGCTGACGGTTCAAACCCACCAGCCATTCCTCGGAAGGAAGATGGGGCAATCTACTTTTGTAGTGATACTACCTTGGAAACCCAAGGAGGGGTCGCTATGAGTCGGGTCCAACTCGACGGCACATAACAACAACAAGGGACAGGACAGGAAGCACGAGCACTTGATTGTTTGTGTCTATCCTCACTGCTCCTTGGGAGCTCTGGTAGCATAGTGCCTAAGGCATTTGACTACTAACCAGAAGGCTGGCAGTTCAAACCCACCAGCCACTCCCCAGAAGGAAAGTTGGGTAATCTACTTCTATGGTGATCCACCTCAGAAACCCAAGGAGGGGTCGCTGTGAGTCAGATCTGACTCCACGGCAGTGGTTGTGTTTTTTTGTGTATCATTGCTCCTCACACACATTAGATGTGCTCAGTGAAACCCATGCTCTGGTTTCTGAGTGAAGCTGAACACCATTGACATCTTCCAAGCACTTGCTTGACTGGGGCCTCCTTCCTCCACCTGAGAATCATCTTCAACATTGTCCAGTGCCTGCTGGGCTGAGCAAGTCCTGAGCCCTCTTCACTGGTCCAGACAGCACGAACTTGGTTCCCTGGCCTTCCATGCCCATCCCTATTGGTTCTAGAGCAAAGGGACTAGCAGGAATGAAGCTAGGTCATGCCTGGATCTACTCCATCAGCAGGTTCACCTTAGCTTAGTCATAATAATAACAAAATGAATCATTAAGGAAGGGGGTGGAGGATGTAACAGGAATTTACCATGAGACACTAAGTTATAGTCAAGTGAGACACAAGTCTGGTGTCCAGAGATAAAACTGAGGAGGACGCTAGAAAGAAACTATAGGCTTAAGACACAGGATTGGAGTTCTCTGATGAGGTGTTGTTTGCCATTGTTTTGGTTACCTAGTGCCACTCTGACAGGAATATACCTCAAATCAGATGGCTTTAACAAACAGGAGTTTATTCTTACAATTTTTTGGAGGCTATAAATCTGAGTTCAAAGTGCCAGGCTCTAGGGGCTGGGTGAAAGCCCTTGACCTTGGATGTCAGCTCTCCCTCTTGTTCCTGGCCCATTGAAGCTAGAGGTTTTCTTCACTCAGGCAGCAGCTGGCTGCTGAAGCTGACAAACCCAAGGTGGACAAGTGAAAAGGCACAGTCCCAATATCACCCAAACAATATGTCAGGCCACTAATTCAAATCCAGAAAAAGTTCTAAGATCAGCAGCACATGGCAGGCTACATGCAGTGTTCAAGTGTGCCAAAACACTAAAGACCATCCTCAAAGTTGCTTCTTCGGAAGCAGCTGGAAGCAGCCCCTATCCCTAAAGCAGCTACTCAGCTACTCAGTATATTCCACCATGGGGTTAATTACCATTCTCACCATGGGGAATAACTACATCCAGCTGCCCAGCCACTCAACCAGGCCCAGCCAAGTTTACATACAACCTTAACTACCACAGCCATCAAATCGGTTCCAACACATAACAACCCTACGTACAATAGAACAAAACACTCCCCAATCCTGTGCCATCCTCACAATTGTTGTTATATCTGAGCCCATTGTTGCAGCCACTGTGTCAATCCATCTCCTTGAAGGTCTTCTTGTCCTCTGACCCTCTACTTTACTAAGCATAATGTCCTTCTCCAGGGACAGGTCCCTCCTGATAACATGTCCAAAGTACATGAGATGAAACTTGCCATTCTCCCTTTTAAGGAGCATTCTGGTTGTACTTCTAAGATAGATTTCTTCATTCTTCTGGCTGCCCTTGGTATATTTAGAATTCTTTACCAACACCATAATGCAAAAGCATTCATTCTTCTTCTGTCTTATTCATTGTCCATCTTTCGCATGTATATGAGGCAATTGAAAAGACCATGGCTTGGGTCCTCAAAGTGACAGCTTTGTTTTTAACACTTTATAGAGGTCTTTTGCAGCAGATATGCCCAATGCAATAATACATTGTTTGATTTCTTGACTCTTGCTTCCATAAGTGTTGATTGTGGATCCAAGTAAAGTGACATCTTTGACCACATCAATTTTTTCGCTATTTATCATGATGTTGCTTATGGTCTAGATGTGAGGATTTTTGTTTTCTTTATATTGAGGTATAATCTGTACTGAAGGCTGTAGTTTTTGATCTCCATCAGTAAGTGCTTCAAGTCCTCTTCACTTTCAGCAAGCAAGGTTGTGTTATTTGGATATTGCAGGCTATTAATGAGTTTTCTTCCAATCCTGATGCTGTGTTCTTCTTCATATAGTCCAGCTTCTTGGATTATTGGTTCAGCATATAGATTGAATAAACCCAAAACCAAGCCCACTACTGTCAAGTCAATTTCAATTCATAGCCACCCTATAGGGCAGAGTAGAACTGCCACCAAGGGTTTCCTAGGCTCTAAATCTTTATGGAAGTAGACTGCCACATCTTTTTCCTGCAGTGTGGCTAGTGGGTTTGAACCACTGACCTTTCAGTTAGCAGTGAAGCACTTTAACCACTGCAACACTAGGGCTCCTTACAAATTGAATAAGTATGGCAAAAGGATACAACCTGATGCATACTTTTCCTGATTTTAAACCAAGAAGTATCCCATTGTTCTGCTTGAACGACTGCCTCTTGGTCTATGTACAGGTTCCACATGAGCACAATTAAATGTTCTGGAATTCTCATTTTTCAAAATGTCATCCATAATTTGTTATGATTCCCACAGTCAAATGCCTTTCCACAGTCAATAAAACATGATAAATATCTTTCTGGTTTTCTCTGCTTTCAGCCAAGATCCATCTGACATCAGCAATGATATCCCTAGTGCTACATCCTCTTCTGAAGCCAGCTTAAACTTCTGGTAGTTCCTTGTTGATTTACTGCTACAACCATTTCTGAATTCTCTTTAGCAAAATTTTACTTGTGTGTGATATTAATGACATTGTTCAATAATTTCTGCATTCTGTTGGATCACCTTTCTTTGGAATGGGAACAAATATGAACCTCTCCCATTCGGTTGGCCGGGTAGCTAGCTGTCTTTCAAATTTCTTGGCATAGATGAGTGAGCACTTCCAGCATTGCTTCCATTTGTTGAAATATCTCAACTGGTATTTCATCAATTCCTGGAGCCTTGCTTTTTGCCGGTGCCTTCAGTACAGCTTGGACTTCTTCCTTCAATACCATCAGTTCTTGATCCTGAAGTGGTTGAATGCCAACCAATTCTTTTTGGTACAGTGACTGTGTGTATTCCTTCCATCTTCTTTTGGTGCTTCCTGTGTCATTCAATATTTTGCCAATAGAATCCTTAAATATTGCAACTCAAGGCTTGAATCCCCCTCCCCCCGCCCCAGTTCTTTCAGCTTGAGAAATGCCAAGTGTGTTCTGGTGGGATAGCTCCTGTGAATTTGGAGAGGTACTCTTCTTGGTTCCCTGGGTGGTTTTAATTGTTCCAGTCATATGTGAGGTGGCTTTTGTCACAAGGGGGGACTGCATGGCCTCTCTCTGTTCTATCCTATTATAAACATCCTCTAGACACATCCTAAGCTCTAAGGGAGAGGGAGAAGAGCCTACCAGGTAATCTGTGAACAGTTTTCTTTTTCTTTTCCTCAAAGCAAGATATTTTCTAGTGGGCAAGATTACTTGAATCAAACCACATTGCTATCAAGTCAATTCTGACTCAGAGGACCCTATAGGATGGAGTAGAACTGCCCTATAGAATTTCCAAGGCTGTAAACCTTTTTGGTAGCAGATTGCCACATCTTCCTCCTAAGGAGTGGCTGGTGGGTTTGAACTGCTAATCCTTGAGTTAGAAGCTGAGTGCATAACCACTGCACCACGAGCATTCTTTTTTAGTCAAAGGGAATTAACAGAACCCAATTCACTTCATTCATTCTCCTCACCTACCTATTTTTCTGGGTGGTGGTTTGATTGATTCCCCTTTTATCAACTATACCTCTGCGAGTTAATGAGGATGGAGAAGTTTACCTCCACTGGGAAGAAGCTATCTCTCTAGCTACTTCACAAATATCTGAAAGGGATCAAAAACACCTAATCATTTTCTTAAACCTGATTGTCTCTTTGTGTTTAAACTCACGTGTGATGTGATTCAATTTTAAACAAAGTTGCCCCTTATCTACTCACTGCCATCCAACTCATAGTGACCCTATAGGACAGAGTAGAACTATCCCATGGGGTTTCCAAGGCTGTAAATCTTTACAGAAGAAGACTGCCTCATCTTTCTCCCATGGAGCAGCTGGTGGGTTCCAATCACTGACCTTTTGGTTAGCAGCCAAATGTCTTAGCCACTGCACTACCAGAGCTCCTAAGTTCCCTTTGGGCATTGTGCATTCAGTGTATCCTGGACAGTGAAACTTTGAAGGATCTGACTGGTTCATCACTGTCTTGGTTCTCTAATGCTGCTATAAGAAATATCACAAATGGATGGCTTACCAAACAGGAATTTATTCTCTTACAGTTTAGGAAGCCTGAGTTCAAAGTGCTGGCTCTAGAGGCTGGGTGAAGGTCAGCTTTGCCTCCTGTTCCAGGCTCACTGGAGCTGGAGGATTTTTCTGACTCACACAGCTGCTAGCTGCTGAGTCTGATGAACCCAAGATTGACAGGTAAAATCAGTCAACAACACAGCAGACCACTGGTTCAAGTCCAGGAACAATCCTAAGATTAGCAGGCAACATGCAGGCCATTGAGATGAGGATTCAGCCAAATGCAGGATCCAGATGTGCCAAAAGCTAGACTTTACCCAAAGCTTCTTATCTGCTGGAAGCAGGCCACACCCCAAAGCCAGCTCCCTTTCCACTGATTAACGTCTCACAGCAGATTCCACCACGGAGGTGATTACATTCTCATCATCCCATAACTATATCCAGCTGCCAAACACTCAAAACCATGACCCAGCCAAGATGACACACAAACTTAACTACTACAATCACTGTCTAACCAAAGGACTCTCGCTTTGATTCCCAAATAGTGTGCACATTTCTGAAGCAAAAAGGGGAGACAATGCTGCTTCCTTATTCTATTGACAGAAGCTTCTCTAGTCCCAGCTCACTACTTACCCCCTATGAAGGAGACTCATAAATTATTCTTTCTTCTTGCAGTATCTTAACCAACATTTCTGATGTCCATCAAAATATGGGCTACTGTCCTCAGTTTGATGCAATTGATGACCTGCTCACAGGGCGAGAACATCTTTACCTTTATGCCCGTCTCCGAGGTGTGCCAGCTGAGGAAATTGAGACGGTAAAAATAGCTTGTTGTGGCCACTTGCAAGTTTGGTAAACTATAAGTCTGTATCATAAGATTGAATTCATTTAGAGATGGGAAAACTGAAGCACACTATCCATTCATTCATTCATTCAACAAATACTTACTGTATCTCTACTATGTGCCAAGTACTATGTGGTCTAGGAGCTGGGGGTATAACAGTGAATAAAACAGACCAAAAAAAAAAAAAAAAAAAAGTACTATGTGGTCTAGGAGCTGGGGGTATAACAGTGAATAAAACAGACCAAAAAAAAAAAAAAAAATTGAATTAGAATGTCAAGTAGGGAAGGAGAAAAAAAAAAAAAAAAAAATCTCTGCCCTCATACCTAACAAAACTATGTATGCATTTACTCTTTGACCCAGCAATTCCATTCCTGGGAAATTATCCTGAGGTACACCTCCCACAGCATAAAAATATACATGGTTATTCACTGCAGCAACATTTGTAAATGCAGAATACTGGAAACTACTAAGTGTTTAAGTAGAGGAGATAGGTTGAATAATTTATGGTACATAGACACCATGAAGTTCTGTGTAGCTGTAAAAAAAGAATAAGGAAGATATCTGTGAATTGATATGGAGTGATAGCCAAGAGATATTATGGGGTGACAAAAGCAAAGTATAAAAGAACATATATAGATTGCTACCTTTTATGTAAAAAAGAAAGAAAAATAAGAAAGCATACATATATCTGCTTATCTTTACAAGTAGAAAAACAAGAAGCATCCACAAAACAGTGATTTAATGATCTACAAAAGGGAAGTAGGATAAATAGGAAATGGGAAGGAGGAACACTTCTCTGGTGATACTTTTTTGTATATGTTTGATTTTTGGAAGTATGTTAATGTTCTACATGTTCAAACGAGAAAATTAAATGAATAAGAACAGAAAGAGGGTAAAAATGGAAACAAAAATAAAACCTAACATTGAAAGCAACCTGAAACAGTTTAACCCAATTGTATTTCAAATGAATACCATAACCACTCTGAAAAGGGAAAAAGAAAGAACCAATGAACATGTTATTTGACTCTATACCCTCAGTCTTTGGCAGGGTGTGATGGAGGAGAGAACCACAAATTCTGAACTCTTTCTAGTCAGTTTGGTTTTTTTATAATGATATGGGTGAAGTGATTCTGAAATAGCTTTAGATATATTATAGGATTGAGCAAATAAATAAATATGTAAATGCTATTAGAGGTCATAGAGTTCTCAGTGTAGCTGAAGGGACACACAAATAAGGAGTAAGTGAGGGCAAGAAAGAATCCTGTGGGGATAAATTGGAATTGGAGCTACCCCTGTGGTCTCATGACTTCTAAACTATTTATATATGTCTTTATGTATAAACTTATATGTGCTCAAGCATAGTGTGCATATATATGCATATATATATATATGTATATGTGTGTGTATGTGTGTGTGTGTATATATACACACACACACACATCCATGAGTCAGAATAGACTTAATAGCAACTGGCCACTGTATGTGTGTGTGTGTGTGTTTGTATGTATATATTCTAAGCTCTGTCTTTTGAAAAGCCACAAGGTAGTAATGAGCACACTTAGTATCCAAATTTTGGTCTCTATTCCCTACTAAAAGAAACAATGGCTCCTCAGATAAATGGCCAATTCCAGGCCTGAGACAACATCCATATAAAATATGTATGAAACATTTTATAATGCCAGAAAGTAAGGAAATGCTTAAAAAAATGATGGAGGTATGTCACAGGAGTCATCTTGAAGAGTGTTCCACTGGCCAAATATGGGATAATTTGAACAACAAAATAATTAAGTACTGCAGATGATATTTCTACATAAATATTTGTATGTGCTATAAGAATGTCCATATATATATA
>NW_006921620.1:5380432-5382977 GCF_000298275.1 Orycteropus afer afer | reverse complement strand
TTATAACTTCTCAGCCACAGCCAAACACCCTGAGGGAATGAGTCACTGGGCCCATGGACTTGGGCCCATGGTTTCTCAGCCACAGCCAAACACCCTGAGGGAATGAGTCACTGGGCCCATGGACTTGGGCCCATGGTTGCAGGGGCTATCAAGCTCAATTGGCATAATATACTACATTAAAACATTGTTCTGCATCCTACTTTGGTCAGTAGCACCTGGGGTCTTAAAAGCTTACAAGCAGCCATCTAAGATGCAACAATTAGTCTCTCCTTGTCCAGAGCAAAGAAGAATAAAGAAAACCAAAGACACATGGAAAGATTTAGTCCAATGGGCTAGTGAACAATGAGAACCTCAGCCTACATGACCCCAAGACCAGAAGAACTAGATAGCCTACTACCAATGTCAACCACTTGGAAAGGGATCAGTGTAGGAGATCCTGGATAACTAGGGAGAAAAATATGGAACAAAACTCAAAATCATAAAAAAGACCAGGCTTACTGGTCTGACAGAGACTGGTGAAACTCCCAAGACTACGGCCCCTAGTCACCCTTTGGGCCTGGAATTGAACTCATTTGTTGTTGCTGTTGTTGTTATGTGACGTCAAGTCAGACCCAATTCATAGCAACCCCTCCTTGGGTTTCCAAGGCAGTATCACTACGGAAGTAGATTGCCCCATCTTCCTTCCAAGAAGTGGCTGGTGGGTTTGAACCGCCAGCCTTCTGGTTAGCATTCAAGTGCCTTAGGCACTATGCTACCAGAGCTCCCTGAACTCACTTAGACAGGTATATAAGGTGAACATTTACACTAGGTATATATACTCCTTAGAAAATCAACCATGGGAAATCAGAAGGGCAGTATTTGCACAGGGAGATAGCTCAGAGTGCAAGAAGAACACAGGGAAAAGGTAACCACAGGGAGGAAGAAGGAAGAAAGCTGTTACATTATGGCATTGCAATCAATGTCATGAAACAAAATGTGTATGAACTGTTGTATGGAAAATGAATTTGCTTTGTAAAGTTTCACCCAAATCACAATAAATAAATAAGTACTATAATTAATTATACGGGAACTCTGGTAGCACAGTGTCTAAGGCATCTGACTGCTAACCAAAAGCTTGGTGGTTCAAACCCACCCACCAGCCTCTCCACAGAAGCAAGACTGGGAAATCAGCTTCCTTAAAGGTTTACCACCTCAGAAACCAAATGGGGGTCACTATGAGTTGGAATTGACTCAATGACAGTGGATTTGGTTTATGATTAATTTTAAAACATTGGTAGAAAAGTAGGACTCCATAAATCCATATCATTAATCAATGGATAAATAAATAAATGGGAGAGGAGGGAAGGCTCTTGTGTACAGTCGAACGCTGAGAGCCATGGCAACAGCAACTCGAAAGATTAGATAGGAACCTTAGCATGTGGTGAGTGTTTGCTAATGGGGAAGGAACAACCCAGAAAAGGAGAGTGGGAATGGTTGCACAACTCAAGGAACGTAATCGATGTTGCTGAATTTTACATGTAGAAATGGCTGAATTTGTGTATGTTCTCAACAAGAACAAAACAAAATTTTTTTAAATACTGAGAGCCAAGTGATTAGTGTGGAGGAAGTGCTGGAGTTGGACAATCACCATTTGCAACCATTATAGTAAACCTTAGATTGTGTCAGAATCATCACTGGATGCTAACTCTAGGGGGAGTTTTTGATAAGAAGATATTTGCATGGTCTGCAAATATCTCCCCATAGACTGTTGCAACAGGAACTAATACTGCAGAGAAGGTAGACAACATCTTGACCAGGTGATCAAAATTAGCATTGCCAGTGAGGGGCAGATGGACATCTCATGGCTCTAGATGCAATGCCCTGAGAAGGACATAACTTCATCTGTGTAGGATTCTGACTACAAAATGTGTAATTTGAATCTCAACATGAGAAAACATCAGACAAATCCCAAATAAGAAACATTCCATTAAAAGAAAAAAAAAAAAGGACTTCTGGTAAGATGGAGGAATAGGCAGGCAAGTGACACAGACCCTCTTCAACAAAGAAAAGAAAAACCAATTGATAGAGATATAGAAGATAATCTTGGAGCCCTGAGCTTTGAAAGGAACTATACAGAAGTGGATTAGGCACCAACTAGTGGAAAAACCTGAATGAAAACTGTGAGTACAGAGATGGTCAGAGCTGCGGACTGTTAACTACTCTGATGGGACCAACAGCCTGAATATTTCCAAGTGATGTTGGGACCTGAGAATTGATCCAAAGATCAGCTGTGGTCACCAAGGGCTGCAGGGATGACTGTGCTGGTGGCCTATGACTAGGAAGGGAAACAGCAAGGAAGGAGACAACCTGAGCAGTTGACTTTCTGTGTCAGGAGGGTGCAGCCATTTTGATTGTTTACATGCGGCAGCCATTTTCGATACTTAAAGTGACTGAGGGTGCAGCCATTTTGAATCTTTACAAGTGACAACCATTTTGGATTTTAAAGTGTTGGGAGCTCTGGTAGCATAGTGCCTAAGGCACTTGACTGCTAACCAGAAGGCTGGTG
>NW_006921620.1:5366038-5376962 GCF_000298275.1 Orycteropus afer afer | reverse complement strand
GGAGGGCAGCTGTTGCATTGTGGTAAACTGTGGTCGATGTCATGAGACAAAGTATATGTGAACTGCTGTAGTGAATTTGCTCTGTAAATCTTCACCCAAATCACAATTTTTTAAAAAAAGTAAAAAAATAATAAAAATGAAATTTTAAACACACACACACACACACAAAAAGCCTGTATTCTTCTAAAATATCAGTCATAAAAGACACACAAAAAAAGCTATCAAATGTTCCATATTGCAAGAGACAAGTAAACACAATGACTAAATATAACGCTGCTCCTAGACTGAAGTCTGTACTGGAGAGAGTGAATACATATATCTGTGTGTATCTATATGTATATATGTATACATATGTACATGTATAATATATATACAAATACACATATGTTGTTGTTATGTGCCGACGAGTCAAATCTGACTTTTAGTGACCCCTCCTTGGGTTTCCAAGGTGGTATCACTACGGAAGTAGATTTCCCAGTCTTTCTTCCAAGGAGTGGCTGGTGGGTTTGAACCATCAGCCTTCTGGTTAGCAGTAAAGTGACTTAGACACTACACTACCAGAGCTCCCCATGGACTAATAGTTATGTTTATTTTGATTTTCTATGGCCTCCCCCTTCAACCTGTGAATAAGGCAGCAATAACTATGTTCACCACGATTCTGCATTGCCTCTACAGTGTCTGGCTCGTATTAGGTGCCCAATGAGTATTTATTAGACACAGTGCTGTGCTTATTGATTGCAACATCAGATTTTTGCCTGTCAGCATGGGCTCCAGGGAAATGGCTTAGGCTTTGCTGGTTAAAAAATTACAGGAAAGGCAGCCACCATCTTGACACCTTGTTCTTCCATGAGTCCAAAACACAAGACTGTAGGTGTACCATGTCAATGGGTGGAATCAACATGTCTGGGACTCACCATCTTCTGCAACAACCCTAGAACCCTTCCTTCTCTACCTCTAGCCATAGTCTAGGACACTGGGTGAAAAGTGCTGCCTTGCTATTTGTAAGGCTGAAGTCCAGTTTCCAGGGGCTGCTCCCAAAGGGTGCTGAGCTGACTGATTCACCCTGGGCTCTAAGGGACAGAATGGAAAAGAGCATGTGTTAGAGCGTGTTAGCCAGCAGGTGACCTCATTTTGGCCTGGTTGGATCTTTCATCCTGGTAGCTGAGATCTGGGAGCCCAAGGCTTCAGATTGTTGTTGTTTTTATATGCCATCAACCCCTCCTTGGGTTTCCGAGGTGGTATCACTAGGGAAGTAGATTGCCCAACTGTCCTTCCAAGGAGTGGCTGGTGGGTTTGAACTGCCAGCCTTCTGGTTAGCAGTCAAGTGCCTTAGGCACTAGGCTACCAGAGCTCCTAGGCTTCAGATTAGGGGAGGTTTAAGGTGTTTGCTTGCTTGCCTTGCCCAAACAAAATTTCTTCTTCCGTAGGTTGCAAACTGGAGTATTCAGAGCCTAGGCCTCTCTCTCTACGCAGACCGCTTGGCTGGCACGTACAGTGGAGGCAACAAGCGGAAACTCTCCACAGCCATTGCGCTGATTGGCTGCCCGCCACTGGTGTTGCTGGTGAGGGCCCCCCCGCCACACACACACATAGAGCACGGGACAGGGTGGGAGGGTCCAGGAGCTTAAGCCAGGTGCAGCATCTCTTTGTTTGGGGAGACTTGTTTTGGGTCAGCACATTTAGAGAATGCAGTAGTTGGTTTCTAGATTGAACTATTCCATATCACTCGTTTTGAGTGAAATAGTCCAGTTTTTAGTTCACAGATCTGGGTGAAACCGGAGCCACAATACATTCTCACTGAGAGTTCCTTGGGAGTCCCCTGTGGTACTGCGAGCTCACAACAGGGAAGGAAGCTCAGCCCACTCTGTGGAACATCAGTATTTGGTCAGAACTAACTTCTGCCAGAGGAGCTCTGTTTGCAATCTGAAGTAGACAGGTACATTGACCTGGATGGAAGGACAGCAAACTCTTGGAACAACTCTTGATCATGTGATGCTCACCTAAGCCAGACTAAGCCTGAGGTCCCATCACTATGTGGTCTGAGGTTCCTGAGGATCACAGGACTAGAACCCTATGGTAGTTAAGTTTGTGTGTCAACTTGTCTAGGCCTGGTTGAGTGGATGGGCAGCTGGATGTAATTATTCCCCATGGTAAGACTGATAATTAACTCTATGGTGGAATGTATTGGAGCAGCCGAGTAGCTGCTTTAGTGATGTGGTCTGCTTCCTGTATATAAGAAACAGCTTTGGGAATGCTCTCTAGCTTATGGCACATTTGAACCCTTTGTGTAGCTATCTTGTTGTTCAGCAGCCTGCCATGCTCTGTCAACTTCAGGACTTTCAATGGATTTGAATTAATGGCCTGCTGCGTGGTTTGGTAACATCGGGACTGTGCCATTTTATTTGTCCACCTTGGGCTTGTTAGTCCCAGCAGCCAGTAGCTGCCTGAGTGAAGAGATGCCTCTAACTTCAGTGGGCCAGGAGCAAGAGGCAGAGCTGAAGCCCAAGGTCTAGGGGCTTTCATGCAGCCCCTAGAGCCTGGCACTTTGAACTCAGACTTCTTGCCTCCTGAACTGTAAGAGAATGAACTCCTGTTTGTTAAGGCCATCCCATCTGTGATATATTTCTGTCACAGTGGCACTAGGTAACCAAAACAAACACCCCCCCAAAAAAAAAAAAGGAAAAACTTTCCACTGAGTCAACTCTGACTCATGGCGACCCCATGTGTGTCCGAATAGAACTCTGCTCCATAGGGCAGTGGCTTATTTTTCAGAAATAGAGCACCAAGCCTTTCTTCCAAGGCACCTCTGGGTTGACTCAAACCTCCAACCTTTCTGTTAGCAGCTGAGTGAGTTAACCATTTGTCCCCAAGATCTCACAGGACTGGAAGAGGACCTGAGAATCACTTGGGCCATCTCCCTGCCTCCTTATAAACATACTTGTTTTTTTTGTTTGTTTGTTTTTTAGGATAATTCCATGTTGTCTTAACCAAGGTTAACCCATTCATGGGCTGAAATGAGTCTATAGGTGTGCAAAGTGTTTCTTGATTTAGCCTCATGCCTTCCTTATGCCACACCTGTGTCCCTGTGCCCTGCCCACGTGGGGAGTGACTATATGTGTTGTCTGTCAGCTCATTCTCTCCAGAGGCTAGAACAGCACAGAGGGAGTCAGCCAGGGGGGGGATGCAGGAATCAGGAGAGGCCAATTCCAACCCCACTACCCTCTTACCTTCTGTCTCACCCACAGGATGAGCCCACCACAGGGATGGACCCCCAGGCTCGCCGCATGCTGTGGAACACCATTGTGAGCATCATCAGGGAACGGAGAGCTGTGGTCCTCACATCCCACAGGCAAGATATCCTAGAGGCTCAGGGAAGGGTGGGTGAGAGTCCTCCCCACTTCCCCTGACCTCCTCTCTCCTTTCTACCCCCAGCATGGAAGAATGTGAGGCCTTGTGTACACGGCTGGCCATCATGGTGAAGGGTACCTTCCAGTGCCTGGGCACCATTCAGCATCTCAAGTACAAGTAAGGAGATGCTGGGGGGCACTTTTTTTTTTTTTTTTTTTACCTTCAGTGGAGTTCAGCCAGGCCCTGGGCTCTCTGCTGACTCTTGGGGGGACCCTTTTCCCCCTCACCCCATAAGCAGAGACAAGTAGTAGTTGGGGCCTCCTACTCCAGCAGTGGTTGGAGAAAGCCATTATACTGATAAGAAACTCCTCTTTGTTGTTGTTAGATGCCCTCAAGTTGACTCCCACTCATGGCAACCCTATGTGTTACAGACAACTGACAAACCAACAATGCCAGTAATCTTGAGTAGGATTATCCTATACCCATAAAGTATAAACTGTTTTAGGTAATTAGTTTTTCATAATAGCTCTTGTGCTAGGAAGACTGGAAAGAGATCCATGTTTGTACCCATTCCACAGAAAGGTGATCCCACGGAATGTGAAAATTATAGAACAATATCATTAATATCGCACGGAAGTAAGATCTTAATGAAGATAATTCAGAAACGTTTGCAGCAGTATATTGACAGAGAACTTCCAGAGGTGCAAGCTGGATTCAGAAGAGGACGTGGAACAAGGGATATCATAGCTGTTGTCAGATGGATCTTGGCTCAAGGCAAAGAATACCAGAAAGATGTTTACTTGTATTTTATTGACTATGCAAAGGCATTTGATTGTGTGGATCATGACAAATTATGGATAACATTGAGAAGAATGGGAATTCCGAAACACTTGATTGTACTCATGAGGAACCTGTACCTTGACCAGGAGGCTGTCATTCGAACAGAACAAGGGGACACTGCATGGTTTAAAATCAGGAGGGGAATGCATCAGAGTTGTATCCTTTTCCCACACTTATTCAATCTATATGCTGAGCAAATCATCTGAGAAGCTGGACTATATGAAGAAAAACGTGGTGTCAGGATTGGAGGAAGAATCATTAACAACGTGAGATACGCAGATGATACAACTTTACTTGCTGAAAGTGAGGATGACTTGAGGCACTTACTGATGAAGGTTGAAGAATACAGTCTGCAGTATGGATTACGTCTCAATATAAAAAAAACAAAAATCCTCACAACTGGACCAATGAGCAGCATCACAATAAATGGAGAGAAGATTGAGGTTGTCAAAGAATTCATGTTGCTTGGTTCTACAATCAATGCCAGTGGAAGCAGCAGTTAGGACATTAGATGATGTGTAGCACTGGGTAGGTCAGCTGCGAAGCAACTCTTTCAAGTGCTGAGGAGCGAGGATCTCTCCTTGAGGACTAAGGTGCACCTGACACAAGCCATGATATTTCCAATCGCTTCGTATGCATGTGAGAGCTGGACAATGAATAAGGAAGACCGAAGAAGAGTTGATGCTTTTGAGTTGTGGTGCTGGCAAAGAATGCTGAAAGTACCATGGACTGCTAAAAGAACTAACAGATCTGTCCTGGAGGAAGTGCAGCCAGAATGCTCCTTGGAAGCAAGAATGGCCAGACTTCATCTCACCTATTTTGGTCATGTTGTCAGAAGGGACCATTCCCTGGAGAAGGATGTCATGCTTGGTAGGGTGGAGGGTCAACGAAAGAGGGGGAGGCCTTCAATGAGATGGATTGACATGGTGGCTGCGATGATGGGCTCAAGTATAGCAGGGATCATGGAGCTGGCACAGGATCGGGCGGTGTTTCGTTCTGCTGTGCATGGGGTCACTATGAGTCAGAAATGACTCGACGGCACCTAACAACAACAACTTGTGCTAAAGTTCAGTTTTTGATGCCAATGTTAGCAATCAGACAAAATAAGGTTATCATAATAACATTATGGTTCCTTGCACATGGAAGGTAAGAATTCTACCACTGAACTACCAATGCCCCTATCACAAACATTTAGATCCCCAAAACTGATATCACACTATTTCTCCTTGGTGGGTATTTTTCCCCCATCTAGTTTTAAACATACACACATGGTCTATGTTCAGGGCCTTCAATCCCCAATATTATTCAAAATAAGTCTGTTCCTTATTTTGGAATTGCCTTAGAACCACACTAACAGAGACCTATCCCACACCATGTGTGTCCCTTAGGTTTGGAGATGGCTACATTGTCACAATGAAAATTAAATCCCCGAAGGACGACTTGCTTCCCGACCTGAACCCCGTGGAGCAGTTCTTCCAGGGGAACTTCCCAGGCAGTGTGCAGAGGGAGAGGCACTACAATATGCTCCAGTTCCAGGTCTCCTCCTCTTCCTTGGCCAGGATTTTCCAGCTGCTCATCTCCCACAAGGATAGTCTGCTCATCGAAGAGTACTCAGTCACGCAGACCACGCTGGACCAGGCAAGTGTGGCCGAGGCGCAGCAAGCGCAGAGGGGAGCGAGGGCAAAAACTGGGCCAGAACGCTCAGCGGGGGATGGAATTGACACCAGAGTGGGCCACAACATTCCCAATTGTTAACACACACCAATCTCTCTGTCCGTTCTGGGAAAATTTGACGTATCAGAAATTGCTTTCTAACAATATTTTTGTCATCAGCAAATTTCACTGACCCTTTTACATCACTAAACTGTGTGGTATGTTATTTCATCTGCACTGGTTTGTGGTGGTGGCTTTTTTTTCTTTCTTTTCTTTTCAGATCAACTGCACTGATGTGATTTACATACAATAAATTGCATCCATTTTAAGTATATAGTTCAGTGAGTTTTGACAACTATATAGGAACTCTAGTGGTGGGCTCTAGTAGGAGACCAAGTTAAAGCATTTGGTGCTAACCAAGAGGCTGGCGGTTCAAATCCAACAGCTGCTCCATGGAAGAAAGATGAGGCACTCTGTTTCTATAAAGAGTTACAGCCTTAGAAACCCTATGAGGCAGTTCTACTCTGTCCTGCAGGATCACTATGATGCAGAATCAACTCAATGGTCATGGGTTTATGTCGATTTTTTTTTTTAATTGTGATTTGGGTGAAAGTTTGCAGTTGTCTTTTGTTTTAATAAACATCATTAAAGACAACTAGGAGTCCCTGGGTGATGCAATCAGCTAAACTGCTCAGCTGCTAACTGATTGAAGGTTCAAGTCCACCCAGAGGCACCATGAAGAAAAGCCTAGTGATCTACTTCTGAAAAATCAGCCATTGAAAATCCTGTGGAGCACAGTTCCATTCTGACATGCATAGGGCTGCCATGAGTCAAGACCAACTCAGTGGCAACTGGGTCTGGGTTAAAGACAGTTAAATAAAGCACACGGATGCAGGTGAGCATCCACGCACTCCCTTGAGGAGCTTGCTCACCAGCAAGCCTTAAGCAGATGAAGCCACAGGCAGGAGTCACGGCCACATTGTACACTCTAAACGAACAACAGAAAAGCGTTTCTTTTCTCTAAAGGACTAGAAGGACCTGCTAGCTAAAACTGTGCCTTGCCTTGGTTACCCCAAGTTCTGGTGCCTACGTTCATTGAATCCTTTGGTAGGAACTCCCCAGAAACAAGACCCATTCAGGGCCCTAGAGGCCAGTGTTCCATGTGGTGGGACAGCCCCTCCTGAGCAGGTCACAAGCCTCTCCAGCAGTGTTGTACACTAACTGCAGAAAATAAAAGCAAAGTGGGCAGGTGGGTAAAACTGGCTGTTTTTGCAGGAAACCACTTCCTACTCTTGCTCTTCCTTTGCCTCTAGGTATTTGTGAACTTTGCTAAACAGCAGACTGAAACTCACGACCTTCCTTTGCACCCTCGAGCAGCAGGAGCCAGGCCGCAAGCCAAGGTACCCCTACTCTTTTATCATAGCCCATTGCTTGGGCTAAATCCTTGGATTGGAAGCCCAACTGGTCCACTGAGTCTGAGGGGCCCCAAGACCCAGACATATCTCCTGCAGAGAGCCCTGCACATGTCACGTCCTTGCCACATCCTTGCCATATCCCCATCATGTTCTTACCACAACCCCGCCATTGCCCACCACCTCTGTGCTGAAGCACTTTTCGACTGGTAGCTATGTAGACTCCTTTTGTAACCAGGAAACCATTTGGATAGGATAAGATAGCATCTTTAAATGAGCTTTCCCATGTGTTTTTGTTTATAGCAAAACAAGAATAAATAAATAAATAAATGTGGAGTTTAGAAATAAGAAGTCGGAAGGTAGGAGAAAATATGAAAACATTTTGGTTGTTGGCATACTTGAAATGTATGGCTGGTCAGATGTTTGTATTTTAAGGGAAGAGAATTATCTGGCTCCTAGGTACATAGTTTCAATGGAAGACATGGTTGGATCAAGATCATTGCCTGTTGTAGGAAGGGGACACATTGGTCTTAATAAAAATATCAAGATAATAGAGGAGGGAATAGAGAGCTGTGCATCCTAACCTGTGATAACTCTTGGATAAGAGTTACCAGGTTCCTGCTCTGACACCTTGCTTCCCATAAGGACATGCACTACCCATCCCAGTTTCCCAGAAAGATCTGGCTAGAGAAAGTACTGGATGAGGTGCCAAGATCCAGATGCCTTGGCTTAAGCATGGGATTTTAAGAGATTAATTAACTCAGCCACTCTTTCCCAACTTCCCTATCTTCTATTTAAGAGCAAAGCATTTTTTCCAATAAGAAAAGATGTACAAAACTTTTTTTATCCCTTAAACTTATCTCATTTCTGCCAACCAGTTTCTTCATCACAAAAAAAAAATTAATTAATTAATTAAAAAAACTCACTGCTGTCGAGTCAGATTCAAGTCGGATAGCAACCTTTCCTTGGGTTTCCGAGATAGTATCACTATGGAAGTAGATTGCCCAATCTTCCTTCCGAGGAGTGGCTGGTGGATTTGAACCATCAGCCTTCTGGTTAGCAGTCAAGTGCCTTATGTACTATGCCACCAGAGCTCCTTCATCACAAGAAAAGCCAAATACAGCTAATGGCTGAAATAGCCCCTTCCAAAGAAGTACTTGTGATGAATTTTTCCCCTTCTTCTTGTCCAGTGGAGACATAATGGTTACTTGGGAATATTGAAGGCACGCTAGTGACAACACAGTAGTTGAGCACTCAGCTGCTAACCTAAAGGTTGGCAGTTCAAACATACTAACAACACCACAGGAGAAAGATGAGGCAATCTGTTTCTATAAAGATTTGTAGCCTTAAAACCCTGTGGGTAGTTCTGTTTTGTCCTATAGGGTTGCTATGAGTCAGGATCAACTCCATGGTAACAGGTTTGGTAAGATTGACTTTGCTGCCCAGTAGGTCCACAAGCGCCTAAGTAAAGATTCTAACAAATTCCTGTCCTGGGAAGGTTAGCTTTGCTGAGATTTTCCATCCACTGTTTCTCTCTTAAGGAGCTCTGACGGCATAGTGGTTAAAGCATTTGTCTACTAACCAAAAGGTTAGTAGTTCAAACTCACCAGCTTCTTCATGGAAGAAACATGAAGCAGTCTGCTTCCATGAAGATTTATAGCCTTGGAAAGCCAGTGGGAGTTGCTATGGATCAGAATTGACTCAATGGCAGTGAGTTTGGTTTTTGGTTTTCTGGTTTCTCTGTCAGGAGTCCCTGGGTGGTGGAAGTTAAATGCTCAACTACTAACCAAAAGGTTGGTGGTTCAAATCCACTCAGACATGTCTTGGAAGAAAGGTTTAGAAATATACTTCTAAAAGATCACAGCATTGAAAAAAAAAAAAAAAAACCTATGCACAATTCTACTTTGAAACACATGGAGTTACCATGAGTCACAATCAACTTGACAGCAACTGTCTTGGTTTTTTGCTTTCTCATTGATGCATCTTATAATTCCTACTGACAGCCATAGAAAATAATTGTTAAAAAGCCATCTGTGGTTATGTATCCCTTTATAACTTAAAAAAAAAAAAATCCCAAACCCACGGCCATTGAGTCCATTCCAACTCCCAGCAACCCTGTAGGACAGAGTAAAACTGCCACATAGAGTTTCCAAGGCTATAAATCTTTATGAAAGTAGACTGCCTAAACTTTCTCCACAGTTCAGCTGGTGGGTTCAAACCACTGACATTTTGGTTAGCAGCCAAATGCTTTAACGACTGCACCACCAGAGCTCCTTTATAACTAAAGATACAATAATATAGAACTACCAGTGGTCTCCCCACTCCATATTCCCCCAGCATATTCCCTCTTAAAGTTTTAATACCAAATCCACTTCGGGCCTGGCCAGGGACACTGATGGTCTATGATATGCAGCAGTTAATTCCTAACTTTCCCCCTTAATGGATGTGATCATTTTTTCAGTTTTGATTTTGGCATTTCAAAACATAAGTATTCAAAAACTTGCTGCAAAATATAAGGTTATTAAATTGGTATATTTTTATAATAAACTTGTGATTCAAATCAGAATAGGCAGACAAGCTACACAGACCCTCTTCAACAAAGAAAAGCAAAACAAAATGACAGCAATAGAGAAGACAATCCTGGAGCCCTGAGCTTTGAAAGGAACTATACAGAAGTGAATTAGGCACCAACTAGTGGAAGAACCTGAATGAAAGCAGTGAGTACAGAGATAGATGGAGCTCCAGACTGTCAGCGACTCTGACAGCACTAACAGCCTGAATATTTCCAAGTGGTGTTGGGACTTGAGAATTGAACTAAAGATCAGCCCTGGTCACCAGGGCTGCAGGGACGACTGCACTGGTGGCCGATGATTAGGAAGGGAAACAGCAAAGAGGGACAGAGCTTGACCTGTGGACTTTTGGTCTGGAGGGCACAGCCATTTTAAATGTTTACAAGTGGTGGCCTTTTTGGATATTTAAAGTGACCAAGAGTGCAGCCATTTTGAATGTTTGCAAGAGGCAGCCATTTTGGACATTTAAAGTGGCAGCATTCTCATTCAGATTCCAGGGACCTAAGAATAGGTTCCACTTGCCAAGGACAGCAGGGATATATGGGAGGCTCACAAGGAGAAGGAGACAGGTGGTGAGTGTAAAAGTACTGCCAACTAGCAAATAGAGGAGCACAGTACCCTGCTTACTTAGATAACATTCAAACAAAACAAAGAAAATGAAAATTTTGGACAAATCACTCTAACATACAATCACTAATTAAATATAAACACAAAAATGTCACAATGTCTTGGAGACAACAAAGCATCACAGTTTACACAAAGAAGCAAGATAAAGCAGGAAAAACAAGGGACCAGGATACAGACCCACAACACATCCTTGAGGAGAAAGCAGCATTGGAACTCCCTGATAAGGAATTCAAAGGAATTATATTTAGGTAACTTCAAGGGACTGAGAGACAGATCAAGGAAAACACTGACAAAATTGAGGAAAACACAGACAAAACACTAGAACAATTTCAAAAGACAATACAAGAACAAAATGACAAAATAAATGAGTAATTAGAAATGATACAAAATCTACAGATAGAAATCCAGAAGATTAATACTAAATTTTCAGAAATAGATAACACATTGAACAGACAAAGGAGTAGAATTGAATCA
>NW_006921620.1:5363715-5365058 GCF_000298275.1 Orycteropus afer afer | reverse complement strand
AACCTCAAAGAAAAATGATGAACTTTCACATCACAGTAAAAAAGAGGACAAGCACAAATATTTAGCAAATACTAAAACAATAGCAATGAAAGAAGTGATAACATGATGCATAAACAAAACAAGCTCAGCACAGAAAATTATATGGAACAAAAAAATCAGCAACACTGCAAAACACATAACAAAATGACAACAACAAATTCAAACTTGTTGATAATTACACTGAATGTCAATGGATTAAATAAATGCACCACTCAAGAGATGGAGAGTTGCACACTGGATAAGAAAACATAACCCATCAATATGCTGTCTACAAGAGACTCAGCTTAGACACAAAGACAAAAATAGACTAAAAATCAATGGTTGGAGAAAGATATATCAAGCAAATGGCAACCATAAAAGAGCAGGAGTGGCAATATTAATTTCTGATCAAATTGACTTTAAGACAAAAACTACAATAAGAAACAAGGAAGAACATTATATAGCAATTAAAGGATTGATCGAACAAGAGGACATAACAATAAGAAATGTCAATGCACCCAATGAAAGCGCCCTAAAACTCATAAACCAGACTCTTAACAGAACTGAAAAGACAAATAGATGGCTCCACAGTCAGAGTAGGAGAATTTAATATACAACTTTCAATCACAGATAGAACAAATGGGAAGAAACTCAACAAAGACACTGAAGAACTAAACAATACAATCCATCAACTTGACCTTATAGACGTCTACAGAGTACTTCACCCAACAACTGCACAATATACATTCTTTTCCAGTGCACATGGAACTTTCTTCAGAATATACCAGGTGTTAGGCCACAAAGCAAGCCTCAATAAATTTAAAACCACTGAAATACCGCAAAGCATCTTCTCAGATCACAATGTTATAAAATTAAAAATCAACAATAGGCAGATGAACAGAAAAAGAGCAAACACATAGAAACTGAATAACACCTTCCTTGAAGATGACAGGGTAATAGAAGAATTAAAAAATGAAATTAAAAAACTCCTTGAATCAAATGAGAATGAAGACACAACATACCAAACTCTCTGGGACACAACAAAAGCAGTGATCAGAGGCCAATTTATAACAATAAATGTACACATCAAAAAAGAAGAAAGAGCCAAAATCAATACCTTAACCCAACATCTCCAACAGTTAGAAAAAGAGCAACAACAACAACAAAAAAAGGCCACAGTCACCAGAAGAAAAGAAATAATAAAGATTCGAGCAGAAATCAATGAAGCAGAAAATAGAAAGACAATAGAAAAAGTCAACAAGACTAGAAGTTGGTTTTTTGAAAAGATTAATAAAATTGACAAACCACTCACAAATTTAACAAAG
>NW_006921620.1:5357646-5361435 GCF_000298275.1 Orycteropus afer afer | reverse complement strand
AGGATACAAGACCAACATACAAAAATCAGTTAGATTCATCTATGCTAGCAAAGAGATTGCTGAAAAGGAAATAAGGAAATCAATACCATTTACAATAGCTACCAAAAAAATAAAATGCTTGGAATAAATCTCACCAGGGATACAAAAGACCTATACAAAGAAAACTACAAACACTGTTCCAAGAAACCATAAGAGATCTACATAAATGGAAGAGCATACCATGCTCATGGATAAGAAGATTGAACATAGTGAAAATGTCAGTATTATCCAAAGCAGTCTATACATTCAATGCAATCCCAATCCAGATCCCATCAGCATTCTTTAAGTATATGGAAAAACCAATCACTAATTTTATATGGAAAGAAAAGAGATCTTGAATAAATAAAGCACTATTGAAGAAGAACAAAGTAAGGAGGTCTCACACTCCTTGACCTCAAAACCTCCTATACAGCCACAGTAGTCAAAACAGCCTGGTATCAGTACAACAGCAGACACATAGACCAGTAGATCAGAATTGAGAACCCAGAAATAGATCCATCATCCTATGGTCAGCTGATTTTTGACAAAGAACTGAAATCCATTACATGGGGAAGATTTGGTCTCTTTAACAAATGATGCTGGCAAAACTTGATATCCATTTGCAGAAAAATGAAACAAGAGCTGTACCTCACACCATACACAAAAACTCCAGATGGATTAAAGACTTAAATATGAAACCTAAAACTATAAAGTTCCTCAAGGAAAAAATAGGGGCAAATTTAGGGACCCTCATTTATGGTATAAATAGACTATCAAGCATAACCCAAAATGCACAAACAGCTGAAGATAAACTAGATGAATCTTCTAAAAATTAAATTTTTATGTGCCTCCAAAGACTTCTCCAAAAGACTAAAAAGAGAACCTACAGGTTGGGAAAAAATATTTGGTAACGACACATCTGACAAGGAACTTGTCTTTAAAATTTATAGAAAACTCCAAACCGCAACAACAAAAAGATTAACAATCCAATTTAAAAATGGGCAGAAGACATGAATAGACACTTCACCAAAGAGGATATTCAGGCGGCCAGCAAATACATGAAGAAATGCTCACCATCATTAGCCATCAGAGAGATGCAAATCAAAACAACAATGAGATACCATCTCGCCCCAGCACTAATGGCAAAGTTCAACAAGACAGAAAATAACAAATGCTGGCAAGGATGTGGAGAGATTGGGACTCTCATACACTGCTGGTGGGACTGTCAAATGATACACTATGGTATCATACTGCATCATGTCAAATGAAAGCAGTATGGTGATTCCTTAATAAGCTGGAATTAGAAATGCCATTTGACCCAGCAATCCTATTACTAGAAATATACCCTAAAGAAGTGAAAGCCAGGGGAAGAACAGACATATGTACACCCATGTTCATTGCAGCACTATGTACAATAGCAAAAAGAAGGAAACAACCTAGGTGCCATCAACAGAAGAATGGATAACCAAACTATGGTTCATACACAACAATGGAATGCTATGCAACATTAAAGAATAATGTAGAATCTGCAAAACACCACAGAATGTGGATGAACTTGAAGGACATTATGCTGAATGAAATAAGTCAATTGCAGAAGGACAAATATAATATTAGTTCATTATTGTAAAAAGTCAAGGAAAATTTTATATATGGAAGGAAACTTTCTTTGTTGATTACCAGGGATGGGAGGGGAAAGGAGGGAACACTACCAAAAAAAAAGTGCATTGACCCGTGTCACTTTAGTTTTGTCTATTTCACTGTACATAAATTATATTTCAATAAAATGTGTTCCAAAAAAAAAAGGGTTACAATAGATAGACACATTCTGATACCAACATAAGAGGGAATATCTGACAAGGACAACTTCTAAGTTGAAAAATCACATTTGGAAAGAGGAAAGGACTTCAGAGAAACACAAACTCATTTCTCCTCTCACTTCCAATTATGTAACTAATTATAATCTTCGTTATGCATGACTTCCACTCTCTGAGGAACTGCAAATGATAGTTTTTCTTCAGCAAGAAATCTTTTTTCTTCTACCATAGTTTTCTTAGAAATTTCAGCTTTAAAAAATGCGTTAAAGTTGAAGTTTAAAAATCAAGAAGTTTAACAATTCTCTTTCCCTAGAGTTTGGGTAAGATTTGCACAATACACCAATTTCACTAGCAAAACGAGAAAACACACTACGCAACATATATCACAAGTATGTAAACACAAAAATTCTATCAGAAGCAAGATAAAGAAAAGGATGTACATAAAAAGCAAGAATTCACAGACTACAAGATTTTTGGCAGAGTCCAGAGAGGAATCTTGCCTGGGGGCGGAGGGGGGGGAGCTTTCTTTGCAACAGGAACAGGAAAGGGAACTTTCTCCTCTGGGAGAGGTTTCTTAGATACAGCTGGCACTTTAGAGACATTATACACATTTAGAGTTTCAATTTACCTCATTGGAACCCAACACAAAAAAGCCACAATGCACTCATACCGCAAACAAAACCATCATATCTGCCTTGGACCATATTATGGAAAAGATGGTTCTTGGAAAGATGAAGAGATAATAATACCTTTTGGTGGTGGAGCTTCTTCCTCCTTCCAAGGAACAGGTCTTTTTTCTTCTGACACGTTCTTCTTTGGTATTTCTGGCACTTAAAGGATAGTATTTGATATTTAAATTTGTCAAAAAGTCCAAATTAATGAGCAACATAGAATTGGCAGGCCCATTAAAGAAGGCATGCAATTGAAGAAGCTTAAGCAAGGATACAGTTATTTTGTAGAGATAGGATTAAGCACCTGCTGGTGATGGAGATTCCTCTCTTTGAGTAACAACTGTTATTTTTTCTTCTGTGACAACCCTCTTCTGTACTTCAGGAACTTGAAAATATATTAATTTGTAAAATTGACTATATATTTAAAAAAAACTAACTCTGACTTTATTATATATTATCTTTACAAAGATTTGGAAAAATTCTTCTGTATAGCATCGTACATAAGGAAATCAGTCACAAAATAGATAGTAATTATGTTCTTGTTTACATTATGCTACATTAAAACAATTTTCCTTAAAATATCCTACACACAAGGAATTGATAATTTTTCTCAAGGCATTCTAGGAAACTTTCCTAACTTGACCCTGAACAAATGTGAGAAACTTAAGGAAGTTAAGCAGGCTGGTGGTTTCACAGCCCCAGGTTGTGAGCAAAAACCACACTGACATTTCATTATTGAAAGATCAGTTTATCTGCTTATCAAGAACATTTAAAAGTTCTTCAAAGAACTCAGTCCTAGAAAACAACTTTGGCAATGAGGGCTAGTGGAATCTTACAATTTGTTTTATGAATACAGATGAGAGCCACGGTTGATAGGTGACTAGGCACCCTATCAGCCAACCTAGAAACACCCTAAATGAAATTTCTGAGTGGTGCAAACAGTTAACATGCTAAGCTGCTAAGCTAACTGAAAGGCTGGAGGTTTAAATGTATCTAGATGCACCTATGAGGAAACACCTGGAGATCCACTTCTGAAAAAACAGCCATTGAAAATCTTATGGAGCAAAGAAAAGCAAGATGGCAAAGTGAGTGGAAGCCTCTACTTACTCCTCTAGCAACTAATCCACTGTTGTTGTTGTTATGTGCTGTCGAGTCGGACTTGAGTCATAGCAAGCCCTCCTGGGGTTTCTGAGGCAGTATCACTATGGAAGTAGATTGTCCAACCTTCCTTCCGAGGAGTGGCTGGTGGGTTTGAACCACCAACCTTCTGGTTAGCAGTCAAGTGC
>NW_006921620.1:5338694-5356271 GCF_000298275.1 Orycteropus afer afer | reverse complement strand
ATGGGTGAGCCATCAGTATTGAATTCCAGAGATCAAGCATCCAGAACTACTGAGTCAGCATTGAAACAAAATCCCTAAGAGTTCCCCCTAGTGGGTCTCAGGAGAAGATACCATGCTTGCTACCACTTGGTGGATTCTGACTCATAGTGATCCTATGAGTCTTTGTGGAGATGAGCTACTGCACCTTTGTTCTATGGAGGGGCTGGTGGGTGCAGGCCCCAGCCTTTTGGTTGGCAGCTGGATGCTTGGCTGCTGCAACACCAGGATGTCCAATCAGAAAATTTTCCCACAAAAAACAGAATACAAAACTTAAAGTAAAGAAATGAAGATAATAAAATGGCCCAAAATCAACAAAATACAGTAAAACACAAACATCACAAGAGAAAAAGAACCAATCAAAAACAAAATATGAAGAAGAGGAAGTTTCTTCTATGGAGGCCAGAATAATGCAAAGAATTGATAATTATCAGACTGTGGTGCTTAATATATTTAAAGAAAGCAAAAAGCACACAGAAAACAAATTAGTGGAGATCAGAAAACAAATGTTGTTATTGTTGTTATGTGCCATCAAGTTGGACCCAACTCATAGCAACCCCTCCTTGGGTTTCTGAAGCAGTATCACTAGAGAAGTAGATTGCACAACCTTCCTTCCGAGGAGTGGCTGGTAGGTTTGAACCACCAGCCTTCTGGTTAGCAGTCAAATGCCTTAGGCACTATGCTACCAGAGCTCCTAGAAAACAAATAGAAGAACAAAATGAGAGATTCAACATGGAAATTGAAAACATCAAAAAACAAAGAGAACTACTGAAACTGAAGCATTAAACAACTGAATTAGAAAAAGCAAGAGAAATACTCAACAATAGAGTTGAACAGATGGAAGACAGAATAAATGAACAAGAAGACAAAATAACTGAACTTATCAAATATCAAGAGAAACCAGAGAAAAGGACAATGAACAGCAAACAACTCCAAAGGCAACATGAAATTAAGAAATCTAACATTAGAATTATTGGGATCCCAGAGCACCGTGACAACAATAAAAGCATAGAAACTATTTTCCAAGAGATAATCAGAGAGAACCAATCCTAAAATAAAGGAAGCTATACAAACCCCAATTAGAAGAGACACAAAAAAATCAACTTCATGCCATATCTTAATAAAACTCTTGAAAACCAAAGACAAGGGAGAATTCTGAAAGCAGCAAGAGAAAAATACAATATAACATACCAAATGTCTTTCATAAGAATCATTGTGGATTTCTCCCCAGAAACTCAAGAACCCAGAAGACAATAGAGCAACATATATAAAATACTGAAAGAAGACAATTGCCAATCAAGAATTCTTTACCTGGCCAAGCTGTCATTCACAAATGAGGGGGAAATCAAGACATTCCCAAACAAACAGACGCTCTGGAAATTTGCCACCACCAGAGCAGCTCTGCAAGGTAACTGAAGGGAGTACTCTAAGTGGAAAGATAAGAAGACCATTAAATAAATACTTGTATCTATACACAAGGGGCAAAAAGAGAGAGATTAAAAAAAAAAAAAAAAAAAAAACACAACATGGGCAACCATAAGGACCAAATCTATTCTATTTTCAGAGAACAAACTCAATAATTAAATCCCACAAATAATACAACATCAAGTTTGAAATAAATAAGTGCAAAGTAAACTATTCAAATACAGGTTGTATATTGATGTTAATGAAGACGCACCAACAGAAATGGGGGAGGGAGGAGCACAGCAGAGATTGATTTATTATGTTAAGATTGTATGTTAACTGTTGTTCATATGTTAAATGTTGTTGGAGTTGTAAGTAGTATAATGTAACATAGATGATAATCACTATTAAATCTCCCAGAAGAAATATACAGAAGAAAAGGAGGAAGTTATCAAAAGGCTCATCACAAGAAAGCAGCCAAATACATACAAAAACAGAAAAATCAGAATGAAAACATAAAGATGATACAAAACACTCAAAAAACAAATAGCAAAATGAGTTTTCAGTAATAACTTTAAAATCAAGGTCTAAATGCCCCCATGGAAAAGCCAGAGTGGCAGAGTGCATGAAAAACATGATCCATCTATTTGCTGTCTACAACACACACACCTTAGACATAAGGACACAAACAGACTAAAAGTAAAAAGAGAAAAATATTCTGTGGCAGTTAAGATTGTGTGTCACCTTGGCTGGCCTGTGGCTTTCAGTGGCTTGGTAGCTGGATGTAGTTATTCCCCATAATGAGATTATAATTACCTCCATGGTGAAATCTGCTGTGAGATGTTAATCAGTGAAAAGCAAGCTGCCCTTGGGGTATGGCCTGCTTCCAGTATATATGAAGAAGCTTTGAGGAAGGTCTCAAGCTTTTTGACAAATCTGGATTCTGCATTTGGCCAAGTCTTCATTTCTAGTTCCTGGACTTGAGGCTTCTGTGTTGCCTAACAAAGTTGGGATTGTTCCTGGACTTGAACCAGTGGCCTGCGGTGTTGCCTACTGGTCTTGGGATTGTACCATTTTACCTGTCAATCTTGGCTTCGTCAGCCTCAGCAGCCAGCAGCTGTGTGGCTCAGAAGAAGCCTTCAGCTTGCTCCAGGGGGCCTAGAATAAGAGGCAGAGCTGGAGCCTAAGGTTGAGTGGCCTCCACCCAGCCCCTGGAGCTGCCACTCTGAACTTGGACTTCTAGCCTCTTAAACTGTAAGAGAATAAGTTTCTGTTTATTAAAGCTATCTCTTGTGCCGTGTCTGTTATAGCAGCACTAGAGAACCAAAACACATTCCATGCAACAAGTAAACAAAGAAAGCAGAAGTGGCCAGACAGGTATCAGATAAAATAGACTGGAAATCAAAATATATTACAAGAAATAAAGAAGGACATTACATAATAATAAAAAGGTCAATCCAACAAGAAGACATAATAATGATAAATATATATGCACCAAAATACATGAAACAAATACTGACTAATATAAAAGGAGAAATAGACAATTCCACAATAATAGTACAGGACTTCAACATTTTCAATTATCGACAGAACATCTAATAAGATCTCTAAGGACACTGAGAATTTAAATAAAACTATAAGCCAGTTGGACCTAAAGGACATGTATAGAACACTCTACCCAGCATCAAAACAATATATATTCTCCTCTAGTGCATGTGGGTCATTTTCCAGAATAAACCATATATTAGGACATAAAACAAGCTTCAATAAATTCAAAAAGATTGAAATCATGTGAAGCATCTTCTCTGATCATAAGGGTATGAAGCTAGAAATCAACAACAGGGTAAATAAATACAAGAAACTAAATCATCATTACTGAAAAACTACTGAGTTTTCAAAAGTGAATTTAAAAAATTCTTAGAATCAAATGAAAATGAAAACATAATTGTGGTGCAGTGAATTACTTAATATGCCTTTCTAGCCAGAACCTTTGTAACTCCCACCAAATACTGGGTGGGACTATGCAAATGAGGCTTTTGGGGCCCATCAAGGGGATTGGACAGCTTGCTAATAATGCAAATAATGTTCATAGCACCATTGTGGGGTGATATCATGGAAAGAAGGTGTATAGAACTCTGACTAAGCTATTGATCACTTTGCCATCCTGCTAGGCTTAAAAGAAAGCCAATTTCAGAGCACAGGAAGACTTCACGACTACCAAGAAAAAGAGCTATGAGTAGAGCACATCCTTTGGACCCTGGAACCCTGAGCTGAGAACCTCTTAGACCAACAACAAAACAGAGAGAGAGCTGTCTCACCAGAGATGATAAGAGACAGTGAGAAGCAACAGCAGAGGAATGGCAGCAGCAGAACCAGGAAACCAGTAAAAGATGACATAGTGGGTTTCCTGGCCTGTGGAGTGAGAAATCTGATCATCTTTGCGCAAGAGGCTTGCTGGCAGACTGGGATGCCTCCGGGCACTTACTGGTGGAGTTAAAGAGCTTTATAACACTTACCTGAGCAGGGCTGAGGCTCAGGGGCTGCAGGGCCAAGAGGCCAAGGGCCAGAGAATGGTGTACCTGTGGACATAGCTGAGAAGAAGCTATCCAGACCGAAATACCGTATTCTGAATTGTTTCTGATACTGAATTATAACCTGTTACTTAAGTAATAAACCCCATAATCATGAGTGTTGTCTGTGAGTTCTATGTGGCAATTGCAACAAATTGTCATACCTAGTTATTATAGAGTGCCATGAGAGGGACAGATGGTGTCAGAATTGGTTAAAAAAAAAAAAGGTTGGAGAGAGGAGGTATGTCTGACCTTTGCCTCACAGGAATCAGCCATAGGCTGCTGATGGTGAAACTCTCTCATCCTCATGAAGTTACACAAGGTCAGATGCCTCTGTCACACCATTTTTTACAACAGCATATCAAAACCTTAGGAGCTCTGGTAGCATAGTGGTTAAGACAGTTGCCTGCTAACCAGACGGCTGGCGGTTCAAACCCACCAGCCACTCCTCGGAAGGAAGGTTGGGCAATCCTACTTCCGTAGTGATACTGCCTCGGAAACCCAAGGAGGGGTCGCTATGAGTCAGGTATGACTCGACGGCACATAACAACAACAACAACAACATCAAAACCTTTGGGGCACAGCAAAAGCAATAATCAAAGGGAAAATTATAGGAATAAATGCCTACATTAAAAAAGAAGAAAAATCCAAAATCATTAACTTAAACCAATAACTTGAACAAATAAAAAAGAAAGAGCAAAATAAGCCAAAAGCTAGAAAGGAAAAAGGAAATAATAAGGATCAGGGCAGCAATAAACAAAATTGAAAATAGAAAAACAATAGAAAGACTCAACAAAGCCAGAAGGTAGTTCTTTGAAAGGATCAAACCACTGGCTACACTGACAAAAGAAAAAAGCCAGGAGAGGCAAATAACCATATTAAGAAATGAAATTGGTAGTATTGCAACCAATCCAACAGAAATAAAGATCATAACTGACTAATATGGGTAATAAATAATAAATTGTCCTCCAACATATTTGAAAATCTAGATGAAATGGACAAATTCCTAGAAACACACTACCTACCCAAACTAACACAAACAAAGGTAGAAAATTTAAACAGATTTATTACAATAGAAGAGATTAAAGATGTCATTAAAAATCCAACAACAACAGCAAAAAATCCAAGGACAAGATGTCTACACTGGAGAATTCTACCAAACATTCAGAGAATTGACCCCAGTCCTACTCAATTTCTTCAAAAACAAAGAAGAGGAAGGGTCATTACTGAAATCTTTCTATGAAACCAGCATACCTCTAAGTTATGACTTACAGTTATGACAGTACAACTCTAAGCCAGCCAAAGACATTACAAAAAAAAGAAAATTATAGACCAATATTCCTTATGAACATAGATACAAAAATTTTCAACAAAATTCTAGCCAACAGACTTCAGCAACATATCAAAAAAAAAATATTGTCATGATCCAGTGGGATTCATACCAGGATTACAAGAGTGGTTCCACATTAGAAAATCAATGTAATCCACCACATTAAGTAAACAAAGGAAAAGAGTCATATGATCATGAATTAATCCAGAAAGACATTTGATAAAATTTGTCACCCTTGCCTGATAAAAACTATCAGCAAAATAGGAATAGAAGGGAAATTTCTCAACATAATTAAGGGCATATATGCAAAACCAGCAGCCAACATTATACTCAGTGGAATAAGGCTGAGAATCTTACCTTTGAGAATGAGAATGAGACAAGGATGCTCATTATCACCACTCTTATTCACTATTGTACTAGAAGTCCTAGCCAGAGCAATAAGATGAGAGAAATAAAAGATATCCAAATCAGAAAGGAAGAAGTAAACCTATCTATCTGCAGATTACATGATCCATACATAGAAGACCTTAAAGATTCCACAAGAAAACTACTGGAACTAATATAACAATTTAGCAATGTTGCAGGTTGTAAGATCGACACACAAAAATCATTTGGGTTCTTTTACAGTAACAAAGACTACTCTAAAAAAGAAATCAAGAAAACAATACCATTTACAATAGCCCACAAATCAATAAAATACCTAGGAACACAAAGACTTGCACAATGAGAATTATATTGTGTGGTTTAAAATCAGCAAAGGTGTGTGTGTGTCAGGATTGCATCTTTTCACTATACTTATTCAGTCTGAGGTTGAGCAAATAATCTGAGAATCTGGACTATATGACGAAGGCAGCATCAGGATTGGAGGAAGTCTCATTAACAACAATATGCAGATGATACAACCTTGCTTTCTGAAAGTGAAGAAGACTTTAAGAACTAACTGATGAAGATCAAAGACTATAGCCTTCAATATGGATTATACTTCAACATAAAGAAACAAAAAACCTTACAACTGGACCAATAAGCAACATCATGATAAATGAAGAAAAGATTGAAGTCGTCAAGGATTTTGTTTCACTTGGATCCACAATGAACACCCATGGAAGCAGCAGGTCAGAAATCAACAAATTGCATTGGGCAAATCTGCTGTTTAAAAAAAAGTCTCTTTAAGGACGAGTTTTACTGGTCCAATAGAGACTAGTGAAACCCCTGAGACCATGGCCAGTAGTCATCCCTCAGGCCTGGAATTACACCCACTCTCATGGCTTCCAGCCAAACAATAGATAGACATATAGGGTGAACATTTACACCATGTAGGTACACACCTCCACCACCTGTCTGTCGGTTTGTCATACTGTGGTGGCTTGTGTGTTGCAGTGAGACTGGAGGCTATTCCACCAGTGTTTCAAATACCAGCAGGGTCACCCATCATGGATATGTTTCAGCAGAGTTTTCAGACTAAGACAGACTCAGAAGAAGGAAGGGGCCATCCACTACTCAAAGAATTGGCCAGTGAAAACCTTATGAATAGCAGTGAAACACTGTGATATGTTACTGGAAAACTTCATGAATACCCCTGAAATATTGTCTGATATAGTGCCAGAAGATTATCCTCTCAGGTTGGAAGACATTCAAAATATGACTGGGGAAGAGCTGCCTCCTCAGAGTAAAGCCAACCTTAATGATATAGATGGAGTAAAGCTTTTGAGACCTCCATTTGCTGATGTGGCACAATTCGCAATGAGAAGAAACAACTGCAAATATCCATTAATAATTGGAACATGGAATGTACAAAGTATGAATTTAGGGAAATTGGAAGTTGTCAAAAATGAAATGGAACACATAAAGATCGATATTCTAGGCATTAGTGTGCTGAAATGGACAGGTTTTGGCCATTTCAATCAGATAACCATATGATCTACTATGCCAGGAATGACCAATTGAAGAGGAATGGTGTGATATTCATCATCACAAAGAATGTTTCAAGATCTATTCTGAAGTGCAGTGCTTTCAGTGATAGGATAATATCCATACACCTACGAGGAAGACCACTTAATACTACTATTATTCAAACTTACACACCAACTACCAAAGCCAAAGATGAGGAAATTGAAGATTTTTAGTAATGACAGCAGTCTGAAATTGACCAAACATGCAATCAAGATTTGTTAATTATCACTGGTGATTAGAATGCAAAAGTTGGAAACAAAGAAGAGTCACTGGTAGTTGGAAGATGTGACCTTGGTGATAGAAATAATGCTGGAGATTGCATGATAGAATTTTGCAAGACCAACACCTTATTCATTGCAAATACCTTTTTCAACAACACAAATGGCAGCTATACATGTGGACTTCACCAAAGAGAGTACACAGAATCAGATAGACTACATCTGTGGAAAAAGGCAATGGAGAAGCTCCATATCTTCGGCCAAAACATGACCAGGAGCTGACTGTGGAACAGACCATCAACTGCTCATATGCAAGTTCAAGTTGAAGCTGGAGACAATTAAAAGTCCATGACAGCCAATATATGACCTTGATTATATCACTCCTAAATTTAGAAACCATATAAGAATAGATTTGCTGCATTGAACACCAATGACTGAAAATAAGATGAATTGTGGGATGACATCAAGAACATCATCCATGAACAAAGCAAAAGATCATTTAAAAGAAAGAAAAGACCAAAATGGATATCAGAAAAGCCTCTGAAACTTGCCCTTGAATGGAGAGTAACTAAAGTAGAAGGAAGAATTGACAGGATAAAAGAACTGAACAGAAGATTTCAAAGAGCAGCTCGAGAAAACAGTCAATGATTATAATGAAATGTGCAAAGACCTAGAATTGGAAAACCAGAAGGGAAGAACATGCTCAGCAGTTCTCAAGACGAAAGAACTGAGGAAAAAATTTAAGCCTCAAATTGCAATAGTGAAAGATTCCATGGGCAATATGTTGAATGATGCAGTAAACATCTAAAGAAGATGGATGGAACACACAGTCACTATACCAAAAAGAATTGATAGATGAGGTGGCATATGATCAAGATCCAATGGTATTGAAGGAAGAAGTCAAAGCTGCACTGAAAGAACTGGCAAAAAATGAGGCCCCAGGAATTGACAGAATACCCATTGAGATGCTTCAACAAACGGATGCCGCACTGGAGGCACCAACTGAGTGGAAGAGATCCATGTTTGTACCCATTCCAAAAAAAAGGTGATTCCACAGAATGTGGAAATTATATTTAAAAAAATATATCATTAATATCACATGCAAGTAAAATGTTGCTGAAAATAATTCAAAAATGGTTGCAACAGTACATTGACAGAGAAATGCAAGCTGGATTCAGAAGAGGATGTGGAACAAGGAATGTCATTGATGCTGTCAGATGAATCTTGGCAGAAAGCAAAGAATAACAGAAAGATGTTTATTTCTGTTTTACTGACTATGCAAAGGCATTTTATTGTGTGGAACATAACAAATTTTGGATAACACTGAGAAGAATAGGAATTCCAGAACACTGACTTGTGCTCATGAGGAACCTCTACATAGACCAGGAGGCTGTCATTTGAAAAGAACAAGGGAATAGATACTTCATGGTTTAAAATTAGGAAGGGAGTGTGTCAGGGTTGTATCCTTTCATCATACTTATTCAATCTGTATGCTGAACAAATAATCTGAGAAGCTGGACTATATAAAGGATTGGAGGAAGACTCATTAACAACCAGTGATAGGCAGATGACACAACTTTGCTTGCTGAAATTGAGGATGACTTGAACCACTTACTGATGAAGATTAAAGACTACAGTCTGAAAAAAATGAAAATACTCACAACTGGACCAATAAGCATCATCATGATAAATGGAGAAAAGATTGAAGTTGTCACAAAGATTCCATATTACTTGATTCCACAATCAACACCATTTGAAACAGCAGTCAAGACATCAGACGATGTATTGCGCCGGGCAAATCTGCTGCAAAAGACCTCTTTCAAGCACTGAAGAGCTAAGATGGCTCTTTGAAGACTAAGGTGCACCTAACCCAAGCCATGGTATTTTCAATCACCTCATATGCATGTGAGACCTGGGCAGTGAATAAGGAAGACCAAAGAAGAGTTGATGCTTTTGAGTTGTGGTGTTGGTGAAGAATACTGAAAGTACAATGGACTACCAAAAGAACTAACAAATCTGTCATGGAAGAAGTGCAGCCAGAATGCTCCTTGGAAGCAAGAATGGCCAGACTTCATCTCATCTACTTCAGTCATATTGTCAGAAGGAACCATTCCCTGGAGAAGGATATCATGCTTAGTAAAGTGGAGGAGCAGCAAAAAAGGGAAAGACCCTCAATGAGATGGGTTGCCATAGTGGCTACAATGATGGCTCAGGTATAGCAAAGGTTGGGAGGATGATGCAAGACTGGGTGCTGTTTCATTCCATTTTATATAGGGTCTCTTTGAGTCAGAGCCGACTCGACGGCACCTAACAACAACAACAGGTACACCCCTTAGAACAATCAATTGTGGGAGATTAGAAAGGCACAGGAAGATAACTCAGAAGGCAGGAATGCATAGGAAAGAAAAAACAGTCTCTTTGAAGTGTTCAAAAAGCAAAGATGTCCCTTTGAGTACTAAGGTATCTAGTCCTGCACCAGCCTCACAATTCTTGCTGTGCTTGAGCCCATCATTGCAGCTACTGTGTCAACCCATCTTGTTGAGGATCTTCCCTTTTTTTTTTTGCTCACCCTCTACTTTACCAAGCATGATATTCTTCTCCAGGGACCGGTCCCTTCTGACAACATGACCAAAATAGGTGAGACAAAGTCTAGCCATTCTCACTTCCAAGGAGCATTCCAACTGCACTTCTTCCAGAACAGATTTGTTCATTCTTCTGGCAGTCCATGGTATTTTGAGTATTCTTCACCAACACCACAATTAGAAGGTGTCAATTCTTCTTTAGTCTTCTTTATTCACTGTGCAGCCTTCACATGCATGAGGCTACTGAAAATACCATGGCTTGGGTCAGGTGCGTCTTAGTCTTCAAAGTGATATCTTTGCTCTTTAACACTTTAAGGAAGTCTTTTGCAGCAGATTTTCCCAGTGTACTATGACATCTGATTTCTTGACTGCTGCTTCCATGGGTTTTGATTATGGATCCAAGTTAAATGAAATCCCTGACAACTTCAATCTTTTCTCCATTTATCATGATGTTGCTTATTGGTCCATACTGAAGACTGTAGTCTTTGATCTTCAACAGTAAGTGCTTTAAGTCATCTTCACTTTCAGTGAACAAGGTTGTGTCCTCTGCATATCGTGGGTTGTTAATGGGTCTTCCTCCAATCCTGATGCCACGCTCTTCTTCATATAGTCCAGCTTCTCAGAGTATTTGCCCAGCAGATTGAATAAGAATGGTGAAAGAATATAACCTTGATGCACACACGCTTCCTGATTTTAAACCACACAGTATCCTCTTGTTCTGTTCAAATGAGAGCCTCTTGGTCTATGTCCAGGCTGCTTATGAGCATAATCAAGTGTTCTGGGATTTTCATTCTTTGTAGTGTTACCCATAATTTGTTATCATCCACACAGTCGAATGTCTTGCATAGTCAGGAAAATGCAGGTAAACATCTTTCTGGTATTCTTTGCTTTCACCTAAGATCCATCTGATATTAGCAATGATGTCCCTCTTTCTATGTCCTCTTCTGAAATCCAGCTTGAATTTCTGGAAATTCCCTGTCAATATACTGCAGCAACCATTTTTGCTTTATACTGTAGAAACTAGTTATTTTTAGTGATGGAAAAAGTGGTACTGAATATGGATATTGTGTTCACAACACAACCAAAATAAAAACAAATATGTTGAGCACATATGGATGGGTATAGGCAAATTTGTACACAGATAGGTAAAAGTGAGAACAGATAGAAGTATCTAACCCAAACTAAACTAAATTCAATGTCACTGAGTTGATTCCAACTCATAGCGACCCTATAGAACAGAGTAGAACTGCCCCTGTAGAGTTTCCAAGGTTATAAATTTTTATGGAAGCAGACTGCCTTATCTTTCTCCCATGGAGTAGCTGGCTGGTGGGTTCAAACAACTGACCCTTTGCTTAGCAGCCAAATGCTTTAACCACCACACCACCAGAGCTCCTTTAGAAGAATCTATAGGTATGTGTAAATATAAATACATGGGTGCAGGCACACATATTCATTGATTACAAAAATACAGATATCCTCAGACATAATCAAACACCTTCCAACATTGTTCTTCTGAATTTGAAGGCTTAGGATCATAGTCTCATGGGACAACTCAATTAATTGGTATTACACAGTTTACAAAAATCATGATCTTCATCCTGGTGAAGTGAGCAGTGTCTGGGTCTTAAAAGCCTGTGCAAGTGACCATCTAAGACACAACTACAGGTCTTTACTCATCAGAAGCAAAACAGTAAGAAAGTAATCAAAAGCACAAAGAAGAAACAAGTCTACATGAGCCACAACCTCATCTACCATGAAACCAGAAAAACTAGATGGTGCCTAGCTACCCTAGTGTCCATTCTGACCAGGGTCACAATAATTGGTCCCAGATAGAGTGGGAGAAAAATATGGAGCAGAATTTAAATTCTTACTTAAAAAAAATAAAAGCCAGACAAACTGGAACAGTAGAGAACACAGAAGTCCCTGAGACATTTCCCTGAAACATTCTTTTTACCTAGAATAGAGCCTATCCCCTGAGATTAGCTTTTAGTGAAATAGCAGAGTGGAATATTACTCATAAGATCAGTTGTTCTACTTAAAAATCATCAATATGAGACCAAAATGTCAACAATTGCTCAAAAGCAAAGATGAGGAGATAAGGGGGCAGGGAAACTAGAGCTCTGGAAATGGAATAGCCAGAATATAATTAAAGAGAATGTTGACACATTGTGATAAGTGTGACTAATGCCAGTGAACAATTTGTATGGAAATTGTCAAATGGGAACCTAACTTGCTATGTAAACTTTCACCAAAAACTCAGTAAAATGCTATTTTTTCAAAATCCTATTATAACACAGGCCTGTTCTGACTCACATAGGTCACCGTGAGTCATAATGGCCTTTATGGCAAAAGATTAAATGGGTTGAGTGGAGTGCACACCATGTGTGCTTTCCCAAAATCAGACAACTCAGCGCTAGTTCTGATCCTCATTCTTATACATTGTCACAAAGTTTTCATACATCACATCAGTTAGTTTCAGTGCTACCTGCAGCTTTGATAGGTACCTTTGCTCCACCTCAAAGGCTATCCTTAGCCCTAAACATTATTCTTTGTCATCTTCTTAAGTGGCTGTGTGATTTTAAACTAGATAATATAATAAACTACATTTTGTCTAGGTGGGGTGGGCCTGCTTCCGCCCCTCTCCTCACACACATCCTCACCCGCACAGAGGACTAGTTCAGGAGTTCTACCTACATCTTCTAAATTGAAACTGTGTTTCTCCTATTAAAATGGTCACCTTGATGTCCACGTCTCATCGAGCTTGGACTTAGTCCCTGAGTTTGATCTGGAGTCTTCTGTTGTGAATTCCAGCTCAAGTCTCTATCTGTCCTCCTACCCTCACTCACTCTACCTCCCATCAAAGTATATGCTTCCTAGGTGCCACCTTGATAGGAAGTGGTTGAAGAGAATTCTACACCGGGAAGGTAACATGAATTATGACATCTCCTTGGCTTTTAAGACAGAAAGACCATGGCAACATTCTTGGGCTAAAAATCAACCCAAAGCAGCTTTTAGAAACAGCACAGAAGATGTAGCTTCTGTCTGAGATGTATGATATATGCACACAGGGGTGTGCATCTTTATATGTGCAGAGAACGTCTGGATCTTAGAGCCAGAGGGACCTGAGTGATCATCTGCTCTGACTCTTTCACAGATGAGGAAACAAACATGCCAGTAACCTTGATGATCTGGCAGAATCATGGTGCATTGGCTGAGCTTCCTGTAAAGATTGATTGCTAACTATTTAACTTTCAAAATCTAAAAGCAGTTGCATGATCTTTTCAGAAAACTAAGATGACAACAGCCTATCTCATCTCCTTCTACAGGTCTCCTGAATGCCCCACATTCCCTACAGCAGGAAAGCAACTATGGGTGTCTAGAGGTATAGGGGCCTTTGCCCATATGGTCATCTGATCCCACAGCAGCAGAAAACAAACACATGAGGAGGATACAGCAAACTCAAAATGAGGCTCTTTTGGAAGGAAACCAAAACTTACTCACTCACCTGGAACACATGATGGTACAACACATCCAGTCAAACGAAAACAAAAACTCTCCATCCAGTCCAGCATAGTAGAAATTCCAGTCTGTCCTGTTAGTAACTTTGGCTTTGGTATTTCTCTCATTTCAAGTGAATCTGTGTGTTTTGTTTTTAAGGAAAAAATAAAATACAAATGAACTCATCACAAACTATCCTAATTCCTGGTCTCGATGATGTGCTCTTTCTGCTACAGTTTTAGATGTGTGCATGCATGTGTGTGTGTGTGTGTGTGTGTGAGAGAGAGAGAGAGAGAGAGAGAGAGAAGCAAGCTCCCTATGTTGCTGTAAATTCTGTGAGATTTATTGTCACAGGAGGATTAATCATCACAAGATTCTGCAAGACTAGGGTGGAATGAATGGATTAGTCCTTATGTTCCACACAAAGTCTGCTTTCTAGGATTTGAAGAAAATACCCAACTGGTAATGGATGTAAGCCTTATCCATTGTCACAGGGTATTATCTGAATTTAAGTTTCAAGTTTGTTTGTCCTGCTTACTTATGTACCTACTTCATAGGTATGATTGGGACAGGAGACAAAGAAGAAAGGACACAGGAATGGATTCTTGATTGGATATGAAATCCAATGAACTTTATAACTATTTAAAGAAGTCAAGCCCTCATTCATACAATACTGTGCTGTTCGTACAGTGCTGAGTTTGTGTGTCTTCTGCACTGATGTTAGAAGGGGTGGTTCACAGGACAATTAGTTTTACGTATAAAATTAGTTTTACCAGGAATCAGAAAATAATAGTTTTGACCAAACTACTTCAAGAGACTTATGGATAAAGACAAGAAATGGACTCTTTGCCAAGATGGTTCCTCTCCATGACTCACAGATGGGCTTCCTCATTCAAACACCTTCTAGAGCAGTGCTACTCAACCACATCATGCTACAATGTAACCCAGGTCCCAAGAGTGAAGAAGGGAGAGAGAAAGGAGCAGACTCTCAATAACTGTTACCAAAAAGGGGACCTGGAAGAAGAACTTGAACATGAGGGTATAAAATGTTACCTCAGCAGTGATAATCCTGTGCTTCTCAAGAGACAGATAGAGGACAGAGGGCTGCACAGCCTAAAATATTAGACAGCTGCTTGCTCTCTGCTTTGCACATAATACATGCTTGGCAACTAACAGCCAATGAAGATCTAAAACCCACTTTGTTAGCCTTAAAGCTTAACCTGGTTTTGAGGGTTTTTTTTTTTTTTCAATCTGCCAATTGGCTAAAACCATTTTAACTAGGGTCAGAATAAACCAAAAACCAAACTCACTGAGTCAGATCTGACTCATAGAAACACCCCCACTTGGGTTTCTGACGCAGTATCACTATGGAAGTAGATTGCCCAATCTTCCTTCTGAGGAGTGGCTGGTGCATTTGAACCACCAGCCTCTGGTTAACAGTCGAATGCCTTCAGCACTACACTACCAGAGCTCCCAGGGTCAGAAGAGAGGTTGGGAAAGCCCAGACATGACCTACTGATACATCACACTGTTGCATCCTGGCTGGTTTTGTGATTTCCATTAGGAACTACAGTATCAAAGAGAAGAAAACTCAGAGGGGAGAGGCATGAGCAGTTGTTTGTGATGGGTTGTGAGGGTCATTAGATGTCATAGACTAGGAAAAGTCCAGTATAGTGAAACCAGCCAGAATTGAGCCAAAAGATCTACTGATGGGTTTAAAGGGAGGAGGGGAAGTAACAAGAAAAGAGAAAAACAAGAGAGAAGAAGAAATTAGTCAATTGGTGTAAGGATGAATCCTCAGTGGGGCACTGAAGCTCATGCTGCTCATCCTGTGCCTTCAGGTCTAAGGACCACAAACTTCCTTGTCTTGGTAGTTTTTCTGCCCTCAACTTCACACTTGTTAATCTCTCGCCCTTTTCTAAAGGCCTACAGTTAAGGAGATCCCTGGGTGTTAAACGGTTCAGTGCTCAGTTGCTAATCAAAAGGTCAATAGTTCAAACTCACTAGCAGCTCTTTAGGAGAAAAGACCTGGTGATCCATTTCTGTAAAGATTACAGCCTAGGAAATTCTATGAGGCAGTTCTCTGTTGCATTTGGTAGCTATGAGTCAAAATTGACTTGATGGCACCTAATAACAACTGAGTGGTACAAATTGTTAACTTGCTTGGCTACTAACCTAAAGACTGGAGGTTTGAGTCCACCTAGAGTCATCTCAGAAAACAGGCCTACTTCTGAAATCTACTTCTGAAAAAATCAGCCATTAAAAATCCTATAGAGCACATTGCTACTGTGATTTATGTGGGGTTGCCAAGAGTCAGAGTCGATGACAACCAGTATGAGTACAGGACCAATTCACTGTGCAATACTTTCCCCCCTAATGTTTGGCAAAGAAGGGGATGGACACATTCTAACACATCACATGCCCAGACAGTGGTGCCCCACCCTAGCTTCTTTACTTTGAGAGAAAGAGCAAAAGAACAGACATACAGGTCACCTCCAAGGTCACAGGTAAACAATTTCTGGCCTAGGATGCCTGTCCACATCAGCTGCTCAAGGACATAAATATAAAAGGTGGCAGGGAGAATTACTACTCAGGGGAAATGACAGCTTCTAGGCAAACTCTTTACTGACTATGAGCATTCAAGAACGAAAGACTGGCCGGGTTGTTCTCCAGAGAAAATGTAAGCTGAAATAGATTAAAAGGACTAATGTACTTTCAAGGAGCTCTGGTTGCATTGTGCTTAAACCATATGACTGCTAACTAGAAGGTTGGTGGTTTGAACCCACCAGCCACTCCCCAGAAGGAATACCGGGCAATCTACTTCCGTAAAGAACTACCACATTGGGAACTCAATGGGGGTTGCTGAGTTGGAATCGACTTGATAGCAGTGGGTTTGGTTTTGGCTTGAGTCTACTTTCACTACTTTAAGATAGTAAGTGCGAAGGTTATTGGGCCTTATAGACACTCAGAGTCCTAGGGAAGGGGGAATCACACGGAGAGCCATAGAAAACACTCAAACTCTGGAATTTCCTGCCAAAAACTCTAAAGTCTACTTTTAGAGCCTGTGAGGACCTCTTTCTTAGGTTTTTCATCCAGAGAGTGGTCCTTGAACATGTAGGTTAGTGTCCATCATGCATGTGGCCCTGTGAGAAAATGAGGGAAGAAAAGAGGAGTTGAGCCATGGGGCAGCTGACAATGCTCCCCCATTATCCAATGTGGAACTTTAAGGAGTCCAAGAAGTCTAAATTTGAATGTATTTTATCATTAATGTCATTTATGTTTGCTAGCTTTATTTATAATTTTCAGTATTGAGACATACATGGTATAAGGACCCCAACAAGCACTTTCCTCAGAGCCTTTCCCAGGACTTGCCTCAGCTTTCTGAGATGGTGCCTGATATCAAGGCTCAGATATGTGTGGGATATCCAGGGAGGGAATCTCCAATGGGATGTCCAGTTAAGCTTGAGTTAAGCTGTGCCCGGACAAGAGCCATTGTCTTGGTTTTGTACTTCAGTAGCTTTCCAAAGGATGCTCAGTTTATTGTAGCCAAATTCTTATTGTTTTGGGTCATATGAGTTTCAGGGGCATATTTCATCTGCAAAGCACTACAGACATTGCCTTGTCAGACAGCATTTCAGTCACACAGCTTTTCAGAGTACTATTCTCATTTTCCACAAGAGCTTGGAAATCCCTTTGGTCTTGAACAATAACAACAATTGAGTCTAACCTTTCACAGAATCAAAAAAGTAAAAAAAAAAAAAAAGGAGAGAGAAAAAAAATAGAGGAAAATAAGGACAGAAGAGAGGCAAAAAGCATTCAGTGCTTCATGTTCTGAGAATAGAGTGGTGAAGACATAGCTCCTGTCTTCATGGTGCCATGTAATGTTATAAGCACTTTACGTATTTAATCATATAATCTTTACAATCCAGGAGCTTTGGTAGCATAGTGGCTAAAGCATTTGACTGCTTACCAGAAGGCTGGCGGTTCAA
>NW_006921620.1:5336992-5338594 GCF_000298275.1 Orycteropus afer afer | reverse complement strand
GCCTCAGAAACCCAAGGAGGGGTCGCTATGAGTCGGGGCCGACTCGATGGCACATAACAACAACGTAACAACAACAACAATCTTTACAATCACCTAATGAGCAAGAACTTTGATTATTTCATATTGCATGTGAAGGAACTGAGACCCAGGAATGTTAACTTGGCCTACATTGCACAGTCACTGGTGGGGCTGGGATTTAAACTGACATAATCTAGCTCCCAAGCTTTTTATCACTGCTCCACAGCCTCTAAAAAGACACAGCAAGACAAACACATGCATACACACACACACACATGCACACACACCCCACACAAAGGAAAAGATTCATTCAATTTTCACATTAAAATGAAAAATTTGCACAAAACAAAACATACTATAAAAAAATAAAGACAGAATAAGTTTGGCAAGATGGTGGACTAGGCAGAAAGACTGCACAGACCCGCTTCAACAAAGAAAAGGGAAAAGAACTAACACAGACACAGAAGATAATCCTGGACTCCTGACCCTTGAAGGGAAGGATATAGAAGTGGACTAAACCCCAACTAGCAGAAGAATTTGCATGAAAATACCAAAAAAGGAGACAGACGGAGCTGTGTTCTGGCAGTGATCCTGATGGCACAGACAGCTTGGAGATTCCCGAGTGGTGGTAGGACCTAAGAATTAACCAAAAAATCAGCCCTGCTAGCCAGGGACTGCGTGGAGGACTGTGCATGGTGGCTGGGGAATAAACGGAGAAGGTGAAGAGAAAGGCAGGCTGAGCTGTGGACTTTTGCCTGTCCAGAGAGTGCCGCCTTTTTGAAGCTTTAAAAGTGGCTTGACTATTTTGGATATTTAAAGAGACAGCGCTCTAGCAGATTCCTGGGGCTTAAGAACACGTTCTGCTTTCCAGCAACCCCAACCCACAAGACTGAAAAGGTACAACATTCTTTTTGTTATTCTAATACCCCACACCCTCTTGGTGAATGGAGGTGTGGCCATCCCCCACTCCCACCTACCTTCTGGGCCCACAGGAACTCCATCACAGTCTGTGTGCTCAGGCGGAGCCTGGGTGCTCTGCCCTGTCCTCCACCGATTTTTTTTTTTTTTCCCTCATTTTTTATTTTTATGTTTTTCTTTTTTGCTTATTTTTTCTGGTGATAAGTTTCCTTGTATTTGTCAGTTTTAAAACAACTATTAGTATTAATACTTTTGTCCTTTTTATTATTATTCTTAATCTTCCCCTCCCAGGTCCTAGTTTTCAGCATTTTTTCTTTTCCCTGTTCCTGGTTGAATGTTCTTTTCCCTGTTCCTGGTTGGATTTTTTTTTTTTTATTTTTTAATTTAAGGGGTTTTTTCCCCCCTTTTTTTCCCATGCTCAACCCTGTTCTTTATTTATTTATTTATTTTTGCATTTACCCATTTTTTTCTTTCATTATTCTCCTTCTCTACTTTTTTCTCTTAGTCCCTATCCCCAGATATTGCAAGTTTTCTTCTTTTTTCTTCTTTTTCCCTTTTTTGGCTACTATTCCTGTGTGATTACATGGTGTGGTTTTTATCCATGTGCTTTTAGTTGTTTTATGGTTATTCAATTGTAATTTGTGTCTAATTGAGTGGGAGACAACA
>NW_006921620.1:5299376-5332317 GCF_000298275.1 Orycteropus afer afer | reverse complement strand
AAAAAAAAAAAAACATAGATAAATCAAAACACAATGATTTCAATTGAATTAACCCTGAAAACATTATGCCACATGAAATAAGTCAGTCACAAAAGAATTAATAATGTATGATCTCACTTATATGAAATAAGTAAATACATAGAATCCAAACATTAGTGGTTGAGGGGAGAAGGGGTATTTGCTTAAGGAGCATTTAATTTGTGTTAATAGTGGTTGAATAATTCTGAAAAGGATAGTGACAGTGGTTTTACAACATGAAGAACATATCCGTATCACTGAATTCTGTACGTAGAAATTGTAAAATTAGAAATTATTATGTTGTGTATATTTTCACCACAATAAAAAAAAATGATGAGTAAAAATATCAAATAGCAGGACAGGTATAGCAAGGCCTTCCTTGGCCATTCCTTCTAAAATTTCATCTGCTCCCATCCCCTATCCTGACATCACACTCTCTTCTCTGCCTTTTTTTTTTTTTTTTTTTTAATATCCTTAGTAATTATCATTATCTAAATGCTATATATTTTTTACTTTTTTATGTTGCCTATTACCTCTCTAATCCTCTTGAATATAAACTCCATGAAGGAAGGATCTTTGTCTATTTTTTTTACTGCTACATCCCCACTGCCTAAAGTAGTGCTTGGCCATAGTAAGTACTCGATAAATATTTGTTGAATTGATGATAAATGAAGTATGGTGTCATTTTTATAAAGTTTCAAACATGCAAAAATACTAAAGATCATTTATAGATATATATAATATAGGAAAAATATTATGACAGACATTTAAAAAAAAATCCAACTCATCTGTTCCAATTCATAGCAACCCTATATACAACAGAATGAAACACTGACCAATTATGCACCATTCTCACAATCCTTGCTATACTTGAGCCCATCATTGCAGCCATTGTGTCAATCTGTCTTGCTGAGGGTCTTTCTCTTTGTCACTGACCCTCCACTTTACCAAACATGATATCCTTCTCCAGAGTATGGTCCCTTCTGACAACATGACCAAAATAAGTGAGACAAAGTCTGGCCATTCTCACTTCCAAGAAGCATTCCAGCTGTACTTCTTCTAGGACGGATTTGTCCATTCTTCTGGTAGTCCACAGTACTTCCAGTATTCTTCACCAACACCACAAACCAAAAGTATCATCTCTTCTTTGGTCTTCCTTATTCATCATCCACTTTTAAAAAAAAGAGGAAAAAATAACAAATGACAGGACAGATATAGCAAGGCCATGTGTGGAGCCATTCCCAGGCACAGGCCACAGTAAGCCAGCCCCAGGACCAGTGGAAAGTGGGTGCTTGCCCCTGGGGCAGGCTGGGTAAGCAAGCCGGGCAGGGAGACCAGGATATGAGCAGAGCAGTGTACAACAGCTAGGAGAGACACACTTGTCTGTCAGTTTGTCCTACTATGATAGTTAGAGTGTTGCTGTGAGGCTGGAGGCTGTGCCACCAGTGTTTCAAATGCCAGAACCCATGGTGGCCAGGTTTCAGGGGAGCCTCTAGACTAAGACAGACTCGGAAGAAGGAGGAGGCTATCCACTTTACAAAGAATTGGCCAATGAAAACCTTATGAATAGCAGTGAAACATTGTGCAATATAGTACTGAAAGATGAGTCCTTCAGGTCAGAAGGCACTCAAAATATGACTGGAGAGGAGCTGCCTCCTCAGAATAGAGCCAGCCTTAATGATGGGCATAGAGTAAAGCTTTCAGGACCCCATTTGCTGATGTGGCACATCTCAAGATGAGAAGAAACAGCTTCAAAGATCCATTAATATTCAGAACATGAAATGTACAAAGTATGAATCTAGGGAAATTGGAAGTAGTCAAAAATGAAATGGAACACAAAGATTGATATCCTCGGCATTTGTGAGGTGAAATGGACTGGTTGTGGCCATTTTCAATCAGATAAGCATATGATCTACTATGCCAGGAATGACAAATTAAAGAGGAATGGCATGGCATTCATCATCACAAAGACTGTTTCAAGATCTGTTGTGAAGTACAATGCTGTCAGTGATAGGATAATATCTATACACCTACAAGGAAGACCAATTAATACTACTATTATGCAAATTTATGTACCAACTACCAAAGCCAAGATAAAGAAATTGAAGATTTTTACCAACTTCTGCAGTCTGAAATTAACCAAACATGCAATCAAGATGTGTTAACTATCACTGGTGATTGGAATGCAAAAGTTGGAAACAAAGAAGAATCACTGGTACTTGGAAAATATGGACTTGGTGATAGAAATGTTGCTGGATATCACATGATAGAATTTTGAAAGACCAACAACTTATTCATTGAAAATACCTTTTCTTAACAACACAAATTGTGGCTATACACATGGACTTTGCCAGATGGAGTACACAGGAATCAGATTGACTACATCTGTGGCAAGAGGCGATGGAGAAGCTCATTATCTTTAGCCAAAACCAGGCCAGGAGCTGATTGTGGAATAGACCATCAACTACTTATATGAAAGTTCAAGTTGGAGCTGAAGAGAAAAGAAGTCCATGAGATCCAAAACTTGATCTTGAGTATATCCCTTCTGAATTTAGAGACCATCTAAAGAATAGATTTGATGCACTGAACAGCAGTGACCGACAACCAGAGGAATTGTGGGATGACATCAAAAACATCATCCATGAAGAAAGCAAAAGGTCATTAAAAAGACAGGAAAGGAAGAAAAGACTAAAGTGGATGTCAGAAGAGCCTCTGAAACTTGCCCTTGAATGGAGAGTAGCTAAAGCAGACGGAAGAATTGACAGGATAAAAGAGCTGAACATATTTCAAAGAGCAGCTCAGAAGACAAAGTCAATTATTATCATGAAATGTGCAAAGACCTGGAGTTGGAAAACGAGAAGGAAAGAACACACTCTTTCATTTTTCATTTTCATTGAGCATTGAATGAGTGGTGTGGTGGTTAAGTTTGTGTGTCAACTTGGCTGGGCCTGGTTGAGTGGCTGGCAGCTGGATATAGTATTCCCCATGATGAGACTGGTAATCAACTCCATGGTGCAGAGTAGCACCATGAGAAATACATCCCACCTGTTCTGGTTACCTGGTACTGCTCTGACAGAAATACCACAAACAGGAGGCATTTCTCAAGCTGAAAGAACTGAGGGAAAAATTTAAGCCTCTAATTGCAATATTGAAAGATTCCATGGACAATATGTTGAATGATGCAGGAAACATCAAAAGAAGGTGGATGGAATACACAGAGTCACAATACCAAAAAGAATTGATAATCCATTTCAGGAGGTGGCATATGATCAAGAACCAATGGTGTTGAAGGAAGAAGTCAAAGCTGTGCTGAAGGAATTGGAGAAGAACAAGGCTCTGGGAATTAACGGAATACTCACTGAGATGTTTCAACAAATGGATGCCTCGCTGGAGGCACTCACTCATCTATGCCAAGAGATTTGGAAGACAGCTACCTGGCCAACTGATTGGAAGAGATCCATATTTGTACCCATTCCAAAGAAAGGTGATCCCACAGAATGTGGAAATTATCAAACAATATCATTAATATCACATGCAAGTAAAATCTTACTGAAGATATTTCAAAAACAGTATATAGACAGACAACTTCAGAAATGCAAGCTGGATTCAGAAGGGGACAAGGTGTGAGGGATGTCATAGCTAATGTCAGATGGATTTCGGCTCAAGCAAAGAATACCAGAAAGATGTTTACTTGTGTTTTATTGACTATGCAAAGGCATTAATTGTATGGATCACAACAAATTGTGGATAACATTGAGAAGAATGGGAATTCCAGAACACTTAATTGTACTCATGAGGAACCTGTACATAGATGAGGAGGCTGTCATTCGAACAGAACAACTGCATGGTTTAAGATCAGAAAGAGAGTGTGTCAGGGTTGTATCCTTTCACCATACTTATTCAATCTGTATGCTGAGCAAATAATCTGAGAAGCTGAACTATATGAAGAAGACCATGGCATCAGGATTGGAGGAAGGCTTATTAACAATCTGAGATATGCTGATGACAGAACTTTTCCTACTTAAAGTGAGAATGACTTGAAGCAACTACTGATGAAGATTAAAGACTACAGTCTGCAGTATGGATTACACCTCAATATAAAGAAAACAAAAATCCTCACAACTGGACCAATAAGCAGCATTATGATGGATGGAGAAAAGATTGAAGTTGTCAAAGACTTCATATTACTTGGTTCTACAATCAATGCCAATGGAAGCAGCAGACAAAACATCAAAAAACTTATCACATTGGGCAAATCTGTTGCAAAAGACCTCTTTCAAGTGTTGAAGACCAAAGATGTCTCCTTGAAGACTAAGATGCGCCTGACCCAAGCCATGGTGTTTTCAGTAGCCTCATATGCATGTGAGAGCTGGACAATGAATAAGGAAGACCAAAGAAGAGTTGATGCTTTTGAGTTGTGGTGTTGGCAGAGAATGCTGAAAGCACTATGGACTGCTAAAAGAACTAACACATCTGTCCTGGAAGAAATGCAGCCAGAATGCTCCTTGGAAGCGAGAATGGCCAGACTTCATCTCACCTACTTTGGTCATGTTGTCAGAAGGGACCATTCTCTAGAAAAGGATGTTATGCTTGGTAAAGTGGAGGGTTAACAAAAGAGGGGAAGGCCCTCAACAAGATGGTCGCTGCAGCGATGGGCTCAGATATAGTAGGAATTGTGAGGTTGGCACAGGACTGGGAAGTGTTTCATTCTGCTGTACATAGGGTCCCTATGACTCAGAGATAACAGCACCTAAGAACAACAACATTCATTGTCCAGCTTTTACCTGAATATGAGGTGACTGAAAATACCATGGCTTGGGTCAGGCACACCTGAATCTTCAAAGAAATATCTTTTCTCTTCAGCACTATAAAGAAATCTTTTGCAGCACATTTGCCCAGGCAATACATTGTCTGATTTCTTGACTGTTGCTACCACAATAGGTACTTATAATATTCTTCTGGTGGTGTAGTGCCTAAAGCATTTGACTGCTAATCAGAAGGCTAGCAGTTCAAACCCACCAGTCACTCCTTGGAAGGAAGATTGGGCAATCTACTTCCATAGTGATACTGCCTCGGAAACCCTAGGAGGGATCGCTAGGAGTCAGATCCAACTCAATGGAGTTTGGTTTTTAGTTTTGGTTATATTTTCTGCATGCTAAAAATAATGTATTTAAAAGATATTCTATTCAGGGCTAACCTCTTAATGACAAACCACCACACTCTGCAATCAGAGGCTGTCTCTCAATTGTCTGAATACTTGTAGTAATGTGTGGGCAACATTTCTGAATGGGAACTTACTCAACTTCTCTCATCCTTCTGCTAGATGTTAAGACTTCTGATAGTGAATCTTCTCATCTTTGCACCCTTCATATGTTTTTTCACGTTGCCTTACTACAAAATACATTTTCATTGAGCATTGAATGAGTGGTGTGGTGGTTAAGTTTGTGTGTCAGCTTGGCTGGGCCTGGTTGAGTGGCTAGCAGCTGGATATAGTATTCCCCATGATGAGACTGGTAATCAACTCCAGGGTGCAATCTACTGTGAGCAGCTGAGTAGCTACCCTAGTGATATGGTCTGCTTCCTGTATATAAGCAGAAACCTTGGGGAACAGTCTCCAACTTATGGCACGCTTGGACCCTGCATGTAGCCGTGTCATTATTCAGCAGCTTGCCATGGTCTGCCAACCTTGTGACTTTCATTGGATTTGAATTAATGGCCTGTCATGTGGTTTGGTAACATCAGGATTATGTCATTTTACTTGTGAACCTTGGGCTTGTTAGTCTCAGCAGCCAGCAGCTGCCTGAGTGAAGAGATGCCTCTAGCTTCAGTGGGCTGGGAGCAGGAGGCAGACAGAAGCCCAAGGCTAAAGGGCTTTCACCCAACCCCTAGAGCCTGGCACTTTGAACTTGGACTTCTAGCCTCCTGAACTGTAAGAAAATAAACTCCTGTTTGTTCAAACAATCTCATTTGTGGTATTTCTGTTAGAGCAGTACCAGGTAACCAGAACAGGTGGGATCTAATTTGAGAAATGAGAGGCAGGCCCAGCTACCTAATTCATTGGGTCCAATGCAAAAATTAAAAAGTTGACTAAAATTATTGAGAATTTTAAGATGGTAACAGCAAAGCATTAAATCAATCTGGGGACCATCTAGGAGCCCTGGATACACAATGGTTAAAGTATTCAGCTGCTAATCAAAAGATCAGCGGTTTGAACCCACAAGCCACTCTGCGGGAGAAAGATATGACAGTCTGCTTCTGTCAAGATTTACAGTGTAGGAAACCCCTTTGAGGCAGTTCTACTCTGTCCTGGAGGGTCTCTGTGACTTGGAATCAACTTGACGGCAGTGATTTTTTTTTTGGAGTGGGGGGGCTGGGGTGAGGCCCTTCTGCATGCAGAACTCTGTGCAGGCCACACACTCATGAAGTTGGCCCTGATGGTTTAAAAGGATAGGATGTGGTGATGCTGCTTGTTATGCACTGAAATCTGTTCTCCTCTTCCACAGTAACAAAGTAATTAGGTACAAGTGCATTTTTCAAGCCTTGTAGTAAAGTGTGGTCTTGTCACTAAGTTTTCTCCTGCAGAACAGAGCAGAAGTAATGTGTACAGTGCCCTACATGCTCTTTTCTCCCACCCTGCCATTTGTAACTTGGACTATGGTAACCCAATAACCACAATGGAAACAATTTCAAGGACTCAGGGGATGGCAGAGACATGAGATGGAAGGACTGTGGGTCCCTGAATGTGTGTGTGGAACAGAACTGCCTAACAATACAACATAGTTCTTCAGACCATTCTTGTTGCTGTCCAGTTCATGTCAACTCATAGCAACCCTATAAGACAGAGAAGAACTGCCTCATAGAATTTCCCAGGCTGTAAGTCTTTACAAAAGCAGACTGCTACATCTTCCTCCCACAGATCTTCTGGTAGATTTGAACCACTGACTTCTGTTTTGCAGCCAAGCACTTTAATCACTGTTCCACCAGGAGTCCTCTGAGATCATTATTGTTGTTGTTGTTTTTATGTGCCGTCGAGTCGGCCCCGACTCATACAGACCCCTCCTTGGGTTTCTGAGGCAGTATCACTACAGAAGTAGGATTGCCCAACCTTCCTTCCGAGGAGTGGCTGGTGGGTTTGAACTGCCAGCCTTCTGGTTAGCAGTCAAGTGCCTTAGGCACTATGCTACCAGAGTTTTTAGGCAGTCCAAATTAGCGTGAGTCTCTCACTAAAGCAGCTTAGCTTGGTTGACTTAAGTGATGTGATGGAAATATTGCTTTTATTTCATCCAACAGCCCAAAATAAGACCTTCTAGACTAAGGTAATGCTATTACAGACCCCTAGGTTTCTGTATACCAGTAGGAATAGGACCTGGAACTGTCCCCAGTGAGGAGCATGGCTTAGATGGGAAGTTAACTGTGTTCTCTGTCCCGGGGAAACTCAAGCACCTGCTTAGGATGTTAAAGTTCAAGAGAGTAATCCTGGAACCCCTTGCATAGAAGTATGGAATACCAGCAACGTTTTCTATAAGCTTGGGGCAGGCTGTCACTAGCTCAGCAGTTGGGCTCTGAACAAACACCATGAACAACATCAATGCACCTGAAAATCAGTTGGGCTGTGTCAGATGGATCAGGGCAAGAGATTATCAAATCAGGATTGAAACCCCGTAGAGCCATCTAGTTCCTAGCAAGGCTCCAAGCAGCTACCAAGGCTACACACTAGATAACATCCAAGGATCAAGAATCAGATGTTACATAACACAGCGCAGGGCAAACAGCAGGCAACACACAACACTCAGAGCTTTCTTTGGCAATAGGCCTTGGCTTTTATAAATATATTCTATTTGAACTATCTTGTGAGTTTTTTTTTTTTTTTTTTTAACTAATGTCCATTCCTGATATTCCTATTTCCATGCAAAATAGCTACATGAAGGTGCTCAGGCAGAGGGTAACTAGGGTATCCGACTCTGAGCCCTGCCAAATTTGAGGAAGACAGAAAAGAATTTGAATTTGCTTAAGGGTGCAGCTGTGCAATTGAGAAACTAAGGAGATATTTTCAACAACACTTAGCATTTTCAACAACATTACACATGTCCCCAAGAAGGAGCCTCAGCTGTTCATTAAAGCCAGTGAAAAGGAGAAGCTATAAGAAATTTACCAGAGGCCAGAGGAAGACTTAATGTCAGAGCCAGGATCAGACTTAAGTCTTGTCAGGTCTGTCCTGTCTTCAGCACACATTTACACTTTTTTCCCATTTAATTACAAAGAACAGGAAGGGAGCCTACAGGCCCCAAGCAAAGGCCAAAACCATAAGTATATACTTCTCTGACTCCCTTTTTAAAAGCACAGACATTTTACCATTATAGTGAAAGAGATGGAAGGAAGGAATGAGATACGCCACACACAGTTCTTAAAATACTAATGACAAACAAACCTTGGGATTGGAATGGGAGGGTAGGATGAGAAGGAAGGCAGAGCCATGGCCTTGGGGTTTGAAAACATGCTAAAGTGTCTTGCAGAGAGACTTGGAGTAACCAGCCATTCACTATCTGGGAGCAGAAATACACCTTGAGGCCGTGCACACAAGCCGAGACAACGCACACACAGCTGGAGCACAAAGCCCACAACTGAGGCTGGAGAAGACAGAGAAACAATGTGCTTTCATGTACTCCCCAGAGGCAGGGTTCCATAGGAAATCCAATGAACAAGAATTGCTTCACTCAGCTTTTTGATGAGGTGAAAAGAATGCCAGACACATGCCAAGATGGAAATAATAAGACAAAAGGGTTTAAGAAAGAAAAAAAAAAACCATGAGCACAGGGAGTTCTCTCTTGCTGACACTCCCTGGGGCTCCAGGAACAGATTCAGTTAATGCAGGGAGGCCAGGCATGAGCTTCTTGTCAGGTTAAGGTTGAAAGACATGCAGAGGTGCAGAGGTAAATCAGGGATAAAGTAGGGTGTGTATATAGGGTGTGCTGGGGAACCTGCATCTTCTATCAGAGATACTTGCAAAAGGGAAAGACCTTCACACCTCTGGGGTGTTAATAGAGTTCCAAATATGCAAACTCACAAGCCTTCATGATCTGACTTCTCTTTGGGAGGCAAGAGATGAAGGGGCTGTTTGTGTTCGGCCAGAGCAGAAAGAGATGTTGTGGCCTTTTTATAAAGCACAAAAACTTTGGTCAATAGCAGAGTTAGAGACAGGAGGCTTTTACGTGTTTCTAGGGTTCCATGCCCAGATGTTTACCCCCCACTGCTACCCCTCAACATAACAGCCAAAATCAAAAGCATAAAACTTCATCACGGAGGCCTGTCGAGCTGTCCCAAGACCTCCTGGAGAGCAGGGCTAAGTATGTCTTTTCCAAACTCTTCAGCGTTCTTGGCCCAGTTTTCATCTGGCTCCCAAGACTTAAGGATAATGTTGTTCATGGTCCGCATCCCAGTTGCTGCCTTCTGTGTTTACTTGGTCTTAGGAACACTGACCCTTGACACACCTAACTGTTCTGACTGACAACTCTGACTCTTTCCTCCTTAGAGGTCTTGAGCTAGGACATCTATCTTAGTTTCAGTTCCTGAATTCCCCCACTATCAATGTAACCCATTCACCCAACACCCCAGCAAGTCCAACCCCAGTTCCTTGAGTTTGGTTTTGCACAGTAAGCACACTGTGATTGTATTTCTATTTGTAATTTGTTGCACATATTATGCTAACTTAATTTTTAGTTAAGTGTACATGGTTCATCTCATAGCATACATTTATTTCTTATTTATCAATCCTTTTGTTATCTTTGATAGATAAGAGTTTATAAACAATAACCATCACCACCATTTAGATTTTGCTTAAAAGTCATACTTAACCCAAGTAAATTCAAGGCTCTGGTGTCTTTAACTGGAGGACTTGACACAACTTCAACTGTTTCCAAGCATCAATTAAAAGTCAGGAATCATAGTGTACACTGGAAAACCACAGTCAAGACATGACCCTCATTCCCATGAAGCTCACAGTCAATGAGGAGAAAGATAAGTGCACAAAGGGTTATGATTCACCATGAGTACCACTAAGGCTAAGTAGAAGATGCATACCTAATCCAAAAGAAATGATGGCTGAGCTAATCATTAAAAAGAATAAAAGAATAACAAAGGGAAGGGAATGGAAGAAGAATGGTAGGGAGAGTATTCTTAGCAGTGGAAGCAGCATGGAGGTGAGAGAACTTAGCAAGTTCTTCAAGGTGCATCTAAACCAAACCAAACCAAACTCACTGCCATCTAGTCGAGTCCAACTCATAGTGACCCCCTTTGGGTTTTCAAGGTGGTAAATCTTTACAGAAGTATGTTGCCCAGTCTTCCTTCCAGGGAGTGGCTGGTGGGTTTGAACCACCAACCTTCCGGTTAGCAGTCAAATGCCTTAGGCACTACACCACAAGAGCTCCTTTTAAGGTATATCAGCTTTGCTAAAAGTGAGGAGGCTGCAGGGGACAGCTGCCGAGGGAGATAAGATGATAGAGATAGCCAGACTCACATCCTGTTGGGCCTTGTACACCATGCTAAGCACTTTGGACTTTATCCTGTAGTGTACTTTGGTTCATAAATTGTAGTAGACATAAGAAGCACTGGGGGAGCTTGTTTTAACTACAGGTCTGAATTCATGGAACATGCAGTTGGGGAATATCGTTAAAGCAAATTGTACTTCAGTCTTCCCCACCCTTTGTCCTGGGCCATTGTTCTGGTTACCTAGTGCTACTCTGACAAAAATATACCACAAATGGGATGGTCTTAACAAACAGGAGTTTATTCTCTCCTCATTTGGAGGCTTTAAGTCCAAATTCAAAGTGCCAGGCTCTAGGGGCTGTCTGAAAGCCCCTCAACCTTGGGCTTCAGCTCTGCCCCTTGTTCCCAGACCACTGAAGCTAGAAACATCTCTTCACTCAGGCAGCTACTGGCTCCTGAGGCTAACAAGCCCAAGGTCAACAAATAAAATGGCACAGTTCCAATGTTATCAAACCACATTAATTCAAGTCCATTGTAAGTCCCAAGGTCGGCAGAGCATGGCAGGCTGCTGAACAACAAGAAGACTACATGCAGGGTCCAAGCATGCCATAAGTTAAGAGACTTTCCCTAAGGCTCCTCCTTACATATGAGAAACAGACCACATCCCTAAGGCAGCTACTCAGCTGCTTACGGTAAATCCCACCATGGAGTTGATGGCCAGTCTCATCATGGGGAATAACTACCACCAGCTGTCCAGCCACTCAACCAGGCCCAGCCAAGTTGACACACAAATTTAACTACCATAGCCATTGTGCTCCAGCTTTGTGTGCGTGATCTTGAAATATGTGCATGATCTCAGGGTATGCACACAGACATTCAGATATAATAGGTCAGAGAGGTGGGCCCAGGAATCTACATTTTAATAACCACCCACTTCCCCGGGTGATTTTGATGCAGAGGATGGTTGGGCAACACTACTAAAACACAATTATAGGAGAAATGGAGCCCTAGAGGGGTGACAGAAGCAGATCTGTTTTAGAAAAAATCACTCTGGCAGGAAGTGCCCCATAGATGCTCACTCAGCAAAGCTCCAAATCCTTTGATAATCCTCTAGTAACCTGTTGCTCAGGGGCCACAAAGCTCACAGTTGGCTCTGAAAGTGTCAGTCTCCTGGGAAAAGAGGTCATTGGAAAGGCCCATTGTCAGAATACTCCTGGATTGTCCCTTTTGTAGCCCAAAACCCATGGCAATGAGCAGTGCTAGTTGTAAAAACATTGGGGTCCCAGATCCACCAGGGGCTTTTAGATTCTGGAGGACACAGCTCTGCTGGGAGCTACAGCCTGAAGCAGATCTTGGATCTAGGCCAGTAGGGACTGCAGGAGCTCCTGACAGGACAGAACTTGTGTTCATTTCATTAATGAAGGCACAGGGGAACTTGGGTGTAAGCCATGTCAGTTATTTACCCCTGAAATGCCAATTATATAATCTAAGAGAGCTGAGCCCACCCTAATTAATGTAACATAGTTCACTGCAGCCAATGGTGATAAATCACTGACAAATATTTTGTGGTGGCTACAACAATGACATTCCAGCCAAGAGCTTACCCACTCATTTCCTGGAACAGCCTGCCTAATCCAAAAGCTGGGTTTCTGCAGAAATTGCCTTCTTGTAACCTGGCCCTTCTGAGTGTGGTAAGGAACCCAAGCCAGCTGACACTGGCTGGAGTACAGACACAAAACGCAATGCAACTCACTGCCGTTGAGTCGGATCCGACTCACAGCGACCCCTCCCTAAGGAGGGTTCTACAGAAGTAAATTGTCCAACCTTCCTTCCAAAGAATAGCTGGTGGGTTTGAACAGCCATCCTTCTGGTTAGCAGTCAAACACCTTAGGCACTATGCTACCAGAGCTCCTGGCAGTATAGAAGGCTAGGCAATATTCATCCTTCCTCAGAGTTCACCTTCTCCCCATCCCAGGTTACAGATTCTATCGAGCCTTCAGGGTGCAGCACCTGTCCCATCTCCTTCCCCTGCCTCTTCCACACCAAAAATGTCATCTTCCCTGAAGGTGAACAGTGCTCTCAGAGGGCAAGAACCTCATCTTGAGCTTATTTTGTCTGTTCCCTGAACCAAGCAGCTACTCAGATGAGCAGGTCTAAAGTGAACAAGAGGGCTCTGTATGGTGTAAATCAGGGTGAGTGGGCTAGGGCTCACTCTCAGCATCCCAGCCAATGTGTTAACAACTTAGCTGCACAGCCACCCAGATACCAGCCTCCATAATGGGGCCATTGGTTGCCTGAGGACTTTCAAGGTAATTTTTTTTTTTTGTTTATGTTTCACAGGATTTCCCCTTTGCTGCCTGAATCCTGACTGGTACAATAGGATTAAGCCTCATTGACTGGCTGGATACCATTGAAGATCTGGAGGAGAAAATGGTTTAGAAGCTAAAAGAGATGAGGATCTTCCTCCAGAGCCAACAAAGAGAAAGCCCTCCCCTAAGACTCATACTCTGAATTCAGACTTCTAGCCTCCTAAACTGTGAAATCTTTAAAGTGTTAGTGAGCAAAGATGTTTCTTTGAAGACTGGGGTGTGCCTGACCCAAGCCATGGTGTATTTTCAATAGCCTCATATGCATGTGAGAGCTGGACAATGAGTAAGGAAAACCACAGAAGAATTGATGCATTTGAATTGCAGTATTGGCAAAGAATACTAAAAATACTATGGTCTGCTAGAAGAATGAACAAATCTGTTTTGGAGGAAATACAGCCAGAATGCTCCTTAGAAGCAAGAATGACCAGACTTAGTCTCTCATACTTTGGTCATGTTGTCAGAAAAGACCAATCCCTGAAGAAGGATATGATGCTTGATAAAGTAGAGGGTCAGCAACAAAGGGGAAGACCCTCAACAAGATGGACTGAAACAGCGGCTACAGAAATGGGCTCAAGCATGGCAATGACTGTGAGGATGGCGCAGGACCAGGCAGTGTTTTGTTCTGATGAACATACATACGGTCGCTATGAGTCAGAACCGACTCGACAGTATCTAACAACAACAAACTGTGAGAAAATAAATTTCTGTTTGTTACAGCCATCCACTTGGGATATTTCTGTTATACCAGCTCTAGCTAACTAAGACAGCAAATAGGAAGAGGAGGAACATTAACATTTGTCAAGTTCCTGTTATGAGCTACATGAAGTGGTTATTGTTGTTCCAACTTTTAGCTGAGGCCACCCAAACTCTGGGAGCAATCTGACAAGCTCGTACAGCTAATAAGAGATAGAACTAGAATTCAAACCCAAATCTCTCTCCGTTAACACCTATATGTGTTATCTCACTTTACTTCATTTAATAGAATTTATTCTTCCTTACATTATGATGAAGGTATTATTATCTCTACTTTATAGGTGAAGAAAGTGAGGCTGCTTCTGAAAGATGTTTGTCTTCTGAGGCACTCAACTCAAGCACTTTCACACTGTATTATATAACCATTACTAATACACAGGTCTTGACTCCTAAGAGAACATAAGCTCCTTTAGGACAAGCCCCTTCACTGACTCCTCACTCTTCTCCATAATTTCAGGTAGACTAAGTCATCAAACTTGAATCAGAGTTAGTACTGGCATGACCCCTGTCATCCTGATACTAACCAACCAAAATAGTACCCAACTCATTATCAGAAGAGGAATGACTAATAAAAGCAAATTGTTTCACCTATGTGCTTTTTCCTTATTGCGTCCTCCATGGCCCTTGTTTTAATGATTCTATTCTACACCAATCACAGAAGTTGAGTTCTTATCTAAATCTAAATCAGTTCTTACATGAAACACATTTAAATTTCTAACTCATTTGCCATCCTGATACACCTGCTCTCCTAACCTCCCTTACTTGGCTCTTTTTTTATTTTTCCATCACACTATCACTTTCCAATATAGCATGTAACTTATTTGTCATATCTATTGTTTTCTTATACCTGTGTGTTTTCTTTCTCCAGGCTGTAAACTCCACAAGGGCAGGTCATTTCCTTTCCTAGAAAAATATCTAGAATATAACAGACACTGAACTAATATTTGCTGAATTAATGAATAAATGTCATCTTCCCTACAGAGGCTGCCTTCAGAGTTCTTCTGTTTTGACCAAAATCTTCCTGAGACCCCCATTTCCTTTCTAATTTTCTAACAATACAACAAATACATAGTTTTGAGGTCCCAATACATGCCAGGCACTGTGCTGGACAATGAGGTTTTATCATTGATGAAGTGAGCCAGGAGGCATTGAGGGTGCCACTTGATGCTGCAGGATCTTAGGGCAGCTCAGAATCCATGGTTTTGCCTACTATGACAGTTAATTGTCCACTTGGCTAAGCTACAGTGCCCAGTTGTTTGGTCAGACACTAGACTCTGCTATGAAGTAGCTACATGTAATTAAATCAGTTGGCCTTAAGTAAAGCAGATTACCTTCCATAATGTGGGTAAGCCTCATCCAAGCAGTTGAATGTAGATTTCTTTAGGGTATATACTGCCTCTAGACTATAAATTGACATTTTGCCAGGACTCCCTCACTCTACACTCTTCCCATCTCCTGATACACAGATTTTAGGACACAAGACTGTAGGAATCTCCAGCCTGTCACCTACCTACAGATTTTGGATTTGCCAGACCCCCATGATAACAAGAGGCAATTACTCAAAATAAATCAATCTCTACATCTAAATCTGTATCTCTATCATCTATATCTATCACTGATTCTATTTCTCTAGAGAACCCCACCTTGCTAGGACAGAGCCAGGGCCTTGTGAACAGGAAAGTCCTGGCCCACTCTGAAACTCAGTCATCACAGTTTACAGTGCTCCTTCAACCTGTCCTCATAAGCAGCAAAATGCAGTCCTGAATGCGTCCCTCTGAACTTCCAAAGCCTGGGTTAAATCTCAGGGGAAAGGATGACTCTAAAACACAAGTTCTGCATGTCATTCTCAGCAGGAAGCAGATAACCTCTGAGCTGGCCAAGAGCACAGTCCTCTGCATTTTTAGCAAATGAGCCTCCCTGTGTGATGGGCATTCAAGAGCCAGCCTAGTAACTTGGTCCATTTTTCCTCTAGATTTTTGGCTTCTACATCCAACTCTATATGGAATTTTAAAGAAATTCTAAATTACAAATAGGAAAAAGAATTCAACTTAAATATAAAACCTCTACACTATTAAAATAGGAGCTCTGGTGGCACAGAGGTGAGAGCATTCAGCTGCTAACCCAAAGTTGGTGGTTCAAACTCACCAGCCACTCCATGGGAGAAAGATGAAACAGTCTGCTTCCATAAAGATTTACAGCCTTGGAAATTTTATGGGGCAGTTCTACTCTGTTCTATAGTGTCCCTAGGAGTTGAAATTGACTCGATGGTAGTGGCTTGGTTTTTTTCACACTATTGCAAAGGAATATTATTATAATCTTGGGGTAGAAGAGGCCTTTCTAATCAGAACACAAAAGAGGGAGGTCATAAAGAAAAAATAGAACAGATTTAACATAAAAATTTGAAACTTTTTAAGAACAAAAGATATCACATTATTAAAGACAAATTTTAAAAAAATTCTCAATATAGATAAATGAAAAGTTAATACTCATGCAAAAAGCTTCTACAAATTAACATGTACATCAGGTAGATACACTCTTGGAGTGATCAACCATGAGAGAATAGAAGGGAAGTATTTGCACAGGGAGATAGCTCGGGGGCAGGAATGCATAGGAAAGGACACAGGGAAGAGGTAACTATGAGGAGGAGGTGAAAATAAAGCTGTTACATTGTGGGGAATTGCAGTCAATGTCATTAAACAAAATGTGTATGAACTGCTGTATGGAAAATGAATTTGCTCTGTAAACAACGTCACCTAAATCACAATAAAAATTTAAAAAAAAAAAAGCTTCTACAGATTAACATAAACTTTTTGAAGACAAAGGACAGAAGGCAAGAGCCTTTTTTGTTTGTGTGGGTAGGCAGAGGCAAAGAAAAGAGAGCACCTCCCCTTCAGTCATTCCCCATACTGATTTTGAGGCCCCCAAAAAACAGGGATTAGCAGTATAAACTGATGGAACTTTTCAGTAAAGATGCCATGAAACTCAGAACATAGGCAAAGTAACCTTGGGACCCCAGATGACAAATGGTGGCTGGTACACAGTGAGCAGTCAGCCTTCTCCCCACCTCTCCCTGGAACCCAACATCCCAACTCAGCCAACCAAGAACTGGAAGCTTTGGAGGGATCTGGAAACAGCATTCATGGCACAGACTTTGGTGTTTGGTCTCTGTGAACTTCTCCAAGCTTCTGTGAGCTGTAGACAAACAGAAGTGGGAGCCAGGGTGGAAGAAGGGGAAGACAGAAGATGCCATATGGAACTACAACCAACAGACAGGTTTATGGACACTGCTGAGGCACCATTTTGGAGACTTCCGGAAAAAACTGGAGGACATTTTGAGGGCCCTGAGGGCCTGTTTTTATTTCTTTAGGGAATACTGAAACAGTAAATGCCTAGACATGTAAGTATGTGCATTTCTTTTAAAGTCTGAAAGAATAATTATTCTCTTAGAGAGGCAGGAAATTCTTTCTATTTTACCTGTTTATGGGATGTTTAATTTTTTTTATATGGAACATTTATTATTTTCATAATAATACCTTGTAAGAAGACAGCCTCTTTCAGAAAAACAAAGAAACACACAGGATGTATCATTGGCTTTCAAGGATTGAGTCCTTTGCACTGTGGCTGGTGACATTATCCCATGATGATCCCCTTTACTGTATGGCTTCAGCCTGTGGTAGGAAATAAAACATAGAGCAGTAGAATGCACAGGAGCTTCCCTGGCCCCAGTGTCTGGAACCAACCCATGTCCAAGGGCAAAAGCTGGTTTGGTGGCCAGCAGGGAATAGCAGAGTTAGTTGTTATTCCTGACACAAAGGTCCTGAACTTATTCTGCCTCGAGAGCTCTTTAAAAAGAAAAACTTCTTTTGTGGGCATTTACCATGATATTCAGAAGGTTTCTCTCTCCTAGGTTACAAGTTAAAGTAGAACCAAGGTTTCGTGCCTCACTGCTCTCAGAAAAATGTCCAAAGTCTTTACAAGACTCCCAAGATCCTTCCTTTCCTCACCAGCCTCATCTCTCTCCTCTTCCAGCTCTGTGCTCCAGAGACACTACATTAGTGTGATCCTCAATTGTCATCAGCTCTCTCTAACTTGGAACTCTGTCATTCCTATGCCACCCCTTCACTCACTCTTTTATTCCCAGCTGAGTTGTTACCTTCTGCAAAGCATCCTCCCTGAGCTCCCCACTAGGTCAAATGCCATCAGCTCTGCTCCCAGAACACCCTGAGGTCAACTTCTGAAACATTTATCACTCTCTACAATGGCTGCCTGATTACACACCTGTGGCACTAACCAGATTTAGCTATATTGCCCGTAAGGGCTGTAGTATTTACCACAGCAACCTCCAGTTCTGGGCGTAAAACAGTAGCTTAAATATTTGCTGAGTGAGTAACCAGCACCTCAGGCGTCCTCCTTGCATCAGGCACAGAGCATCTATGGGCTATGCTCTCACTTGCTTACCTATGAGTACCACACAACTCCTGAGGGAAAGACAGTGGCAAAACTCTAACAAATAGCCATGTGTAATAAATTATCTCTTCCTGGAAGAGATACAAAAAGAGAGTTAAATGCCAACTGAGGTCATTGGGATTTCGGGCCTCTCACATAGAGTTGGAATGTGTGGATTTACTGTGAACAAACGCGAGTTACAAGGCCTGACAGCACTGGAAAGAGCCCCAGGGGACGGGAGTTCTGATCTAACTCTACTCCAAACCAGGGTAACTTTGGGTGAGCCCCTCACCTCTCGGGCCTGAATGTTCCTGAGGCCTATAAAGTAAAGGGCTGGCTTAGGTGCTGATTAAAATCACAGAAGGAGAGGCAGGAGAGAGACTGAAATCGGAAAAGCACACAGGTTGGACTCAACCCAACCTTGACCTCAGCCCTGGATACAACCCAACACAAATCCTCCAACCTAAAACAAACTCTCCTTGCATCATACATGCACATTCTAGGTCACAGGGCAAAAATCTCAGGCAGGCCCCTGCAGTTGTACTTTTTACAACAAGCAAATATAGACTAGACAAGTACCTTTTTTTGACAGGAAACATACATGTTTCCACACATCCCATTTCCATTGGTTCAGGTTTTGCTTAACCCTTATCTCAACCAGGAGTTGCTGGGTGGTGCAAACAGTCAACACACTCAGCAGCTAACCATAAGGTAGAGATTCAAGCACATCCAAAGGCACCTCAAGACCTGGCAAACTACTTCCAAAAAACATCAGCCATTAAAAATCCTGTGGAGCACAGTTCTACTCTGACACATAAAGGATTGCCATGAGTCCGAGTCAATTCTATGGTGACTTCTATTTTAAAACTCTCTACCAATACCAGAAAATAACCATCCCCACCATGCTGAATTGTGTTGCCAGTCTCGAGCCTTGCTCCGTGATGTTCCTACTCTGGTGGCAAATCCATGCCCCCTTTCTAAGATGTTGACGGTAGGGAGGCTGCTGACCAGTCTAAAGTAGAGGGGAGTATGTTGATTCCCACTGATTCCACTGAATTGGGGGAAAAGGAGAGAGTTTGGTGATTTTTTTTTCCTTTATTCTGCTAAATGTACAGACTTTGGCATCAGCCAGACCTGAGTTCAAGTCTTGACTCTGTCACTTTCTAGTTATTTGGCTTTGGGCTAGTTACCAACTCTCCGCATCTCAATTTTGAATCTGCAGAGTGGGGATACTCATAATACTGACCTGGACTTATTGCTATGAGGGGTAAATGCATCAGTGCCTACCAAGCACACAGCACAGGGTTCACCTAAATCAGTGTGTTTAGCAACCTCTGGCACAGAGCAATGAGACTGACTTTTTAAAAAACTTTCTCCATAAGCCATTATCATTGGCCTTATATCAAGACCAAATCCTGCTCCCCTAGCCTGTAATTCAGGTCTTTCACTCACCCAACCCTCCACGCCTTAGCTCCAGCTTTTGATTAAACAACTGAGAAACTCAGAATAGTAAAAACAAAAATTCCTGTGCAGAGACTAGCCTGTCCCTGACCACTGTGGCAGACTTAAAATCCAACAATTCATACCAGTCAGATCTGCAGTTTCTTCACACCCTGGCATCACAGTTTTGACATCAGGCAGAACAAACTCAAGTTTGGGAGCATGAGTGGTTCAGTGGCAGAATTCTCTCCTTCCATGGAAATAATCCGGGTCCAACTCCCGGCCAATGCACCTCATGTGCAATGACTATCCATATGTCAGTGGAGGCTTGCAGGTTGCTGTGATGCTGGACAGGTTTCAGGGAAGCTTCTAAACCAGCTACACTAGGAAGAAATACCTTGAGATTACTTCTGAAAATTAGCCAACAAAACACCCCATGGCTCACAGTGGTCCAATTCTCAGTCAATCATGCGGACAATGCAGGACCAGGCAGCATTTCATTCAGTTGTGCATGAGGTCTCCATGAGTCAGAGGGCCAACTGCATGGGACCTAACAACAACAACTACTATGAACTCAAATTACTGACTTTAAACTTGGGGTTCGTCTGTCTTACTTTTGCTTACTCATAGTGGAGCCTGTTGGAGCTCTGATGGTGTAATGCCTAAGGCATTTGACTGCTAACCAGAAGGCTGGGAGTTCAAACCCACTAGCCACTCCTCAGAAGGAAAGTTGGACAATCTACTTCCATAGTGGTACCACCTTGGAAACCCAAGGAGGGGTCACTATGAGTTGGATCCAACTCGACCAGCAGTGAGTTTGTTTTTTTGAGTGGAGCCTGTTGAATAGTTACTTTTTAATCTCATTAAAAATCCCTGTGGCCTAGTTTAGGGGTTGTAAATACCAGGAAGCTGGGAACACTTTCAGGATGTGTGATAACAGATGACACCTGGAATGGAGAGATAGGTCCCCAGTGGCCTCTGCCAGCTCTGGGCCAATAAACCTTTTTGTTCTGTTTGGGTTGGCTTCAGTTTTCTGCATTTCAATAAAATCAATGCATTAAGATGAGACAGGCAATAGGATAAAGGTTAATGCCCCAAATGTAAGTCAGTGTCCTCAGCCAAACCTTCCCTGACTTGGTTAATAAGTAAGCTGGTGCTTAAACTGCTCTAGTACATTTTATTCTGAAGCCCAGAAGGGATCCACCCTATTACTAAGAGGCATACACACTAGATCAGTAACTTCAATCCCTATCCAACTTCCGTGTCTGTGTCTTCTGTATGTGACAGGTGCCAAGGCCACTGATGAGATGCTGCCAGGACTATAGAGGACCCAGAGGCGAAAGGGGTTTCTGGGACTCTGTGCTATGGGATTGGACCATGAGGATGTGTGCTTGGCATATATTTCCTCAATTAATTCTCAGAGTAGCCCCATAGTGCCAAACCAAAAACCAAACTCACTGCCATTGAGTCAAATCCAACTCATAAGTGACCCCTCCTTGAGTTTCCAAGGCAGCATCACTACAGAAGTAGATTGCCCAACCTTCCTTCTGAGGAGTGGCTGGTGGGTTTGAACTGCCAGCCTTCTGATTAGCAGTCCAAGAACTGTTATTAGTGTCCTTTCTTACATATGGGAAACAGCAAGATTAAGTAACATGTCCAAGAAATTGGCAGAAGCAGATATTAAATTTCACAATAATGTCCAAGAATATCATATAATACTGCCTTTAACTTTGTATAGGAGGCCCTGAGCAGTGCAAATGGTTAAGCACTTGACAACTAACTTTTTAGTTGTCCAAATGGGTGGTCCAAACCCATTCAGAGGCACCTCAGAAGAAAGGCCTGGTAATCTGCTTCCAAAAATTTACAGCCTTGACTACCACTGTCCACCACTCGGAGGGGGATCTATGTAGGAGATCCTGGATAGAGAGGGAGAACAATGTGGAACAAAACTCAAAATCATTTGGAGAAAAAAAAGGGGGGGCGGACCAGGTTTGCTGGTCTGATAGAGCCTGGTGGAACCGCTGAGACTATGGCCCGTAGCTGCCCTTCAGATCTGGAATTGAACCCACACTTATGACTTCCAGCCAAACAAAAGATAGGTGTATGAGTTGAACATTTACCTGAGGAAGATACACTCCTTGGAGAGAACAATCATGGGAGAAAGAAGAGCTGTGTATGCACAGGGAGACAGCTCAGGGGGCAGGAGTGCATGGAGGGATGGACACAGGGAAGAGGTAACTATGGGGAGGAAGTGGGAGGGGAGCTGTTGCATTGGGGTAAATTGTAGTCAATGTCATGAGACAAAGTGTATGTGAACTGTTGTATAGTAAGTGAATTTGCTCTGTAAATTTTCACCCAAAATCACAATAAAATTTTTTTAAAAAAAATTACAGCCTTGAAAACCCCGTGGAGCACAGTTCTCTGAAACATAAGATCGCCATGAGTCAGAATCGACTTGACAGCAAGTGAACATTTTACTGCACATTACAAATTTTTTTTTTTTTAATTCAGGAAGTATGCCAAGCTCCACCTGGTTTCACCTTTCATATGCCATGTCCTAGATATTCTCAAGGCAGTAAGCCGTGGCAATCTTTCTTTCTTCCTTTCTTTGTGATTTGGGCGAAAATTTACAGAGCAAATTCACTTTCCATACAACAGTTCACATACAGTTTGTCTCATGACATTGACTACAATTTACCCCAATGCAACAGATTCCCTCCCACTTCCTCCCCATAGTTACCTCTTCCCTGTGTCCATCTCTCAATGCACTCCTGCCCCCTGAGCTGTCTCTCTGTGCATAAACAGCCCTTCTTACACATTACAAATTTTAAAAACTTGGGAAGTTAATGGGAATTGGAGTTACTTGAGAAGACTCAGTGGAAGACAGGGAAGGATTTGGAGTTGCCAAGGGGAAGGGGCAATGAACTTGCATGCAGGGAAGGAGTTGGGCATGTTCACAAAATGGGCAAGACCAAGCACAGACTCTGTTAGAGCAAAATATTCTGAAAACCCTGCTGCAATATGTCTAATCTATAAATTAAAGCCTACCAAAACATGTATTAATGTGTGCCATTAAAAATTCCTGTTCATTTAAGCAGCTCTTATAAATGCCTCCTCCCTTCAGGATGAAGAGCTGAGGGGCAGGCAGGGCTGAGACCTACAAGATTCTTCTCAGCCAGCCCCTGTAGCTGAATGTCATCAAAGCCTGACTGAGAAGACCCACGTGGGAGGTCTCAGCCAGCCTCTGGCGACATTCTGTCCCCTCCGTGTGACAGAAGCATTGTAAACTGGGATGGTAGCTTTCTCTACACAAGCGCTTCAGACTCAAAATCCTTCATAAAGGAAAGTATCTCTCTCTTTTTGTGTTTTGCAAATTCCACCATTTAGATGATACTCCAAGTTTGATGTCCTGGTTCTTTGGCATCGAGAGAAAATTGTTGTTTTATAATAGACATCTTTTACAAATCAAACACATAATTGTTTTAAAACTGAGGTCATCTGGCTGACTATTTTAAGATTCAGAGTAAGACACATTCCAGGTTGTCCTGACCCGATCAGAGAGGGTTGTCACTACATGGCTGAAACATCAGCTCCTTGTGAAAGGTTGGCCACACAGTGCTCAGCCCCCAGCTCCCAGGCTGCCTGAGTCTTTCCCAGGCCTTCAGCCATGGGTCTGTGTCCTCCTGAAATCTGTCTCTGACCTCATATTATAGCTCTCTATGCCCAGGTCACCAATTGGATAGTTCCTGGGGATGAGGGTCATACTTCATCCACTCTTCTGACAAGTATGCATTTAGTGCCTTCTGAGTGCCAAGAAAATCACTAGGCCCTGGAATCTCCTGTGAGAAAGACTGTCCTGGTGTGCTTAAGAGCATAGACTCTGGAGTTAGACTGTCTTGGTTAGGATCCCAGCTCTGTCACTTATTAGCTATATGATCCTGGGCAAGTCATTTAACCTCTATGTCTTAGTTTCCACATCTGTGTAAAGGGGATGATGATGGTACCTATCTCATAGTGATGAGAGAATTAGTGAATGTATATGTAAAGCAAAGGAGCTCTGGTGGCATAGTGCCAAAGGCATTTGACTGCTAACCAGGAGGCTGGAGGTTCAAACCCACCAGCCATTCCTCAGAAGGAAGGTTGGGCAATCTACTTCCATAGTGATATTGACTCAGAAACCAAAGGAGGGGTCACTATGAGTTGGAACCCACTTGACGGCAGTGAGTTTGCTTTGGTTTGGTTTATGTAAAGCAAGGAGCCCTGGTGGCACAAATGGTTAAGTATTTGGCTGTAACCAAAAGGTTGGTGATTCCAATCTACCCAGAGGCTCTATAGGAGAAAGAACTGGCAATCTGCTCCTGTAAAGATTGTTGTTGTTGTTGTTGTTAGGTGCCGTCGAGTCATTTCCGACTCATAGCGACCCCATGCACAGCAGAACGAAACACTGCCCAATCCCGTGCCAGCTCCACGATCCCTGCTAAACTTGAGCCCTTTATCACAGCCACCATGTCCATCCATCTCGTTGAAGACCTCCCCATCTTTCGTTGACCCTCCACCCTACCAAGCATGACATCCTTCTCCAAGGAATGGTCCCTTCTGACAACATGACCAAAATAGGTGAGACGAAGTCTGGCCATTCTTGCTTCCAAGGATTATAGCCTACAAAACCCTATGGGGCAGCTCTACTCTACCCCATGGGGTCTCTATGAGTCAAAAATGACTCAAGGAACCTAAAAACAACAACATTTGTAAAGGATGTCTATGGTTAGTACCCAGTAAGCCCTATGTATCAGTTAGTATTACAGATTGGCTGCAGCTTGGGTTTCTGAGGTGGTATCTCTACGGATGTTAGATTGCTCAATCTTCCTTCTGAGGAGTAGCTGGTAGGTTTGGACTGCCAGCCTTCTGGTTAGCAGTCAAATGCCTTAGGCACTAGGCTACCAGAGCTCCCAATATAGAAGCAGACCAACACGATATAAGTACTCTCTATAGCAAAGGTGGGGAGCTCTGGTGGCGTGGTGCCTAAGGCATTTAACTGCTATCCAGAAAGGTGGTTGTTCAAACCCACCAGCCACTCCTCAGAAGGAAGGTTGGGCAATCTACTTCTGTAGTGATACCACCTTGAAAACCCAAGGAGGGATTGCTATGAGTCAGACCCAACTCAGTGGTAGTGAGTGTGGGTTTCTTTTTGTTTGTTCGTTTGTTTTTTGAGTATAGCAAAGGTAAGGAGCTCTAGTGGCACAGTGGATAAGGCATTTATTTGCCTGCTAACCAGAAGGTCAGCAGTTCAGACTCACCAGCCACTCCGCGGAAGAAAGATGGGCTGACCTAAAGATTTACAGCCTTGGAACCCAATGGGGGTTGCTACGAATTGGAATTGACTTGATGGCAGTGAGTTTTGTTTTTTGTATTATAGCAAGGGTAAGCGCAAGATGTTTTAGGAGAACAAATAAGGGATTCATAACCCAGACTTTGCAGGGCTTCCCAAAGGATTTGATTCACTAAAGGGAGACTTAAAGAATCTTTTAACTTGATACAACCACTGTGGAAATCAGTATGGCGATTTCTTAAAAAGTTGGAAATAGTAACACCATTTGATCTTGCACCCCATTACTAGATATATATCATAAAGAAGCGAGAGGCTGGACAAGAACAGATATATGCATACCCATGTTCATTGCAGCACTGTTCACAATAGCAAAGAGATGGAAACAATCTAAGTGCCCATCAATCAACCAAGGAATGGTAAACAAACTGTGGTACTTACACACAATGGGATATTATGAAACCCGAAAGAAAAACGTAAAATCTGTGAAACACTGCATAACGTAGATGTATTTGGAGGACATCATGCTGAGTGAAATAAGTCAATCACCACAAAACAAAACTCACTGTCCTTGAATTGGATCTGACCTTCCTTCCCAGGAGTGCCTGGTGGGTTTGAACCGCCAGCTTTCTGGTTAGCAGTCAGATGCCTTAGGCACAAATATTGTGTTAGTCCACTATTGTAAAAAGTCAAGGGAAAGTTTATACATGGAAGGAAAATTTCTTTGTTGGTTACCAGGGATGGGAGGGGCAACAACAAAAACAACACAACACACAGCCTTGGAGTCAGATCCGTCTCCTAGCGACCCCTCTTTGGTTTTGTGAGGCAGTATCTCTACAGAAGTAGATTGCTCAATCTTCCTTCTGAGAAGTGGCTAGTGGGTTTGAACAGCCAGCCTTCTGGTTAGCAGTCACATGCCTTAGGCACTATGCCACCAAAGCTCCCAATGGGAGAGGAGGGGAGTTGAGGCTAAATTCCTAGATAGGTTGAAAAAATACATGTAGAAAGAGAGATAGAGAAAAATCAAAGATTATTAGTGGTTACCAGGGGTAGGAGGGAGGGAAAAAGGGGAAGCTTTTGTTTCCAGAGCCTTGAGTTTATGCTAATGGTGGTGGAATATTTTGGAAAAGGATAGCAATAACAGTGGCACAACATGAAAAATGTCATCGGTGTCCCTGCGCTGTAAATGAGGAAGTTGTTATGTTAGTGAACGTCTTGTTGTGTATCTTTTCACAACAATAAAAGTAAAAAATAATTAATTAATTGCATTTTTTTTAAAAAAATCATTTAACTATGGGAAGAAGAAGCAAGAACAGGGAAAAAGAGTTCCATGTTGAGGGAACAGCATGTGCAAAGGCATAAAGGAGAGAATATATACTTTCTGTGGCTAGTTTGCTTTATTTTTTAAAAAATAAAACCAACAATAAATCAATCACTAAGTTACAGAACCTGTAATGTGCATTCTATGCATTCATCCATCATGTACAAACTGCAAAGAATTCAGATTAAGATCACAGAGAGCAAGTCCAAACTGAATTCATCTTGGACAATTATATCAATAAGACCAAAACTGCTCACAAGTTGTATTTTTATTCTCAATAGGAAACAAACAATTATGAACCACATGTTAGGGTAATTGGATTGTTCCTTGGAAGATGTCTGATCTATAAACTCCCTAAAAGAAGAGATAGTATAGTCTTTGTTTTTGACTCCCCCCTGAACTGCCATCCTCAGCATAGCACCTTGCACATGATAGGTGCCCAGCAATGCTTATTAAATGGTGAATATTTAAAGCAAATCTTACCAATGCCTAATGCTTCTCTTCCCACTCAACTCACAAAAAGCAAGTTGGAGCCAGCCTCCAGTCTCAGCTAATTTCCATAATGACCTCACTGCAGAGCTGTGTGTTGTAATCAGCTAGCAATTCTCAGCATGAACTGAGAGCAAAGTTTGGATAGACATTACGAATATAAGCAAGCCGGGATGGTACACGTAAAGTCAGTTTGGAGAACCACCTAGACATGTGATTACATTTCAATTTTAAGAAAACTAAGAAGGGAGAAATCTTCCCACCAGGTAATAATCTGTTTCAGATGACCAGCAGTCTTTTGCTTATTAACAAACGAGGAACTCAGATTCCTGAAATAATAGGAGGAAAAGGATTTTATAGTTCATCTAAGCCAGGGATTTTCAAACAGGTTTTGACTGAGAAACTCCTTTGTTCAAACTAATACCAAGATGTGGAAACAAACCAAACACGCCAACACGGGACTGCTCTGATTGAAGGACGATCCAGGCCACAGTCGAGCTGTTGCCTCCCTTAGCCATTGAGTATATATTCAAAACTACCCATCCCCCATTTTACTGATAGAAAACCTGAGGTTGATAATAAAGAAATAAAACGTATGACTTATGCAAGGTCACACAGCTAGTTGGTAACAGAGCCAAGATGAGTTCCTAGGCTTAGAGACTCCAAATTCACCTCCCCCTCCACCATACCACGCAGATGACATGAAAAATATACTTACAGGTGTGGGGGTCATGGCCGATGGGACATAGATGGTATATGAGAGGGACAAAGCAGGGCAAAGTTACACAGTGGCTACTAGCTTTTTGGAGGCTCCAAGATGTCAACTTAAATAAGAAGACAGCATATCCCAGCTTTCTGCTGGATCACCAGTGTGTGGTTTTTCATTTGCATGTTCAAGTCAACAGACATTTACTGCACAATGGCTATTATGCACTAGGCAATATGCTGGTTACAGAAGTACAAAAATGAGTAAGCTACCTCCAGCCCCCCTGTGCTCAAACAGAAGACAGATTAGAAACCCCCAACTAGAGCGAGTGTGAGGCTGCAGTCTTGGACCTGCTGGGTACTAGGCAAGCAGGCGAAGGAAAGGGAGATGGATTCACTGGAGGAATCAAAGGCATCCCAGAGAAAAAGACATCTATGTGGGGTTCCCAAGAATGAGTTTGTTTCCAGGCAGACAAGAGAGGAGGGGCATCCCATTCAGAGAAGAGAAATAGGTTTTAAATCGAGAAGAAAGATGCTCATTTGCAGTTTAGAGCTGTCATCATGGTGATGCTGTGGAAATCCATGGCATTAGGAGGCTTCTGCAGTACAAGCATATCTCAGAGATGGTGCAGGTTCTGTACCAGAGCACCACATTCAAGCAGGTATCACAATAAAGCGACTCACACAGATCTTTCGGTTTCCCAGTGCATATAAAAGTTATGTTTACACTACACTGTATTAAGTGTGCAATAGCATAATGAAAACATTTGAAATATTGTGAGAATTACCAAAATGTGACACAGAGACACAAAGTAAGCACAGGCTGTTGGAAAAATGGTGCCAACAGACTTGCTCGGCACAGGGTTGCCACAAACCTTCAAATTGTTGTGTGTGTTTTTTTTTTTTTTTTTTAAAGTATCTGTGAGTCTCAATAAAAGTGAAACACAATAAAATGAGGTATACCTGTAGTTGAACAAAGGGGACCAAGAGTGAGGATGGTAAAAAATGGTGGTTTTCAGAGATTTCGAAGGAAAATCAGCATGGGGTATGGGAGGGGTAAAAGAGGATAGAAAGACCCTTATGACTCTGCTGAAAGGAGATGAACAGTTTACCAGGGAAAGTAAGGAGCTAGCTTTAGCTGTCAAAAGCTTGAAGAGCCTGGGAGATTCTTCAAGGTGAAGATGTCCAACAGGAAGGTGGGTAAAGGATTTGAAGGTATGCCCCGTGCAGGGCTGGTCTGTGTCTCAGATTTTATCTCTAAAGGCAAAATCTCAGCTTGTTCCCCCTCTTTGTACAGAACTTGTTTTAGCCCTCTACACACCCTCAACACAGTAGCTGCAACAACAGACTCAAACATAGCAATGATTGTGAGGATAGCACAGGACCAGGCAGTGTATCATTCTGTTGTAGATAGTATTACTATGAGTCAGAATGGATTCGATGACACCTGTAAACAACAATATCCTGGGTTTCAATGGGCATGTGTAGAAGAGGGAAGCTAATGAGGGACCATGTCCCTTTCCTCATTCTGTGCTACAGTTTCCAGCCTCCATGGCTTTGCTCTCTCATCTCAACATTCACACCTGCCTGATCTTCAAGGCCTATCTCACATATTTTCTTCATGAAGCCTTCCCTGTCTCCAGATTGCTCTACCTCTGATGTCCCCTGTTTATTATTGGTCAAAGGAGCTCTGGTGGCATAGTGCTTAAGGCATTTGACTGCTAACCAGAAGGTTGGTGGTTCAAACCCACCAGCCACTCCATGGAAGCAAGACTGGGCAATCTACTTCTGTAAATAAACATTTACCACCTCAGAAAACCAATGGGGGTTGCTATGATTCAGAATCCACTCGATGGCAGTGAATTTGGTTTTTGGTTTGATAGTATTGGTCAGTGGTCTTGTCTTGCTATCCCCTCATACACACACACACACACACACACTCCCACACACACACTTCTAGCCCTCCAAGGCTCCATGTCATTTTCTGCTCAGAAGCCTCCAGGAATTGCCCGTGACTTCTATTATACAGTCCAACAGCTTTAAGGACCTCAGCCCTCCTCCAGTCCTGTCTCAAGTTACTCCCATGTGTGAACTCTCTACTTCAATCTCTTCTTGTGGAACCACTTAGTGGTTCTCATGACCAGGACTTCAGTCCCTCTCTCCTTAGTTTCCCTCTCCTACACTTGCTCACTGAAACCCAGAATGGCAATCTTTCATACTAAGTTCAGATTGTACTTCTCCATAAAATGTTTCTTCATAACCCTGGTTAAACTTTACAGTTCCTATCTCTGAACCTTTATGATGTTTCAGTTCTGCTGATACTTGTATGAAATACTTCTTTAAATTCTCAGTATTTCTTTATTTTGAGTATCTACCCCAAAACCCACTGCCATTGAGTCAATTCTGACTCATAGCAACTCCCTTTGAGTTTCCCAGTCAGTAAATCTTTATGGAAATAGATTTCCCATCTTCTTTCCGTGGAGTGGCTGGTAGGTTTGAACTGTCAACCTTCTGGTTAGCAGTCAAATGCCTTAGGCATATGCCACCAGAGCTCCTTTTTTTTTTTTTTTTTTGCTTTTCTAGCCAATTAGTTATCAGCTGTTGGTGTTGATTTGCTGCTTCTTAGACTTCTTGTTCTTTTAACATGCCCCACATTACTGAGTATCATGCCTTGAATGCTGTAGGTTACTTGGTGAAGTTGTGTTGAACAAGTAGCTGTTATAGATCGAATTGTGTTCCCCCAAAATATGTATTGAAACCCTATACCTGTAGGTATAATCCTGTTTGAAAATAGGCTTTTCTTTGTTATGTTGATTAGATAATACATGCGCGTAGAAGTTAAAGTTGTATGTCAACTTGGCTGGGCTTGGTTGAGTGGCAGGGCAGCTGGTGGTAGTTATTCCCCATGATGAGCCTGGAAATCAACTCCATGGTAGGATCTACCACAAGCAGCTGAGTAGCTGCTTCAGGGATATGATCTGTTTCCCGTATATAAGAAGCAGCTTTGGGAATGGTCTCTAGCTTATGGCATGCTTGAACCCTGCATGTAGCCATGTCATTGTTCAGCAGCCTGCCATGCTCTGCCAATCTTGGGACTTCCAATGGACTTAAAATAATGGCCTGCCATGTGGTTTGGTAATATTGGGACTGTGCCTTTTTACTTGTCAACCTTGGGCTTGTCAGCCTCAGCAGCCAGCAGCTGTCTGAGTGAAGAAACGCCTCCAGCATCAGGAGGCCAGAAGCAGGAGGCAGAGCTGAAGCCCAAGGTTGAGGGGCTTTCAGCCATCCCCTAGAGCCTGGCACTTTGAACTCAGACTTACAACCTCCAAAACTGTAAGAGAATAAACTCCTGTTTGTTCAAGCCATCCCTTTTGAGGTATATTCCTTTCAGAGCAGCACTACGTAATCAGAGCACATGAGCAAGTTGATTTCTAAATAGAATCACTTCTGAGTTACAAAAATAAGCAGATTAGATACAGGCATGCATGCACAGGGGAAGACAAATGCCATGTTAGGATCATTTACCAAGTAATGCCCCAAGGCTACTGACAAGGAAGAAATCAACATGGCTGAGGCCTTGATTTGCACCCGGAAGTGGGAGAAAATAAATTTTCTGTTCTTTAAAACCACCCATGTAGTATTTGTATTATAGCAGCATAGGAAACTAAGACACTAGTTATGTAGCTAATGTCTGTTATTGCTTGCAAATGGTGATAATTTTACTCCATAAATGGATGAGATGAAGTTTAATTGGGCAGATGCTCTAGAGTTTCCAATGTCGCTTATTTTTATTATGGCTTAAAGTAAGTTTGCTTTCTAACTCAGATGTGACAGAAGAAGCCAGTTTCTCTGGGGTGTGGCTGCCTTCTCAACCTAATTGTGGTAAAAGCTGATAGAGTTTGGACAAAGAAAACAACCAGCACACAATCTGAGCAAATTCTACTTGTTAAAGGCCCTCAGGAAGGAAGGTTGGGCAATCTTCTTCCATAGTGATATCACTAGGAAATGCAAGAAGGGGTCACTATGAGTTGGGTCCTACTTGACGGCACATAATAACAACAACAACAAAAAAAAGGCCCTCATAGAAGTCATGGGCAATTCCTGGAGGCTTCTGAGCAGAAAATGACATGGAGACTTGGAGGGCTAGAAGTGTGTGTGTGGGAGTGAGTGTGTGCGTGTGTGTGTGAGGGGGTAACAAGACAAGACCACTGACCAATACTATCAAACCAAAAACCAAATTCACTGCCATCGAGTGGATTCTGACTCATAGCAATCCCCATTGGGTTTCTGAGGTGGTAAATGTTTATTTATAGAAGTAGATTGCCCAGTCTTGCTTCCATGGAGTGGCTGGTGGGTTTGAACCGCCAACTTTCTGGTTAGCAGTCAAATGCCTTAAGCACTATGCCACCAGAGCTCCTTTGACCAATAATAAATAGCGGACGTCAGAGGTAGAGCTATCTGGAGACAAGGAAGGCTTCATGAAGAAAATATGTGAGATAGGCCTTGAAGATCAGGCAGGTGTGAATGTTGAGATGAGAGAGCAAAGCCATGGAGGCTGGAAACTGTAGCACAGAATGAGGAAAGGGACATGGTCCCTCATTAGCTTCCCTCTTCTACACATGCCCATTGAAACCCAGGATATTGTTGTTTACAGGTGTCATCGAATCCATTCTGACTCATAGCAATACTATCTACAACAGAATGATACACTGCCTGGTCCTGTGCTATCCTCACAATCATTGCTATGTTTGAGTCCATTGTTAAGGGGTTTCCTCTTTCTGACCCTCTTTACCAAGCATGACATCCTTCTCCAGGGACTGATCCCTCCTGATAACATGCCCAAAGTACATGAGACAAACTCTTCCCATCATTGCTTCTAAGTAGCATTTCGGTTGCACTTCCTCCAAGATAGACTTGTTTGTTCTTCTGCCAGTCCACATTACATTCACTATTCTTTGCCACACCATAATTCACAGGCATCAATTCTCCTTCAATCTTCCTTATTCACTGTCCAGAGTTTGTATGCATATAATGGGAGCTCTGAGAACGTAGGGCCTAAGGCACTTGACTGCTAACCAGGAGGCTGGTGGTTCAAACCCACCAGCCACTCCTCGGGAGGACGATTGGGCAATCTACTTCCATAGTGATACTGCCTCGGAAACCCAGGGAGGGGTCTCTATGAGTCGGGTTCAACTCGACGGCACATAACAACAACAACAAAGTGAGTGAAAATATCATGGCTTGGGTCAGGAGCACCTTATCTTCAAAGTGACATTTTTTCTCTTTAACACTTCAAAGAGGTCTTTTGCAGTAGATTTGCTCAATGCAATATGTCATTTGATTTCCTGACTGCTACTTCCATGAGTGTTGATTGCAGATCTAAGTAAAATGAAATCCTTGACAATATCAATCTTTTCTCTGTTTATCATGCTGATTATTGGTCCAATTGTGAGGATTTTTGTTTTCTTTATGTTGAGGTGTAAACCATACTGAAGGCTGTAGTCTTTGATCTTCATCAATAAGTCCTTCAAGTCTTCTTTGTTCTCAGCAGGCAAGTTTATGTTATCTGCATACAGCAGGTTATTAATGATA
>NW_006921620.1:5283120-5296361 GCF_000298275.1 Orycteropus afer afer | reverse complement strand
GAGATATGCAGACGATACAACTTTGCTTGCTGAAAGTGAGGATGACTTGAGGCACTTACTGATGAAGGTTGAAGAATACAGTCTTCAGTTTGGATTATGTCTCAATATAAAGAAAATCCTCACCACTGGACCAATGAGCAGCATCATAATAAATGGAGAGAAGATTGAGATTGTCAAAGAATTCACGTTGCTTGGTTCTACAATAGATGCCAATGGAAGCAGCAGTCAGGACATTAGACGACGTGTAGCATTGGGAAGGTCAACTGCGAAGGAACTGTTTCAAGTGCTGAGGAGCAAGGATGTCTCCTTGAGGACTGAAGTGCGCCTGACACAAGCCATGATATTTCCAATTGCCTCATATGCATGTGAGAGCTGGACAATGAATAAGGAAGACCGAAGAACAGTTGATGCTTTTGAGTTGCGGTGCTGGCGAAGAATGCTGACAGTACCGTGGACTGCTAAAAGAACCAACAGATCTGTCCTGGAGGAAGTGCACCCAAAATGCTCCTTGAAAGTGAGAATGGCCAGACTTCGTCTCACCTATTTTGGTCATGCTGTCAGAAGGGACCATTCCTTGGAGAAGGATGTCATGCTTGGTAGAGTGGAGGGTCGATGAAAGAGGGGAAGGTCTTTAATGAGATGGATTGACATGATGGCTGCGATGATGGGCTCAGGGATAGCAGGGATCATGGCGCTGGCACAGGATCAGGCAGTGTTTCGTTCTGCTGTGCATGGGGTCACTATGAGTCGGAAACGACTCAATGGCACCTAACAACAACAGTAAGGATGGTCAGGACAGACCAGAGAGCTACCCAGAGCAGGCAAAAAGGATGACAGGAACCACACCCACCATGGTGGTGCCTACCTAACTTGGAATATGGGCACTAGGAAGAGTGGGAAGGAAAGATGTGAGGGGCATCTGAATGTGTTAGGGGAGAGAAGAGAACATCAGGCATGGGTTTGAGGTTTTTTTAAAAAAAAAATTCTTCATACATCTTCTACTTCTGTGAACTATGAACTATTCCATCATAATGTTTATTTCAATGACACCCAACCTTTCCAAGTATAAGGATCTACCCCTTTGGCTATTTTTAAAATTCTCTTTATACACATACTTGAAAGGTAGGTACTCTGAGTGCCATAACTTCTAAAAACATTTTAAAATTGTGAGACATGTCATATTTACAGAACAAGTGAGTAAAACATATATGTGCTACATAAAGAAGTATTGTAAAGTAAACCCCTGTGTCACCTCAACCAGGTCAGGAAATAGAACACTGGCAGTACCCCTAGAAGCCAGCCATGTGCATCTCCCTAATCAAAAGCCCCCCCTTACCCTGAGAAGTGGTTATTATCCAAATTTGTGACTGGGTAGGTCCAAACCACCAACCTTTCAGCTAGTAGTTGCGTGCTTAACCATTTGAACCACTCAGGGACTCCTCTAAATCATATACTATATAAATGGAATCATACTGTGATATTGAAATAAAATAGCATGGTAGTGGCATTAGATAGAAGACATCAATAGAATAGAAAGAATAGAAAGAGATACAAATATGTATATTAATTAGATGCTTATCCCACTCCTTTATCAAAATAAATTCCAAATAGAATAAATACCTCATGTAAAAACTGAAGAAATAAAAGTATTGGCAAATATGTATGGAATATTAGGAAATATTTATGTTAACTTGAGATAAAAAGGCCTTTCTAAGCCTAATACCAAAAGCTGAAGCCATAAAGGAAAAGAATGGGCAGATTTACCAATATAAAAATAAGAAATCTCCATATATCAATAAACATAGTACCAAAATTAAAAAGAAAATTTCAAATAGAGGAAATTACATGAGACATAAGACTAGCAAAGCAATTTCACCCACACCTCACTTGTTGACATGGTTAAGTTCTAAAGATTAGGTCATTATGTGAAAATTGGCAACATGCAAAATTGGAGAATGACCATCAGACACAAAATGATGACTACATCATTACATACCTGCCAAAGTACACCACTGCATACCTGCCAAACCACTGCGAATGATGGTCCAACCAAGCTGACACATAACCTTAACTATTACAGCCAGCATTACCTCAGTGTTCATTACAGCCAGATGTACATCGCTAATGCACAAAATAATCAGATAGTAGATTTTTCACTATTGTGGTAATGTGAAATGTCAGATAAGAAGATAGTCACTAAATGAGAAGTAGGTGTATTTCCTTAGCTCTTACAAATCAGTAAGAAAATAAAACCACTGCAGTAGAAAAGTGAATAGGGTATTTATCAGTTAGGCATTCTCACAGAAAAAGATCCACAATAAACTGTCCCAGAATTCAACAGTTTAGGACAACATTTATTCTCACTCATGCTCCTGTATGGTCATTTGGGCACTGGGTTCAGCTGGACTTGTTGAAAACTGCAGCTTGCATCCAGCTGTGCTCCACAAGTCTCTCATTTCTTGACCAGCAGGCTGACTGGGGCAGAAGAAAACACTTCCAACTCCCAAGAACACTGTACGCCTTTGCTCCATATTTTCTGCTAACAACTCATTATCAAGTCACATGAAAAAATTTAATCTGAACAAAGTGCATAAATAGACTCCTTTGGCACTGGAAGGGGCAAAAATTAATATTTGCTGAATAATCAAACTCATTGCAGGCATCAACAGGATACATGCAAAATACAGACAAATGACCAATGATCACATGAAAAAAGTGTAGCATTTTTAATATGCCAAAAATTAATAACCTGTGATATGCAGATGACACAACCTTGCTTGCTGAAAGTGAAGAGGACTTGAAGCACTTACTTTTGAAGATCAAAATCTATAGTCTTCAGTAAGGATTACAGCTCAACATAAAGAAAACAAAAATGCTCACAAATGGGCCAATAAGCAACATTATGATAAATGGAGAAAAGATTGAAGTTCCCAAAGATTTCATTTTACTTGGGTCCACAATCAACACTCATGAAAGCAGCAGTCAAGAAATCAGACATTGAGCAAATTTGCTGCTAAAGACCTCTTTTAAGAGTTAAAGAGCAAAGATGTCACTTTGAAGATTAGGGTGCACCTAACCCAGGCCACAGTCACCTCATGTGAATGTGAAGAACACAGAATTGATGTCTTTGAATTTTGGTGTTGGTGAAGAATACTGAAAGTACCATGGACTACCAGAAGAACAAACAAATCTGTCCTGAAACAAGTGCAGCCAGAACGCTCCTTAGAAGCAAAAACAGCCAGATTTTGTCTCACTTACTTTGGTTGTGTTATCTAAAGGGACCATCTCCTGGAGAAAGATATCCTGCTTGGTAAAACAGAGGGTCAGAAGGGAAAGACCCTCAATGAGATGGATTGACACAGTGGCTGAAACAATGGGATCAAGTATAGCAGGGATTGTGAGGATAATGCAGGACCAGGCAGTGTTTTTTCTATTATACATAGGGTCACTGTGAGTCGGAATCACCTCAATGACACCTAACAACAACAACAATAAACATGTAAGTTAAAATAAAAATAAGACAATAGATCAGCAATTACAAATTGACAATATCTGGGGTTGGTGATGATAAAATATGAGTCCTCAGTACCCTCTTGGTAAGATTTTATATTAATACCATCTTTTGGAGTATAAGTTAAAAATATTGTCCATCATTTTAAATCCATACTCCTATTATCTTTAATCTTCCTTTAGAAAACTATTCTATAAGCTTACCAGTATGACTGCCTGATGATGCCTCACAAGAATATTCAACACACAGTAGTTTTCAATAGCATAAAATAGAAACAACCTTAACATCCAACAATAAGGGACATTTACTAGATATATTATTATGTGAGTAAAAGCAGGAATGAAGAGACCATTTTCAAATTAGAGACAATAAAAGAAATCATAATTACAAGTGTCAAGAATTTAGAGTTAAGTGTGCAAAGGTATATCTACAAAAATAATCATAATCACAGAAAATATAATGTCAAACATTATGAGATTGCTTAAATCAATTCAGCTGCCACAAAATGGAATATTACACTATTCAGTCATTATAAATATATACCATATTTTTATACAAATAACATGTGCATTATAAGTTTTTTATACCGTGCAACTCCTGCATGTTATTTTCATAAACATACTATACCAATATCTTTAACATGTTCCTGGCTTGCATTTCAAGTTCGCCCCCCACGGATTTAATGGTAAATCTTCATCTTGGTGCCTGTTGATGTGGAAGTTTCGTTCCCAGCATATGGCCTCGCTAGCCTATGCCCAAGTTTCTAAAGCAGTCCCTCCCCCAGCAGAATTCCTTTCCTGCTCTACAAAACATTTTCTCCAATGCAGGAAGAAATCACTTTTTCCATCCCAGAAACAGCCCTCACCAGGTGGCCAGCTCCAGTCTGCCCACCCCATGCACATTCTGCTCCATCATCCAGCCTCACTTAGATGCCACAGGTGGGAATGAGAGCCACAGGTGCAGAGGGTTTGCATACCCCTCACCTGGGTGAGACAAATCTGACTGGCCCAGCAGGGCCCCCATGAGACCAGGAAATTGCACACCCACACCGTCCTGCCACTTAGCTTCACATGGCACTGACACCGCGGGACCCAGACATGCGCAAGAAATGGCCCTCAATCATTGCAGTAGCAGCTAGTGCTCAGCTTAGGGCAGCCCGGCGTGCAGCCCTCCGACAGTCTCTGGCGCTATGTATCTGGGCGCAGATTGGCTACAGGAGCTACACCTTTCTCAGGCCCGGCCGCAAACTGCCCCAGAGCAAATGAACAATTTCAATTATAACTTTAAATTATAAGCTTATAACTTTATTGTACAAATATGATTAAAAGTAACATTTCTGGCCTTTAGAATGAGGGTGAATGAGGTCAAAATTTACTTCTGGCAATGTAACAGGACACAGGTAGTATATGCATGGGCACGCTATGCCAGATTTTTTCTTTTTACATAATCTCATCATTTCCAACTGCTATATATGTGTGCTTGTTATTTATGTGGATGTGATAGTTTGGAAAAAATATGGTAGATGAATATTTATTAACAAAAATATTCACAATATAGTAAATTAAAAAAAGTACAAAACAACTCAAACTTCATAACCAGTTTTGTTTTTAAAATAATTATATATATTATGTATATGTGTAAAGTTCAGAAAGAGATACAGCATAGTACAATGATGTTTTCCAGATGGTGGTATTATGGGCTTTATTTTATTTTTATGTATATTTTTTCTATAATGAATAGGTAATAATGTTGTCATAAGAAAAACACAGATTTTAAAATGTTAATGATGATCAAAAACAGTTTTTACTACATTGGTAACTGCTATCATATTGAGTTTCAAAAAGAAAGACAACTTTGGAAACACTATGTCTAACAGTCATTAAAAACATGTAATTAAAAAAATGAAGTAGTTATCTTTGACTGGTATGAATGGATTATTTTTTCTTTTCATTTTTCTGCATATTCCGAATGTTCTGTAGTGAAACAACATTCTTTTATAATAAGAATTTTTTTTTCCTTAAAGAGAAATACCAGGTAAAATAATTAGGGCCCTACACAAATGGAATTGTCTCTGTGGGTAGGTGCTGAATAAAATACATCTACAAGACCAATAATTGTCAAATTGTAGGAAACACCTGGAAGACTTGTTTAAAAATTATTATTTCCAGTCCACATCCCCCAAAACCAAGATAATCACACTTGGCCATACACAGCTACTGTTTCTTACTATACAAACTGTATTTGACAATCTGATATTCAAAATATTATAATGGACAAATATCAATAACTTGACTCATATCTTGTCATATAGACAAGTTGCTCATGTGTCTTTCTGTCTATAAATATTATAATATTTCTCATTTTATTTCTGAATTTCAACTCTTATGACAATAAACTTTTTATAACTTTGCTCTTTCAGGTGCCAACTACTCAGAAAAGTACATTAATTGGGGGGGGGCAGTGTAAATGCTAGTCATTGGGAAATAATATCCAGTCTAGTTCCTTCACTTCTGATACTAAGAAAAACTCACAGCTTATCTGAGGCCCCTCCACGACTTGGTGCTTGAGTTCCTGCTAGAAGTTGGTGCTCTGAATTCTCCGGCATCCCAGGGTTCTCTCCAACACCTTCAGTTTTTCAATGGTATTTCTTCATCTTTCAATTAATAACAAGCATGCCAGAGACGGAAATAAATCAATAAATAAAGTAGAAATGACAAACACTAGAAGTCAATAGATAAAATGTCCTTGACAGAAAATTTAAGAATCTTCATCCCAATAATCTAGTATTTTCTTGAATAAATGATGCAAAAAATAATCTTCTCCTATGAGAGCTAATATTTATTGAGCTATATACCAGGCATTATATATAATTTACATATATATATATATATTCTCTACATATATATATTCATATATATAACTTACGAATGTATGTATGTATGTGTGTGTGTATGTGTGTGTCCACCACTCATCTGTCAGTTTGTTGTACTGTGGTAGCTTGTGTGTTGCTGGAAGCTATTCTACTGATATTTCACATACCAGCAGGGTCACCCATGGTGGACAGATTTCAGTGGCACTTCCACACTAAGACAGACTGGGAAGAAGAACCTAGTGACTTACTGCTAAGAAAACTGGCCAGTGAAAACCTATGTATAACAGTGGGACACTGTCTGATATAGTGCTGGATGATGACTCCCTCAGATTGGAAGGTACTCCAAATACAACTAGGGAAAAGCTACCTCCTCAAAGTAGAGTCAACCTTAATGATATGGATGAGTAAAGCTTTGGGGACTTTTATTTGCTAATGCGAAATGATTCAAAATGAGAAGAAACAACCATAAACATTCATTAGTAATTGGAACATAGAATGTGTGAAGTATGAATCTAGGAACACTGGAAGTTGTCAAAAATGAAATGGAACTCTTGAAAATCAATATTGCATTCATTAGTGAGCTGAAATGGACAGGTATTGGGCATTTTGAATAAGACAATCATATGGTATACTGTACTAGAAAATGACAAACTGAAGAGGAATGGCATCACATAAATTGTCAAAAAGAACATTTCAAGATCTATCCTGATGTACAACACTGTTGGTGATATCCATATCCCTACAAGGAAGACCAGTTTATACAACCACTATTCAAATTTCTGCACCAACCACTAATGCCAAAGATGAAGAAATCGAAGATTTTTCCCAATTTCTGCAGTTTGAAGTTGATGAAACATGCATCACATACTGGTGATTGAAATGTGAAAGTTGGAAACAGAAAAGGTCAGTAGTTGGACAACATGACCTTGGTGTTAGAAATGATGTCAGAGATTGCATGATAGAATCTTGCAAGACCAATAACCTATTCATTGCAAATGTCTTTTCCAACAACATAAATAATGACTTTACACATGGACCGCACCAGATGGAATACACAGGAATCAAAGCGACTATATCTGTAGAAGAGGTGATGAAGAGACTCAATATCATCAGGCAGTACAAGGCCAGGAGCCAACTGTTGAACAGACCATCAATTGCTCATATGCAAGTTTAAGTTGATACTGAACAAGTAAAACAAGTCCATGAGAGCCAAAATATGACCTTGAGTATATCCCACCTGTATTTAGAGGCCATCTGAAGAACAGATTTGACAAACTGAACATTAATACCAAAGACCAGACAAGTGTGGAATAACATCAAGGACATTATACATAAAGAAAGAAAAAGGTCATTAAAAATATAATAAAGAAATAAAAGACCAAAATAGATGTCAAAAGAGACTGTGAAACTTGCTCTTGAATGTAGAGTAGCTGAAGTGAAAGGAAGAAATGATGAAGTAAAAGAGTTGAACAGAAGATTTCAAAAGCCAGCATGAGAAGACAAAGCAAAGTATTACACGAAATGTGGAAAGACTTGATGTTAGAAAAACAAAAGGGAAGTACATACTTGGCATTTCTCAAGCTGAAAGAACTGAAGAAAAAATTCAAGCCTCTAGTTGCAATATTGAAAGATTCTATGGGCAAAATAGGAGCTCTGGTGTTACAGTGGTTAAAGCGCTTCACTGCTAACCAAAAGGTTGGTAGTTCAAACCCACTAGATGCTCCACAAGACAAAGATGAGGCAGTCTGTTTCTGTGGAAATTTACAGCTTTAGAAACTATGGGGGAATTCTATTCTGTCCTAAAAAAAAAAAAAAAAAACTCACTGCCATCAAGTCAGATTAGACTCGTAGTGACCCCTCCTTGGGTTTCTGAGGCAGTATCACTACGGAAGTAGATAATAGATTGCCCCATCTTCCTTCTGAGGAGGGGCTGGTATAGGATCACTGACAGTCAGAATCAGCTTGATGTCAGTGGGTTGGCAGTGAGCATGGGCAAAATATGTACACAGGAAGCATTAAAAGAAGAAGGAAGGAACACAGAATCACTGTACCAAAAAGAACTAGTCAAGGGTCAGCCATTTCAGGAGGTAGCATATGATCAAGAACCAATGTTATTGAAGGAAAAAGTACAAGCTGCACTGAAGGCACTGGCATAAAAGCAAGGCTCCAGGAATTAATGGAATTCCAATTGAGATGTTTCAACAAATGGATGCAACACTGGAAGCACTCATTTGTCTATGCCAAGAAATTTGGAAGACAGCTACCTGGCAAACCAACTGGAAGGGATGCATATTTGTGCCCATTCCAAAGAAAGATGATCCAACAGACTGTAGAAATTATTGAACAATATCATTAAATCACACACAATTAAAATTTTGCATATGGTAATTAAAAAAACAGTTCCAGCAGTACAGCAATGGGAACTGCCAGAAATTCAAGCCAGATTCTGAAGAGAATGTGGAATGAGGGATGTCAATGCTGATGTCAGATGGATCTTGGCTGAAAGCAGAGAATACTAGAAATATGTTTGCCTGTGTTTTATTCCCCCACCAGATTTTGTACATACATTTTTTTTTCTTAAACTGAGTTTTTGCTGAAAGTTTACACAGCAAGTTAGTCTCCCATTTGACAATTATCATACAAATTGTTCAGTGGTATGTTACATTTATAACAGTGTCAACATTCTCTTTGTGTTCTGCTTATTCCCTTTCTATTACTCTAGTTTCCCTGCTCTCTTCTCATTCTCGCTTGAGAAAATGTTGACCTTGTGCACCCTTCAATACCTCAATTGGTAGAGTGGAGGACTATAGATAAGATATATGTGGAGAAAATGTTAACCTTTTGGTCAAATGCTGATGGTTTTTAAGTTGGACACCAATCTAATGGGTAATAACCTTTGTTTTGTGTTACTGGACTATTTCCTTAAAAGATGATCTCAGGGGATAGGTTCAGTTCTAGGTTTAAAGAGTGTCTCAGGGCAATAATCTCAGAGGTCCTCTGTTGTCTACTGTAATAGTTTATCTGTCTTTTTTTTTTTTTAATAAAAATTTCAGTTCTGCTCCATATTTTTCTCCCATTCTATTCATGATCAACTATTGTGGTTCTAGTCAGAACGGTCAATGGTGGTAGCCAGGCATCATCTAGTTCTTCTGGTCTCACAGTACATGAGGTTGTGGCTCATGTATACTTGTTTATCCTCTGTACTTTTGGTTACTTTCTTACTGCTTTGCTCCTAGTGGATAAAGACCCATAATTGTGTCTTCAGTGGCCACTTACAACCTTTTAAGACCTCAGACTCTACTCACTTCACTAGGATGCAGATCATGATTTTTGTGAACTGTGTTATGTCAATTGACAGAGTTGTCCCATGAGACTATGATCCTAAGCCTTCACATGCAGAAGACCAATGTTGGAAGGCATTTTGTCTGAAGCATATCCATATCTGTGTCTTCAATGAATATATATGCCTGGACCCATATATTTGTATTTATACATACCTAGCAGCATCACAATAAATGGAGAGAAGATTGAGGTTGTCAAGGAATTCACGTTGCTTGGTTCTACAATAGATGCCAACGGAAGCAGCAGTCAGGACATTAGACGACGTGTAGCATTGGGGAAGTCAACTGCGAAGGAACTGTTTCAAGTGCTGAGGAGCAAGGATATCTCCTTGAGGACTAAGGTGCGCCTGACACAAGCCATGATATTTCCAATCGCCTGGTATGCATGTGAGAGCTAGACAATGAATAGGGAGGACCGAAGAAGAGTTGATGCTTTTGAGTTGTGGTGCTGGCGAAGAATGCTGAAAGTACTGTGGACTGCTAAAAGAACTAACAGATCTGTCCTGGAGGAAGTGCAGCCAGAATGCTCCTTGGAAGCAAGAATGGCCAGACTTCGTCTCACCTATTTTGGTCATGTTGTAAGAAGGGACCATTCCCTGGAGAAGGATGTCATGCTTGGTAGGGTGGAGGGTCGACGAAAGAGGGGGAGGCCTTCAGGAAGATAGATTGATACAGTGACTGCGATGATGGGCTCGAGTATAGCAGGGATTGTGGGGCTGGCGCGGGATCAGGCAGTGTTTCGTTCTGCTGTGCATGGGGTCGCTATGAGTCGGAAACGACTCGACGGCACTTAACAACAACATAACAACAACATAACTACTTCTATCTGTTCTCACCTATGTACACATCTGTACCTACCCATGTTCTAATCTGGCTATTCCCATACATATGTACTCAAACACTCATTATTTCTTTAGTTGTACTGTGCTCACTACATCCACAATCAGTGATGCTTTCTCATCACCAAAAATAACTAGTTTCTACTGTACAAAGTGGGAGCTCTGGTGGCATAGTGCCTAAGACACTTGACTGCTAACCAGAAGGCTGGCGGTTCAAACCCACCAGCCACTCCTCAGAAGGAAGGTGGGGCAATCTACTTTCATAGTGATACCACCTTGGAAACCAAGGAGGGGTCGCTATGAGTCGGGTCCTACTCAACAACACGTAGCAACAATAACTGTATAAAGTGAATTTTCCTCACCCCACCCTTTCCTGTTAACTACCAATGGCATTATTTTGTTAGGTGCTGTCAAGTTGGCTCCGACTCATAGTGACCCTGTGTACAATAGAAAAAAAACACTGTCCGGTCCTGCACCAGCCTCACAATCCTTGCTATACCTGAGCCCATCATTGCAGCCACTATATCAGTCCATCTCATTGAGGGTCTTCCTCATTTTCACTGACCCTCCACTTTACCAAGCATGATATCCTCTAGGGAAGATCCTTTCTGACAACATGACCAAAGTAGGCGAAACAAAGTCCAGCCATTCTCGCTTCCAAGGAGCATTCCCGCAGCACATTTTCCAGGACAGATTTGTTAGTTCTTCTGGAAGTCCATGGTACTTTCAATATTCTTCACCAACACCACAAATCGAAAGTATCAACTCTTCTTCCATCTTCTTTATTCATGGTCCAGCTTTCACATGCATATGAGGCAATTGAAAATACCATGTTTTGGGTTAGGTGCACCTTAGTCTTCAAAGAGACATCTTTGATCTTCAGCACTTTAAAGAGGTCTTTTGCAGCTATGTCATCTGATTGCTTGACTGCTACTTCTGTTGGTGTTGATTATAGAACCAAGTAATAAGAAATCTTTGACAACTTCAATCTTCTCTCCATTTAATGTGATGCTGCTTATTGGTCCAGTTGTGAGGATCTAGTCTTCTCTTCTTATAAAAGAGGGGTCATACAATATTTGTCTTTATATGCTTGACTTATTTCACTTAGCATTATGCCTTCCCCATCCACCCATGTTATAATATGCTTCCTGGACTCATTATTGTTCTTTATGGTTGTGTAGTATTCCATTTTTTGTATGTACCACAGTCTGCTTATCCATCCAGCCATTGATGGACACTTCAGTTGTTTCCATTTATTTGCTATTGTGAATAAAGCAGCAATGAACATAGGTTGCATCTGTCTGTTTGTGGCATTATTTTTAGATCTCTAGGGTATATACCAACAAGCTCTGGTAGTGCAGTGGGTAAAGCATATGTCTGCTAACCAAAAGTCAGTGGTTCAAACTTATCAGCCGTGAAGATTCCATGGAAGAAAGATGAGGCAGTCTGCTTCCATAAAGATTTATAGCTTTGGAAACCCTAAAGGGGTCTCTATAAGTAGGAATTGACTCAATGGCAGTAAGTTTGGTTTTTAGAGAGTATATACCAAGGAATGGATTGCTGGATCATAAGGTAGTTCTATTTCTAGTTTTCTGAGAAAGTGTCATACAGTTTTCCATAGTGGTTGTTCAATTTTATAGTCCCACTGGCAATGGATAAGAGTGACAATCTCCCCACATACTTTCCAACATTTGTTGTCTTTTATTTTTTTATCAATACCATTTTAGTTGGGGTAAGATGGTATCTGATTGTAGTTGTTGTTTAAATTTTTATTGTGATTTGGGTGAAAGTTTACAGAGCAAATTCATTTTCCATACAGCAGTTCATGCGCATTTTGTTTCATGACATTGACTGCAATTCTCCACAATGTAACAACTCTCTTCCCACTTCCTCCCCCTAGTTACCACTTCCCTGTGTCCTTCCCTCCCATGCACTCCTGCCCCCTGATCTGTGTCCCTTCCCTTCTATTCTCCCACAATTGATCACTCCAAGGAGTGTATCTACCTGATGTAAATGTTCACCCCATATGCCTATCTATTGTTTGACTGGAAGCCACAGGAGCGAGTTCAGTTCCAGACTTCAGGGTAACTAGGGGCCATAGTCTCAGGGGGTCTCATCAGGCTCTACCAGACCAGCAAACTGGTCTTTTTATATGATTTTGAGTTTTGTTCTACATTGTTCTCCCACTCTATCCAGGATCTCCTGCACTGATACCCTCTGAAGTGGTTGACAGTGTTGATTGCAGTTTTGATTTTCATCTCTCCAATGAGTTTACCTCTATTTTATTGACTATACAAAGGCATTTGACTCTGTGGATTATAACAAATTATGTATAACATTGTGAAGACTGGAGATTACAAGACACTTAATTGTGCTTATGCAGAACCTGTGCATAGACCAATAATCAATCATTTGAAGAGAACAAGGAGATATTGCATGGTTTAAAATCAGCAAAGATGTGTGTCAAGGTTGTATTCTCTTACTATACATATTCAATCTGTATGCTGAGCAAATAACCTGTGAAGTTGGGCTATATGTAGAAGAATGTGGCATCTGGCTTGGAGGAAGACTCATTGACAACCTGCTATATGCAGATGACTGAACCCTCTTGCTGAAAGTGAATAAGACTGGAGAGGCGGGGCAAGATGGCGGACTAGGCAGAAGGATTGCACAGACCC
>NW_006921620.1:5220282-5280745 GCF_000298275.1 Orycteropus afer afer | reverse complement strand
ATTTGCTGGAGGAGAACTTCCCTGAAATGATGAAAGATGAGAATGTATCCATCCAGGAAGTCCAACGAACCCCAAACAGGATAGACCCCAAAATGAAAGTGAATAAGACTTAAAGCACTAACTGATGAAGATCAAAGACTATATAGCCTACATTGTGGATTATACTTAACATAAAGAAAACAAAAATCCTAACAAGTGCAGCAATAAGCAACACCACGATAAACAGAGAAAATATTGAAGTTGTGAAGGACTTCATTTTACTTGGGTCCAACATAACACCTGTGGAAGCAGCCATCAAGAAATCAAATGACAGCTTATTGTATTGGGCTAATCTGCTGCAAAAATCCTCTTCAAAGTGTTAAAAAGTAAATATATCACTTTAAGGACTAAGGTGTGCCTAACTCAGGCCCTGGTATTTTCAAGTGCCTCATATGCATGTGAAAGCTAGGCAATGAATAAGGAAGACTGAAGAAGAATTGATTCATTTGAATGGTGGTGTTGGCAAAGAATACTGGATATGCCATAGACTGCCAGAAGAATGAACAAATCTGTCTTGGAAGAAGTACAGCCAGAATGCTCCTTAAAAGTGAGGGTGGAGGAACCATCTCAAGTACTTTGGACATGTTATCAGGAGGGATCAGTCTCTGGAGAAAGACACCATGTTTGATAAAGTAGTAGGTCAGTGAAAAAGAGGAAGGCTCTCAATGAGATGGACTGATATAGTGGCTGCAGCAATGGGCCCAAACACAGCAATGACTGAGGATGGTGCAGGACCTAGCATTGTTTCGTTCTGTTGTACTTGGGGCTGCTATCAGTCGAAAGTGACTTGGCGGCATCTATCAACAACAATTGTGTTTATATAGCAACTGTATAAGTTAAGTCCCTAGATGACAGTAACTCCTTTTATAGATGAGGAAACTGTGGCTTAGAGAGAATAAAACACTTACCCAAGTATATGCTGCTAGTAAATATTGCAGTCAGGATTTAAACTAAGGTTGTCTGATAAATATTTTTGTTCTCCTAACCATTTTACTCCACTATTCATCTGTCAGTTTGTCATACTGTGGTGGCTTGCATGTTGCTATAAGGCTGGAGGCTCTGTCACCAGCATTTCAAGTACCAGCAGGGTCACCCATGGTGAACAGGTTTTAGCAGAGCTTCCAGACTGAGAAAAACTGGGAAGAAATAAGAGCCCATTCACTTCTCAAAGACTCAATAGCACCTAACAACAACAACCATTCTACTATATGCTTCTCTAGCTAGCTGTCATTTATATACCTAACTATTAACATAATACTCAGAGGTGTGCATCAGATTTATGAGATTTTTTTCTCCTTTTTCACTCTTCCTAGAATGTTGCTAGTGTGTGCTAATATAAAAATAAATTTAAAATATGTGTATAATGCCTACCCAAACACAAGAATTATGAGTGCTATTTCATGCATAAAATTACAAAATTAGGTAGCATTTTGCCTAAATGTATAAACACTTGCCTCAATATATATCTAAAAATTATAAAGGGACACATTTGTCAGAGATAAGAAAAAATTTAATTTATATTTTATTTCAATGTATTAGTACATATGGTTATAAGAATAGAACGAGTAGCAGTCAGGATTCAATTGCAGGAAAGAGAAACCACTTTATTTTAAGCAGAAGATATTTAAAACAGAGAATTAGGTACTTATAAAATTATTTGAAGGCTGGACAAACAAGCTTTGGGTTGGGTGTCCAGGAATAACTCCTAGAACAACATTGTTCAACTGTCCTTCAAGGAAGTTGCACCAAAAGGAGAAGTACTAGCGCACAGGAAGTTGCCATTGAATCTGCTGAGTTGGAGAGTGATTGCCCTCACTGTGATCTAGGGATCAGAAAGTAGTCATGGGGCAATGCACTCCTTAGAACAATCAACCATGGGAGATCGGAAGGGCACGTTTGCACAGGGAGCAAGGTAGGCAGGTAGGAATGCATAAGCAAGAAGGACTCAGGAAAAGGGTAACCACAGGGAGGACGTGGAGGGAGGAGAGCTGTCACAGTGTAGGGAGTGTAATCTGTGTCACAAAACAAAACATGTATGAACTGTTGAATGTAAAATAAATCTGCTTTGTAAAATTCCAACCAAATCATAATACAAAGTTTAAAAGAAAGAAAGAATGCAGGCGTAACTGTCCCTTGACATCTGTAAAGTGGGACTAAGACATAAGACAATGGCTGAAGCAAGACTATAGCTAAAGACGCAGAAAGATGCCCTCCACTGCACTCCTGTCTTTGAAATATAAAGCTAGTGTGTAGAATTGGTGTCATTTGTATCCAAACCAGAACTGCAAGGAATTTTGAGTATTATAATTTTTAGCTTTCCAGGCTCTGTAGTACAGGAAGGCACACTAGAAGGAATTTGAGGACTGAGTTCCAACTTAAGATCTCCACCACATAGCACACTAGCAAATAATGTAACATGGGATTCTCCTAGCTGTGAGGCATGTGGTCTGAGTCCCACTGGCAAACTACCAACCAAGTAATTAGACAGCAGCACCTGTATTTCATGAAGAGGTATGCAATGCTGTTTAATATGCTCCAATGTAATTGCTACAGAAACAGGAACCAAGACAGAAGAAACTTGGGTTTTGGATTTGAAAAAAAAGAAAAAGAAAAATTCTGTGTAAATCACCACTTGCTAAAAGCTTGTTTGTCTCCAAATGTTATGTACTAGCAATAGGACATGAGATAACCGCCTTGATGAAACATGTATAAGGCCAAAAAATATAAAGAGAATCAGCCATGTTCTTGTGTGTGTGTAGGTGTGTGTGTTAATAGAGATTAGAAAATAATTCAGTGTAATAACATAGGAAATATGTTTATGATATAATAATTATGTTAAAATCATGCAAAATGATATAGAATAGGATCACAAAGTATCAAAAAAAACAAAATCTTATTAGTAAACAAGGAATAATGAGATACCATTTAACACCCAATATGGCAGAAATTACAAAGGATGATAATTTTCAGTGTTGGCAATTGTGGGAGGAAATGGGTATTGGGTTTGAGAAATGGATTTGAGTGTGAATTGGTTCAGCAGTAGCTATTAAAGTAGAAAATGTGCACATCCTTCTGGACAGTAATTTTACCTTTATGTATCTAACTGAAAAAAAAAAAGTTCCTTCATATACAAAGAAGTACTGATAAACTGCATTTTTCATTCTAGCAAAAACCTGAAAACAGAAAATATGCCCATCAAAGTGCCTTCAAATAAATTACTGCATATTTATATAATAGAATACTAGGTAGTTTTTAATATGGGTGAGGTAGATGTCTATGTATTAACTGGGAAAACTACAAACAAGGTAAGATCACATTAAAACAAGTTGCATCACTTGTTGTTGTTAGGTACCGTCGAGTCAGCTCCAACTTACAGTGGCCTTACGTAGAGCAGAATGAAACACTGCCCGGCCCTGTGCCAGCCTCACAATCCTTGCTATGCCTGACCCCATAGTTGCAGGCACTGTGTCAGTCCACCTCATTGAAAGCCTTCCCCTTTTTCATTGACCTGCCACTTTACCAAGTATTTTGTCCTTCTCAAGAGAATGGTCCCTTCTGACATGACCAAAGTAGGTGAGACAAGGTCTGGCCATTCTCGCTTCCAAGTATCATTCCAGCTGCACTTCTTCCAGGATAGATTTGTTAGTTCTTTTAGCAGTCCCTGGTACTCTCAGTATTCTTTGCCAACACCACAACTCAAAAGCATCAACTCTTCTTTGGTCCTCCTTATTCATTGTCCAGCTCTCACATGCATATGAGGTGATTGAAAATACAATGGTTTGGGTTAGGCTCACCTTAGTCTTCAAGGAGACATCTTTACTCTTCAGCACTTTAAAGAGGTCTTTTGCTGCAGATTCACCCAATGCAATATGTGGTCTGATGTCTTGACTATTGCTTCCATTGGTGTTGATTGCAAACCAAGTAATGTGAAATTTTTGACAACTTCAAACTTTCCTCCATTTATCGTGATACTGCTTATTGGGCCAGTTGTGAGGATTTTAGTTTTCTTTATATTGAGGTATAATTCATACTGCAGACTGTAGTCTTCAATCTTCATCAGTAAGTGCTTCAAGTCATCCTCACTTTCAGCAAGCAAAGTTGTGTCATCTGCATATCACAGGTTGTTAATGAGTCTTCCTCCAATCCTGATGCCACGTTCTCTCTCCTCATATAGTGCACCTTCTCAGATTATTTGCTCAGCATACATATTGGATAAGTATGGTGAAAAGATACAATCCTGACGCACTCCCTTCCCAATTTTAAACCTGCAGTATCCCCTTGTTCTGTTTGAACAACAGCCTCTTGATCTATGTACATGTTCCTCATGAGTACAATTAAGTGTTCTGGAATTTCCATTCTTCTCATTGTTATCCATAATTTGTCATGATCCACACAATTGAATGCTTTTGCATAGTCAATAAAACACAACTAAATATTTGTGGTGGTTTTATGTCAACTTGGCTGGGCCTGGTTGAGTGCCTGGGCAGCTGGATGTAGTATTCCCCATGATGAAATTGGTAATAAACTCCATGGTGGAATCTACTGGGAGCAGCTGAGTAGCTGCCTTAGGGAATGTGGTCTGCTTTCTATATTTAAGCAGAAGCCTTGGGAATGGTCTCTAGCCTTTGGCACACTTGGACCCTGCATGTAGCCGTGTCGTTGCTCAGTAGCCTGCTATGCTCTGCCAACCTTGGGTCTTACAGTGGACTTAAGTTAATGGCCTGCCGTGTGGATTGGTCACATCGGAACTGTGCCTTTTTCCTTGTCAACCTTGGGGCTGCTCAGCCTCAGCAGCCAGCAGCTGTCTGAGTGAAGAAACGCCTCTAGCTCCAGTGGTCCGGGAGCAGGAGGCAGAGCTGGACTCCAAGGTTGAGGGGCTTTCACCCAGCCCCTAGAGCCTGCCACTTTGAACTTAACTTAAAGCCTCCAAATTGTAAGAATAAACTCCTGTTTGTTAAGGCCATCCCATTTGTGGTATATTTCTATCAGAGCAGTAACCAGAACAACATCTTTCTGGTATTCTTTGCTTTCAGCCAAGATCCATCTGACATCAACTATGATATCCTTCATTCCACGTCCTCTTCTGAATCCAGCTTGTATTTCTGGAAGCTCTCTGTCAATATACTGTTGCAACTATTTTTAAATTATCTTCAGTAAGATTTTAGTTGCATGTGATATTAATGATATTGTTTGATAATTTCCACATTCTGTGGAACATTCTGTGGGATCGCCTTTCTTTGGAATGGGTACAAATATGGATCTCTTCCAGTCAGTTGGCCAGGTAGCTGTCTCACTCTCTTGGCATAGACAAGTGAGTGCCTCCAGTGCAGAATCCATTTGTTGAAAGATCTCAGTGTATATTTCATCAATTCCTGGAGCCTTGTTCTTTGCCAATTCTTTCAGTGCAATTTTGAATTCTTCCTTCAATACCATTTGTTCTTGATCATATGCCAGCTCCTGAAATGGGTGAACATCAACCAATTCTTTTTGGTACAGTGACTGTGTATTCTTTCCATCTTCTTTCAATGTCTCCTGCATCATTCAATATACTGCCCATATTGTTGCTATTGTTGTTGTTATGTGTCATTGAATTGGACCCGACTTGTAGCGACCCCTCCTTGGGTTTCCGAGGTGCTATCACTATGGAAGTAGATTGCCTAACCTTCCTTCTGATTAGCGGCTGGTGGGTTTGAACCACCAGCCTTCTGGTTAGCAGTCAAGTGCCTTAGGCACTATGCTACCAGAGCTCCCCCATAAAGATTTATAGCCTTGGAAACCCTATGAGGCAGTTCTACTCTGTCCTATAGGATTAATATGAGTTGGAATAGACTTAGTGGCAGTAGAGTTTAGTTTGGTGGGGTGTTTTGTTTTGGTTTTTTTGGTGCATGGTAAGGCCTATGAATAACTGATTCCACTTTCTTTTCACTAGGTCTTCTGGTTACCTAGTGCCACTCTGACAAAAATATACCACCAATAGGATGGCTGAATAAACAGGAGTTTATTCTCCTACAGTTTGGAGGCTTTAAGTCCAAGTTCAAAGTGCCAAGCTCTAGGGGCTGGGTGAAAGCCCCTCAACCTTGGGCCTTAGCTCTGCCTCTTGCTACCGGCCCACTGAAGCTAGAGGCATCTCTCCACTCAGGTAGCTACTGGCTGCTGAAGCTAACAAGCCCAAGGTCAACAAATAAAATGGCGCAGTTCCGATGTTATCAAACCACACAGCCATTAATTCAAGTCCATTGAAAGTCCCAAGGTCAGCAGAGCATGTCAGGCTGCTGAACAACAACATGGCAACATGCAGGGTTCAAGCGTGCCATAAACTAGAGACCATTCCCCAAGGCTCCTCCTTATACACAGCAGGCAGACCACATCCCTAAGGCAGCTACTCAGCTGCTCACAGTAGATTCCACCATGGAGCTGATTACCAGTCTCATCATGGGGAATACTACATCCAGCTGCCCAGCCACTCAACCAGGCCCAGCCAAGGTGACACAGAAACTTAAGTTAACTTAACTACCAAACTAGGTAAAGTGACCAACCATCTTCTCCAGAAAATCCAATCACCCATCTGAAAGTGAGAATTAAATGAAAACTCTGAGCTCTGGAGTCATTCAGAACTAGGTTTGATTTCTAGTTCCATCATTTCCCTGTAACCACATGGACTCTGGAACCAGACTGCCTAAGTTTGAATCACAGCATTACCATTTAGTGCCCATTTGACCTGGGCCATTTTTGTTACTTAACATTCTGTCCATTTGAGATTACCCATCCTGCCTGCTTTCATAGAAAGGGTTTTCTGCCTTTCTCTCCTTTGACCAGATAGTGCAGTGGGGCATGGAAAGGTGAAGCCAGTGTTGTAATATGAGGGAAAAGAGATTCCTTGATGTTCTATCTTCCTCCTTAGCTGTTGTACTAACAGTTTAGCAGTGGCTGAGCATGGGTAATTATTGGGGGTCGTGCCCTCAAGAGAATAACCAGTAAGTGAACACTCATCCCAGCCCTGAAATGAACCATAAGAAATAACATTTATTCATTCAACAAATATTTATTGAACACCTACCACATGTCATCGGAAGGAAGGTTAGGCAATCTACTTCCGTAGTGATACTGCCTTGGAAACCCAAAGAGGGGTCGCTATGAGTTGGGTCCAACTCGACGGCACCTAACAACAATAACAGCAACCACATGTCAGGTACTTTATTTATGCCAACAGGAACAATGTCTACATAAACAAACAGATCACTTGTTTGGATATGTCCTATAATCCTCTTCTTTTAATAGAAAATTATCACAAATTGACTTCAGCTAACTGTCCACTAAAAATAGGATATGATAAATGAAGGGCAGATTGTGCTAGGATTTCTTTGGTCTCACTGTGCTCTGATCACTATGGAAAGATAACATGAAAGGTTAACTGCTGTGTTTTGGCTCCCCGAGTTTTCTCTGTGCCCTATTTCCTACCTTGCTTAGTCTAAGTAAATATTATCACTTTTTTTAACCATCACAGTAATCTGATTTCTCTCCTTTCCACTTACTAGGGCAAAATGAAGGCAAGTGCATGCTATTTTGATGCATCTTTACAGCCTTCATTCACAGTGGACCAAGTTTCCAATAACCTGTCTAGGTGACTACCAGAATCTTCTTACTGACATCTTGGCATCTTGGGCATTCCCCATTATAATTTTGAATACCATTTGCAGATTTATTATATTTCTACCCCTTCTGTATAGTAACTACAGTAAAATTTTACATGTATCTGTGACTATATAATTAAAGTCTGCTTCCTCCACTAGACTATATGCTACATGAGAACAAAGATAAAGTCTGTTTATTCACTACGAATTAGCAGTGGTACTGTGGTTAAAGCATTGGGCTATTAACCAAAAGGTCAGTATTTCAAACCCACCAGCCACACCTTGGGAGAAAGATGTGGCAGCCTGCTTCCTTCTGTAAAGATTTACAGCTTAGCAAATCCTATGGGCCAGTTCTACTCTGTCCTACGGGATTGTTATGAATCAGAATTGACTCAATGGCAGTGGGTTTGGTTTGGTTTTGGTTTAGCCCAGCACTTGACAAGTGCTGTATTAGATACTTGAGAAATATCTATTGAATAAATAATATTTTAAAATACAGGTCAGTTTTTGCCCATTTATTGCTTTGAGTCAAGACTCCGCTTTACTCAATTTCAAGAGGCTTCCCAGTCTCTCTTAGACCAAACCCAACAGCTTCAGCTTGATGACAAAAGTCCTATATTAATTATTCCCTCATTCCTTTCACCTTTAAGTGTACCCCCTGCTAAAGGTAGGTGCCTTTCCTACCTGTCTTCAGAATAAGCTGGTTTATAGCCACTTCTCTGCACTTGCCCTTTTTCAAGCCACAGATCTGTCCCTCCAAATCCTTAAGATGATAGCTGGTGGTGATATTTGCATAATTTCTAAAGATTTTGTGTTTCAGGGGGAAAAAAAAAAAAAAAACCACCACCCACTGCTATTAATTCCGATTCGTAGCAACCCCAGAGGACAGAGTAGAATAGGCCCATCGGGTTTCCAATGCTGTAAATATTTACAGAAGTAAGCAGACTGCCACATCTCTCTCCTGAGGAGCAGCTGGTGGGTTTGAACTATTGACCTTCTGGTTAACAGTCCAATGCTTTAATCACTGTACCATCAGAGCTCCTTTGGGTTTCAGAAGAACACTAAAAAAATTCTTTTAAAAATCCTCACCTATAGAGTGGCCATGACCCAATTAGCAGCTCCCAAATATGATACACAATTATAGCAATTACAGTAATTTTAGGAATTAAAATAAAAGTTGAGAATTTAAATCCATTCACCTTAAGAATAAACTGTACCAAGTAGTCTCTTAATAAAATTAAAATGCACTTAAATTCTCAAATTTTATTTGTTCTTGTATAAAACAAAAAGACTATGATTGAAAATGTGATCACTCCCTGCAGCAATTACCTCATCCATGAGCTCTTTTTTTGTTATCCATTTTAATCTAAATAGTTAACAGCTGTGAGCTCCTATTGGGCTTCCAACAGCACATTATAATTTTGAAAGTTTTCTGTGACCAAACACATTGGGGAAACTCTAGTATATTGTATTACAATCTAACCAAGGGGAGTGGTTTCTAAAGGAGAGCATGGACAGTAGTATCAGGTCCTATAAAAGTCAAAGAGAATGAGCAAAGAAGAGTCAATGTTAGATGACTATTTATATTTACAAAGCATTTGCAGAACTTTTACATACTTTAAAGCATGCAAAAGCAAAATTTAGTACCAAAGATCGAAATATAGTCCGTATTTGTTGTTTTTATGTGTTGTCAAGTTGGCTCCAACTCATAGCAACCCTATGCACAACAAAACGAAACACTGCCCATTTGTGCATCACCCTCACGGTTACCGCTATACTTGAGCCCATTGTTGCAGCCACTGTGTCAATCCATCTTGTGGAGGGTATTTCCTTTTTTGTTGACCCTCCACTTTACCAAGCATGGTATCCTTCTCCAGGAAATGGTCCCTTCTGACAACATGATCAAAGTAGGTGAGACAGAGTCTGGCCATCCTCACTTCCACGGAGCATTCCGGCTGCACTGCTTCCAGGACAGATTTGTTCATTCTTCTGGTAGTGCATGGTATTTTCAGTATTCTTCACCAACACCATAATTCAAAGGCATCAATTCTTCTTCTTGTTCATTGTCCAGCTTTCACATGCATATGAGGCAATTAAAAATACCATGGCTTGGGTTAGGTGTACCTTAGTGACAGCTTTTGCTTCTTAACACTTTACAGATGTCTCTTGTAGCAGATTTTCCCAGTGCAATATGATGTCTGATTTTTTGGCTGCTGCTTTCATGGTTGTTGATTGTGGATCCAAGTAAAATGAAATTCCTAACAGCTTCAATCTTTTCTCCATTTGTGAGAGCATGAGATTATGTTTCTATATAACCACACTGTATGCAACCATTTTTAGTAAGTAGCCATTTGTGCAAAAAGCCTCAGCACGTACTTCACACTTGAGTGCTTTAGTTACTGGAAAAACCACAAAGAGTCCTAACTACCTCATAGACAAAGAGTCCTAACTACCTCATCGATACTCCCAAGCATTCTCCTTAGCAACAACCAATCAGTAGATGGCACAGAAATACCTTACCTAAAATAGTTAAGAAATGGCAGACTAACAACTGGAAAATGTCAACTAATCCTGTAATTTTCTGACTGAAACTTCCTTGTTTCTGTTGAGACCCCTATATGAACCCCATTACCCCTGAGTTCAAGACTCTCAATCCTGAACCGCTGCGTCGGTGACGGTTGGGGGTCCGAGCTCGAGCTTGAATAAACAACCCCTATGCTTTTGCAGTAGAATCGGCTCCTTGGTGGTTTTTTGGAGATTCTTAATCTGGGCACAACACATTTATCATGATGTCACTTATTTGGTCTACTTGTGAGAATTTTTTTCTTTGTGTTGAGGTGTAATCCATACTGAAGACTGTAGTCTTTGATCTTCATCAGTAAGTGCTTCAAGTCATCTTCACTTTTAGCAAGCAAGATTGTGTCATCTGCAAATCGTAGGTTGTTAATGAGTCTTCCTCCAATCCTGATGCCCCATTCTTCTTCATATAGTCCAGCTTCTCAGATTATTTGCTCAGCATACAGACTGAATAAGTATGGTGAGAGGATACAACCCTGATGCATGCCCTTCCTGATTTTAAACCATGCAGTATTCCCTTGTTCTGTTTGATGATTGCTTCTTGGTCTATGCACAGGTTCCTTATGAGTACAATTAAGTTTCTATATATAATTTAAAAAAAAAAAGCCATAACATCATGCCTGCTGTGAATTCATGTGATAAATTTGCCAATGTTGTATGAACCAGAGTATAAGGTGAAGAATAGAAACTAATAATAATAGCAGCTCTCATTTATGGACTGTTTACTATGAGCAAAGTACTGTTCTAAGGGCTTTTTGTATGTTGTCTCATTAACTACTCACCCCTACCCAATGGTGGTAGGTACTATACTACATGGAATCAGGGGTACTTGCCATTTCTGTAGATCAAAAATGGTCAATCACCAGCAATTTCATGTGGTTCAAACTATTATCTGCCCAGTTGGGAGAAAGTGAAACAGAACAATACTAAGTGATTTGTCTAAGATAAAATAATTAGTCAGGTTTGCAAGTCATATCAGCATCAATATTCTTGACCAATATGCCATATAATAGGAACTCTGGTGGCATGTGCTTAAGGCATTTGACTGCTAACCAGAAGTCTGGTGGTTCAAACCCACCAGCCACTCCTCGGAAGGAAGATTGGGCAATCTACTTCCGTAGAGATACCACCTCGGAAACCCAAGGAGGAGTTGCTATGCGTCAGATCTGACTCAACGGCAGTGAGGTTGTTTTTTGTTTGTTTGTTTGTTTGTTTTTAATGCTATATAATTTCCCAAACAAAGAGGTAGGTCCAACAGTTTAGGAGGTGTAACATAGCAGCGATCACGAGGATGGCACAGGACCTGCCAACATTATGTTCTGTTACAGGTAACGTCGCACGAGCCAAAGCTGACTCAACAGCAACTAACAACAACCACCCATAAGCCATAATTAAACATTATTTGCAAGATATTAGAGAGTAGACAAGTCCAGAAAAAATGACACAGCACATTCAGCATAAGAATCAAATGTTTACATTAATTAAACAGCTCATGTTTGTTCTTGCTTCTGTGATGAACTTTCCCTTCAATGGACTCTTACTCATCTTTCATTCAGCCAACAAATATTTACTAAAGATCAGGCTCAACTGATAAGCTCCTACTAGAATGATCTTTTTCATGTCTCCCCTAATTCTTACAACTGGAATTGCAAACGCACGCGTTATAATAAGAATCCCATTTTGCCTTTTAATATAGCTGATTTCCCCTCCTTCCCCAAAAAACCGGAAGCTTAAGGAAAACTTAATAAATGTTAATTTGATGTCCACACCAAGTCTACCACATGTGAAATTTAATAAGAGTAAAGAAATCACAGTGACCAAGGCATCTGACTGCTAACCAGAAGGTTGGTGGTTCAAACCCGCCAGCCACTCTGTGAAGCAAGTCTGGGCACTCTACTTCCATAAAGATTTACTGCCTTGGAAACCCAATGGGGGTCGCTGAGTCCGAATGGACTCCACCGCAGTGGGTTTGGTCTAAGAGAGGTGTTAAATCTTTCCCTGATCTCACTTGCTTCAATGCTCTCTTTAATGTTAACTCATCTGGAAACTAACTGCCCCATGATGTTTTTGTATTAATAAAGACTTAACTTTTCATATGATTGTCTTGTCTCTGAAACTAAATTTAAGCTTCAAGTCAAAGATTAAGTTTACTCTCTGACTTCACACATTGTTCAGCACATAGTTAAAATCAATAGATATGTGATTAATGACCATGAAGAAAAATTACCAGTTTGGGGGATAATTTCTTGAGGAAGGAAATGAACTAAGAGGTAGCAAAGCAAGGGAGAAGGAATAGGGCGCTTGTGCTTTTAACTCTTGCCGTGAGCACAAACTCACCTGGCATTTTAAAGCCTTGCTTTACGCTTTCGCTGTCTTTTTAAAGAGGTGCGTAAGAAAAATCATCGGCGTAACCGCCCATTGGCTGAGAGGCAAGACAGCGAGCGCGGGTTGACAGCACTAGGTGGAAGTTGCGTCGGCCGGCGTCGTGTCTTCTGACCGACAGGGGGAGCCCTGCTGAGATCCGGGCTCTCCACCGCCCCAACCCGCGCGCCCGTCACTCTCTCGCCCGCCGGGTGCCACGCCCGCCACAGGCCAAGGGCCAGTCACCCGCGGGGCCGGCGTCCCGCAGCCCATCCGCGGCCCCGCCCCTGTCCCGCCGCGGGCTAGGTAACGGTTACGAAGCACTTTTCCCGCTGCGATTTCTGCTTAGTCATTGCCTTCCAGGAAACAACTCCCTCGGTTTGAAGCCAACTCTCCTGCGGCGGGACCGCAGTACCAGCATCCACAGCCACCAGCGCCTCCCTCCCGGACCGCTCTTCCCCGCCGCTACCGCCGGGCCTCCCTCGGGCCCAAGTGCAGGCCGTAGTCCGGCCGCGCGAGGTCGGCAGCCTCACGCTCGGCTCTCCGCCTCGGGCATCCCGTCCAGCGGAGCGGCCGCCTTCTCCGCTCGCTCGCCCGCGGCTTCGTCTCTGCTTCGCCCCCTCGGGCCGCTGCTGCCATGGGCACCGACAGCCGCGCGGCCGTGGCGCTCCTGGCGCGGGCCCGCACCCTGCACCTGCAGACAGGAAACCTGCTCAACTGGGGCCGCCTGCGGAAGAAGTGCCCGTCCACGCACAGCGAAGAGGTGAGGGCCGGCGAGCGTTGCCCGCGGAGACGCGGAGGACGCGGGGCAGGCCTTGGGCCAAGCGGGCGGATCCGGAGGCTGGGCCAGTGGCCGGGCTTCCAGCGCAGCCCAAGCGCTGAGAGAGGCGCGCACCTGGACTCGGCCCACCTGGGGTCGGTGTCGGCGCGAAATTGGATCCAAACCTGCTGCTGGGGATAAAGCGGCTTAAAAACTTGGCAGGGGCAGCTTCACACCGAGTGACGCCTGTAACAATGTTCACGGCTGATATCAAAACTCTCTAACGTATTGTATTACTGTCATCGGCAGTGGGGTCAGAGAGGGGCAGCAAATCGCTCCATCCCTCTCCCCGCATCTCGCTCCCTTCCCACATTGTCCAGGTAAAGAATTATTCTAGCGGTTAGCTTTTGTTGGACTCAGATGAAATAATATTAATACATTTAACTTTTAGGATATTGACAGTAGTTTTTTTGTTGTGAGGCAACTTAAGACACAAAATTTGCTTTGGGAAAGCAAAAAAAAAAAAAAAAAGTACTTGGCGGAAGAATAATATAAATTTTATTTACCTAAAGGCTAATTACTAATTTAAGACATCGAAGATTAATCTGGAATTACGCGCTTATGTATTAGTTGGTTGTTCATGAGTAGTCAACCATTGACCGTGCACAAGTAATCGCTGACGCTTAATGGTGATAGAGGAGCTCTGGTGGCGTAGTGCTTAAGGCATTTTGCTTCTAACCAGAAAGCTGGCGGTTCAAACCCACCAGCCACTCCTCGGAAGGAAAGTTGGCCAATCTATTTCCATAGTGATACCGCCTTGGAAGCCCAAGGAGGGGTCACTATGAGTCGGATTCGACTCCACGGCAGTGCATTGCGTTTTTGTTACTGGTGATAGGGACATTTTTAATATGAAAAATAGTTATAATTAAAGCAAACCTTTAGGGCTCTAGTGCCTAGGTGGTACAAAAGGCTAAATAGTGTGCTGGACTTTAACTGAAAGATTGGAGATTCAAGCTCACCCAGATGCCCGTGGAAGAAAGGCCTGGCCATCTACTTCCAAGGAAATCAGCCATTGCAAACCCTGTGGAGCAGTGTTCTACTCTGACATGCATAGGGTGGCCATGAGTTGGAACTGACTCAACGGCAACTGGTTTGCTTTTTAATTTAGGAGCTTTGTGACTTTGAGAAAGTTAACTGCTTAGAGTCTGTTTACATAGGCTTAAAGTTGGATAATAGCACCTCTCTTGTTAGGTTATAAGGAGCTCTGGTGTCACAGTGGGTAAGGTATTTGGCTGCTAACCAGAAGATTGGTGCTTCAAACTCACCACCAGCTGCTCCATGGGAGAGAGATAAAGCAATCTATTTAGTAAAGATTTACAGCCTTGGAAAGCCAATGGGAGTTGCTATGAGTAGGAATCTACTCCATGGCAGTGGGTTTGGGTTTTTTTTGTTATTGTTGTTGGGTTTTTTTGGGGGGAGGGGCAGGGGGTTGTCAAGTCTTTGTGAGGATTAAAAGAATATATTAAAACGCTTACCATACAGGCATTTATCTCCTTTATCATCTCATTCAATCAGAAAGATCAAATAAATCTTGATTAAAAGAAAAATCCTAAACTGTTTCATTATAATGTACCAGCTGTTTTCCTAGGCAGTTTCTGCTCCTTCATAGAATATGTATGTGGATAATAGACTCTGTGGCAGCACATGACATCCCCCCCTCCAGTCTGTGCTGGACCTGGGCCTGGGCCTGGGCCTGGTGTTGGACTCAGTGCTCCTTTAACAGGAATCAGAATGCATACCTTATTCTGTGCCCAGGTTCCATCTCAATTTGTATGTTGTTTTTTGTTTTTTTTTTTTCCTAAAACCACTCACTTTAACTATTCTCTTCCAAAGATAAATATTTCTGTATTTAGAACCTTAATTTCTGCCAATGGTGATGGGTCAGTACAGCATTTTGCATGTATTTTGATAAATACTGAGTGAAATTTTCTCTCTTACCTCTCTACAACACACTCTGCACTAGTGACATTCAAAGTTGGTTTTGCCTTGTTCTTTAACTGCAACCATACTATACATATATGAAACCCAAGTTTCAAATACACACACAAAAATAACCCTTACTATATATACTGTGTATTCTTGTTTTTTCTATTCTGTTTTTAATGTGATTTCTCAATGCAGAGTCATGCCACAGTTTGAAAAACATTGTTCAAAGATCTACTTCTGGTTTATAGTGTTTTATTTTGGGTTCTACATATGAGGGTCATAACTACAGAAACAAAACATTAAGGAAAATTTGAAAGAATGTATAGAAAATATGACAGTTTAGTTGGAATAGGAAGAGTATTGTTTCCATGTAAAGAAGAGCTTTGTAACATCCAGAGTCCCAAGGACCGCTCCTTGTCTTTCCAAGGCGGTATCTCTACGGAACTAGTTTGCCCAGCCTTCCTTCCTTCAGAGGAGTGGCTGGTGGGTTTGAACTGCCAGCCTTCTGGTTAGCAGTCGAATGCCTTAGGCACTAGGCCACCAGAGCTCCCACTTAAAACAGTTCAGCTTCATTGCACATATTAAATAGAATAAAAAGCCAAGAAACCAAGCCAATTGCCGTTAAGTTGATTCTGACTCATGGTGACCTCATGTGTGTCATAGAACAGTGCTCCGTAGAGTTCTCAATGGCTGATTTTTTGGAAGTCGATCCACCAGGCCTTTCTTTCAAGGCATTGTTGCATGGACTGAGATCTCTCCACTTTCAGAGCACATTAGCCATTAGCACTACCTAAGAAATCATTCATTATTGAAAAATTTACATATTGGGTAGAATTGTACTAATTTTCCTAAAAAGTCTCTTCTACTTGTAACATTTTTCAGTTCTTTGAATCCTCCCCAAATTTTTTTTTTCACTAGAATTTTATTAAATCAAATATTATTTATTTTGTTTTGCCCAAATCTGTTGTAAGGGAATTTGACCAGCTGAGTCACATGTTATTTGTAAGACTGTTACACAACTCCAGATTTAATGATACAATAAATTGTCATGATACTTATCTTCAGTGATATCTTCTGTGTATGGCAAGAATGAAGAGAGCAGAAAAAAAAGTACAAGTTAATGTTTAGTCAATATAGATAATATGTAACAAATTAAACATCATTAAGTTTGTGATATTAGAAAACCAAACTAATTGCCATCGAGTTGATTCTGACTCATAGCGACTCTATAGGACAGAATAGAACCGTCCCATAGTTTTACTAAGGTTGTAAATCTTTATGGAAGCAGACTGCCTCATCTTTCTCCTGTTGAGTGGCTGGTGGGTTTGAACCACTAACCTTTTGGTAAGCAGCTAAACAATCACTGTGCAACCAGGGCTCCTTTTGTGATATATAGACAATGACTTGCTCGTGTAATTGTAACATTGGACTGTTCTTTGGCTTGTCCTGACATTTGCAGAATCCAAGATTAAAGAAATGGTTTCAAGAAAAGGATGAATACTCTGAAAATATATTTAGCTTCTTGAATTGAGGAATTCATCAGGAAAGTCTTAGTATGCAAACAAGCCATCCTTCCAGAGGAAACTTTCTGAGACTTCTCTTGCAATCTGAGCCAAAGCAAAGTCTTTCTCCTGATAGAATTGTTAACTTCTAGTTGGTCTTGTTGCCTCAATTTTTATGGATTTCAAAAGAATATTGACTTACAATTCTGTCTGTAATAATTATGAAATAATTTTTATCTACTGACTTAAATTTGGATGATAAATATACTTGCCATAAAAATACAGAGCTTGTCACTTGAGTTCAAGTGGATTATTGTGGCTAGCCATATTGTGGATTGTAAATCCTAACATAGATAGCTGTGTGCCTTTAAATTAATCAATCGGTTTCCCTTGTAATTTTCTGTATTATGATAAAAGCAGTTTATAAACTCTATTCTTAAAAATATTAGTTAACAATTCTGTGCCCCATTCTCCCTAAAATACCATTCACCTTATACAGTTGATAGGGGAATTTGTTAAAAACCTTGTCAGCTCTAAGTTCTAAGAGTGTATTACTGTATACTTAATTTTTACTAAACAAAAAACCTCATTCTTGAAATATGTTTTGTTTCTTTGTAAATGATTTTGTGTCTCATAGTTTACTTATTTAAAATTTTTATCAGTACAGAAATACTTCAAAAATAATTAGGCTACTGCTTTAGTTAAAAACATCTGAGAATTAAGAATATAGTTTAAAAAAGTCTGATTTTAGACAGACTAATACAGTCTTATAGTAGAAGCACAGAAAAGTGTAAAGAATTTAACAGTTTCAAAATGCATTCTTTTGCAGCTTCGGGATTGTATCCAGAAGACCTTAAATGAGTGGAGTTCCCAAATCAGCCCAGAATTGGTCAGGGTAAGTGAAATGTGAATGCAGGAATTGTATAGGTCAAAAGAGAAGTAGAGTAAGCAGGAAGTTAATTTTTTCAGTTTTGATAGGAATGTCAAATTAGCTATTGGCATAAAACTCCATGTGGCTGTTTGAGGAGATGGCATCTGACCCAGCTGACTTAAGCATAAAACAGAAAATCTGGACTCTATATAGCCAGCTCTTCACCTTGACAATATACTATCTCTTTGCTTAATTCCTTTCACACTTTCCTTACCATCAGTGCTTTGTTCCAGTTTATATTTGGTCTGGTAGAGCAGTTTTGGTTGGTAGACTGCTTTGGTAGAATATCACCCAATAACATAGTCACTAGTAACAATTTTTTAAATGTCAGTTTCTGATAACAGTAGAAAACTGTGTTTCTTTAAATGTTAGTATCTGACTATTATCATAAATATTAATATACAACACACCTTTCTGTAAACTACTCTTCTGGATCCAACTCAGCTAGAAGCTTGTATCAAATCATATAGATTACTTCAGAAGTATGGAAGAAGATGTGCTGGAAGTATCTGTTTCCCTGGGCATGTTTCCCTGCAAATGTTTAACTATAGCTACTAGGCAGACATTGATTGATATGTTTTATCAATCTGTGTTTCTCTGAGATTACGATTTACTCTATGCATGATTTAGAAACATACTAAGCCCTTGTTATATGCCAGGCATTGTAATATATGTAAGAATTACAGGAGTGGCCTCAGTGCTTATTTTGTTTTAATCTTACAAGTATAAGTAAGCTTCTGATTTATATGTACCACCTTTTTGTCATTTTTCTTATGAATTGTTCATTAAATGCATTGGAATGGCCTTCACTTTTTTTTTTTTTTCCCACTCAAGAAAAACTTTTTCATCTATAAATATTTGTAATTAATGTACAAAGTTTTTCACATGTCATTACCTAGAACGGGTAATATTTATTATTTTTCATTGGTTTCTTTTCTACTATTATGATAGTGGGTCTAATGCCTTACATACCCCCCTTTTTTGGTTACTGTTCTAATTTTGATCTTGCATCCCTCTGAATCCCTGATCAAAGTCAAACAGTTTTTTTTCCCCCCCAAAATGAACAGACACACAGCATTTTATCTTTATTACAAGGCTTTACAAACTTTGTGAAGCCCATCAGTACCTCAAGTGAACCCTGCTGTCTTTTGGGTTCCATGCTTCTAAAGGGAAGGGCTTTATCAATAATAGAAAATATGATAGTTAATCAGAAACATTTAATTTTCCATTTATTCTAAATGTCATATGTTTATTACAGGAGTTTCCAGATGTCTTGGAATGTACTGTATCTCATGCAATAGAAAAGATAAATCCCGATGAAAGAGAAGAAATGAAAGTTTCTGGTAAAGTCCAGCCTTTACAGTTCATTTTGTTGCAGAGTGGAAGTGATACCATGAGGCCTTGTCAGGCATCGGAATAAGCTTTTCTCTGCCTCTGGTAATGAGTAACTCAGTCACTAAGTGCAAGAAATATAAATATTTATTTTTAAACTTAATTGTAATGTCAACTCTTGAAGGGAGTTATAGGAGGTTAGTGTTAGCTACTTCAGAGTCAGACTAGGACTTCAATTTGCTGTCCATCACAATGTTTTTATTAACTTCTGTGGTGGACTTCAGAGTAACAGGAAGATTAAGGTGAAGAAAATAGAAAGGATAAAGGAAAGGCTGTAAGAGTATTGTCCCCCCAAAGTAAGCATAAGCACTTCCTTCCTGGCTGGATACTTGTAACCAATGACTGCAGTCACCTGCAACTGTAGAAAGAAGTCTAGGCAACAAGTTGCATGGATAGAAATGAAAAACATATTATACCCATTCAACAAATGTATTGAATGACTATTCCATTCCACAAACTGTGTCCAGCTTAAGGAGTACAAAAATGAAAAGATGCACTGTTCCTGCCATCAGCTTAGTCTACATCATGTAGTTATGAAACACTTGAGCTCTGGAGTTAGACTAACTAGACTGAGATTCCTGCCTGTGCAGATTACTAGCTGATATAGTCTTCATCTAACAAGTTACTTAACCTCTTTGAGCCTCTTTCCTCATCTAAAAAATGAGGATACATCTGTAAGTTGGATGAAATAAGTCTGGTAAAGCACTAGCACCAAGTTAGTGGTACGTCAGTGGTAGTGGTGGTTGTTGCTGTACTTATTGCTGTGGTGTTCTGATTGTTAGTATTTTTTTGTTATTATCGGATGGACATGTCAGATGAGATAAAGCATTATCTTTTGACTATAATAATAGCTACCATTTATTGAGTCTTGCTTTGTGCCCAGGACTATATTTGCCACTTTATGGTCATATTTTCTCATATAATTTTCAAAACAATCCTGCAGGGATTGCATAGTTGACAATAAAGAAGTTAAAATTGTCATACAGGTAGCTAGTAAATGGCTGAACCAGGAATACAGGTTTGCTTGACTCCAAGACCCAAAAGCAACATTCTTTCTGTTGTTGATTGCTGTTCACCATGGTGTAGATCACTCTTGGCTCTCTTACAAGTTGTCCTCAAGTGCCAATTGGCCTTGAGACTTTCGATAGGTGTCAAAATTCTCCCCATATGAAAAGCTTTCATTTCTATCTAAAAATGCCTCATCTTTCAGAGAGAGACGATCATTTCAGATGGCACAAATTCATGGCCAGAGGACTAGCGGTGAGAAGGATTTTCACAGGGTAATTATGGGAGCTAAGGTTGAGCTCAAAGTGATGGTCTTCTCATCTTGGGATGCTGTGATGGTTTTCAAATAGGGAAGTAACATGATGAAAGCAATATTTTAGGAGATTACTTAGCAGTAGAATGCAAGCGATCAATATAAGAAACATCACTGAGAGAAATTTTAATGCATATGTTAAATGTCAAGCACTTTACATAAAAGTATTTTGCTAGCCCTGTGTGTTCTCTGTTCTCCTTTCTGATTTTTACTTTTCTTGCTCTCCTACTTCCCCAACTGTTGGTCTGTTGAGTAGATTTTTGAACAGTAAGTTTATAACAAGTAAATATTTATACAACCAAAACCAAACCAACTGCCACTGAGTCATTTCCAACTCACAGCAACCTTTAAGACAGAGTAGAACTGCCTCATATGATTTCCAAAGGTGGAAATCGTCACAGAAGCAGACTGCCTCATCCTTCTCTCGCAGAGCATCTGGTGAGTTTGAACCACTGGACTTGTAATTAGCAGCTGAATGCTTTAACCACTATGCCACCAGAGTTCCTATGATCGTATATAAGTTGAGTTTAAATTAAGCCCCAAAGCCTCAAATACATCTAGAAAACTAAGGCAGTCTCCAGGTTTCTAACAAAATTCATTCCTAAGTGTGTCTTTAAGTGGAATTTGTAGGTAAGTCAGAACAGGTGCATACATTTTTTTTAAGTCATACTTTAGTGCAAGAAAAGACTCAAAGTCTTTTCAATGACTTAAAAACTGCATGTACAGCAAGTGAAGGTGATTTTGGTGCAGAATGAGTTGCAAGTAGGGGTTGGTTCATTCGTTTCAAACTGAGGCAAATTTACATAACATTAAAGTATGAGTTGTACATTTGTGAAGGGGACTTAACTATATTCAACTTCTGTGGTAATGAATAAATGCCAAATAATGTTATCCATAGCAAGTATACATTGCACCTACTAAATTAGCAAATATATGTATATTTTAATAATAGCATTTTGTATTGTTAGGAAAGCAACTCTCAACTGTCATTTGAGAGTTTTTGCCTGGGAAACTGGAGCAAATCTTTTGTAAAGTAGGATGGTAAATAAAATAGAACAAGACACACAAAAAAGATGACATCCTTTGACTCATAATCACATTCTTGACAATTATCTTTGGAAAATGATTCACCATAAAATCGAACAAAAAGTTCTGAAGATAAATATGATAAATATGTGATAACTAAAAACTGGAACTAACGTAAAAGTTCAGTTAGCAGAAAATCATTTAGAAAATTATACCCTATCAAAACTATAGAATAATATTCAACAATAAAAATGAGTACATAAGATTATTTCTGAAAAACATAGAATATACAAAAACTAAACAGTAGTTGCTTGAGTGATTTCTGTAGTGAGTGCATTGTTATTGTGATAAAAAAACCTAAATAACTATTGCATAGAAATATTTTTTAAATTACTACATAAGGTCAAACCAAGTAGAAGTAGGAAGAATACTGTACCCTATATCATAGGTTATATTAACTGGGAAGTAATGTCTAGAAATGAAAATGATTTTATTAGGAAGGTGGGACTGTATATTCTTATTTTCCAGTTTTCTTGTCAATACAAAAAATTTTAAAGTTTTGCATATATTTTAATTTATTGAGGAAAGTATATATTGTGCTCCTTAATGTTTAATTCATGCAAATAAAAATTTCAAGTAATTTAAGCTCTTTGTGTATATATCTGACCTGCTTTCTAATAAATGAGAAACTAATATTTAATTATTTATTTGTTTGTTTTGAGAAACAGGTATTTGTTGACAACTGGTATAAATAAGCTACAATGAAAGTATACTCTTATATCATAAAATAAAAATGATTTGTGAAATTATGTGAATAGGAAAGGAAAAATAATTTACTCAGGAATATCTGTCAGCTTAGTATTTTGGCCCTATTAATTCTATTATTTGTAGTTAAATGTATTCCCAAATACAGAATAAGTAATCAGTTTTATTTTCTTTGTTACCCAGCAAAACTGTTCATTGTAGGATCAAACTCTTCATCATCAACTAGAAATGCAATTGACATGGGTAAGCTAACATTTAACTTTTTCATCTTAATACCCCGCCTCCCCTAACCATTGTTATTGAGTCACTTCTGACTGACAGCAACCCTGTAAGGCAGAGTAGAAGTGCCCCACAGAGTTTCCAATGCTGAGATCTTTATGGGAGCAGATTGCCCTATCTTTCTTTTGTAGAGTGACTGGTGGGTTTTGCTGATCTTATTAGCAGCTGAGCACTTAACCACTGTACCACTGGGACTCCTAAGTCCAAAAGCTCATTGCCATTGAGTCTATTCTGACTCATAGTGACCCTGTAGGACAGAGTATAATGGCCCCACAGGGTTTCCAAAGCTATAAATCTTTACAGAAACAGACTGGCACATCTTTCTGTCCATGGAGTGGCTCTAGTGAGTTTGAACCACCAACTTTTCAGTTAGTGCTTAACCACTGTGCCACCTAAGTAAAACAAACAAACAAAAAGCCACTGACCACTGCCATCAAGTCTATTTCAACTCATAATGATACTGTAGGATAGAGTAGAACTGCCTCATAGGGTTTTTAATGCTGTAAAAGGAGCTCTGGTGGTGTAGTGCCTAAGGCATTTGACTGCTAACCAGAAGGTTGGTGGTCAAACCCACCAGCTACTCCGTGGAAGGAAGACTTGGCAATCTACTTCTGTAAAGATTTCCCACCTTGGAAACCCAAGGGGGTTCACTATGAGTCAGAATCAACTCAACGGCAGTGAGTTCAATTTTTGTTGTCTTTTTTTAAAAAAAAAAAAAAATCTTTACTGAAGCAGACTGCCTCATCTTTTCCTGGTGGAATAGCTGTGGGTTAAAACCACGAACCTTTTGGTAAGCAACTGAATTCTTTAACCACTATGCCACTAGAGCTCATTCGGGCCCTAAGTAATTGACTTCAAATTATTATAGGTGTGTTGTTATAACTGCGTCCAGGTGAAACAGAAAATGAGCAAAACTGTAGAGAGTGAAAAGATCAGCAGTTGCCAGAGACTTAGGGGAGGGGGAGGAGAGATGAATTAAGTGGAGCAGAACAAATTTTTAGGGTGGTGAAGCTATTCTGTATGATACCCTAATGATGGATATGTGACATTATGCATTTGTCAAAACTCATATAACTGCACAACACAGAGCGAACGCTAATGTAAACTGTGGGCTTTAGTTAATAATGTATCAATATTAGTTCATCATTTGTAATAAACATACTATGTCAATGAAAGATGCTAATTATTGGGGAAACTGCATGTGAGGGGAGAAGTTGTATGTGAGAACTCTGTACTTTCTGTGCAGTTTTTCTATAGACTAAAAACTGCTCTAAGAAAAAATTGTTAATAGAAAAAAATGAAATGAGCTTGAAAAGAATAGTGCAAATGAGGTAATTCCAATTCCACCTTTTAAAGTTCTAGCCAAATTTCTTTTTTTTTTAAGCCTAATTTCCTTAAGGCTTCTATCAAATTATATTTGAATTATATAGGATCATATTTTGATATATAAGAGGAACATAAGAAGTATAACTAAGTGTTCTCCCTATCATATTCTTAACCCCTTTCCCTTTTAGTACTATAGATGAAATGTCTTCTTTCCCCTAAAAGTGAAGCATTTTACATCTGTTTTCAGCAGTTAATGCTATTGTGATATTATAATTATTCAATTATTTTTCTTTTAAAACATTTGGCCAGTATTTGTATATATTGAAAATTTAAATTATTAGTTCTTGAATCTAATTATGGAGCAATCGATAATTGTTTAAAATGAGCTCTTAGATTGTTCTTGTTTCTCAAGTTAAGAAATAGATTTCTGTAAATATAGATTAAGACTATAAATTTCAGTTTTTCAGATTGTCAAGCATATTCTTTGCTGTGACTAATAGTTACAGATTATTAGGTCAGAATTTATGATCATCCTTATGAGATACTGGTAAGCAAGTAGAACTGGAGAAGATAAGGAAACTACCCCAAATCCTGGGGCTTAGGAAACAAGGAGGCTGTTCTTTAGAAAGAGCAGCCTGTAGTAGCTGGGAGTTCCCTAGAAGAAAGCAGGTCAAAGAAGCCCGTTTGTCTGCCTCACAAAGCAAACAGGAGAATGGGTGCTTAAAATTTTTAAACAATGGAAATGTTCTAAATAAAAGCTTAATTATGAGACTGAATGAAATAATTAGTTGTATAGAAAACCAGTGAAAGATATGGACAGAATTCAGTGGTATGCCTTGGGAACATCTGATGGAGTACTTGAGGAACACAGAGACACTTGTTTTTATTATGTAACCTGTGTTTTTCCTTTTTCTATTTTCTTTCATGTCAGCCTGTTCAGTCCTTGGAGTTGCACACCTGGATTCTGTGATCATTGCTTCACCACCTATTGAAGATGGCGTTAATCTTTCCTTAGAGCATTTGCAGCCTTACTGGGAGGAATTAGAAAATTTAGTTCAGAGCAAAAAGATTGTTGCTATAGGTACCTCTGATCTAGACAAAACACAATTGGAGCAGCTGTACCAGTGGGCACAGGTAAAGGGCAGCCAGATTATAAGCACTCCGGGAAAGGAGCCTGCTCCCATGTTCTTTGCTGGTTGTGATGTTGAACAACATGCACATAGTGGACACTCACTGTGGGGTGATTATTTCAAGCGTGGGACTTTGAAGATAGGCCATATTGAAAGTATTCATTTTTTAAAATATATATACCTAATTGAACTTAATATCAATCCCATTTTAAATGATTGACCAAATAAATACACTAGAAAATGTGTGTTAAAGCATTCATGGCCAATTGAATTGAGGCTGTGTCCTTTAGTTTTACTTATGTATGATAAATTACGTAAGTTTTTCTTTAGTTATTACTAGACAGTGGCTCTAATTCCATAAAGGAATATCATGCATAACAAATAGTTTGCTGACTATTACTTAAAGATGCAAGACTCTTAGTTCATACATCTTGATTTAGAATAGATGGAATGAATCAGTCACCCTTCCCCTCTGGTCTAATCATCTACAGAATTATTAGAGTAGTTGCTTGCTAGTATTATACCTTTACTTTTTGTATTTTTCTTTATTCCTTTTCATTTATCCCCAGCCTTCTCCTTTTCAGAGCTTTTAGAATTTCTTATGGGCAAGAAGACCCTAGAGAAAGTGTTGCCCCTTCTCCCTTGACTTAGTGATAGTCACAGTGTGGCTGGCCAAAATACTGCTAGAGGGACTTAAATGGTCAAGAATATATATACATGAATTAGCCAGCGTGGCCAGTATAAGTTATTTAATTCTTCTTTTTATAAATTTGCCTGATTAATGGCCATATTTTATAATAATTTAACCTAAATGTACTTATCAAATGTATCTAATTCTCAACCTTTAAGATATATATTTCCTCTGTAGCTGGAACAATCACACTTAGAAGCATGTTTGTTTCTCATGACAAATGTATTATACTGGCAGATGGTTCCACTGAGAGACTTTTTACCAGTATAGTACTAAATTGGCTTTTTCCTCACATTAAAGCTATTTTTCTTTTCCATGCTACCACTAGCATGTGTTAGAAAACCATGCGTTAATAAATATATTCATGTAAAAGTACTTGATACACTTTAAGCTATGTAGAATGTGAATTTTCATATGTTCCAAAATTGAGTCCTTTTGTTGCTTTCAGCTTTTTTCATTTGGTAAAATTCATGTAACATAAAATTAACTATTTTTAAGTACACCATTCAATGGCATTTAATACATTCACGGTGTTGTGCAACTATAACCTCTGTTTAGTTCTGAAATATTTTTATCACTCACAAAGCACTTTAATTTTTTTTATAGTACTTAGTAGAAATAAATCATGATTTTATTTTCACTTTTAGGTAAAACCAAATAGTAACCAAGTTAATCTTGCCTCCTGCTGTGTGATGCCACCTGATTTGACTGCATTTGCTAAACAGTTTGACATACAGCTATTGACTCATAATGATCCCAAAGGTAAGGCTGATATTTTCATTTATCAAGATGGATCATGAGCTTTGTCTGACAAAAACCTACTTCTTAAAATTTAGTATTGTGTATGGTGTTAAATGTACAATGCTGTTATCTACAGCTATTCTTAAAGATTAATTGAAAACAAAAAAAAACCTCGCTGCCATCAAGTCAAATCCGACTCATATCGACCCCTCCTTGAGTTTCCAAGGCGGTATCTCTATGAAAGTAGATTTGCCCCATTTCCTTTTTGGGAGTGGCTGGTAGGTTTGAACTGCCAGCCTTCTGGTTAGCAGTCAAATGCCTTAGGCACCAAGCTCTGGTGGTATATAGGGCCTAATGCACTTGACTGCTAACCAGAAGACTGGCGGATCAAATCGACCAGCCACTCCTCAAAAGGAAGGTTGGGCGATCTACTTCCATAGTGGTACAGCCTCAGAAACCCAAGAAAGGGTTGCTATCCAACTCGACAGTGATGGGTTTGGTTTTTTTTTTGGTTTTTAAAGACAAATAAAGATCAGATTTATAAAGATACAAATGATAAAAGGGAATAACAATGAAAACTACCAAAATAAATAAGTAAAAGAGAGAGGTATTTGACTTATATCAGAACCAATTTATAATACAGTAGTTGTTGGAACAGGCCCTGCCATGAGTCAGGGACTACCTCTGCTAAGCCACACAGAAAAAACTTTGTACGGCGTTCCAAATAATATTATATATCACCTTGACTAGTACAACAGAGATTTGATCAAAGAGCTATTTAATTAAATAGAATACTCACTGCCATTGAGTTGATTCCCACTTATAGCAAACCTATAGGACAGAGTAGAACTTCCCTATAGGGTTTCAAAGGCTATAATCTTTATGCAAGCAGATTGCCACATCTTTCTCCCACAGAATGGCTAGTGGGTTCAAACCACCAATCTTTCAGTGAGCAGCCAGTTGCTTTAACCACTGCACCACCATGGCCTCTTAATTAAAAAGAATAAGTATCTAGAAAAAGAGGCAGATAAATTTTAATTTGAAACTTAAACATATGAGGAAAGTGATAATTAAGCATCTTATTAATCATTAATATCCAGGCATATATTTGATGTTAATCAGAAACACTGTTTAATGAGAATAGCTTGTCTGGCTTTTGTAGCATATTTACCAACATTTTATAACATAAGTAGGTGGACTGTGAAGAGACTGTTTAACATAATTTGCAAGATAAATGTTTCATAGAGCTTTTATACTTGCCAGGTATTTTTGGTATAGTTGTAAGTGAGAAATGTCTTATGAAAGTTACAAATTTCTATCACATTTTATAGAAGGTCTAATTTAATAAATATTGGAGGAAGTTGTATTTCACAGATGCTTTTGGGAGAAAAACATTCAGGTTTTACTTTCAGGTCTAAAAAGATAATTATATGATATTGATGGTTTAAAGATTTGTTAATTTCTAAAAAGGCTTATGGATAGCCTATTAAGACTTTATGCCATTTATTAGCAATGTGATCGATCCCATCTCAATTTTTTTCTGTGTCGTAGTAGCTATAGGAGAAAGAGGAGGAGTTTTAATAGCTATTATTCCTTGAATGCCAGACACATGCTAGATGCATCAGGGAGATTATCTGTAATCCTCACAACAGCTGTAACTAGGTATTTTATTAATAATGAAATAGAGCCTCAGTATAAGAAACCAGCCAGAGTCACCCAGCTGACAGAGGGCAAAGTGTGAATTTGAACCTAGATCTCTGACTGGACTGAGAGCTTTTCTCTACCCTACTGTACTGTGTCTCTCAAATGAAAGTTAGTGTTACAGTATTTCAGTCTAAAAGATTTATTATTTTCTTACCTGTTTCCATTTAAATGACTCTAGACTAGGAGATAGTGCCTTTTGTCCCTTTAACCACCAGTAGAGCTTTCACAAGTAAATACTTTTTTTTTAAGTCATTTTAGTGACAATCTAATTGCTATGCTAGTTCTTCTGAAATAAAAAACATTTAAATTTTTTTTTTCCATAGGTTGGCAGATATTGTATCATTTATCTGCTTATTTTTGGGGGGATTTTAGCAGTGACTGTTACCAACAGCTGATGATCCTGTGTCCCCTTCTAGCTCTACTTGCAAGAGCATGATCCTTCTTCCAAAGGAAAGGAAATAATAGGAAAAGACTAAGAGTTTTATTTCCATGTATCTAAATGTTGGCTTTTAGATTATGTGCTAATAAACCATTGTCATGGCAAAATATATTGTGTATATATATGAGGGGAGAGATTTAATCTTTTTTGTCTTGTTTCATTCTAAAGCTTTTGATTAGAATTTATAGGCTGATTCTGGGTATACCATTAGCAAGTCTTGAGACATTTTGATCCCTAGTGAAGTGATGCTTCTCTTAAAAAATGTGTAGTGTTTACTAAAGAGTTAACATAGTTGAATTAATTTTAAAAGTATATAGTTAATGAATACCATAGTTCTCTGATTTTGTATCAGTTTTTTTTTTTTTTTATTAAGCAGTTGAGTTGTAAAACATTTAACACTGCTTGTCATCTAAAATAGAATTGTGTTTATAAATCCTTAAAGGCCTACCTCTGTTCTATCTCTGTTCCTCAGAAAGGGTTTATTTTCTATTACTCTTTGTCCTGGAAGCAGTGGTGACAGGATAACATGAAGTAGGTGACCCTGACTGTAGCACCTTTGCTTTTTTATTAGCCTTATCCCTTTTCCTACTCCCATTTAATCTAATCTGTATTATGCATCATTCCCTCAAGGTCTCCTTCTCTGTTAGACAATCTGTAGACAATCCATGGTAATGTTACTTTTCCAAGGAAAATTTCATCTTTTTATGAAAACCATTTACTAACTGTAGAACCTAACTTCTTCTGTGCCTCATTTCCCCTATAAAGGGGGATAATAGTATCTATTTCATAGGGTTAGCATGTGGATTAAATGAGTTAATACATAGAAAGTACTCAGAAAAGTGCCTGGCACATGATAATAGCTAATACTTACTGAGAGTTTGCTGTTAATGTTATTCAAATATCATAGCAGGTCACCTAGGACAAATGGGCCCTTCAAACCAACATGCAGGGTCCCAATGTGCCGTAACCTAGAGACCATTCCCCAAGGCTTCTGCTTATATACAGGAAGCAGACCACATTACCTAAGGTAGCTACTCAGCTGCTCGCAGTAGATGCCACCATGGAGTTGATTACCAGTCTCATCACGGGGAATACTACATCCAGCTGCCCAGACATTCAATCAGGCCCAGCCAAGTTGACACACAAACTGAACTACCACACTAGGTTACATGTCTCAGCTGAGATCACATCTGTGCGTCTTAGAAGACATAACTTGTGACTGATGCTAGGCTCTGGGAAAAGACCCTTACTCTGTGACAAATTGGTTGTATATCTCAACCAAGAGTTATCTCTCATTTTATAGCGTTCAGGGTGAAAACTATACCCTGTGGCTTATGGACCCAATGGGTAGTTGTTGATGAAAGAGAGAAAGAGCAGGGAAGAAAGGGATTAAGAAAAGAGGCCATTGTGTGGTATGCTGGGGTTTTTACTCCTAGGAACAGATAGCACACAAGGACCCTGAAATACTTCTGCTGCTCCTGCCCATGCCTCTGTCACAACAAAGATCCTAGAGTTCTATACCAATCAAAACTGTCAATCAAGTGAGAGTGCAGCATAAAGACAGGACGTTATTTCAAAATGTGTTCAGCATAAGAAAGAGCACACCATGTGATCCAGAAAACAGGATTCAGTCCCAATAGAACAGTGAAGCAAAATCCCCCCAAAATATACGACACAGTAGGCCCAAGAACAGCCAGACCAAGGCAGAGCCAGGGGTACTGAAGACTCGGGGAAGTAGGTCTCCAGGCAAAAAAGGGTCCAGATCAGACCACATAAATGATGAAAAATATTCAAAGAAAAATCTGTGATAAAAACTAGTAGTGTAAGGAGGGAAATGGAAGGCTTAGAAATTCCAAGGAAAATAAAGGATTATAAAATAAATGAAATAAATATTAATATATTATTTGGTCCTTCACTGAACAGTATTTATAGTGACAGAATACTATACCTAGATACCACCTGGATTTTCAACTTGGGGAATTGGTCTGTGGACAAAAACTGAATACTTCATTGTTGTTTCAGAAGAGAATATAGATAGATATTTGACAACATAGACATGAGAAATCCAGCTGACTTGTTGAAGGATGGAAAGGGTAAGAGAGAGGTGCTTCTCTCATAGGTTAGTGAGTGAAGAGATGCTATTTGAGACTGATGGGATTATAAATTACTATAGGAGAGTTACAAAGTTAACAGAGTTTCAAAGATAATCAGTAGAGGAACTAAAATAGTAATGTAACAGTTGAAAAGAGGAGGGATTGATGATAAAATGAACTAGATTTTTACCTTTGATAGAAGGAAGTCAGTAGATAATATCTGAATGATAAATCAAACAATGACAAAGCAAAAATATGCATAGGCATATTATTTAGAGAGATGGAAATAAAAACCAGAAGAACAATTAAAAGAGTTGTGGTTGTCAGAGGACTATTGCTTTTCATTGTGAGCTTCTTTGGTACAATTTTAATGTACCTGTATTATTATTTAATGTTTTATTAAATATTGAGTGTATCCAAAAAATTCATAAAATGTATTACATTAAAATGTTACATGCATGTATGCAAAAACGGCAAGGAGGCCACATGTTCTGACCTCCTCTAATCTCACAAGAGGAAGACAGGATTACCAGCAGTAACCCAAGGCTATTACTGCAAGGCCAAACATGCTGCCTCCCTCCAGCCCTTTCACCAACTGTTCCTCCCAAAGCACCCACCACCTCTCTCCTGGGTTTGATAATTCGCTGCAGTGGCCACACAGAACTCACAGATTACAGGGTTTATTAGGGAAGCACCAGGCTACAACTCAAGTCCAGGAAGAACGCTCAGTCTCTCTCCCAGCCCACCGTCCCTCAGCCAAGAATCTCTCACAGTCTCTTTCCCAGCAGTGCTGGTCCCTCGGTGTCTCACTCAGCGATGCGTGTCTCTTGCGGCTCTTTCCCAGCAGCACGTGTCTCTTTCAGTGGTGCGTGTCTCTTTCGGCAGCACGTCTTCCTCAACCAGCAGTCAGAGAGAGTTCTGCTTCCAGGAGGCCTCCTTTTGAGCCCGGCAGGGTGGTCAAACTAGCCAATCATAGCATCAGAACTCTAAGCACCTGAGAGAGAGTGGGCACCTCCCAGAACATTGTTTTGTGCCTCTCCCAACAGAAATATTCCAGGTGGACACCTTCAGCAATCAGGAGCTCCTCACTTGCTCATAGAAAATCCCACCTTGGAGTTTACAAAGACTTATGGGTAGAAAAGCCACACAAAGTAATTTACTATACCACAATGTATCACATTTGATACATGAAAAAAAATCTTTTTTATTCCCTGTAAAATGATTTGCTCAAAAACAGTCTCTCAGCCTCTACACTGTTTACATTTGAAGCCAGGTAGTTTTGTTTTTGTTGTTGTGGGGACAGTCCTGTGCATTGTAGCATGTTTAGCAGCATCCCTGGCTTCTACTCAGTAGTTGCAAGGAGCAACCCTCAGCTGTGACAGCCAAAAATGTTCCCAGGCATTGCCAGATGTCCCTTGGCAGACAGATTTGATCCCAGTTGAGAATGACTATCCTAAAAAAAAAATAAATCAGATCTGAGCTGATACATCTCTGTCAAATGGTTACTTTAAATTAGATGTGTTTCTTTTGTTGTTTTTAAATGCTTACCTACATAGTGAAGAGCTTTCATTTCCAAATTTAACAGTTTGTTGTTGGGTTTTTGTTTTGTTTTGTTTTAGAACTACTTTCTGAAGCAAGTTTCCAAGAAGCTCTTCAGGAAAGCATCCCTGACATTCAAGCACACGAGTGGGTGCCACTCTGGCTCCTGCGATACTCTGTTATTGTTAAAAGCAGAGGGATTATTAAATCAAAAGGCTACATTTTACAAGCTAAAAGAAGGGGTTCTTAACTATGACTTATGATCATAACCTATTGACTTTGTCTTTTCCTTGAATATAAGATAAAATTCAGATGTGTAAAAATCTAAATGGTGTCTTTGAGGCAGATATTCTTTAATTATATTTGACAATATGTTGTCTGTCAAGTATTAAATACTTTTCTTGCCTTCATATTAGTTCACTCACATGAACCATTTTATTGTTTTCATTAGTCTATTGTTTTCTAATTGAAATTATCTATAAAGAAAATACTTGCAATATATTTTTCCTTTATTTTTATGACTAATAGAAATCAAGAAAATTGTTGTTAGATATATTTTGGCCTAGGTATCAGGGTAATGTATATACATATTTTTTATTTCAAAAAAAAGTTTCATTAATTGCTTCTTACTTTATAGTATAACTAAGCAATTTAATTACAGTTGTTAAAACTGAAATACTGGAAGATATTTTTCCTGACAATAAAATAATTATATCTTGGAGTAGCTGGGATCTACTAGTAGTGTAAATAAAATTGATTTCTTCAATACATGAATACAATCTTAAAAATTTTTGTGTTCTTGCTTGTAGCTTAGCTATAACAATTTAACCTTGTATCTTTGTGCCATATTTTTTTCTTGCTATTATTTACAAAAACAAACCAAAGTAAATATGAAAAGGATACTAGAAGAATTTGAAATTATTATTTGGAGATTTTATAAAAGAACTACTATCAGCTCCAGATTCTTTTTAATTCTTGATTCATCCCTAATATTTTGCTACTCACTTGAGAATATTCAAGAAGTGTTGAGCCCTTACCATGCCTTGGGCATTGTGGGCTCTGGAGACTGAAGAGGGCACAGTGGGTAGAGAGCCAGGGATTAAGAATCAGTGAAGTAAAATATGTGATAACTGACTAATGGGGACTAAAAGCCAAAAAAGAGTGGTGAAAAGAGTCTTTAATTCAGGGCCAAAGTTGACTCCTTAGACAACTTTGAGATATGGTTTCAACTATTTAAAACCAAAACAATATAAGCAAAATTTTAGAGCTGCAGCAGACCATAGCTCTTATAGTGTAATTCCTTACTCATTTAAGAACCAGAAAATAGCAAACAAGTTGTGGCCTCTAATATATACTGTAAATCTTCTTAATTCTATAAATTTGTATCTATAATCTAAATAGTTTAAAAATTCATTAAAAAGGCATTTCAATTAATATTTTAAAGCCATGAGCCTATATAAAATTAATTTGCTAAGTTTTTTCAGTTTAGGGAAAGGAACTAGGAATGATAGTTTCATATTCAAAATAAGCACACCAGAACCTATTAAAGTTTTTTGGTTTACTAATTGGATAATTTGATCATTAGTAGTATTATGTGAAATTAGCTAATTTACCTACTAACACTTATTTAGATTGTGCACTTCCTAAAGCCATATAGCCTTTATACTAATTGTATATAATGTTATTAAATACTTACAGTCGCTTTTTCATTTGGAAATTATAGCCTTTTTTCATATAATGTACATCTTTAAACAAATGATCATTTTATTTTAAGCCTATATAGTGAAGTGATTGGGATACTTTAAGAAGGAACTCTAACATCACATTTATTGTTTTTTAAAACCCTGGACTTACACAAATGGGTTGTTTGAAGGGTTATTTTGATTATGTTGCTGATGCCAAACTTCAGTAGAGTTCTGTAGCTTTTTTTCACTCTCTCTTGACAAAGAAGCAAGATTATAGATTCATTTTGTGAAAGGGACCATGTGTGGAATTTTTAAATGAGGTGGTTTTTTTTTGTTTCACCTCTACTAACTTTCTGTTATTAAACAACTTTGTTATGTTGTTATGTGCCGTCGAGTCGGACCCAACTCATAGTGACCCTCCCCTTGGGTTTCCGAGGCAGTATCACCGTGGAAGTAGATTGTCCAACATTCCTTCTGAGGAGTGGCTGGTGGGTTTGAACCGCCAGCCTTCTGGTGAACAGTCAGGTGTCTTAGGCACTACACTACCAGAGCTCCCACGTTAAATAATTTTACTGATTTTTATAATTCTCCAAGCTAATGTTCACATCCTGTTTCCCTTTTTTTCATGAATTACCAGAATATAGTATTTACTTCTCAAATATTTAAGGATTTAATGTTTTAAAGCCATAAAATAAAGAGTAATACTGACAAATAATTGCTTTAAACTGAAAGCTAAGTTATCAACAGTGTATATGACAGTTAGTTTGCTGGGGAAATGTATATCCAGTGACCAAAGTAGAGATCATTGATATGATTGTATTTTTTCCAGTAAACACAAAAAGAAGCTGCAGCTTGTTAATACATTTTGAAAAAACACTAGAGCCTTATTTTAACAGTGTACTGTATTTTGGGATTTGTTTTATGATGATTCTGTCTTGGATTTCTATCCAGGAAACTATGGTCACCAGAGGGAAAAAGGTGTCTTATAAAATATATTAACTTGGTGTAAACTTTGAAGATCACATTGTGCCAGCACACAAGAGGGTATTTATTTAGGGATGGCCAGTATTCAAATTTGAATCACACATAACCAATACCTGTTGCCATCAAGTTGGTTCAGATTCATGGTGACCCCATGTGCTTCAGAGTAGAATCTGTGCTCCATTGGGTTTTCAATGGCTACGTTCTTTTGGAAGTAGATTGCCAGTCCTTTCTTCTGAGGTACCGTGGGTAGCTTCTAACCTCCAGCCTTTCTTTCAGTTAGTAAGCAGCCCAGTGCTTAACCATTTTTACCACCCATGCACTCCTTGAATCACAAATAATGGCTAACAATTTTCAGTTCTCAGAAGGTCACTTGGACAACAGTGTAAAATGAAAAATAAAAAGTTTCGCTATTTTATATGAATAGTTCAGAATTTTCCATATCAGAGCAAAGTAGAAGTAGGATCATATTTTTCAGGAATTAAATATCATTGCTGCCAAGTTTATTTTAATTCATAGCAACCCTATAGGACAGAGTAGAAATTCCCCATAGGGTTTCCTAGACTGAAATCTTTACAGGAATAAGTTGCCAGTTCTTTTCTCCCACTAAACCATTGATGGAGTTGAACCACCAATCTTTCCATTAGCAGCAGGCCACTTAACTGCTGCACCACCACTGCTGCTTATTAAAGGGTCTGAGGCTCATTTAATTATGTCTCCTTTCATAACATTTTCTTTCTAACAGTTCCACCCAGTATTTTCCATATTTGGGAATATAAGCAATTGACATATTTATTGTATATCCACTGACAATTTATCTTTCTACCAAATGTACACTTAGAGAAATGTGAAGTTGTTTTAATGAGAATTTATAACATTGTATCAATTGTGTTTCCATACTAATTAATATACAGTATACCAATTTATGATTTTGAACCTGTTTTACTCATAGCTAGCTTCCTAATGTACCAGAAGTCATGCCTGGCTTTTTACCATAAAGTTAGTGGCGGGCTGTGTTGGTTTTATTTTTGAAAAGTAGGTAACATGGCTTTCATATTATTTTTCTAATTTTCAGAATTAGAAATACACTTAGAAGGGGAAATATTTTAATTTGATAATTCTAATTTTTGTTATATATGTCTAGTGTTGTACTATTAAAACAAAATATAAATCATTGTTAATAAAATATAAGTTTTTAATTTTACCTATATTACAATTTAAGTTGTGAGTTGTATATTTTTTAAATGAGTTATTTCAATAGATGGAAGAATTATATTGATTTTGAACTATTTGAGCTCAAACCCAGTATAATTTAAAAATAAATTATGAATAATTTTTTTTTTATATCCAAGCCATAAAGATGTCCATGCATTCATTCAATAAACAAGTATTTATTGGGTACCTGTTACGTGCTGGGCATGATGCAAGGTTCTGGGGCTGGATACAGAGATGAAAACTTCAGTCTTCAAGGAGCATGTTGTGTGTTTGGTATTGTGAATTTGGTGAGAGGAGGGAGATCTGTACCTGAACAAGCAATAAAAGGCAGTATCAGTTAGTGATGGAAGTGGTGAAGAGGACTTGGGCCATGTGGAAGGGAGTGGGCTGGGGATTAGGGTAAAGACAAGGAAGGCTTCCCTGAAGAAATGAGCCTTGGAGTTGACTCGGAGGACATGGTGAGAGTGGGTGTTCTGGGCAGAAGCTCTAGTTTGCCTGGTTTGTAAATATGCTACCAAGCATGAAGACTGCAGCCTGACAACCCCTACCCATATCCAGCCCAAGGCCCTGTGGCCTGCTCAGCTCCTGCACATTGCTGTGGTTTTTCTCTCCATTTGTGGCACCTGGATATTTTCCTTTTCTGCTTTCAGGCTAAGCGGTGTATTTTAAGAATGTTACGTACTATCCTTGTGTGTTTAGAGCAGAAAGGCAGGGAAGGCAGTAGTTAGCATGTGCTCAGTTCAGTCTTAGAAGTTCCTTGGCATTAGTGAAGATAAATGAGTACTGCCATTGCTTATGTTCAGTGATAATTTAAAAACTACTTTTTTTTGGTAAGATTTTAACTCTGTATCCTTTTTCCAAAAGCCAATTCTATAAAGCAAAAAAAAAAAAAAAAAAAAGTTTGGATTACTTTCATTTCTATTATTATTATTTTACCTTTACTATTTGATTTACTGTTTACTGTTTACCATTACTATTGACTGAATGGAGCTCTGGTAGCATAGTGCCTAAGGCACCTGACTGCTAACCAGAAGGCTGGCGGTTCAAACCCACCAGCCACTCCTCGGAAGGAAGGTTGGGCAATCTACTTCCGTAGTGATACTGCCTCGGAAACCCAAGGAGGGGTCGCTATGAGTCAGGTCCAACTTGATGGCACATAACAACAACAACAGCATTGACTGAATAGAGTTTTACAGTTTCCCAGCACTTAACATAGGTGCACATTCAGTACATTCATTTCCATATCAACATAAGATGCTTGAGAATAGAGAATACCTGATCAGGTGATGGCAGCTTTTTGCTATACTGTCACCAGCTTTCTCCCACTAATTTAAATGTAATAGTTTATATCTAATAATGCAGAATGATTGTGAATAATATGTAATTTTAGATGGTCTGGGCGTTAAAATTCTTATCTTTTTGGCTAATGTCTAAAATTCCAAAGAGATCCTTCAATATAAGTTTGTACTTGGTAAAATACAGACTATCCAAGGAAAGTTTCCCTTTAGGCCTGAGCAATAAATACTGTGTTTTTATACTATATTTATCCAAAATTGGGTATACTGTATTTACCCAAATCCCCTTCAGATAAATGAGGATAGGCATAGAAGATAGAGATAGGAAATGAGGGCAGGCTTCATAAGCCCATGAAAGACACAAACAAAATAACACTATTATTTTGCCTGTGATCAGGACACCTGTTTATAGTAGACCAAATATGTATGAAGATGTACTGAAAAATTTAGTATTTTGTTTATCTCTTGACCTTAGATAGTAAATACTTTGAAGAAGTGATTTTATTGTTTTTAAAGAGGTCATGCTTGCAACTGTATTAACCAAAACCAAACTCACTGCCATCGAGTCAATTCCAACTCAAAGTGACCCCTTTTTGGGTTTCTGTGGTGGTGAATCTTTATGGAAGTAGATTGCCCAATCTTCCTTCCATGGAGTGGCTGGTAGGCTTGAACTGCCAGCCTTCTGGTTAGTAGTCAGATGCCTTAGGCACTATACCACCAGAGCTCCATTTTCTAATCTCCCAATACTCTATACTCCACTGTCATATAAATTTCTATTTACATGCACTTATTTGTTGTAGAGATTAAATTATTTCATACATTTAAAGGAATTAGAGTGGCATTTAGCATATAGTAAATGCTCTATGCTATTATCATTGATGTTGTTACTCTCTGCTGCTTGATCTCTACTGTTGTTGCTGTTGTTGCCATGGAGTGGATTCCAACTCATGGCGACCCCATGTGTGCAGAGTAGAACTCTATAAGGTTTTCAAGGCTTTTTGAAGCAGATCGCCAAGCCTGACTTCCAAGGTACATCTAGGTGATTTCAAACTGCCAACCTTCTGGCTAGTAGTTGAACACTTAACTGTTTGTGCCATCTCTGTTACCCACCTCTGATTGGCTCACTTTCTTCCTTCCATGTACTTCTGCCTCTTCAAATCTGGCCTCTTTTCTGTTTGTCTTCTTACATTTGTCTTCTCACAGCTACCTGGCCTGACTAGAATTCCTTCTTTTGCTCTCTACCATGTTCCTCACAAGAGTCAATCTAAACCTTTCCCATTCTTTGGAGCAGATGGTTCACCTACTTAAAAAGATTTAGGTGTAGGGAGCTCTGGTGGCGTAGTGCCTAAGGCATCTGACTGCTAACCAGAAGGCTGGTGGTTCAGACCCACCAGCCACGCCTCAGAAGGAAGATTGGGCGATATACTTCTGTAATGATAACTGCCTCGGAAACCCAAGGAAGGGGTTGCTATGAGTTGGATCCGACTTAATGGCATTAAGTTTGGTTTTGTTTTGGTATCCAAACTCCACTACTCTTTCTTCAGGTTAATTTCTTTGCATTCACATTCTTTTATTTCAAGTATCTTTATTTCATTTCTGCCTCAAACGAAGAAGCATTTCTCCTGTGGCTAGCCACTGTTTTTCTATATTGTTGTTATGTGCCGTCAACCCAACTCATAGTGACCCCTCCTTGGGTTTCCAAGGCAGTATCACTACGGAAGTAGATTGCCCCATCTTCCTTCCGAGGAGTGGCTGGTGGGTTTGAACCGCCAGCCCTCTGGTTAGCAGTCAAGTGCCTTGGGCACTATGCTACCAGAGTTTATTCCATCCTCCGGCTGAGATTAGGCCCAGCTGCAAATAACAGAACATTATCAAATAACCAACCCATTGCCATAGAGTTGATTCTGACTCACAGCGACCCTATAGGACAGCATAGAACTGCCCTACAGCTCCACGGCTGTAAATCTTTACAGAAGCAGAAAGCCTTCGCTTTTCACTCAGAGTAGACTGGTGAATTTAAACCACCAACCCTTCAGTTAGCTGCTGAATGCTTAACCACTGTGCCACCAGGGCTCCTTTATCAAGTGGCTTTTAAAAACAGGTTATGGTAGACTATTCAGGAATGATAAAGCAGCTCCATGATGCTGTCAGGGACCCACATTCCTTCTTTCTCACTGCTCTGTCATCCCTAAAGCTCTTCATGGTACAAAATGGCTGCCTGAAAACCAACAAATACAGCTTTCCAGGAATAAGACAGTTAAAAGTGGCAGAAAGACCCTATATATTTGTGTGTGTGTGTGTGTGTGTGTGTGTGAGTGAGAGAGAGAGAGATTTGGGTGAAAGTTTACAGAGCAAATTCATTTTTCATACAACAGTTCATACATTTTGTTTCATGCGATCCCGTAAAGTGACAGCTCCCTTCCCACTTCCTCTGTGGTTCCCTTTTCCGTGTCTTTCTTTCCAGTGTGTTCTTGCCCTCTGAGCTATCTCCCTGTACAAATACTGCCCTTCTGACCGCCCATGGTTGATTGTTCTAAGGAGTGTACCTACATGGTGTAAATGTTCACCTTATACGCTGTCTATTGTTCGGCCACATCTCTTTTAAGGAGACTTCCTTGAATAACTACACAATTTGTATGTAACTGGCCCAAACCTAATGACTTAGCCACAGCTGGCTGCAAGAGAAACTATGAAAGGAGGTATTTAGCTGGTGGCAGTGTTGTTATTAGTTGTCACTCGATTGAGAGCAACTCATGGCGACCTCATGTACAACAGAATGAAATGCTGCCTGGTGCTGTACCATCTTCACAATTGTTGGTATGCTTGAGTCCACTGTTGTAGCCACTGTGTACTTTGAATGATTTCCAACCTACAGGGCTCGTCTTCCAGCAATACATCAGACAGAGTTCTGTTGTGATACATAAGGTTTTCACTGACTAATTTTCACAAGAATATTAGGCCTTTCTTCCTAGTCTACAAGCTCCATTGAAATCTGTCCACCATGGGTGACCCTGCTGGTATTTGAAATAATGATGTCATAGCTCCCAGAATCATAGCAACATGCAAGCCACACAGTATGACAAACTGATAGGTGGTGGGAGTGGCAGTGTTCCCACTTAAAAAAAAAGTATGTTCTTCTAAAAAAGAAAGAAATTGGTTTTCTGTTACTAAAATAGTAGAGCATAGGTCTGGTGAGGCACTCATCCTTCCTCACCTCCAACAATAAAAAATAGTTTACTTATTTCTTCAATGTCTCCATTATTCTCAGATGTCTACTACCCCTCCTCTTCATCCTAACAGAAAACCAGAAAGCTTAATTCTGGTCATTCTCTTCCTTTCACTGAAAAAAAAAAAAAAAATTGTTTTACAATTTCCTTCACATTTCTTCTTATCCCCAATCTCTACTCATTATCTCCCATTTATACTGTATAGCTTCCTAACTAATCTCCCAGAACTTAATATAAAGCTCTTTACACCAACCAAAGCTTTAAATTTTATTTATATTTAACTACACAAATAATACACATGCATTGTTTTTAAAAAAAAAATTACTGTTATTTGGGTGAACGTTGACAAATTAACTTTCCATATGGCAGCTCACCTATGCTTTGTCTCATGACACTGACTACAATTTACCATAGTGCAACAGCTCCCCTCCCATAGTTAACTCTTCCCTGTGTCCTTCCCTCCCATGTACTTTTGCCCCGCGCCCCCCCCCCCCCGCTGTCTCCCTGTGCATACACAGCCCTTCTATTCTCCCATGACTGATCTCTCCAAGAAGTGTATCTACCTAATGTAAATGTTCAGCTCATATGCCTGTCTTTTGTTTGGCTAGAAACCACAAGGAGCAGGTTTAATTTCAGACCTGAAGGGCAGCTAGGGGCCAGTCTCAGGGGTTCCATCAGGCTCTGTCAGACCAGCAAACCTGGTCCTTTTTTTTTCAATGATTTTGAGTTTTGTTCCACATTGTTCTCCTACTCTATCCAGGATCTCCTACATAGATCCCCCTCCAAGTGGTTGACAGTGCTAGCTGGGCACCATCTAGTTCTTCTGGTCTCATTGTATAGGCTATAGATCATATGGTGTACCAGTCACTTGGACTAATTGTTTCCATATGTCTTTGGTGTTCTTCATTCTCCTTTGCCCTGGACAGAAGAATCCCATTGTTGCAGCTAGCAAGCTTTTAAGATTCCAGTCTCTACTTGCCAAAGTAGGATGTGGAACTTTGCTTTTTATAGTTATGTCATGGCAATTGAGCTTGATGTCCCCTGTGACTGTGGTCCCTGAGCCCACAGGTCCAACTGCTCACGCCCTCTGGGTAGCTTGCTGTGGCCAAGAAGTGACTACAACCTTCTTCCTTGTCAGCTGGGAATTCTTACATAACATACAAACACACTTCCAGAAACACTATCTGCCAACCCTATACATGGTCATGGGCACACTCCCCACTGCATAGACATACCTAACCATTCAGCCTGTCCACCTATCTATCCACCCATAGATCAGTGTTTGCCTTCACTGCCAACACAGTACTATGTGCAAAAGGGTTCATGTTTGTTGTCTGTACCCTCCATGCATCTATGTCTTCCTCTTCCTCAAGCACTACTGTTTAAAAAGTAATATAAATAATACAAGAATCTCCCTCAACCACACCCATGATCAAATTAAAATCTTGGGAATTACTCAACAAATTAAAGGACTGATGGAGAATGAAGCATAAGATGAAATTTTCCAATTCGTCACTGTGGAATGGGAACGAAGGCCTCGTCACTGCAGCTTTTGTCTATCTCACAAATGTCTCTTCAGGCAAAAAGCTCTTTTGCCGCCTACAACGCTGGAGAAGAGGCTAAACCCGTATCCTTCGGGATCGCTAGTCCACTGCCCCAGTCCAAAAAAAAGGATAAGACACGTGGACAAACTCTCGCGATCCACGAGAAAAACTACAGTGTCGCGCTTCTCTGACGTATTTCCGTTGCGTGGAAGTAGAGGGAAGCGTTGGTGGTTGGAAAGCAGTCAGTCGCCGGGAATATGGTGATCACTAGGTCGACGCGGCCTCAGGCCAGTGTCCAATACAGGTCAAGTAAAAGATCTCCGCAGAAGGTAGGAAATTTCAAGTCTCTCCCCTTTCTCCCCGCCCCTTCGAAGAGCGAAGGAGCAAGGAGGTGCAAGGGTCCCGCCGAACGTGAAGATAGCCAGTGGAGAGGGCCAGTTTTGCCGTGCGCTGTTGTAAGCTACCAAACTCCGTGCTAAGCGCTTCACTTGTAGTGTGTCTCCTTTAGTCTTCACTACAGTTCCTACTATGGTACGGTTTAAATAACTTGCTTCGGGTTGTTCAGGCCCTGTAATGCCGATGTATACATAGCTCGAGCCCTGGAACCGTACTTAAAACACCGTACAAAGGACGGTTAATACCGGTCACCATGCAAGAGCGTAATACAAGGAGTTGGAGAGAGGGGCCTCGCACTCCGTTCTTACGGGGTGGGAGGGCCACAGTGATGCTGCCTGTGCCTCTTAGTGGTACTAGTCGTCCACTGCCTCTCGATCGTGCGGGGAAAAGAAACGGAATACCCATTCACTCGTGCACGTAAAGGAAGTGGATAGACCGATACCATCAGTGTATTCCCAAACACGTATTCGCCCAGGCAGTATTAGACCTTCCTTTCTCTTCTCTCTTCCTAGGTGTGGGTTGGGATGTGAGTGCACCCATGACTTGGAGTGGGGAACTTTTTCCTTTTTGAATTACTTGTTTTGCCTCCTAAAGTCAGGAGCAGGACTAGGGTGAGGAGAACGACGTAGGACCCTGAAAATGCTGAGTCAGACTCAGTCTTTATTTAAGATTTTTATTTTCTTCTTATAGCTTTTTGCAATATTATATTTATCCGGATGCTGACTTTTTTAAGTGTCTTGTAAATTTTGCTCCTAAGAGGAGTATCTCACTTTGCCCTATTCCCAGCCTTACCTAAATTGGGTGTTTTCTCTTGCAGAATTCTGCTGGTAGTGGAATTAAAAAGCATCCAGAAAGCATGAAGGAATCTCACCTTGATGACCAAAGTACCAGTGAATCACAAAGCACTCAGAAACATAGCCCAGTCCCTAGAATGCCTAAATCCAAGAGGAAAAGCAAAACTGAAGTTTCATTACCAGAGATGATTGAACCATCTACTGATGGAGAGACTTCTGAAGCAGAGTCAAATTGTTCTTCTGTCTCTGAGCTCCAGGATCCCATTGTAAGGGTGACTAGGAGAAGGAAGATCTTAGTTTCATGCACTCCAATGTCAAGTGTGAGGAAAAGGCTGAAAATAACTCCAATAAGTGAGTCTCATACTGAAGAAGAAGTCTCTGAAGCAGAATCTCATGTTTCAGGTAATTCTACATTTGTACCATCCACAGTAATAACTACAAGAACCAAAAGAAGGGAGGCTAAATTGCCAACAGATCCAAGTCAAGAATCACATGCAGAAGATATTTCTGATGCAGAGTCATCATGCTCAGACATTTCTTCATTTTCAGGAGTTGCAGTTAGGAGAACAACAAGGAGTATGCACAGGAAATTACAGGCACAAACTGAGGAGAAAGATACTAAGATTGTACCAAGAAATGAAAAGCAAAATTGTAAAGGTTTAGATGAAGAGGCCAAAATAAATAATGGAAAAGAAATTAGTGATAAAAGTTCTCAGTTGAAAAATCTTTCTGAGCTTCAGGATACTAGCCTTCAACAATTAGTTTCTCAAAAGCATTCAACTCCCCAGAATAATAAAACCACCACATCAGAACCCTCAAATCTGAACTTAGAGGCTGTAATGAAATCATTATCTCAGACATTTGCAGTAGTGGAAATGGATAGATGGGATGAAGAGAGAGAGAACACCTTAAAAACAAGTGATTTGACACAGTTTGGTGATGATGATGAAAAGTGTACTGTTAAAGGTGTGATTGAAGACATGAACAATAAAAGGAATGTAAATTTTGAATGTGAAACCAAGTCTAGTCTCAACACATCTCAGGATAAAGATGATTCGGTTTTATTAATTCTCAGCAGTGATGAAAGCCAGAAGTCTGAAAACAGTGAAAATGAAGAGGACACCATATGTTTTGTTGAAAATAGTGGTCAAAGGGAGTCACTGAATGGAGACTCAGGAAATATGTCAAGTGACACTGCTTTGTTTGTAATTGACACAACTCCTGGAGTAAGTGCGGATAAAAATTTTTACTTGGAAGAGGAAGACAAAGCTAGTGAGGCTGCCACTGAGGAAGAAAATGAGGAGGGAGAGGATGAAAAAAGTGAAGATCTGTCAGACCATGACAGACATGAAGATAATGAGCTCAGTGATGAAGATGACTTACTGAATAGCACAAAGTCTAAACTGTAAGTTTTACCCATATTTTTAAAAGTAAAATTTGGATGCATATTTCATGAGGCTAATTTACCATAAAAATATACTAGAAATAGAGATGGAGAAAATGACTACCCTAGCTTTTTTTATGGACAAGCTGTTCTACCCAGTATTTTCCTTGTCTCTCTGGATGGGTGCTTTGTTAGGATGTTTTTCTCACCGATGATAGCTCAAAGTACTCCTTTTGGTGATAATACTTACTAGACATTGTAACTAAGTTTTATTCATGATTGTCAAGAGCAACATGAAACCAACCAGTTGCCCTGGTGTTGATTCTGATTTAAGGCAACTTCATGTGTGTCAGAGTACAGCTGCACTCTGTAGGGTTTTCAGTGGCTATGATCTTTCAGAAGTAGATCTCCAGGCCATTCTTTGGGGTACACTTAAGGAGCTCTGCGTAGTGCTGTGCCCAAGGCATGTGACTGCTAACCAGAAGATGGCAGTTCAAAGCCACCAGCTACTCCATGGAAGGAAGGCAGGGCAGTCTACTTCCATAAAGATTTACTGCCTTGGAAACACAGTGGGGATCGCTATAAGTTGAATTGACTCGATAGCAGTGCGTTTTTGTTTATTTGTTTTGTTTTGTTTTCTAAGTAGACTTGAATTAGCAGCCTTTGTGGTAGTAACCAAATGCTTAACCATTTGTGCCACCCATGAACTCCAATCCATATAAAAGGAAAGGGAAAGAAATGGTTTTTGTGCATGTTAATTACAGAGAAACTGAAAAATACAGAAAAATATGAGGAAATTAATCACTGAAATCACCTCATCCATTGAAAAGTGCTAATGTTTGGGGTATATCTTTAGTTTCTCTGTTTTAAATTTGTTTTTCCTAGGCACAGGTTCCTGGGGGTAAGATACCCGTAATTGTGTGTGTGTGTGTGTGTGTGTACATGTACATACATGTATACACATAACATATACTCCTACATACACACACATACATGTAGCCTTGAAAGGAACTATACATTAACATGAGAAGTCTTCACTGTAAACCAGTAAAATCAATGTCTGAAGCTACACTCAGGTGTACTAACTTTTTAAAAGCTACCACCTTCCCCAGGTAGATTCTGCAGATTTGAGAATCCCTGCCAAGGCAGTGCAATAGAATGATTTTACTTTCCAACAGGGGCTGATTAGCTACACACGTTCAGCTGCTTGGTTTATATGAGTAATTAGGAGCAAGTGAACTTACTTATATTAAGAATTGCATTAAAAAGAGCTCTTCAGTAATACAAAGTAGGAGCTTTCATCACATAAATAGAGCAGGAGATCAGGCAACTGCAAGAGATTCTGATTTGGTAGATCTGGGGTAAGATATTTGTGTTTTGGAAAAGTTCCAATTTAGAGGCACTATCAAATGCCTTCATTACCCAGAAAAAACATTCTAAGTTTGTATATTTCAGAAGTTCAGAGTACAAGAACTTGTCTTACTCATTGGTTTTAGAGATGGAGATATGTACATTCATTAATTCACTACCTACACATGAAGTTGAGCCAAATTACTAGAGGCTTCTCTGTCATTCTTTGTCAAATCTGTTGACATATTATATGGCCTTCAAGAAAATCTAGGAAATAAACTTGGAAGTGCTTTTTTTTTTTAATTATTCATGACTTTAGTAATAGATCTTACCAATGACTTTACTAATAGATTTTAAACCAATTTGTACAGAGTTTTTCAGGACCTCATCCGTTGTAAAAATAAGATATCCACCCACCATGGTTGGTAGTTAAAGGAAAGAAAATCAAGTTATTTCAAAATTCTCTCAATTGTTCCCTTTTGATTTAATTACTTGATCTTTAAATGGTAATTTCTCTTTCAGTCTGAAGTTGACAAGCAGCAGCATAGACCCTGGTCTGAGTATTAAGCAGTTGGGTGGCTTATATATTAATTTCAGTGCAGACAAACTACAGTCTAATAAGAAAATCCTGACACAGATCAAGGAGAAAACAAAAAATGAGGTAAGTTATGTGAAACGTCCTTTTATGATTTCATAGAACTAGCCAGTCACTGTTAGAAATGATTCATCTTTGATAAAAGACTCATTTCCCATAAGTGATACCACATTAGCCTAATGTGTTCTTTTCCCTACACAGTATTGATGTAGTGATGTGTATTTATAAGATCTAATCTGTAAAATGTGACATTTGTGAAAAATAAAGTAATAGAGAATCAGTGTTCTTTGGTCCACCAATTATGATTCTGAAAGGTTTGTTTCTTCCCTTTTCTAACTATACTTTAGTTCTTAACTGTTCTGGACCCTGTTGAGAATTTGAAAGCTGTTGAGTGCCCGGCCCCACAAACAGAAAAAAAATGTAAATGTGCACAGAGACACATTTTATGTAAAGTTTCAGAAGGACTCACTGGGTAATGACCTTATCCAAACCCTCAGCTTCAGCTACCACCTCTACACTGCTCTCAAGTCTGTGTTTTTTAGCCTTTAAATTATAGAAGAGGTCACTGTGAGTCGGGTCTGACTCGACAGCACATAACAACAACAGCAACAACATTTCCTGTTCAAGTTGTGGTGGCACAGTGGTTAAGACATTGGGCTGCTAACCAGAAGGTTGGCAGTTCAAACCCACCAGCCATTCCATGGGAGAAAGACGAGGTAGTCTGCTTCTGTAAAGATTTACAGTCTTGGAAACCCAATGGAGGTGGCTGAGAGTCAAAATTGACTCGATGGCAGTGAGTTTGGTTTTCTGGAAGCAAGTAAAATACAAAAAAATACAGAAATCATTTAGGAAAAGATTAGTTGATTTGACTAAACAGTTTAAATAAACAGACAAAACAAACCCACTGCCATTGAGTCAATTCTGGCTCATAGCAACCCTATAGGTCAGAGTAGAACTGCCCCATAGGGTTTCTAAGGCTGTAAATCTTTATGGAAGCAGACTGCCTCATCTTTCTCCAGCAGAGGGTTAGTAGGTTCCAACCGCCAACCTTCTAGCTAACAGCAAATGCTTTAACCACTGTACCACCAGAGCTCCTTAGAATTTAAATAGTCCTGGATTATTAAAAATACCTTAAACAAAAGACAAGAGGCTAATATCACTAAGGTACAAAAATCCCTACAAATTAATAAGAGAACAACCCTATATGATTTTTTATATGAGCCAAAAAGTACAGGCATTCCACAGAAGAGGATATATACATAGCTAGTAGGTACATGAAAAGATGATAAACAGCAAATTAAAAGTAATAAGCTGCCACTGACAACATAGAAAAGATACTACCTAGTCTTGGTGTAAGTATAAAGAAAATGTCACTGATGTACTATTGGTCGGAATTTAAACTGTACTACTTGAATGGCAGACAACTTAATGGTGCCTACCAAAATTTAAATGACACATTTTGGAATCTGTTTTATTATTATTTATAGGAATAATCAGAAGAAGTAAACAGAAATGATATTTCTAAAAATCTGTACAAGACTAGAAACTTAAATGTTTGTCAAAAATTTGTACATAATAGCTATCAGAAAGGATGAAGTCAACCTGTAGCTACCAGAATTTACATTGAAAGCATCTAAGATGTTCTTGAGTTAGAAAAAGCAAATGCAGATTAGTATGTTTGGGATGATATCATTGGTGTAACAAAAAGTATGTGGTTTTTGTTTTTTTTTTTAATTAGAATTTATATTTTGATATCATTCTATTAGTAGTCTATCCTGCTTTTTCACACCATAGGAAGCTGTTTTACCAACATTGAAATAACATACCATTGAAAACTAGTTGGGTTTTTTTAATTTTGTTTTTTTAAATGTGATTTGGGTGAAAGTTTACAGAGAAATTCGCTTTCCATTTAGCATGTCATCCACATTTTATTTCATGATGTTGATTCTAATCCTCATAATGTAACAGCTTTCTTCCTACTTCCTCTCTGTGGTTTCCTTTTCTCTTTTGTCCTTCTTTCCTGTGCATTCCTGCCTCTGAGCTATCTCCCTGTGCAAATACTGCCCCTTCTGATTTCCCATGGTTGATCGTTCTGAGGAGTGTACCTACTCGTGTCATTGTTCACCTTGTAGGCCTGTCTGTTCTTTGGCTGGAAACCACGGTTGTGAGTGCAATTCCAGGCCCAAAGATTGTCTAGGGGCCATAGTCTCAGGGGTTTCATCAGTCTCTATCAGACCAGTGAGCCTTATTTTTTTTATGATACTAAGTTTTGTTCCACATTTTTTTCCCACTCTATCCAGTATTTCCTATTTTGATCCCTTTCTGAGTAGTTGACAGTGGTAGCTAGGCACTATCTAGTTCTTCTGGTTTCAGGGTCATAAAGAATGCGGTTCACGTGGTCTGTGACTTCCTCGGACTAATTGCTTCCACGTGTCTTTGATTTTCTTCATTCTTCTTTGTTCCAGATGAGGAGAGACCAATTGTATCTTAGTTGGCTACTTGTAAGCCTTTAAGACTCCAGTCACTACTCACCAAAGTAGAATGTAGAACAGTGTTTTCATGTAGTATGTTGTGCTAGTTGAGCTTGATGTTCTGCACAACTATGATTCCCTGCAACCATGGTCCCGAGCCTGCGGGCCCAGCAACTCACTTCACTTCCTCAAGGGGTTTGGCTTTGGCTAAGAGGTTATCATAACTTTGCCCCCTATAGCTCTGTTTTATATATATGGACATTCTTATAGCACATACAAATATGTATGTAGAAATATTGTTTGCCAAACTTATATGTTGTCATGGGTATATTCTGTTTTGCCTGCTGAGACCTGATCCTTTAGCCGGTCTACTACCCATAGATTAATGTTTGTCATCACTGATAATGCAGTACTGTGTATGTAAAAGTGTTTACTTTTGTTGTCTGTACCTCTTGTTCACCTCCCTGTGTCTTCCTTTTCCATAGTGTTATTGTACTAGTCACTCGCTTTTGGTATATTGCCCTTCCCTTCACATGAATCAGTACTTGCCTCTTACCTATCTAGCAATTTTCCGTCCCCTCCCCTGCCATCCCTGGTAACCAACAAAGAAAGTTTCCTTCCATATGTAAGCCTTTCCTTGACTTTTCACAGTAGTGGACTAATAAAATATTTGTCCTTCTGTGATGAATTTATTTCACTCAGCATAATGTCCTCCAAGTTCATCCACGTTATGGGGTGTTTCAAAGATTCTACATTATTCTTTAGTGTTGCATAGTATTCCTTTATGTGCCTATACCTTCATTTGGTTATCCATTTATCCATTGATGGGTACTTAGGTTGTTTCCATCTCTTTGCTGTTGCAAATAGTGCTATGATGAACATGGGTGTACATATGTCTATTCATGCCATGTCCTGGTTCTTACGTCTTCAGGAGATAACACCTACTGCTGGGATTGCTGGATGAAATGATGTTTCTATGTCCAACTTCAAACTTTCTAAGGAAGCACTGTTCTGGTTACCTAGTGTTGGTCTGACAAGAATATACCACAAATGGGATGGCCTTAACAAACAGGAGTTTATTCTCTCACAGTTTGGAGGCTTTAAGTCCAAGTTCAAAGTGCCAGGCTCTAGGGATTGGGTGAAAGCCCCTCAACCTTGGGGTCCAGCTCTGCCTCCTACTCCCAGCCCACTGGAGTTAGAGGTATTTCTTTACTCAGACAGCTGCTGGCTACTAAGGCTGACAAGCCCAAGGTTGACAAGTAAAAAGGCACAGTCCCGATTTTAACCAAACCACATGGCAGGCCATTAATTTTAAGTCCATTGTAAGTCCCAAGGTTGGCAGGGCATGGCAGGCTGCTGAGCAACGACACGGCTACATGCAGGGTCCAAGCATGCCATAAGCTGGAGACCATTCCCAAAGCTGCTGCTTAGATATGGGAAGCACACTACATACATACCCAAAGGCAGCTGCTCACAGTAGATTCCACCATGGAGTGATTACCAGTCTCATCATGGGGAATACTACATCCAGCTACCCAGCCACTCAACCAGGCCTAGCCAAGTTGACACAAAAACAACCACCACAAGCACCATACTGTTTTCCATAGTAATGCCATTTTACAGTCCCACCAGCACTGTATGAGAGAGGTAGATGGTCTGTTTCCCCCCCTTCTCAGGATTTCAAGGGCTATTGTGACATTATTCCTGTTTTTATTTTCCAGTTCTTTGGTACAAGTGGCCATTTGCAAATAAGAACTACAAGTGGACACAGTAATATAAATCCATTTGTAGACATTCAGATCAGAAAAGAAGATTTTAGATAGTTCTATTTTCTTGTAGATTCTCTTAAACAGTCCCTCTGCCTCCTAAAACATGTTTAATGTGATTATAATTTCCAAACATAAGGATAGGAATAATTTGTAGTACTATGTTTGCTGCATAAAGCAGGTTAGTATATTTGGCTAGTTTTCAGTGTGGGACATCTTTCTTATAAGTCCGAAATGCTGAAAAAATTGTGTAACATTCTGACATTTTAAAACCAATTTAATGTTTTATAGTTTCTGCAGAAAACCATCATTACACCTGATTTTGAAAAAAACTATAGTGTCCCACCGTACAGAGAATCAAAGTTTCAACTTCAGAAAAAACGAAGAGTAAGTACAGTGACTTTAATAATTTAGAATGTTTAGATGTGTTAAACTGTTGGTTGTACAGCTAAAATTGTATATATACTCATATAAATTTATTTTATTTCTAAAGAAAATTACCACAGATATCAAAGGACCCATAAATATGGTTCTGTAAATGTTTTACATGGATTTTTACATCTTTGCAGCCAACGATGATTGACTATACTTATGTCTTGACACACATTAAGTATAGCTTATTTTTTTTCCCCTACCTTAAAAACAGCGACAGCATACAGGCACACTGTCCACAACTCTTGACTTAGAAGGACTTGTTCACTAAGACCTAGGAGCTTGCTTGTAGACTGTTGTAGAGAACTTAGTAATAGAGCCAGCTAAAAACCTATTTAATTTGTGGTCTATTTAGTTTGTCGAATGAGAAGATGGAACACATTTTCTTTAGTAAAATATAGATCATTTTTATCTGTCATCTCAGGTAACCAAGCTTAAAGAACTTATCCAGACAATGATATTCCATTAATGTCACTATTACAGACTGCCCTGTACACTACCTAGCAAATGGTAGACTCTCAATAAATATTTATTGTATAAACCAAAAAATAAGTAACTTGCTAAGAGTTTTCAAAGAATAGCAATTTTTGTTTTACTTTAGAAATAATAAAGATTTCTGCACTGTTGGAGTAAGTGGCTCTCTGAGACACCTGGGTGATTGAATAAAAGTATTAATATTTACATGTAAGCTCCAGAGGTGAAAACGTTTTTATACATTATCTATTCAGTTGGCTATTTTAGACAGTAATAATTGAAGCTGTGAGTTGTTCTCCCAGCAAGTCAGCAGTTGCTTGCTAAGATATAAAATACGTTTTAAGGAACCCTAACATACAAAACAGATAATGCTGCACTGATTTATCAGATAAATCACTTTTCTTTGAGACAATTTAATTCCTTCTATGAAGGATGAAGACTCTGGAGACTAATACATTCTATAATGTATAAGTTTGTTTTTAATTCACAGAATTTCTATGTAATTTTTAGAGAATTAGGTATAATTTATGCTCTGTTCTTAGATTTTGCATGTTTGTTTTTGAAATCTGACTTTCAGGAAGAACGACAAAAAACAGCAGGCAATGGCTGGTTTGGTATGAAAGCTCCAGAATTGACAAATGAACTGAAAAACGATCTCAAAGCACTGAAGATGAGAGCTAGTATGGACCCAAAACGGTTTTACAAGAAAAATGATAGAGACGGCTTCCCCAAGTACTTCCAGGTGTGATGCAAAAGAGTAATTATTGATCTTCTGTCATTTTACTTTGGGAAGCACTATGGTGATCTTTTTGTTCATTATTAAAATAGATAAATATTTACAATGCATATACCTAAGGTTTGGACCTTATGTGCTTAGGCCATATAGTAATGGCCAGAACCCAATTCATATAACCACCACCTTATAATGAGTTTCCATATAGAAGGATGGTGTTACAAATGATAACTGGGATCAGTTCTCTAAAACTTAACCTGTAAGTTGGTTGGTTGTACCATACACAGATAGTACTGGTTTGGTAGCAAGAACCCATTCAGGATGGAGGAGGAAAGAGGGCATTATTTATACCAATCCCTTCCTCTTTTCAAGGTATTGAGGCATCACCAGGCAAATTCTGAAAATAGTTAAAATGTTGGTTTTCAAAGTTTTTAGATAAAAGACTAGTAGATGCATCCTCTGGAATTTCTCAAATTCATGTCATTCTTCTGACTGCTTTCTTACAATGCATCTGTAATCCTTCGCACTCCCCTTCAAATTCATCTTCCATGTTGGAACCAGTCTTTTATTTAAGGAAAAAAAGAAAAATCTGTTCCTGTTACACCTCTGCTCAGAAACCTTCAATGATTTTTTTGTGACCCATAGGATAGAGTATATACCCCTTAGTGTGGGGCCCTTCATAATCTGCACCTAACCCAGGTTACCAGCCTTCTCTTGTCATATATGCCTTTCAAACTCCAAAATACTCAGCTACTCAGTCTTCTCGAAACAAGTACTTAGCAGTCTTTGTATTCTTTGATTTTGCTTGTGTGTAGCTCTCCCTTATTCACCTTATTCGCTTGGTGAAATTTTACTTATCCAAATTCAAGTTAAAATGTCATCCTTTGTGAAACCTTCCCTGCTTCTCTGAGGTAGAGTTGGGTTAGTCTTCTGAACATCTATCTATGCTGCTTTGTTTAGCATATTATGTTGTACTTTAATTTTTCAGTTACCTGTCCAATGATCTTTCTTAAGACTAGACTCCTCCTTCTCCCTGGCAGGAACCAGTTATTTTCTCTGTTTCCTTAAAACTTCGTACAATGCCTTGCACATAATACTAAAACCAAACCCACTGCCATTGAGTCAGTTCCAACTCATAGCAACCCGATTGGGTTTCCACAGTAAATCTTTATGGAAGTAGATTACCCATCTTCCTTCCATGGAGTGGCTGATGGGTTTGAACCACCATCCTTATGGTTAGCAGTTAAATACCTTAGGCACTGTGCCACCAGAGCTGCTTTTGCACATACTAGGCACTCTGTAAATTTTAATCAGTTGACTGCACAAACACAAAGTCATCACTAGTTAGATCTTAAACTGGCAGCATTCATGACAACCTGGGAGATAAAATAGGGTAGTAGAATTTATGTGTACTTCATTGAGTTGGGAAGCTAAGCAAAAAAGTGTATAGATCTGTCCTACTTTTCTATTTATACTATTTATCAAGAATTTACTATTTAGCATTATCATATAAAAGGAATCTTGAGTCTACTATATACGCAAATGAAGTGGAGTAGAACCAGTGTGCTGATTGGGTAAGTGATTTATTTTTGGTTAAAAAAGGCATTCAAACTAAATTTAATACGGGTATAAAGTGAACTCATGTTTTCCATTCCTTTCTATACATGTATGTTAGAGGTACCCTGAAATATGAAAACAACCTGGCATCCAGATTTTGCATGATTTATTTTAATCAATTGTTCATAGATTGGAACCATTGTTGACAATCCTGCTGACTTCTACCATTCACGAATTCCCAAGAAAGAACGGAAAAGAACTATTGTGGAAGAACTGCTGGCTGATTCTGAGTTCAGAAAGTAAGAAATTTATTTTTTTTTATTATGTAATATGTATGCTTAAAAATATGCACACTTTTAAAATTTCAAATCATTGTAAATGCTTTACAGTAGAGTTTCTCAGCACTGTCTCAATTATTGATATTTTGGATCAGATAATTCTTTGTTAGGGGAGACTGTAATGTGCATCATAGGATGTTAACATACCTAGCCTTATATTCCAGTAGTACACACTCCCACCCTCAGTCATCAAATCAACACAAATACCTTCAGATATTCCCAAATGTCCCTTGAGGGGTAGAAGCACTCCCAGTTGAGAATCATTGCTTTAGAGGGAACTTCAAAATATAAAATAAACTGAGTAAAGGAGCCTGCAAAGGAGACTGGAAAGCAATAGCCAAGGGGCCTTTAAGAAAACCAGGAGGGCTCGGTGTCAAAAGTCAAGGAAAGAATATTACAAATAGAATGGAGTGTTTAACAAGGATAAATGCTGGTGAGATGTCAAACAAGATAAAGACTAAAACGCCCTTTGGGTTTATTTAACACAGAGGTCACTGTAGCTTTGGCAAATACGGTTACAGGGTAGTGAGTGGGAAGAAGTCAGAACACAGGGCCATGGGGGTGAGTTGGAAATGGAAACAACTCTTTGAAGTTTGGTTGTGAAGGGGAATAGAGGGCTAGTGGGTATGGATTTGGAGGGTTTTTAAGATAGGAGAAATCTAAGTTATGTTTAAATGTCCTTGAAGCAGCTGAATATATATGTAAGATTTAAAAGCATACCTCATACAGAAGAAGTCTGCTGACTTTCCACCTGATTTCATAGCAGATATGAAAATATTTCTCAAGGATTTTAAGCATAACATAGTTTGTATCACATGAGGAACATACTTAGCTTAGATTATGTAAGCTATTTAATGAATCTGAGTAATGGTAAAAATTTTAGAAACAAACAGTCCCCTTTTACTACTCGATATTCTCTCCTTGGAAGTCTCACCTTCAGAGGGCTTTAATTGTAATCTAGGTAATGTTGAGTTCCAAATGCATATTTCTAGTCCAAGCCCATGTATCCAGCTGCATCAGGAACATCAAAAACACCTCAAACATGGCATATCTAAGAGTTAACTTGTGGTCTTTCCTGACCCATCCTCCCAGTAAAACCTAGTCCTCTCCCAGTGCTCTGTATCTCCGTGACTGAATGGCACCATCCATTCATTGGGGCAGATCCTTGACATCCACTTCTCCCTTAAAATCCCATATTCAGAATGTCACAGCATCTCTCCAAGTTTCCTAAATGTCTCTCAAGCCTATCTCTTTCTGTCCATCACCACAGAGGTGTGCTGCAAGCTGATTGAGTCTTGGCTTACCTAAGTGTTGACCGTATATTATAGATAAAAATTTACTTATATTTTGTAATCTTCAGTGATGGGCATTCTAACAAATTTATCACAATGTGGATGGTGCTTTCACACAAAAAAATAATAATCTCAGAATAAGGAATTGGGGACAATAAACTAGAAATGTAATAGAATGGAACTCATAGAAGTGTAGGTAAAGGACATCTGTGAGTTCATTGTTTCCAATACTTCAGTAACTTTATTATCACTTTCCCAAGTGTTTGCATTATCTATATGTCACTCCTTGGAAGAAAGGTTGGGCAATCTACTTCCGTAGTGATACCGCCTCAAAAACCCAAGAAGGGGTCACTATGAGTTGGGTCCCGCTTGATGGCACATAACAACAACATACACCGTCTCACCTTACAGGAAACTAACTCATGAGGGATTGCCCTGTTTGCAGAACTCCTGTATATCATGCTCACTTGACTTGTATAAAATATGGTACTTTGTTTTAAAAGGAAACTTCATGAGTTTGTTCTACTTATATTTTTTTCTAGTATACTTTATATTTCTCCCATCTTAAAAACCCTCCAAATCCATACCCACTAGCCCTGCCTCTCTCTTCCCCTTCACAACCAAACTTCAAAGAGTTGTCTCCATTTCCATAACTTAAAATGAATAGTCTTTTCCTCCTAAATTTACCACATTCTGTTGTAATGTTATAAAGGCTTTAAATAGCTTCTGTTCTAAAGAGGCTGCTAGTTAATCCTTAGCCTTGGTAATGTGATACCAGATTTGAGTTTATATATATGAGTGAAAGCTCTAGAATATAGGCATTTTATATCTTTAGAGAGTTTTTAACTTTTTCTAATTAACTCTGTACTGACAGCCCTGCTTTTGTTGCAAAAGCTTCTAGCTACTGAATTGCTATTTTTCTGCAATAAATTTTACTTCTGTATTTCCAGAATCCAAGGGGGAAATACAGTCTATAACACAATTCTCTTTTCTCTGGATACCTTTGTACTCTTAAAAATTATTAAAGACCTTAAGAGGCTGTATGTTCCTGGATTACATCTACTGATATTTACCATAGTGGAAATGAATACTAAGAAACTTTTTTAATTTTTATTAATTCATTTTAAAATAATAAGGCCATCACATATTAACATAAATACATATTTCTCAGAAAATAACAGAACAGTAATTAGTGAAAATTTCTTTAATGTGTGACTTAATTAAAGAGAGTTGGAGCCCTCCATCTGTTTTGCATTCAGCCTGCTGGAAGACACGTAGCCTCTGGAAGACTTCACTGTGCACTCGTGAGAGAATGAGAGTGAAAAGGGCAACTGATGACTTAGTGTTACTGTGAAAGTAGTTTTTACCTAATGAACCCTTGGAGGGTCTTGTTCCTGGACCATATTTTTAAAACCACTGGTTTTACACAGAAGGAAGATGGGAAAGATTTACTGCCTCGGATACGCAATGGGGGTCACTATGAGTGGGAATCTACTTGATGGCAGTGGGGCGGGTGTATGTTATGTTTGTTAAAATTATAAGCAATATATATTCTGTCATGTTTTCAAGTAAGTATAAGCTTTTTGCTTTGCTTGGTCCTTATTTTTATCCTACAAAAATTGTTTAAAGCATTAGATAGTGTCTGGTAGCTCTGTTGTTCAACAGATACAATACATGGGTCTCTAATATCTGAAAGTGTTCAGAAATCCTCCAACTACAGTTGCCATATTTTTCTCACTGGACACAGTGAGGCAGGCTCCATAAAGGCAAGATCTGTAGCTGTCTTGTCCACTACTCTGTTCCCAACTCCATATGGCTCCTGACACATGGTGGCAACTTAATATATATGTGATGGAGTAGATAATGAAAATATAAAGAATTTTGCTATTTAAAAGCTCCCAAAAAGTTTATATTACTTTCTTCTTAATGTCTGATGTGCCATACTTTAGAGCTTAAAGGTTTAATTTTTTTTTTTTTCAGATACAATCGAAGGAAATACTCAGAGATCATGGCTGAAAAAGCAGCAAATGCAGCAGGAAAAAAGTTTCGAAAGAAGAAGAAATTTCGCAATTAGATTCATTAAGCAAACCATGATATTTTATGTCTCCCCTTTATTTATTTACTAAAAATACTTTGAAAACTAATCCCATCGCATAAATTAGACTGGCCCCGTTTATATAGGGATTTCTGCTTGAAAAAGAGTAGATCTGAGACTGAAGCATGTGACCTTCAGAATAAATAAGCAGAAAAAAAGAGCCACCTGGGCTTAATATTTTCAAGGGGAATAAAAGGAAAAGGAACCTCAACCATCTGAAGATAATTAATATTTTTGTAACGTTTTCAACTTTTGGTGGTTAAAGATAATTAAAAGATATTTCAAAATAGGAAGTTTGCTAATGTGTTCAGAGAACTTTAAACAATCTAATCAAAGATATAGAAACAATATTAGAATTAATACATAGTTTTTTTGTGTGTGGGTGTGTGTATGTATATGCTCCCCAAGGGAGGAGGTGTTGGACAGGAATTACCCTGTAGTCACCTGTAAGATTAGATCCAGAAAGTTGGTGTGGATGGGATATAGAGATTTTGTTACCTGTACAAAAGTAATAGTTGAAACCAAAGGAATGTTAAAAGTGTTCTTGGAGCCAAAACCAAACTCGCTGCCATTGAGTTGGACCCGACTCATAGCAACCTCTCCTTGGGTTTCTGAGGCAGTATCACTATGGAACTAGATTGCCCAATCTTCCTTGGAAGGAGTGGCTGGTGGGTTTGAACTGCCAGCCTTCTAGTTAGCAGTCAAATACCTGAGGCACTACACCACCAGAGATCCCACATTAGCCATTGTTGTTATGTGCTGTCAAGTAGGACCTAACTCATAGCAACCCCTCCTTGGGTTTCTGAGGCAGTATGTCTATGGAAGTAGACCGCCCAACCCTCCTGAGGAGCAGCTGGTGGATTCAAACTGCCAGGCTTCTGGTTAACAGTCAAGTCCCTTAGGCACTACAGCACCAGAGCTCCTTTACAAAGATAAGAAGTGTTTATTATTAAAAATTCCAATCATTACAAATAGGTATGAAGTAAAAAGGAAAGCTCTCTCCCTTCACACCACTGCTTCCACCCACCCCAGCACTCCCCCACAGTAACCACTGTTAACCACTGGTATGTCCTTCCACAAATTTTTTGAGCTTACACAATCATAAGAATATGTTATGCTTATAATATATATTAAAGTAAATATACAGTATGGATTATACCTCAACATAATGTAAAAAATCCTTACAATAAGCAGCATGATAAATGCAAAAACCAGTGAAGTCAAAAATTTCATTGCATTTGGATCCACAATCAACGTCCATGGAAACAGCAGTCAAGAAATCAAATGACATGTAGCGTGGAGCAAATTTGCTGCAAAAGACCTCTTCAAAGAGTTAAAAAGCCAAGTTGTCACTTTGAGGACTAAGGTGCACCTGACCCAAGTCATGTTGTTTCAGTTGTCTCATATGCGTGCAAAAACTAGACAATGAAAGAACTGATGCCTCTGAATTACAGTGTTTGCAAAGAAGGCGGAATACACCATGGACAGCCTGAAGAACAAACAAATCAGCCAGAACGCTCTTTAGAAGTGCGGATGGCAAGATTTAGTCTCAGACTTTGGGTAAGTTATCAGAGGAACCAGTTCCTGGAGAAGGATATCATTCTTGGTAAGGTAGAAAATCCAGTGCCATTGAATCGATTCTGACTCATAGTAACTCCCATTGAGTTTCCAAGTCTGTAATCTTTATGGAAGTAGATTGCCTCATTTTCCTCCCATGAAGTAGCTGGTGAGTTGAACCACTAATCTGGTTAGCAGCCAATTATCTTACCCACTATGCCACTAGAACTCCTTTGGTAAGGCAGAGGGTCAACAAAAGAGACGACCATCAGGATTGACACCGTGGCTGCAACAATGGGTTCAAACAGTAATAACTGTGAGACTGGTGCAAGACCAGGTAGTGCTTCATTCTGTTGTACCTAGGGGCCCTGTGAGTCGGAATCTACTCAACAGCACCTGATAACAACAAAAACACATGTTAAAAGTGTTTTAACGTCATTAGCATACATTAACATGATGAAGACTAACGTTTTGTTCATATGATAACATTTAATATGAATGTAATCAATCATATTCTATGTATCAAGGTTTTTCCTGTAATAAATACATTTTGGACATCTTTCCATAGCAATATATACAATAAAACCTGCAAAAGCTGGAACCTATGTAAGATGGAAACCTGTCAGAGAAGAAAAACTCAAAATATTTCCTACTAATTGAGAGTGACAAAAAAGTGCTAAGAGGGGCTTTTCAAAAGCAGAAAACTTGTAAGACCCAGAAAAACAAGACAGACCTATCAAGTTTTGGCTCTCATAGGTTTGACTGTATCTGTATGTGTTTGTGTGTTGCAGTGAATTACTTGGTATGGCTTTTCTAGCCATAGTCTTTATAACTCCTACTGAATTACTGAGTGGTGGTTGTTGTTTGCCATCGAGTCAGACTCGCCTCATAGCGTCCCCACCTTGGGTTTCTGAGGCACTATCACTATGGAAGTAGATTGCTCAATCTTCCTTCCGAGGAGTGGCTGGTGGGTTTGAACCACCAGCCTTCTGGATTACTGAATCCAGACCTTTGAAGAGGTCTTTTGCACCAGAGCTCCAGGATTACTGGGT